>NW_027286985.1:66130742-67330742 GCF_022747635.1 Hetaerina americana | reverse complement strand
CTTAATTTACGAAAGATATTCATCGTTGACTCATGTTTGAATTCCAAACCTTTTCAAAGCACAATTGAGTAACTTAGCAGTTCTGAATTATAACAACAGAACGCAATCAAAACTTAAATTATTGAAAGGTGAAGGTTCCTGTAAAATGCATCAATCATAAAGAAATATATGGAGGACAAAGAAGTCCAATCTTTGAAATTTCGACAAAAATAAAGAAGTTCAATAAATTATTAAATTGTTTTCCGAATTTGCTGCTCAAAGCGGTGTTTCCATTACACAAAATATTATTATATTACAAATTAAATCCCAAGATTCTTCACCAAATACAAGAAAAATAAATGCCATGTCTCCCTTCATCCAATCCGTTTTGCGTAGTCCTTTTTCAAGCAAATGAGTAAATAACTTTTGTTGACTAATATACTTGGAGAAGGAGCGAATATTTTCAGTTATGACGGAGGAAATTAGAAATGGTATACAAATAGAGATAATATAGAAATCAGAAAAAACAGTCCCGTATTAAGAACATGAATGAGTAATAAATACCCTCGCTTATCTCAACAGATGACCGTTGATTACTGAGGATGCAAGAGAGAAAACACCTGAAATACCATGTATCAACTCTTCTTCAATGAGCATTCTTATTTATTTTTACAGAAATCACGAACACAGAATAATCCAGTAGGCCCACTAGTGGCCGAAAAGTCGCGGGTTCATACCTCGTGTGATAGCTTTGAATTATATTTTTTCTAAATTCCAATAGGTGAAATTTTCTGCGAAACCGAAGTTTTGTTCAGCACGAATACGTGAATTTCGCAAACCTTAAAGTTTAGTTAAGGCAGAGTGGTACCCTCAACTATCGCAAGCGATGACCGTTGATTACTGAGGACGCAAGAGAGAAAACAACTGAAAAACTATGCATCAGCCGTTTCCCAATTTTCCTGGAAGACCAGAGGAGTACACAATATGGCGAGGAAACTCCAATTTCGCTATACGGGTGATGGAAACCGGACTATGTAACCTTATGCATCTGCTCCTTTTCATTATTTTGCCATTTTGAGTCTTGTAACTACCATCATTGTATTTTCTTTTTTTAAGCTAGGAAATAACTTTGTCATTAACACTGTGTGTTGTAAAATCCGACCCATCGTCGATGAATCCCAAAATAGAACGTCCACTGCGATTATTTTTGGATGGAAACCTACGGTGATATTTGAAGCAGTGGCAAGCAGGGGAGACGATTGCCAGGCAATGTTATTTCCGCCCTTAAGGATAGGTAGGGGTAGGCTATTCAGTAAATGGAGAAAGGATGGAAAGAAACCCGGCGTTGGCATTAGCTTACCTTTGACGATAATCCCAAAGGGTTCACAGTTCAACATCCCATCCGACGGACGGCATGCTTATTTACGACGGCGGCGATCTAAAGGGCTCCCACAAAGCACTTCAAGTATGGATCGTGATACCACTGAAAATATGAACTGTAATACCACTGAAACCCACTCTCTCCTTCTAATTTTGAATCCCTCTTTTGGGTGGGAAACCAGTGCATTAACCACTGCGCCACCCCGATTCCATCCGTCCATCATCACATACTGTGTTGAAAGCTAAAAGACGGATAAAGAATTCTAAGAGTCAAAAAGAAAGAATAATAATCGATTATATGATGGAAACGATGAAAAACGATGCTCTCCTTGGAAAAGAATCTAAATAACAGTTGTTACTTTTAGCGAAAAGGCTAAGCAAAAAATAAAATGCTATTAAAAATTCTTAAAAGTCGCATTTGTGACGAATAAAAATATTTCCAACCTCATGTGTTTTCTATCGGGTATGTCATTTAAGTCTTATTGGAGGTTATGTATGGTTGAGGGGAAGTGGACGAGAGTGACGCGAAACATGAAGGCCTTCGAGTAAATAAGGAATGCCATTTTGAGTTTCCTCAACATAGTTGCTCAAACAACTATTTCAAAAGCAACCCATTTTCATACACATGAACATAATTCAATGTATCATTTACATGAGCACAATTCGCGATTAATTGACGCAGCCATTCCATACAATAGAGAATACAATATTACCCCATTATAGTCCATAATCAGGCCGTAAAATTTTACGTAATTTCATATCTAAAAAGATTCTATCCCCTAGGACGAGAACTAAGTTCACATTAATTTATGTCCCTTTTAATTTTATTTATAGTACATGCATGTTAATTTAAATCTATGGAAAATATGTCCCAGGAACTTAATAAAATCTATTATTATCATGAAATGTTCCTAAATATCTAATAATCCAATTTTCCGTGACGTACACTTTGTTGGCAGCTGGAAGGGTACCAGGTAGATAGATAAGGAGAACCTATTAACCCGTATATAGCGGCACTTGCAATAACCATTCTATGTCATTCCTATTTCATGTGCCTTAGCCACGATTTACTTAGTATAAGCTAGCCTGTCGTGGCGTAACAAGATTCACTGAGAGAATATCGCTTCACCGGTCTCCGCCCTCTCCTTGAGACACACTAATGGCTCTCACCTTTATCATGTTTGTTGGACGTTTTCGGTGTTGACTGTAAAATGTGCTCTGCGATTAGGCTAAAGCATGCTATGGAGAACGTTGCCACATCGCTTTAAAACCTTGGAATCCCTTCTCTCGGCAAGGACGCAGTTGGCATAGCTTTTGTCTAGGTGTTGTCGTGTCATATTTGACCAAGGGATTGTGAGTCTAGACGTCACATATTTTAATGAGTGGCATCAACATTTAATTGATGAATTTCCCCATTGGAGACTTTTACGACTTTCCTCGTGTCCCTCGTTTAAGCTGCAAATTCAATACATTGATGACAGATCATAATTTTCCTGAACAAGAGTCTTACATCTGCACGTTATTTTGAGCTAAATGCGAAGAAAATACTTAAACTGGCCGCACTCCGTGGAAAACACGTATTTTTCAAGTGAAAAGATACTTGGAAAATTTTCGCTGCAAAAATTCATTTTCGCGTTGCCATACAAAATATCCTCTAGATGGCGCAGCTCTCAAAGCAGAGAAAAACATCGCATCGAGTGGATGAAAAAAACATGAGTTGTTTTAAATTTTATTCTTCATTTAAAAATGTCAACTGAGGTGAGACAGTATTAATTTGATAAAAAAATATCTCAAATGAAAAGTATTTCGGAGGAAAACGGCTTTAGTGGACACGGGAGCGTAATAAGGCAGATCCTTTGGGAGCTGGAGAGATGCGGGATGAGGGTACGGGTTAAATCACGTGACCCGGAATGAGAATGTTGGAGTGAGATGGCGTGGGTGAGTGGTGGGGGGATGGTGAGAGAGAGTTGGACGGAGCGGGTGCCTTGGATGGGCTTTCGATTGCAGAGCCGGCAGGGTATGGCCGGGGAAAGGATGCAGGGTGGAGAAAGTAGGACCTGGAGGCAGAATACAGAGGAGGACCGGCGACATGTACTGAATTTGAAAGATGTGTCGTGCTTTACTGCACAGTCTCCGATAGAGTACTGTACGTAATATTTGTATTTTTCAATGTTGACGTCAAAGCGTGAAACTTTTATACAGATGTGCATTTTCCTCACCCTTAGACAAGGGTCCTAGTTGTATAGTTGTGGTCCCGTACATCAATTCCAATGGCTTGGATAACGTTATTTTTGCATCTTTTAGCAGTAACCCTGGTAGTCAATCTCGTCCAAGAATATTTTGATAAGGTAATCTACACTAATAAATCTCTTAAATAAATACAAGTATTACGAGTCCTAGGTACACTGGAATTTCTCCTATCCGATTAAAAAAAAATTAATACTTCATGATGAAGGCCTTATTACACTAAACTCGTCATTAACACCAACTGATAAATAAACGGGATAACTTTCCAAAATTTTCAGGATTAATTTATCAATAATAACCTCTCACGTACGTGCATTTTTCGCATCTAGCCAACTGTTCCGCGGAATCAAAATAGGTTCCTGCTCGGCTAGTGATTACCCAAATGAGATAAACTTTAAATTATTTTGATGTCGTTTAGTGTTTACGAACGACGCCTTTTTCTGTGTTTCGACCACATAAGGGAATTGGACTGCAAAAGTTCCAATGACTTAAAAAAACATACTTTTAATTGGATTTATTTTAAAGCTAGATCTCGATACCGTTGATGTCATTGTTAATTTAAATTGGAATTAACTTTTAAGTTGTTCGTCAAGTTAATTTCTAAACAAAGTTTACTCTCGCAAAATCTTTATTGTAAAAATTTTGTTCAATTCTCAATGAAACATATAAAAATAGAAGTTGATTAGTTAGTTTTCTATACATTAAGCTAAACTGTATACTTGACGTTGGATTCCTCTCGCTCTCACTTCATTCGCCTCGCATTCCTACCAACCTAAAATTATTCACATGAGGACTCCCTTTCCCCAGGCGTTTTAGTGATACCATTCCCCAGGCATTTTACGTTTACCGATGTGTTTTAATAAAAGAAAAACTTATCGCTATAAAAGACATTCTGTGTTATTATTATTAAAAATAACTTACGCTGTAAGGAAACCTAGGACGTAATGAAACTACTCTATGTGAAAAGTGTCAGCAGAGTGTCACCTTTCATCTAGCAGAAAAGTAAATTAATGAGCTATAAGAGTTACTCGAAATATAAACTTGTTCAATTAAAGTATTACGAGGAACGCCTTGCTACCCAAGTCTGGTGATGACACATGAAAAATATCCAGTGCCAAGTAACTCATTAATACTGCTCACTCTTGCTTCACTGTGAGAGCAAGTTATACATTGAAAAAACGGATAAATTCGAGAAAATGGAAACATATTGATTGCGTTTTGTGGCATAAAATGTGTAGTTGAAAATAACAATATAATAACTTATTCAATATATTTAGAAAATTCAGTAAAAGTGAGTGGACTTTTATAAATTTATAATCGTTATTTATTATGATTACTAGCAGAAATAATTGATGGTTTCTGGCGTAACTTTATGGAACCGATTCATTATAAATAAATGAAAGGACTAACTTTGTAGTTCCTCACGAACTACAAAGTTAGTCCTTTGTTAGTTCGTGTGGAACTACAAAGTTAGCCCTTTCATTTATTTATACTAGCAGAAATGTTCTGATTTGGTTTTTGATGGGCCCAGACACTCAAAATTACTGTACTCGTATGCCAACTCACATGACAAAAATCCTTGAACCTCATTACATATATTAAATTAACTCAATATTCTCATTCTCTAGCTCTGAATACTTTCAATCTCACTTAATTCTATCCAAAATGCCCATTCCTTTCCTCCCTCTACCTTGCTTTCCCAGCATTCTCCCCTCCATTAACGCTGTCAGTATTCTATTGCGTTTCAGTATCCTCCTGTACCCACTTGCCTTGCCTCCTGCGAATTTCTCTCAACTGCCGTCTTTTTTCTCATACCATACCAAGACTAGAACTTCATTGTTTAGTTTCCTATCCGTTCATTTTATTTTCTCCGTTCTTCTCTACACCCGCATTTCAAAAGCCACCAATCTTTGCTTATCCTCTTTACTGCACGACCAAGTTAACAACGTACAAAACTTCGTACCATACTACAGCTTTCTCATCTTTTCTTTACCTATTTAATTAAGATACACGAAATCAACATCCACCTATTTGTAAAAGTTTCTTTACCAAACACAATTCTTTTTTAAATGTTCTTTCTACTTTACCCACCCTCATCTAAATCCTTTTCCTAAACAGGTGAACCGTCCTAAATGTTTTTTTATATCTCCTATTTGTTTAATTTAGCATTTCTATTTCTTAAGAACCCTATTGCTTTCGCTTTCTTATATTTAATTCGCATCCAATACCTATCGTAGAGGACTGGGGTCCCGCAATATAGTCATATTCTCGTTTTTTAAATTCGCAACAGTACTCGTACCCGATAAAACAATATGACGTAGATCAGTATAATTTGTTTGTGTGAATTAATGGTATAGTGATCGTGAAATGCTCAAAATTGCTTAGCTCCTACTCACTCCACACTTAAAAATTCCGGTTGTCTGATATTAACAATAAATTGCACTAATCATTAATTTCAAATCTTTTAAATTCCAGAAAAAAACGATAATTTATTTTTCTGAAGTCTTTGAATCCTAAATGAATGAAATCAAAAGAAGTACTTCATACCCCCATATGTTTACTTGTCCTTGATAAAGAGTAGTAATTATGCAATATATTTCCGATGTTTACAAGAAAAACAACCTCAAACTAAAGAGGTCATCATGCAGATATTGCATCGTTTGAAACTATCACAAAATCTAAGGCATAACTAGAATTTAAGTTCCCTCATAATCCAAGAAAGGCAGTCATAAATAAGCTGCGATAGGATCAGCCGTCATTTCCATGAGTGATGACATGACAGCCATTATGCCCTTTTAGTCATAAAATAGGCTTTACGTGCGCGCGTGACCAGTGAAGGACGGTATGAAATGTGGAATCGGGGGAATTTCATTTTTTTGCATAGATTTTAAAGAAGGTGCCTCAGTGAGTTTAAAATTTTATTGGCTACAAAACGTATGCATTAATTTTCTGAACGATAACAAACCACAACACGGACCTAGTGCATAACCTTAGACCTGGTAAATTTCCCTTGCCAAGCCTTCCTCATCCCCTATCCCATTCCCCTGGGAAGGTCCTACCTTCGAACGATCCATATTATCCCCGGTAAAATAAATTTATTAATCATTAAGTATATACTTGTAGTTCTAGATATAGTGCGTATTCCCGCTTGCCGGTTCATTATTTTCATGCACTTTCCTTCTTTTCTTCTCTTTGCGCTTTTTCACATTTCCTTTCATTCTTCGTCCCTTTCATTTGAACATTTTCAGTAACTGTTAGATATGTGCTATTATTAGAATAGCAGATGTGAGATTTTAGGGGCGATCTGACCTATGAAACAATTGGTTAATTTTCCTATGCAATTGAATTTAATTATATTATGTATTTGTTTTAAACATATGAGAATATTTGCTTCAAAATACAAGAATATTCTACGAAACGACTTTTATATTCTATCTGTGCGCATCTACAAGTACCTTTCGATATATTTACTGAAGGACAATTCGAGATCGTGAGTAGGCGTGCATGTGAAGCCGTCGCGCATGCAGCCGAGGCTCCAGCGACGTACGCAAGTGTACGAGAATCATCCTTCCGTGATTAGACGTTTTATAATACCTCAGTCAATGTTACATTTGAAGCGTGCATTTGACTCAAACTTTTTACTACAATACAAGCTCATTTAAAGGCACTGTTTTGCATTACGTAATTTCTAAGACGGCAAATATATTATTAGTTCAGATTACCGTGTGGATTAAATGGTATAAACAAATGAAAAAATCGACGCAGTACTGGAAATTGAACTATTGTTTGGAAACAGTATTCGTGAGGCCTATCCACATAACTCCTTGAGGAAGATTGTGAACTCCAAAGTACCTTTTTAACGGTTTCTCAGAGAGCATATTTCTTGCTGAAGTAGTTGCTTGGCAGTTTAGGATTTCAAGCCAGGTCCCTTAACCTCAATTTCAAGGCTGGCAATAAGCGTTTCGCTGTTGGAAAAGATGGCGACGTCCCTGACACTATTCACGTTAAAAATCAATGCTAGGTATTTTGACCGTTTTTGTAGTGGTGTACTCGCTGCTACAGGAAAACAAGATATTTTTAAAAGTTAGTAGCAATACATACTAATAGACTTGCAAAACTTTATAATTTAAAATTGTATTTGAAATCAACAGATTTTGAAAAGAGATCATTAGACTTCGGAAAATTCGAGCGAAGACATTGCTATTTATCGCGGTCCATAACGAATTCAACTATTTCGTCACTCGGATGGATATTTTTCTTCTTAGTACACAGCAATATGTTTGTATCCAACAATTAATTCTCAGAAAATTATCAAAAAATTAACATAGTAAAAGATATTCCTATGAATTATCCGTGTAGACGCCGGCTGTAAGATAAGGGGACGAGTCTAAATGTATGCCTTATTAAGATGAAATGAATGCGGAATTGATTTTTAAGATTGAGATTTTGGGATTCAAAAAAATTGCTCTTAAGAACGGGGATATAGATTCAAAGCGTGGCTGCATAGAAAAATAAGCGATAATTGGAACTTCGCACATGGGCGATTTGTTGCCATAAAGTAAACACCACTGCTAGACGGAGAAACTCTGACTGACAGAATCTTTCAAGCCGAATCGAAATAGGAAAACTCCTGTTCGTGGCCGGACTTCGGAGAGCTGGTATCACATCGGACCTAACACTCTCCGAAACCTTTAGAAAATGGCAGTGGCAGTTACCCTTAACGGAGGCCGGCAGTTGCCAGGCGCCTGGTAAAACGCCACCCTCCGTGAATACTGCTACTATGGACGCAGGGGGAGGGCAGTTCAGCATTATCGAGGACTCCCCTTCTTCAATCTAATACTAATGTGTTGGTGCGATATCGGTCTCACGCCCACCTCCCCTCGCCATTCGCCGAATCAGGTCGTTGTTTCGCAGGCGGGGGCAGAACGTGGAAAGATCCCATCGTGTTGGGACTGGAGTAAGGAACGGCAACATTACGTTGCTATGCAGAGTTGCGTCGGGAGGGCGACGGAATGAGAAGGGGCGGGGGACCCGTGGGAGGAAGGGGGGGGAGGGTTTCCGGAGTAGGGGGAAGATGCTCTCCTAACGCGGATACTTCTCCATGGTACCCTTGCGACGCGTCGTCGTCCCAGGGCACATGAGAATGGGAATTGCCGCTGCTGCACGATTTCACCTCTTCCTTCGGGGGCAAAAACACGAGAGTGTCTGTTTGCCTTCCATTTTACAGGGAGCATCGCGGGGCCCGCGATATGACCACATACTGTTAAAACCATATCGGTGCGTGGATTACGATTACGTGGATGATACGTTTATGGGTCCGGGTACGTGGCGAATGCCTACGGAGTCGGTAGAAGGACCTGAATGCAATAACGTATCAAATATAAAGGAAACTTAGAAATACGCAGCCATCATTGATTCATGAAAGGAATGATTGTAGATGCAATAAATATCGTCTTGTATGTTTTGTGCACATACTTTGCACTTCCTGCCGCCTAGGTCGGAATTCTCAGCTGAGATACCATCCACGCCAATTATGCTTAGTTGGCGGATGTTTCAACCTTCAGGCCATCAGAATCAGGTTTCTATTAAACGTTGTCTCTGGTAATAAATATCATGTTTCGTCATTCTCAGGGGCAACTGCAGGGAAGACGAATAGGTCT
This sequence comes from Hetaerina americana, assembly GCF_022747635.1. Taxonomy (NCBI): domain Eukaryota; kingdom Metazoa; phylum Arthropoda; class Insecta; order Odonata; family Calopterygidae; genus Hetaerina; species Hetaerina americana. Next base: position 67,321,476 of record NW_027286985.1, on the reverse strand, counting down.
TACAGTACTGGCGTATGAACAGCCTTCACTAGGCTTCTGACGATATTTCCTGGTTGAATACAAGCCGATTATGGTCCATTGATTGTTTTGACATTGTTATTTTTCGTCTAGATGCCATGTTATTGGTAGAATATATCGTACCACTATGTGCGTCCCACCCTCGCCCCAGCATGCCTTTAATGTGTGGGGATTATTGCTGACAAATTCCACAATCCAACAAGTATGCCCTCCCTATACACCTCCCTATACGCCTCCCTAAACACCTTCAGAGCCGTTTGCATATTGAGATCCATCCGTGAAATCGGAATGGTGGTGAATTCTTAGCAATAATGCTTAGCAATAATTCTTAGTACGTGAAATAAAGAGATGCATTTCTTTGTAATAACATCGCTAGGATGTCTACCGTGGGTCAGACCTGATTAGAGTCCACATTAGGGCTTTTACTAGCTTTTGCGAGTGTAACAGATTCCACGCGCGAGGAGAGCGAGGTATTTTCCCTTTTCCTTCCGTCCTTCTCTCTCTCCCTGTCCTTTCCCCAAAATAGTTCTCTCTCCCTGAAAGCTTGCCTCCTCCGCCAACCCTACTCATCTCCTCCAAACTCTAGATTCTTCCGGGTGGGTCTCCCCGCGCCGAGAGCACTTTCTCTTCCGTCACCTCAGCTCCCGTCCCCCGCCCTTCTCCACCACTTAAACCCTCCCTTTCCCCACGAAAAGGAACTCCAGACAAGGCTCCCGAGGGACCGAAACCAAAATTAGTTTAGGTCCGGGTTCCGCTCCCATAAAAATGTGTTTTATGGCTCTGATTACCACTCCTCCGATAGGGTTCTCCTCGGCCTTGTGGTTCTTGTTCCGATTTCGTTTGAATTCGAATGAAAGTTTTTATCCTTCTCCGACTGCCTGAAAAGTTTCCTTAACAAGAACACAAAGGTTGATCATCGCGAAATTGTATATCACACTTGAAATCACACAGCGAAATTGAGTACCAATGTAATTTCCCACCCAGTTACTTTCTGATTCAGGACCATTTGTTATCCATTGATTTCCTTCTTAATATTTCTTAAAATTAGATTGAAATTTCCAAAGTTTAACTTAAAAGTTTTTAATTAAAACATTTATTTATCTTTTGGAGATTTTGCTCTCTTAAATACTCGCTATTGGATACATTAGAATCCATCTTACGATCAATCGTGATAAAATGGTATCATGTAGAAAAATAACTTGGTGGATCTCATCTCTGTGAAGAGGATCCTTCGGAGCTATCCCTGACTCTTCGATGTCCCTTGATTGAGGAATCTCCAATTGGGCTGTCTTATTCTTCGGTTTTCTTATTCTATAGTAAGTATTCCATTGTTTTCATCCTATCAACAAAGTATGGACAGAAAGCATTTTACATACTGCGCTATCTATGTATATCAAAATAATCCGCAACAAACTCCTCTTGGTTAGGATTGGGCATGATAGCCCGTCTATGAAACAAACAGATGCGATCTTTCTTTCGTCGAGCCATGTTAGTAAAGAACTTGATAGAAAGCCTCACGAATAAATGGATTAAATGCCCTTTTGCAAATTAAAATTAATCTTATGAGGATTTTGAGTTTTATCAACACTAGACTCGATTCAAGTTAGAAATCACCACGTTCCTATTTAACAGTGTACGGTTTGGTGCAATATAGCAGCAATTCGCAGGAGTAAACATCGGTAAAACTTTTGAATTTTCTTATTTTTTCAAGTCTGGCTCAGCTCACTTGCAGTGAAAACGGATAAAAATCACCATTACGTGAAATTTTTATTCTTCTACCTCCAGATTTCTTTACTCGCCAACGCATCCGCAACACGTGCGAATGAAAATTCCCACCTTCAAGTGGTTGAAAACCTCCCTTACCCTCACCATCGCTTCTGTGTTTGCTCCTCACCGTCTCTTTCCCATCGAGTGTGAGATGCAGATAAAACGAAACCAACCCTCGCGAAAATCCCAAAACACCGTCGGAGAGAGAAGATCCGGCACGCTGTGAAGTACACCTACCCTCTTCTATTTTCCCAACATCCCCCCCATAAAATTACGAAAAAAAAGATGCTTCACCACCCATATCCATACGCACCAAAAGAAACCAATGGAGGCATCCTTTAGTCTCCGCCCCTCCTTCCAACCTTCCCAAAACTCTCTCACCTTCCTCTCCACCCTAAACCAAAAGACGGCTTTTTTTCACGCAAGTCTCCCACGATACCACCCAGAACGAATTCCTACCCCTCGATTCCAATTCATCCCGGGTAACTCCCCTTCCCTTTTGAATCCACCCAACCAGTAGCATAACAGCATCTCCGCACATATCCCACCCCATGCCACACGACACCCACTCCTCTTCCCCAAGGGTTCGTGAACTTTGGATGCAACGCTCGCTGGTACACCACCAAGGACCGACGTGGGATTCATTCTGAGGTACGTTGAGGCACGAGCTGGCACACGAGGTTTATTTTTTTCGGGAGCGGTTGAGTGGCCTGTTCGTTTCGATGAATGTGGCGGTTCGTTTTAAGTATTCTGTACTGGAGTAAATAACAATTCGACGCGTCCGTTGAACATTACCCGGAGGAATGCTTTCTCACATTGGTTGCATGAATTTACTGGACACGATATGATATTTTTTCCCACAAAGTGAGCTCACAGACAGAATGATTCGAACGAGGCATTTATTTATGAAAGAGGTGCGTTAATCTGTGAAACTCCTTAGTTTATTATTTCAAAGAGAGAGTGATATTGATTAGAGAAACGCCCAAAGTAGTATTTTTTTTACTACTCCGGGGTAATCATATATTTTATGGAAACATAGTTTTTTATTTCTTCCAGCAGTAATTAATTGAGCAATTCATTTTGGGATCTAGTTTGTCAAATCTCCCCTAAATGCAATGTACCTGGCGGCAATTTTTTATCGATTCTACTCCACCGACTACAACCCTATGACTTTTTGCAATGAAGTAAGGGAATGCCCTGTCTTTCACGCAGGCCCACATGTTGCTCCTCATTCGCTTTCAGCCGGGTGTGGCCAATAATTATCACCTTTCTCGGTTAAAAATTATTAATCTATTGGGAATCATATTAAGTGCTCCATTTATGATGTGGCACTAAAACATACCCGAGGGTTACAAAATGCTAAAGTTTATTTTGAGGTTCATTAATAATTAGAGATTTGCAAAAAAAGTGCTTTTATTGAAATTTGCAAACTTAAATTAACTATTGAAACGATGTAGAATTAATTGACTCATGTGCATGTTATCCTAACATCATAAAGCTCACAATGACTATGTCCGAAAATACAACAGTGGAAAAAAACCTACATTCATATTTTATTTTGAGAAAAATCAGGTATATTGTAATTTAAATGCGACATTGATATTGAACATTACCTGTGCCAAAAAGGGCGGTAAAGAATAGATGAGCTTAACACTTCATTAGCGGTTAGAAACAGAATGAATTAACTAGCGGCCAATTTTTGTAAATCAAGTCAGGCAGAAATAAAGTTGCACGGTTAGCAAAATGCTTTATTTAAGAGGAAATGTACACAAAGTGCACGTTTATTGTATCACAGACGTCTTTCTTCGACCAAAAAGATGAGCATGGGTCACGTGATGCGTTCTCCCTCTCTCCCTCCAAGATCCATAGGCATTCTATAACGGACCTTATTCGGAAAAACGCCATTTACGACCGCTTCCCAAGTATTCCCGATTTAGTTCATACCATGCAAAAAAATCTTCATCAAAAGAATTATCTTTGGAAATAGGACGTATATGAGGCGGAAAGGGGGATTCAAATTGTAGGCCTGCGTATGTTGTGGGGAAACACGCAGGGTATCACCGCCTTCGGCGCTCAGGACTAAAATTAACGGGAAAAATTCGCGAAACGTTTCTGTCGAATATCTCCAAAAACATTTGCAGACGGCCGCCCTGGGAAGGAAGGGGGAGTAGCGATGGTTTTTCTGTCGGTCGCAGATCCCTCACGCCTCCCGCCCACCTTCTCTCCGATAAAAATTCCCTCGCACCTCCTCCGCATCTCCCTATTTTGGTTCGCGGAACCCTTTTCCCCCACTCGCCCGGGTATGCATCACAATCCCCGCAGCCGTCCCCAGATTCCCAACGCACCAGTCTCTCCCCTCCCATGCACCCATATTCTTCTAAAATTTCCCGGGCAACGGCCCCCTTCTCTCTCGCCGTCTCGCCACCCCCTTACCGCCGCCCTCACTTTCGCAGCCAAACAACCCCCACTACAAAACTCCCTCCCAACCCCTAGCCCTCCCATCTCAGTCCCTGCATCTCTAGAACCACAAAACAAGCCCCTTGTACACTCTCACTCACTCTCTTCTCCCCCTTTTCAAACAAGCAACTCCCTCTGTCGCCCTCTTCCCTCCCATGTCCCTTGTGCCTTCCAAATTTTCAAGAATGGGGAAGAGAGAGGGAGAAAGGGAGAAAGCGAGGCAGGTTTTCGGTTAACCCCCCCGCTGGCACCGAAAAATCGCGGCGTCAAAGAAGAGGAATACGCGGAAAAAGCGCTGTAGTCGACAATGTCGCTTAAAGGCGCCAGGCCTAATGGAATTGGTCGAACAGAAGGGGATTTCTCATGCATCTCTTTGTCTGTCTGCAACACGCTTGCTTTAAGGAGAATTTCGAAAAGTGACAGGTTTGAGAAATGAATTTGTACTTGATTACAGATATTTCGATCAATATTAATGAGAACAATTGCGTTTTGTAAAGCTTTTCATTTAGAGCGGATCGCTTAAAATTCGATCATATTAAGTTAATTATTCATTTGAATCGTACGAAATTAAGAAAAGTATATTTTGATAGGGTGTAAATATGCTGGTGGCAGGAAAAAGAGACGGGGTTTAGGTTTTCTTTTGGATCGAATTCTTTCAATTAAAATAATATTCAACGCGAAGAGCAATGCTTTTCAGAAAGGGTACTCAAAAAAGTTATGTTAGTATCATTGGGAAAAAATTGAATGTTTTTATAATAATTGCAATGTTTTGCACACAACTCCATGATCACTATGGCAAATATGAAATTAGGGACGGAACTCCTTAATATGTTGTACTGATCGCATATTTTCCACTATGAGAGGTCAAAGACAATGATAACCACTGCATTTTCCCCAGGTTTCACAAATGTCTCCAGAAATACATACATGACCCCACGAAAATCATAAAGTGGCATTATTATGGCAGTCTACCGTTTAAGGCAGGTTGTGGATGCACACACAGGGCAATAACGATTACATTAATGAATATGCTCTATAAGTGATAAACTGTTCTTCAATTTCACATGCCTTCAATCATTCCGTCCAACATTTCGATCCTTTTCCTCCCCCTAACTATCCAAACGTTCCATCCAGTTTTCAGCATTTCAATCCCAATTAATAAGCTCTGCACAGACTTGCTTGCTTCCTTGAGATTTTTCGCAACAACCCTTCTCTCTCTCTCTCTCTTTGCACACCATGCTTAGTACTTCTTTTTCTGTATCTTTGTCCATTCTTTTCACTCTTTACACCATTCCCCGCATCCAAATCGCAAAAGCTTTCAATATACGCCTATCATCTTGCTTTAACGACCAAATTTCTGGGTCGCACAAAAACATGTTCCATATAGAAGTTTACCCTGAGTTTAACCTAAAATCCTTACTCAACGTCCCGGTCATCAACTCACTCCTTATTGTGCAAGCGTCTCTGTTTGACGACATTATTTCTCTTAACGCCATACCAAACAAACTAACTTGGTACAAAACACCTCCAAAACTGTAACCCCTGCTCTTCTTTATGTTATGGTTATTGTGTATTTACGGAAAGCTTGCAAATTTGATATTTTGGAAACTCGTATTAATAGCTGGATCATCAATCACATAACTTCTAGGTGAATGCGTTATGAAATGTAGAAGGAAGGGGTAGTGGGGAGTGAGTGTATATGTACCACCAGTTTAGTTGCAGGGAATGGACACGGTAAGGAAACAATAACGTTTTGAAGACTAAACCAAATAACATTGATTAATGTCAGTTAAACACACATTAGATGAAGATGCACGTCGAAGTTGCGTGAGATGAAAAGACAGGAGTTATATTTTTGTGATTATACAGATATAGGGAGAATATCTTCGATTCAATGAACTTCTCAGAGGCAGATTACGATGTCAACCATGGTTTAGGGCTAAGGAACTTGTGTGACTTAACATTCAAGAGGATTACATGGGGCAAGATAACACAAAATGGGAAGAACAAGTTTTCATTAAAAATAGGGGAACAGCCTAAATTTGAAGTACATTAAGCTCGCTTAAAGACGGTAAGGTCGAAACATATTATAAAAGGGACAACAAGAGTGCGAAAGAAAGACCACAAGTGGGGAATTAGAATAATATTGATTGAGAAGAGTTTAATAAGGGCGAGAGACAAAAATAGAAAACCTGAATATGCAGAGGGAAAAAACTATTTAGAGAGAATTTAATCATAAATAAAGACAAAAACACCAAGAGGAAATTAAATTTGAAAGGGCATTTAGACATTTAGAGGCAGAGAAAAGTGAACGCTGCATATGGGAACGAGGGAGGAGTGTCATGAGCCAAAACATTAATTTGGCATATTATAAGAGCTGCACAAAATGTATTTAACAAACCGAAAGATATCCTCGAAGAGTGGAGGGAAAACATAGATGATATTTATAGCAAGTAGGTGAGTGCTTATCAAGCGAAGCTGGCACGAAGGATGGCTCTAGTCAACATCGGTGGCATATGAAAAAAACAATTCCGGAAGGAAGACGAAAAGAATAAATACATATATATAATAAACGAAAAAGAAATAAATATCTGTAATAAAGGTGTTGAATGATACCAATACTACATGATATCACGACACATTGATTTTCAGAGGAAACATATGCAGATGATGTGAGTGCAGCTGGAATTTCAGAAATGCATTAATTCATGAGATGATCAAATGTTTTTTAGCATTAGCTAATATATATATATATATATATATATATATATATATATATAAATATTTAATATATAAATATATATATATATAAATATGTAATATATAAATATATATATATATATAAATATTTAATATATAAATATATATATATATAAATATTTAATATATAAATATATATATATATAAATATGTAATATATAAATATATATATATATATATAAATATTTAATATATAAATATATATATATATATAAATATTTAATATATAAATATATATATATAAATATTTAATATATAAATATATATATATATATAAATATTTAATATATAAATATATATATATATATAAATATTTAATATATAAATATATATATATATAAATATTTAATATATAAATATATATATATATATATAAATATTTAATATATAAATATATATATATATATTAAAATGCTTGTATTCACTTATATTTCTGCTTGTATGGCCGGTGACTTGACACTAACCGTTACATGCCCTTGTGGTGGGTTGCGGGGTATTGTATAAATATAAATTTACCATGTATGCAAGTGTTAGTTACATACATTACAATTCCATTCCATTTCTTATAGAGGGACCCAGATCGACCCATCAGCACCACGCACGCGTTCCGCCAGCGGCGCCCTTAGCGCCGGCTCTAGGCGCTCATAGTAGCCCCAGCTGCAGAGAGCCTTTTTAGGCAGAATGCGGTGTAGTTCCCCCTCGTGGGAACCACAAAAGCTACATCTGCGCCCAAGTGATAGCTGAAACAGATGAGTGCTTATTCCACACCAAAAAAGTACAATAATCGTTAAATATTACAAAAAAATACGAATTAAGATAGTCGCAGCATGTTCAAACGAAGAAAAAACTTAAGAAATAAACTGCTCAAAGGGAGATCTATGAATTAACTATGATATCAGATCGCAGTTTCCATACGTGATGGTAAAATGAAATAGTATGTTTAATGCCCTTTGGTGCATCACGTATTTTTTTCATAGCTCTAGTATATAGAGTTCAAACTACAAAACACATTGAACATTAAAAAGTTGCTTCCACCTTCACTGTTTTGTGAGATTTTTCGATTCTCATTTATTTTCAAACCAGCTGCGTACTTATCAGAATGTATTTCTACAAATCTAGCTTATCTCCAAAGTACAAGATCCGTTTCTGAAATCAAAATGACCGCGTAAGGATCAGAGACACCAACAATGCATTTGAGGCTTAGAATGTGAAGTATCATCTTTCCCCTTCTTGTATTCTCATTTTACCCACGTCCCTTCCCATAAATCGCAAGTTTATCATCTCCTGCTTGTACGATATTGTTCCCGTATGTTATTGCCCCCCCCCCAAGAGAGCTCCTGCCCCTAAATACGAGATACAGCAGTCGTAATCCATTCTACATTTTCTTAATCGATTTGTTAGATCCAGTGGGATCTCAGGAGAAAAGTCATTTTTACATACATATTCTATGCTACAAATTTCTTCAAAAGTAAGTAGGTTATTCCATTAAGTTTCCAGGCGCCACACCAATCTTTGATTGCATCGTTTTGGTGAGCGATACCCCATTTACGTCATTGCAAAACTTCTGCAAAATGTAGACGTATGCGGAACTACTAAATTAATTACCGTCACTATTCATATTATGCAAAAAAGTAATGAACACTTCCTGAGCTGTTCACCGGAGGAGTGTATATGTTTTGTGACAAGGAAAATATCAGCAAATCCCTCCTCATAATCTTGCCCTCCCCCCTTCACCGCATCGATCTAACGAGGACCTTCCGCCATATTGTGCAACAATGATAACATCGTACCACTCACTTTACCCACTCGTATCTCGAAGCCCCAACGAATAAGCTCGCCGACGTATGACTAATTACTGTTCCTTGAAAACATATGGTTCCTTGAGTATCATTCCTGCCCACGTCTCCACTGACTTTTAACGAACGGAAATGAGTTTGAACGGTGATTTTTCAAGGAGATGTTTTAAATTAAACACCATGCTCAAGAATCTCAATTTCTCTCGAAATAAAAAAAATAAAACCGTTTGTGTGCTCGGCTGACGCTCTCTTTTTCCCTTAGCTCCATGCCCTCGGTTTCCTCATCCCAGGTTTTGGACTCCCCTCACTCCTCCACCGCTTTCTCCAACTCCTCGGAAAGGGGAGGGGAGAGAGCATCCCAATAAGCGCTCTCTCTCTCCGGCCTAGGGAACGCCAGGGAGCAGGGAGATAACGCTTTCGCATGCATCCGACGTCATACTGTTGCCCGCGCCGGTTCGTACTGTAGTTCCACCACGTCCTCCCACTTTCAATATTTTTTCCGTTTCATTTCCTCCACACTTTTCCCGCTGCCTATCTCCCCCCGGGCCATTCCCCTTCGCTTCCCCCCCCCCCAATCCCCCTCACTTCCTAACCACTCTTGAGCCCAAAGAACCCGCCCTTCTTAAGCCTCCGCCTCCCCCCCACACCTCTTTTTCCTCTTCTCATTCCTTCGCTTTTGCCCCTCTGACATCCTGCGTGCGCAAAACCTAGCGTGCTTCACAAAATAAAGCCCTTATTTATTTACCTAATAAAACCTCATGAGTTTTCGAAACTTTTTCGCTTCCCACGGTTCCTCCCAAAACCACCTCCATGCATATGCACGTGTGCGTATTGTGTGTGTGCGTGTGTGTATGCGCGAGCCTGTGGTGCGTAAGTTATCCTGGGCGAGAGCTACTTGGTCGGACGAGACTCCTCCGCCCACTCTCTTCTTCCCCGGGAAATGAAATCTCTTGCGGGTATGCAGTCTGCTCAACTCCGGTTATTTTTCCCCAATTTTCTCGTCTGCTATAGTTTTCATTTTCTCACGCCGCTTGATACATAAGAACGCTCTTCAAACAATGGTTTGCATTTTACGATGATGAGTACCTTGTGTTTAATTTTTCTTCTCCTGGGCATGCGACCAAAACTAAGTGGTTACGGAGTTATGGCATGGAGAAAATACCTCGAAAGCGTTATGCAGTTCCCATGAAAAGCTTAATTGTTTCCCTTAAAACCCAAAGAATATGGTGCAATCTATGTAATTCGAACCACGTGGGAAATCTATATCTTCATTTAAAAAAAATAAGCCTTTCTCTCTTCTCGAGTTGAAACTTGAAAAACCTCGGGATTTCTCCTATCAACGACACTTTCTCCTGATTAAAAAAATGTCAGATTGAATAAAAAACCTTACCTGGAGGTTACGGAAAATTAATTTTACTTTCCAGTCATAATAGCAATCATGTTGCTGTAATGACAATAATCCTTTTGAATTAAAACCACAATTATTTTTATTTTTCCTCGTTATCGTACATATCCTGGGATAAATTCCAATGCTTCTTTAACGAAATCAATTCATTTATTTACCGTAAATATTTAAAAATTATCGATTTTCTTCTTTTTTTTAGATTTTGTAGAATATTCGCCCAAAAAGAGTATTTCGAATAAAAGTTTGAAGATTGTATTGGGCCTTACAATGTATTACTGATAGGCAATACATTAGAAGGACAAATGATATGTCCTTATAAAACGTACTTATTCTTTCACCCGTCGAAACTTCTGCCAACTGTAAATTAATATGACAAACGTGAAAACGCAAACGTGCTCGTGACTTTCGACGAACAAAGTCTCCTGATAATGCTTTTAATTTATCCACAAGTTAACGTGAGCTCTTGACTCTGAAAAAACAGAGTTAAGGGAAATATTTAGACTTCGATGTCATGTCACTGCAATGGATTGTTATTCAAGCTACCTTTACCTGATTTAAAACCAATTTATTTTTAGCGTTTACCCATAGGCTTAATTAACTTTGCATCGTACATGGTAACTCTAATGCCATTTGAAGGATTTAAACATCATAGCTCAATTATTCAATATGGTTGGAAGCTCAATGGAGTAATATACTACATCGTATACTCTGAGCGTGATTAATGGCCATGCCGGACGGCCCTACACATTTGTCAATGCTAGTAGAACTATCACACTTTCACAGGATTTTTCTTGGTCCGATAAGCCAAAACCGTCTTCTCAACCCTCTTATTTCCCTGGTGAAAATAAAGCTCGCTTGCGAGGTTCTATTTTGACTGCGCAAGTCACTGTGCCACCTAAATTCATGTGTGAATTATGCGTGATGAAATTAATGTAAAACCCCTTCATACATATTTCGTTAACACATGTGAAGTGAATATACAGTTTAAAAGTACTGTGAGAGGTTCTTGATTATTAAACGTGCTCTGCAATTTATTTTTGGCTAGTTTAAATGCGCCAACTTCTGAAGATATGCAGTTTTGACAGTCACACGAATTAATTTCATTTCAATAAAAGCCAGATAGATACTGTTAGTTTAAAGACTAAGAAAACTCTAATAAAATGGGGCACTCTAATCATATTACCATGACAACGACATGTATTTCTCCACCATCAATCCATGATTCTACTGGTAGTAGTACTCCACTGCCATAAGAATATGAAATATTGGATTTTCAATGTCCCATTTTATGAAAACTAACACGAGAAGACCGTGTTTCATCACCGTCATTTGATAGCGTGCAAGAAGAATAAAAATTTCAGAAATGTTATCAAAATTAAATATAACTCACGGCTCAATGCAACTTACACGAGTAACTTCGGTACTGCTCGTCTTGGAACATTTTTCCTAGTGGGATGCATTCTTAATGAATAATCATAATAAATACTTCAATAAATTTGAGATTAAATAATAAAAGCACGCTGTTCTTTTAAGTTGATAGTTCTTTCACTGTTCCATAATGTTTCGGACATTTCTTTCAATCGGTTCTATCACGCTTTTGCATAAAGGTTACGGTGAACACTGCTGCAGTGTTTAATAAAAACGAAATGTAATACGCGTTTCTTATCACGGTATTTTACATGAAACGCTTGGCAAAGACCTCGTAATCAGTTTGCATCTTGAGTATTTTTTTGATAGTCGAATTCTTTACGTAATCCTATCACGAGCTCCCTCCCCGCACGCACGGATCTACGGTTCTTTCATCCCCTTGGAGGCGCATATTGTTTATAACTCCATTTCCCTACTCCTCTAAGTCGCTATTCTTCACCCCACCCGCGTTTCCCAAATTTATTCATGTATGCATGACCTCAGCAGGTGATCGCGATAGGCCCCTCAATCGGGAGTGGATTTTTTGAATATTGCCCGAAACGTACGTGAGCGAAATGTTTATGAAATGTGGAAATCTTTCCAATAAGACTTTCAAATAGGTACAAACAATTCTCTGCGTTAAGAGGAACGCTCAACGATAACTCTTTCTCTTCGGAGTGAATCACCTTAAAAGGAATTTTATTAAATTTCGTGGACGAGGAAAAAGATATTTTTACAGTTATTTTGTCGGGAATCAAATACCTTCATCTTCTGGCCGTATACCGTGGGAACTGCGAATCATGGGAATTGAAATTTCTTTGCCTGATTAAAATTGGGCTCCATATCTGCGATCGAGGTAGAGCTCAATTGCCTTATTTACCACTAAAGTGTAATGATATTTCATTTATTTTATTATTACAAATGATTTCACAGCTCTGAAGTTCATGATAGCTATTTTCTATATTTCATCAATATTTTCCCGAGGTTTTTGTTCAACGGATGTGATCTGAGGTGAGAGAAACTGAACTAGACCGACACAAATCTTTGAAATTGAAGCTTAAGTCAACTCCGTATAAAGAACTTCCGTACTTTTTTTCGACATACTGTATTCTAATTTATAACTTAAACTATACAGCTAAAACTACGTAAATAATGAGTTATTATTAACGGTAAAGTATCAGGTTAAGGTAGATCTTTTATGGACAGAAGCTACCAGAACGTACAGTGACGATTCCCCTGTATATCTTAAAATACAAACTGTATTCAAACATTACCATAGCCTCCTCTTCAATTCTACATAATTACTTCCTCCCGTCCAACATCCGTATTCAATTCCTGCCCCTTCCTTGCTTGCCAACGTAACATTCTCCCCTCCATCACAGTCTTCAGAATCTCATTGCCAATCAAACCGCTCTGCATTCATGTTTCCTGCCTCCTTTTGATTTCCCCGGGCAATCCTCTCCCACCATACCTAGCACTTCCTCGTTTGTTCGTTTGTTTTCCCTTCAGCCCACTTCACCTTCTCCACCCTTCTCCGCAGCCAAATCTAAAATCTCCATTCTATACCTGTCATTCTGGTTGAATTACCATGCACCGTACAAAATCACGCTCCCTATCAAGGTTTTAACGAGCCTTGCCTTAACATGCTTACTCAAAGTCCCGGCCATTAACACCCTCCTCCTAATGAAAGCCAATTCTTTGTGCATCTGCAAAAATCTAACATAAAAACAATGTCTTCTTGCCATCCACCTCATACTAGGAATAACGTAAATGCAAGATGAAAGAGTTAATTATAACATTGCCAAGCGGAGTTAATTTCAGATATACTTTGACTCCGTAAATGAAAATAAATTCCTTGAAAAACGGGCTGATTATTTAATAGTACTCTGCTGCACAAATGGGAATTATATACATGCATATGTATATATAACATATGTTATTTCTATACACACACACACACATAAATACACACATACAGGTACATATACCTGTATATTCAAAGTTACCTTTTAATAAGTCAATTATTAATACCTGCGAGTATCAGAGAATTTCTGAATTAGCTGTGTAAAAAGTTACTACTGATCAAGAATATTTCTCCTTTTTTACTATTCTCAAAAAATTACAGTTTTTGGGCAGTATAGGGCAGAAATATATTTACACGTAACCAATCACTCACATATAAAAGTGCGCTCCAGTTGGTTTGGTATGGAATTACACATGTATTTGAAAGGCTCATTTTATGGTTAAAAGGCTTTTCTACACAGGTTGGACTTCGTTGACGCTGTGATAACTACTGAGTAATCTGGCAGAAATAAAGTAATACCAAGCATTAATTGAATAATAGATAAAATCAACTGGATTCTTTTGCTAACAATAAATTAGGACCATTCTTTTGCCATGCAATCATTTATAACTAAAACCTTGCATTATTTTTCGTTCCCCGTCAATGGATTAAAATATTTCAAATAATATTCATTAAACAATAAAGCGAGCATGTTACAATCATTAATTGAAAATATAACGTGTACGTTTAACTCATTGAGCAAAATGTCTACAAAATTAAATACTGAAAAGGATATAATAAAAATATGATCCATTAAATGATTATTGAAATTTATTGAACAAATTGGTTGCCAAGATAACAGGCCACACTTTTCCCTCGCACAGTTTTGAGGGGGAGGCTAAGATAAGTCTCCACTAAACATACAATAATCCGCTTATCCCCTTATGTCACCATATGTGAAGGTTGTATGCTATATAAAAGTTTATGTAAAGGTTACATGTTCTAACCCTTCCTTTAGAAGGCCGTTTGGTGAAAATCTTGTACGAATTAAATTGTTTCTGTGCTGTGAATGAATTGGATGGGTTCATTTCGAAAATCATATTTTTGTACGCCAACAACCAAAACATTTATCATCTAATATATTAATTGGTGTTAGGTAATAGGTAAAATAAACATATTTATAACAATTGGATTCTGAGTGCTGACTATCAATCTTGTTCACAGGATGAAACATTCAGAAGCATGAAGGATATGCAAACCTGGAAGAAAACCATTACGCTTAAGTACTTGTCGACTCGAGGTACTCTAGCTAACTAGAGTGCCTCAAATTACTTTCAGGTTGGACTCCAGCACTTTTATCATTCAATAGTTACTTTGGTATTGATTTCATACTGTAATGTGATATCTTCTCATCCAGCTTACGATGGCAAAAATTAATAATTCTATAGAAAATAGCTATAAATAATGAACACATTTTAAAAAATGTTTCCATAGTGCTTCTAAAAAAAATGCAATTTGTTTCCATACATAACAGTGTTAATCCCAATAGAACAGGTACATTACCTCAGGAAAGCGTCGAGAAGATAAGAAAAATTAAGTGATATGTATATAATTACTGTTTACGTTTTAGATGGCAGTCTAACAATTATGCGAACTTCCTAAATCTCATCTTCTCAAGTCCAAAGCCTGTGGAGGGATTGCTATCACTTAAGAATGCCTGTCCCTGTCTAATCCGAGAAAATTAAGTTATAATTTATATTTTCGTTCAGCAGGAAGGTCCCATTTGATTAAAAAAATAATATTTACTTACCCTTGCCGTAATTTAGTAAGACAACAGACCCATTGTTTCCCGAAAGCAGAAGTGTAATTAACTTCAATTATACGCAATCGCATGAACGTTGGTAGAGTCTTGACATAATTCTTTCCAACAAATTTTCCTTTGGAAAGACACAATTTTCTTAAGAGTAGTGAAATTAACGGGAAAAAATATTCGCGGATAATTCTACAACCTTTGACTTACTGATATTTTTATAAAGAACATTTATTTATGCGTCCAATGCAGTATGAGCATCAAAAATTTCTAGAACGAAGACTAAACTTTAATTTTTACTCTCATGCAAGTCATATTTCTCGTTAATAGTTTCTTATTGTCTCTGTTAGTTTCCAAAGACGACATTGGAAACTGAACCGTTCTTTTTTCCTTCGCTAAAAGTTCGGCGCCTTGCTTTGTCGTACGTGAAGATTTTTTTTATTTATTCCCAATCAAAATGGGGCTCAAAAAGTTCCAGTCGGGTGGGATGGCATTTGATTACAAGTAAAACAAAGAACTCTCTGTTTTTCGTGGAATTACGACCCATATCACGTAAAGATCACGTTCATCTCCTCTTTTCGAGAATAAAGGTCTCGTGGGAATGATAGTTACGGTTTGACTTCTGATTTACCCAATGGAGATTTAACCAAATATTGGAGTTCTCCATATTTAATAAAGAATCAGGAAAAATCTTCAGACCTGAGCATGGGTTATATGATCTCCATCTCATTACGCTCTCTTTCCCTTGAGACGAAATGTTGCGATGCACCGACGGCTTGACCCTCATTAGTTTAACTTTAATTGACCAAATTGACCAAATTTAATTGACCTTATGTGTGATAGATGCAGTTTTCACAAGCGGCTCATGTGGTATTCAAAAATATTTGAACAATCTGTTGATAACTCTAGTGATCATGAGGTGATGTGCAATTTTATGTTGCTAATTCGACGGCATCAAATCAAGATATCTAAATAAAATAATTTTTCTAGCGGTAATCGAAAAGGGTAAATTGAAGCATTCTGACAGATTGAAATATGATTTGCAATCATTTTGGACGTTTATAGTCGTCCACACCGATGAATCTACCAATAAGATTCCCACAGTTATCACAGGGGACGAACCAACATTTAAAACTATTCATGGCCTGGCAGGATTTGAACCCACCACCGATTGAACCAATCCGTTTGCGGTATTATGACCCATAAAATTTGCACGTTGTCCAACAAACTAACACGTACGACTTCCACAGGACTAGTAATAACGTTAAACTTAATGAAATCACCACAAAAAACACTATAAAGGAAGGCTAGATAGCGTAATGACAGGACCTTTATTTATTGAATGGTAAAACTTCTATTTGCAGCACATTGTACTGTTTACACGGGGTTTGTAAGCCATTTGCTGAAAACCCAGTGAGGAATAGCAACATATTCTCAATATGTCGTGAGGAAAAGGACTTAAATAAAAGAGGGAAGCATTAATATTTACTCATTCGTATGAAAATTTACAGAGTTTGCGCTATGGCGTCAGCTGTTCCAGCGTAGATTACGACCTTAAGAGGATAGCCATGGAACGTATTTTTCAGAAGTTAGGCGGATGTATGAAAATAATCACGCGGCACAATTTCCTTTTCTCAAGTTTGCTCAAACCGTGGAAAATATATTATTCAGAATGACATTTAAGAAATGATTTAAATAAACATAATTCAGAATGGCATCTCCATAATGATTTTACTCGTATGATTATCGTGTCATAAGCATCACTGAGAGAGATTTAGAACGCTACTACCTTTGAACCCTTTCAGAATCGAGTTCAACATCATCGACCCAACGAGAAAGTCTCGTGCGATAGACGCAGGCATGGGATAAACCGACGGGCTCATCGATAGAAATGGTCAAAAACTGAAATTGCATTTTTAAATGGACGATACGCCCAGAGAAGGTGCAGCATGGAGAGAACGTGGTCAACCGAAGAACCGCTAAGAAAGCTCCCAAAGGTGCTGTTCCTAGCTCTGTGGTTAAAATCCAAAATGAAGGAAAAAATCCCGACAAAGTGGTTATTTTGCATGTACGCACGTTAAGTACCCAACTGCGCATTCGTTTCACGTTGGGGTTTCATCTCTGAGGCCGTCGGGAGGGAGGGAATTCGTCAAGCAGGGTAGGCAAGGCAAGCAAGCACTTGCTCGCGCTCTCTCTCTCTCTCTTCACCTCCTCCTTCTACCGTGTTGTGTGGTCAACCCTACAGCAGTCGGTTGAAGGGTGAGAGGGAGGGTGGGAGATGGATCGATAGGGACCAGGAAAAGTGCCGGTGTCTGTCTTCTGTACTCAACGGGGGAGGGGAGAGGGAGAAATGCGGAGGGGGGATGGGGTTGACGGGAACAAGGGGGGGGGGGGGATGGAAGTCGGCGGGTCCGGGGATGGAGGGTATCGGGGGAGGACGGCGCGGGAAGGTAGGGAGGGAGGAATCGGGGAGGACATGGAGTAAGGAAGACGGGGAATTTAGCGGGAGGGAGGAGTAGAGGACAGCCTGCAGCTCACATACATACATACCCCTGTCCCTTACCCCCACCAGCAGTAAGGGGCTTATGCGCGCAGCAGGGTACCCCCGTCGCGCTGAGAAATTGAACGATGACGTCCAAGTGTCAAGAGCACGGAATCTGTTGCGGGGAGTGAGAGACAGAGAGAGAGAGAGGAGGGAGCTTTCGGCGGGTAGGTGTGTAAGTACCCACGCCAAATTGCGGTGAAAAACCCGCGTTTGCGTGTTACACGCAGTTGGAGGGATAGCACGAACTGAATATCGTGCATGCAAGTAACCAACAGAGGGTTGCGGCGTGGACATGTTGGAATTTGAGGCAATGGAAGGGGGAAGGGAGGGGCAGAATAAATACATTCAATATACAATATTAAAAACCGTCTAATGAATCAATCCTCTCGATTTTTTTAACAAGTTATTTCTAAAACGTCTTAATCCAAAACCGGATGTGTTTATATTTCGGTTGCCAAATGTTATCGATGGTAGCACCTTAAGATTGTGCCTTGCTCTAGATTTGCACAACTCTACATTCATTTATCATCCACCTAGTAATCGACATATTTCTTGTAATTCTTGAATATGTTATAAATGTTATGAGATGCTCTGTATCTTGAAGCTAGTAGCTCTAAATGTCATTAAATAAATGACAGGTTCTTCAGATATATCTCCTGGATCTCTTGAAATCAAGATATCCCTATCATGCCTGCTACTTTCTCAATACGTCATGTGCATCATGAAAAACTAGATAATCTTTAATTAGATGTAATGGTGAACGGAGAGTGAACTTTGAAAGCTGATCCCTGAGCATGAGGAAGCATTCTTCTATGCTGTTGTCAGTGGCCAATCAGGCACACGGTTCAATTGCTGTTTCTTAGGTTTTCGATATGATAACTATATAGTTTATGATTAATGCAACATTCGAACTAATTTTTTTTCAACAATGTAAAGTTTTCAGTAAATTTTCTACAGTATTTATTTTCCAGTCATAATTAAGGTACTCGTTTTAGCGATCGATTGGAACTTCAAAAAGGAAAAATGGAAATAATTATGTTATAATCCAAACTCAGTTACAATCATACATGCACAACCGCAGTACGCCATGTCCTGCTTTCAAAGGTTATGCGACACGGGAGGTTCGGACAAACGAACGCTATTCGTGTAGCTGGGGGCAAATGTTATGTAACTATAAAGGAATCAGCAAATGGAAAATAAGGGTTTTTTTGATTTAAACTGATGAATTGCTTAACTTAACTTAAATTGCTTAACTTAAATTGCTTGCTTAAGACAAATTGGGGAAGAGAAGAAGGAGTGTATACATTATTCATTGCTTCAGTCTTTTTTTAATTCCAAAGGTCTAATCTGCAAATATACCAAGTATTCCAAAAAAGAATTTCACTGTTACAAGTAAACTCGAAAGATCTGTGGTACCTTTACGTAACATGGTTTTCAGTCTCGCGTACTCTTTATCTACGAAGAGCATATTTTCCAAAGCTATTTATTTTATTTTCGCTAAAATTCATCACAGAGCCAATGGAATTAGATTTTTTTGGTATCACCAGGTAATTTCTCAGAAATTTGAAAACTACTCAATTTTTCCCCATTCTTTTTGTCCTTCGTAGATTAAAGTCACTTGCCATCCATCTTTAGGCACAAATGGAATCCGAAATCTTTGTTGAAGCATTTCAACTTTATCTATACGTAATCAGAATTAGCGATTTATTTAAATCAAGAAAACTGTAAATATTTAAGTTAACAATTTCATTTAAATAATAGGACAAATGCGATTAAGAGCATGATGCAAGACTAGAGGTTTGGATGATAAGGTGGGATGATAGAATAATGCAAGCTTATTCAATGAAGAGAATCGATAATGCAGTGTGTCAAACACGAAGAGAAATTTCTATAGAGGCAAATATGAATATTTGAGAAACTACCGCTTTCGTAATACGCATTCCTACTAGAATGAGGGCACATCGCTCAGGCGCTAAAGGGCAAACAAAAAGCGCGTCCTCACTAGACTTGGCGATGATGACGTGACAATCAGGACAAAAACGCCAAGCGCTGCAGGGTTAGAGCGGAATGGAGATTGGGAAGCGGCGGCCATTTTGCTTATCGATTCGCGTTGAGGAAAACAAAATGGTGGCATCATATTATTCAACGGTTGCGGGCGTTGCAACGAAAGATCCAGAGGCCGAAAAATTTTCTGATGAACGAGAAAGAAAATTGAATGACTCTGGGTAATCGTTTTAAGTAAATTTCGAACCGGGAAATAAGGACACTCACTACGCTGACGGCGATCACGTAGGAATTGAAACGTCATCCCGTGAGATAAGTTGAAGTGGAAGCGACGCCAAGGATGTCTGTCGCACTTTCAGACACAAGTCAATTCCTGATGGCAGAAGATTGATAGATAACATGGATAAAGAAATACGACTTAAGGAAGGGAGTAGACACACTCAAAGAGATTAAACTCGAGTAAATATCAACGGGTGAGAATGAAATGGAAATAAGGGGCAATGGGGACCTCGGAGGGCAAATAAATCACCCCTGAAAAGTGCTCTGATTAAATTGGACAAACAAAAATCATATATAATATAGAACAAAAAACATAATACCTACGAAAACAGGTAAATACTAATACATGTAAGAAATATGCCTCGTGTTTGATTGATGTACTTGTGTTAGGCTCATTTCGTCGCCATTATGATGCAAATAGTAAACATCCATAATGTGATTTACATAATGTATTAATAAAACATCCACTACCAAACATCTTTATGGTACTCTGAAGGCCACCTCTGGGGTGTGTGGCGATGGGCGGCGATCCCACATTGATGCGTAATAAGAATTGATTAACCAGTAAAAATGCAAAATTTGAAAAAAATATGCTGACTAAAGATGCATGCAAGACTGTATTTTAGTGCAAAATACTCCCATAACCATGCGATACCAGCTATTAACGTAGTATCGAGAGGAATAATAAAATTATGGTTAAAATAAATAAGACAATGACAAATTTCTAGGTTAGCTGGCATTAAAAATCGAGATACTGCGAGTTGATACGAGTTACCTCAATGCAGACCCACTTGAATGAAGTGTTGATTGTGAATTCATTTCCCGAGATATTAGAGATAAAAATGATTTGCAACAAGCAGATCATCAAAAGCTGGGATATGTTTTCTAAGCAGTGTGTTAAAATTTTATCCGTTCTGCATCCTAATGGAGATTAATTTTTCAGACTACGAGTTAAAAATTTGATATTATCCAAAAACCCGAATCATATATAGAATTAGGTATAGGTGGATTCAGATCAAGAAACAAAGATAAATATAATGGGTAGAAGTGAAAGTATGCAACAAATCGTTTGATGACTTTGTATAAATAAAAATGTTAAGTTTACCAATTTTATGAATAAAAATGAAGGCAACCAATGCCATTAGGCATGATGGAGACCCGAGACATTTTTAAGGAGCTCTCAGGTGAGTGTTCTGAAATCAAAACAAGATTTAAATGAGATAGTGCCTTCGCCAACAAAATGCATTTCCATCGGTTAACTACCATAGTCGGGTTGTGCATGGCAATAGCCAATTAATTAGTCATTTATTCGGCCGAAAGACAGTAATTTAAAAGAAAAAAATGCAGAATTCACACCTAAATAGTTAAGAGGCGACAGTGATGGAGCTACTTAGTGCAGCAGTAGTAAAAACCAAGGCTACATTTTACGCTTCTGACGCGGAATATTTGTCCGTAATACTTGAAGCGTACGAACTAGAAACGTTATCTGCGCTTATATATACTTCAGCAATTGAGTGCAGCGCGAATGTATGGAAAGAATGGACGGGCACTCATCCAAAGCAATTACATTTCTCATCACGATGCTCGTTTCTTCCTACAAAGCGAGAAACAAATGGAATGGGCGTAGTGGAGATAAATACATTTCAAAACTATTCGGGTAGGCATCGTTATTATCTCTTATTAATATTCACGACAATGATTTCCTGTGCCCTTTCGAAAACAAAAAGACCACCGGGATCTATAAATAAAAACGCGGGATGACTTCATTTGCATGGCGAATCAATATTGTTCGTGAGCATTCTGGGATTTTGCCACCTGGGTTAGGTCTCTTTATTCCAGCTCCGGAAAATATTCTTCATTCCAGGGATGACGGTCACAGTAAAAATACTCCATTTGCAATCCTTTTAAGCAATAGAAATAGAGTAAGACTCCATTTCCATTGCAGTGAAAGACGAAGAGGTAGCTAAATTTTATCTCCAAAATGGATTACTGCATTTGAAACGTAAAAACGACGCGATAAGACGAGGAAGATGCGCTGTCGCAGCTGAAAATGACATTTTTTCTCCGCCAGTATATTGGAAATTGCAGCGGTTGGAATATTCTCCATTCTCTGAAGCTCACCCAAGAAAAAAAGGAACTCAGCGAGGAATTTTTATGTTGGGTTCCAATTTTACTGAGATTTTAAAACTTATTTCCAACGCCACCCCGATTTCCGGCAGGACGAGAGGAGGGTAAGCTAAAAAAAAATTGAGAATACGGAAATGAATCAGTACAGGTGTTCCAACAATGGACTATGGAATGTATAATGGAAAAATAATTTCTATTTGGTCTAATTTTAAAAATGTCGTAATATTTTCGAGGAAGGAAGACTATAATAGAACGTACGCCATTGTTATAAATGATTTTTTCATAACGAAATAGTGTATCAAAAGCAAAAAAAAAGTTATCCAAAACAATTTCAAATGAGATTACTGAAAGGTGAATATTTTGCTAGGTTGCAAAATTGCACGTAATGAAATGTGATGCATACTGAATTTCTTTTGAACTTATTTGCATTTTATCAACCTTGGCTCTATAATAAAAGTAAGGACTGAGAAGAAAAGCAGCATCGGATAGCAGAGTCTTAGATGCTCTTCGATATAGAGTAAGAAGGCTGTGCTGGGGGCCCTCAGCTGGATTTATTTTCTGGCATAATTAAATGGGCGCCAACTTTATTTTAGCGCTGATTACACTGGTGAATATCGATATGTACGAACCTGGTTGATTATTTAGAAGAGGCATTTTTATTTGCTTCAAATTAAATTTTTGTTTACATGCTCAAGTGAAGCTTGCATAAATTGGCTGAGTGTCTTGTCGATCGGCTTTTGCCGAATTGCATCGAGGGATATTCTATAAACAATCTTGTTAAAATAATAAGAATTAATAGTCACTGACTTCTTAAAAGACTTTTTACGTCACCCATAATTCCATTCGACACACCTTCTAAAATTCTAATTTACCCTTCCTCCCATCATACTGTTTAAATTATTTTACTATGTACTGTAAAATAACTTAAATTTGTATTTTAAAAATCAAACGAACATCATTTCTGAGGGAATGATGCCTAAATATGACGCACTTATCCAATGAAATCTCAAGTTGTCCTCATTTCCCGGTGAAGTACATATCCTTTTACATATCGTCTGGGGCTCCAACGATTATACTTTCTTTCACGGCCAAATGAGAATTTCGTGGAATATTAAACATGCCTAAAATTGAAATAAAATCAACCAAAAATTATCTGATTGTGCAGGATTTAAAAAAAAAGGAAAATGCAGGTTTTTAAAAAAAACCACAAACATTATGCCTCTGAAGCACCTCCAAAATCCCGATTTTAAAACTATAGTTTTAATGCACTCAAATTTATAAAAATTATTTCACGAAAAAAAAACACAAAGTACATGATATGTTTTATCATTTTAAGTGATTAATAGATATAAAAGATACTGGAAGCGCTTGCAATGGGTGGTAACGACAGAAGATAATGCATCATACCAAAAACAGTCTGGTGACAACCATGCAAATGAAAAACGGAAGGAAAATAGAAGCCAAAATTAACAAAGGAGTTAGAAAAAGGTGCTCCCTCTCTTCAGGACTATTCAACGTATACCTAGACGAGAAAAATAAAAGAGGCACAAGAATTTGGCATCAGAGGAGTCAAGGTGAATGTTGAAGAAATACACACGCTCTGGTTTGTAGATGACATTGCAGCAGTGGTAGAAACGTCAAAAGACCTGCAATCAACTCTAAATGCTATGGACTTAGTACTTCGGGAAAAAAACTGAAACCTTAGTGTGCGGAAGAGATAAACTAAATGCAGAAATCGCAATTCGGAAAGTGGAACGAAAGCCAGTGGAACACCTCATCTACCCGGGCAGCAGCAGTATTTATTAGCATTCTAGGAGTTCGACCGACATCAAGCAACGGAGGAAGAAGATACGTTTATGAAGAGGCAACATCAATGTTCAAAGAATCTAAGGTTGCAAACAAGAAAGCGGTTGAAAGTGGTTAGCATCGAGCACGGCAGTCTACCAATCAGCGACATGGGACATCGGAAAAATTGACCATCGAAGAAAAAGATTCTTTTGACTGATTGAGAGATATGGAGCTGGAGGAGAGCTCTGTAGATTAGATGGACAAACCAGGTGAAGAACGAGGAAGTATATAGAAGTGCAGAAGAGTAAAAGAACATACAGGGTTCGTCCGGAAAATAAGTGTACTGAGCTCAGGAAAAAAAATTTATTACACTTTTACATATCTTAAGCTAATATTCCTCAAAATAGGACCCTTGTGAGTCGATACACTTGTTCCAGCGGCGTTCCCATTCCTGGAACGCTCCCGCGAAGGCATCATCGGGAACCTCTCGAAGACACGTCGTCACGGCCTCTTTGACGGCGTCCAAAGTCCCGTATCGCGTTCCTTTCAAACTCCTCTTTATGTTCGGGAACAGAAAGAAGTCCGGTGGTGCCAAGTCCGGGCTGTAGGGCGGGTGCGGCAGCGTTGCCACGCCGTGCTTGGCCAAGAAGTCCGACACGACAAGCGCGGTGTGAGACGGCGCATTGTCGTGATGCAGCCGCCAGATGTTTTTGATCGCTGGCGACTCGTTTTCGAAGCCTGTCGAGCACTTGGACGTAAAATGCAGCATTTACAGTTTGTCGTTCAGGTACAAATTCGTAGTGGACGACTCCCCTTTTGTCAAAAAAGACAATGAGCATCGCCTTGATCCGAGATTTGCTCATGCGAGCTTTCTTTTGACGGGGTGATGATGGGGTGTGCCACTCCGCACTTAGTCTCTTCGACTCCGGGTCGTACTCAAAGATCCACGTCTCGTCACCGGAAACAACGTTCTCTAAAAAATGTGGATCATTTTTGCAGTGATCCGCAAGTTGTGTCGCGATTTCCAAACGATTGAGTCTTTGATCATCACTGAGCACTTTCGGCACCAACTTTGATAGTCGATACTCGAAAAGGAAGCTGTTCAACGAGTATCAGATGGGAGACTGATGGCTCGTGTAATTCTGTTAAGTTTCAACATATCTTGTGTAAAATAACTGTATTTCGAATAAATTGAGTGAATCTTTATTTTTAAAAATTAGCGTGATTTTTGTGAGCATTGAACGTCAATGAAATAAAAATAGGTATTAGGTTTGTGTCAAAGTGAGATTCTACCCTCCACCTCCTATTTATTACGGAGGCTATGCGTAGTGCACGATGGGAAGGATATGTTTGCTAATCTAATTAGTTTGATACAGGTTTGACGGCGTACCCAACGAAAGCATACCCATAGCAGGGGTTTGTATTTCGCAAAATACAGACCCCTGTTACAGGTATGTCCCATTGTTTTCTTCCCCTTCGCCTCTCTTGTGTTCCTCCCTCCCTCCAATTTATGATTCCTTTGACATGGAAATCTGGTTCCAAAGCAATTACATTTCTGAAGTATTGGCCCCGTATTTTTGAGTTTTTGTTTTGTTTTCTCTTCGAAGCTTAAAAATATTTTCCGCTGTTTAATTTGTATCAGTCGTTGGCCATATTTATTTTGATATAATCTGGCCGCAATATTGAACGTGATAACTATTTGAGAGTAATCGAAAAAAAAAACAAACGCCATTTTTTCACCATTGGTTATTAATTACCGCCACCGTAACGGCATCCCGAGTGACCAACATACACCGCAAATTCTCCCGCAAACGCGTTTTTTTTTTAATTTCCACGTGAGCGTGCTTGATATTTACAATGGGGCAGTAATTATATTTATTTGAGGCAAAATTGCAACCCTAAAAGCTAATGGACAACAAACGATAGAGAAATGTACAACCATGCCTGTAACAATAGACAAATGCGCGACAAAAAATGTTAAAATCAAAGTGCCAGTATTTTGCTCGAGGGCTAAGCATATGCATTGAATAAAATGCATCAAATTTTTACCACTCTATTTCTGCCCTCTGACCTACTTATCTAAAAAATCTATGGGAATATTATGATGGCGCTAATACCCTATGAAACAGTTAATACCCTATAAAACCTTTTCCTTTGGTCTAAAGTATATAAAAAAATAACATGCAATTTAAATAGGCAGGTTTTGGGAATGATCCAAGTAATTTATGTAAAAATATATGTATTTTAAAATAACCGAAGTATTTTTTATCGAGAAATCCCTACATTATAAACCTAGACAGTATATGGAACTATTACTGCACACATTTATTTTAATATGAATAACCACAATTATCAACCCGAAGGTCGTTTTGGTAGGTGACGGTAGATTTCACCCTGTCCTAATCCAATGTTTCAATCCCTCGTCCCTCTCCGCGGGGGAAATTCCTGCTACCTGCAACGTTGGGTCGCAGGCTCTGCCTTTTACAGTCTCCTCGGGGGGTAGAGTGTTTTGTGGTGCATGTTCATGTGGTAGTGGTGTTTCACATTCTTGCTTGTTGTGTCCTGGCTTGCATGTTGTTGGATGGCTTTCGTGCTGCATCCTGGGGTGCAGTTGCTTGTTGATTTATGGCATATGTGTTTGAATGAGTGTTGGATGAAGGGATTTTTGCATGAGTGTGTGCGCTGCTGTGGGTGTAATTTTCCGTGTTGTTCTTTTGCATGTGGTATTTTTCCTTTTTACGGTTGGTGACCTAACACCCCCCGCCACACGCCCTTGCGGCGGCTTGCGGGGTATTATGTAGATGTAATCCCAACGGCGTGTAAAATTCACAGATCAGTGAGGCGATGCCATCGCCTTTCCCTGTGTTGTCTACAGTTTCCCAGGAAGATCTGGTACTCTGGAAAAATCATATACGAACACATATAGCACATTATACAACCATAGCATGACTAAATCATTGCATGTTGTTCTTTAAGGAAATACATTTGAGACCTTGGTTTTTAAATCAGGAGGGAAGAATGAGTACTCGATAGTATTTACAGGTATCTCCTCTTTTCATCTCAGTGGAGAAATCCTCCAATTTGGTGCCACAATAACTTCCTCGGTGTCTCAAGAACAATTAGCTCTCCTGTACCTTTCTAAAAGTCTGAATCGTACCTTCTCTTACCTTATATTACATATTGCTATCCTCCGTTTAATGAAACCTAGCTTCTTTAAGGCTAAACCGTATATTCTTCTGGGGTGTTCCACTTCGTATAGTGAAACACTCACGCATTTTACATATTCTGAGATACTTAATGATTCGGTCGTTCACTTTACCATTTACTTCTTATTCTTTTATTCCAAAACGTCAGTTCGGTGTATTATCTGATACATAATTTTAGCGTTCATCCCTTTAATCATTACGTTATCTGGTCTAAATCGGTAGTCCCGCAATATACAGATTGTTCCTTATTTTTCTGTGTATTGCTGTAGCTCATTAATTATCATATTCAATAACTCTTGTGTTGTTAGAATGTTTATTTCCAATGGAGATTGAGCTAATCACGGAGCTCATTTACATACACCTTTGTATAAGCCTATATTTTTATATTGGTTTCCTAACAGATTTAGTTAGTTGAATTATCAACCAGAATACATTCAATTGTTAAGTACGCATTTACGGTGTACTCCATTGTCCATTGCACAGAAAATTCAATAAATATCAAAATATTTAGTTAAAAATTCTGTAATCACTTGTTCCAGATGAAGTAAGAAGAAATGCATTCGCGTAATGCCTTCAGTCGAATGAATAGGAAAGAGCTCCTTCTTTTACTGTAAGATATTCCAAGCAACGAGTTTCTCGTGTATATTATAGGTTCTCAGAAATCGTCGGCATTTACAGATACTCTTCTTGTCATGAAGATGTAATCAGTCTATAAAGATGGTAACTTCATCGCTACGAAATAATGCATTTACGTCATGGTGTAATTTTTATATTTTAACGCATGAGCTGCTTAAAATATGAAGATAAAACACCCATACCATTATCAAATCAATACACACACACACAGACACACACACACATATTATATATATATATATATATATATATATATATATATATATATATATATATATATATATCTTCATCGCTACGAAATAATTTCATTTACGTCATGGTGTAATTTTTATATTTTAACGCATGAGCTGCTTAAAATATGAAGATAAAACACCCATACCATTATCAAATCAATACACACACACAGACACACACACACACATATTATATATATATATATATATATATAAAATATATAATATATAATATATATATTTGTGGGTGGGTGTGTACACATGTGTATATGTATATATATATATATATATATATATATATATATATATATATATATATATATATATATACATACAAAAGAGGTTAGAACCTAGAAGAATTTCATAAAGTTCTCCATTCCCTCAATTTCTACAGTAATTGGTTAATGTAAATTTAATCCCTTCTGCCATTACCTATCAGCAAGCCTTTGTTGCTCTCTCGGCAACTCCTGCGCTTTCAGGTCGTTCCCGGCCGTAGTTCCTCGTCCCCGCTATTAATCTTCCCTTTAATCCTCCCCGCTCCCGAAATAATGAGAACGATAAATCCCCACCCATTTCTTCTGCTCGTCTCAGAATTTCGTCCACAAGGCGTTGGCGACGACGCCACAGATCCCTTCCGGAAGCATCCAACCACTCCCATATCCCTCCAAACCCCCTTTTCTCTTCCCCCAAACTCCCAAACCCCCAAATGCCTCCTCTATCCTCGGCTCCATCGACTTTCCTCATCCCCTCAGATGCCCTCCCCTCCGACTTGCATTCACGCACGGAGACAGACGTTCCTCAGAAAAACGAAACCCTCACCCGTCCCTATCCCCTACCTCCTCCCCCATCCTCGTGCCCATGCCACGTGAGCCAACCCCCTCCCCACTCCTTACCTCCAGCACCCCCTTCTCCCCCTTCAAAACCTCCCTCACCCTCTTAACCTCGGCTCTAATTGATCACGGTCGAGTGATCTTGGCAGAATATAAAGCGCGCAGCACTACCGCGCCAGCGCTAAGGGAGGGCGGCGGTGGGGTGGTTGAATTTCGAACACGAGATGGGGTGGATGTGTGGAGCGGATGGGGGGGCGGGAGGATGGATGCATGTATGCGTGTGTATGTATGTACGTACCCTTGTGCACTTGTGAGGGGCAGGTCGTCGTTTTTCGACTCGGAGAGGACCCCTTTTCCCCCCCTTTCCTTTTGCTTGCCGAAGTGGGAGAGGGCAGGGGGTTCGGTTTCTCTCCCCGTGGATGTCGCATTGGAGGCGATGTCGAAAATGCGTGGGTGCGCGCTCGGGGGGGAGAGGTGGGAAGGGGAAGCAGGCAAGGGAAGGAAAAGTTTGGGATTTTGTGGACGGGAGTGCGCCCGGACGAATGAATGCACTAGCTCAAGTTGCGGGATCCGCGATGTCATTGAAAGGGCGCGAGCGCACAAGGGTGGCCATTGACGTGACACGACGAGGAGAGGCTGAAAAGTTCAGCTCCGTATACGTATTTACGAAGCCCTTCAAAGTCGGGTTCATACTTTTCTTTTTGCCCGCCCATTGAAAAGGGCTCGCCCTTCAAAATAACATTTTCGCATGATTGCATCGTCCTCATCAGTAGCGAAATGAAATGAAAATAATAATATCTCTGGATTTCATTTCTCGACGAATGGTGGTGAGTACTATTATGACGAAATCTGTGCATCGTTGCCCAAAATTGTATTCCTTGCTGACTTTGCTAGTGCTGTTGCCAAAAAAAAGGCTAACTTTTCCTGCTTCAATGCACGTATCTACCAACTTTTGCTAATCTCGAAAGTGCTGCTGTGTTTGATTCAATATAGTTTTCTGCGATTTTATTAAATTAATCTTTCTGGTTGGTGATTAATCTCTAGATTATTGCATTGTGTTTTATTAATGACACACGTTCAGGAGCGCATAGAGTAAGCATATGTGCAAAACGTGGATATTCATCATTATAAATAATAAAAGCGGATGAATTTTTGTCTGAAGGCTACCATTCTTCCGAATAAAATGTCAATTTTCCTATATTCTATTATACCTTCCTTTCACACGACTCTCTTTAACTAGACGAATCGCGGAATGTGCCGCGACAGTAACTTTTAACGGAGTCATCCGCTAATATACATTAAAATGTAGATATTCCAGAAAGTAAAAATCACTCGGTCAATTGATCGTATTCGGTCATTCAGTCATCCTGGTCAAGACAAATGATTTTTACACTTAGAAATTTCTGCATTTTTCGCCCAGTTCTTTGTCCATTGGTCTTCCAATATAGATTTAACTGCTATTCTTTCATTAGACTCCTTAAAAAAAACATTTCTGTTCTAAGGTGAGCGAAGGTTAATTCCCTTGGCTATTCTCTACCAGGTGGGAGCTCCTTCTTGCCTTTTCCTCTTCCGTATACTGTCTCATTTATCACTGCATCGATGCCTTGGATTCACAAAATCAGCCTCCAGAACCAGGCTTCGAAGGTAACCATTCCTCTCTTACTTGGATTCATGGTGCTCCATATTTCTGCAACATAAATTGCTGCAATCCACACGGGCATTGGTACCTTTAAATACCTAGCATTCTTACCCTAGGCACCGATGTCAAGATCCCGGTGCCTTCGATTTTTGCGGAAGGAGTTGGCGCCTAGAATCTCTGACCTAAGGCGGAAGGTGATAATTCATTTCAAACGGTGTGCACCATTCCCAAATAAATACTGCTAATATACCAGAACCCCTACCCGACATCATACACCCACATGTGAAAAATCACAGATATTGTATGTATTTTTAAAAATGGTTGTCAGAATAGCGGGTACCCAGGCTTCATGAAATAGGTAACAGTTCTGAGGTACCGGTTATTTCCTCGAGATTATTTCCTTAGGAGCTATCTCCGATGTATTGGTACAAGTATTCTTCCCCCAAATACCAATCATTGGTTTTTAAAATTTTTTCATTATTTTGGATGCATTTCATTGAGATATAAACTTTGCCTTTTACCCATAAATCCCATCCTTATTTGATTCCCGTCTAGCTTATCCCTTCAATGCTATGCGGCTTTGAGGGTGGTTAAAATATTATTCTTACGATTGGGAAAACCGCTCTTCGTAACGCTATAACTGTCCCACCATGCTTCAATCTTTCATTTCCAAACATTTCTCTCTATTTTTTTCATGTGAAATCCTTAGAGTAAATTATAAATTTGGTTCTAAGATGTTCGGAGATAGGTTCCATATCCTGTGGAGAATGACATCTGGGAAAAGAATATTTGTAATATCTTATCCATTCGTAACCTCAAAATCGAGCAGATAAAAAGCGCAAAAATATTTCGTTGACCGGGACTATATATATATATATATATATATATATATATATATATATATATATATATATATATATATATATATATATATATATAAAATATCTTCGAAATGGAACGCTCATCGGCGACACACAAATATATAAAAACACAGATGTAGATTTTTAGAATATAGAGACACAAAGAAAGGACACTCACAATTTGTTATTTTACGTTTCGACAGCACGGCTGTCGTCTTCAGAATCAATTCTGAAGACGACAGCCGTGCTGTCGAAACGTAAAATAACAAATTGTGAGTGTCCTTTCTTTGTGTCTCTATATTCTAAAAATCTACATCTGTGTTTATATATATATATATATATATATATATATATATATATATATATATATATATATATATATATATATATATGCACCATTAACCATGCGCCATGCGATGCAACATTAACTGTATCAAAATCGTCCGTTGGTAAGCACACTAACAGACGAGCTTTGAGTAAACAAAACACAAATAAGTCTGGTAAAGATTCCCAGGGCTAGGTCGGATAACAAGCTAAGGTCTCGGCCTAAAATCAAGAGATTCGGGTTCATATAGGATACTGGGGTTTTGCACTGCGAATCTCTCGCAAAAGGTTTTCTTCTTAATAATAAACGTCGCTTCTAATCGTATCATTGCAGTTTCTAGCCTCTTCTTTCACCCCTTTACACATTCTACCTTTATAATTAATCGAATTAGTTTGGGTCCTCCACACAATAAGTCATCTACTGACATCCTAAATAAAGGTAACTGAGCGACGCAGAAATATACATGTAAACTACGCTGTATCACTCTAATAATTTAAAAATTATATGAATAAAAATACCATGGTTGGACTATTTATTCATGAGGACTAGGAAGCGTATTGCATTTGTAGGGTTGGAAATTTCGATTCCTTATTATCTAACACGGTTTCAGTTCATTCGTCGGGGCATTGTTTGTTGAAAAGGAAGGAAAGCAGATGATTGAGATGGGATGACGTAGAAAGGAGATTGATGAGAAAATGAAAGGTGATGAGGCTAGGAGGCTGGATGATCTAATGAAAGAGCGGATGATATACGAGGATTTGGTGAAAATGGGCGTGATACTGTATTATACAATGCTGGAAAGAGTGGAAATGGCTAAACGGGAAATTAGGAAACAAATAACATTTCCTCCTAAGATCATGTACATTATTTCGCAGTTTATTAAATTTTCATCGAAATTGCCGATAAGAGGGAAAACGCGCATATTCCTTAGGCCACGAGTTTTCTAGATACCTCGTGGATAAAAGTTCCGGGAATGATTAATGGAAAGGCATTTTTAGGGTCAAGGACCAGATAAATGAATGAAAATTAATATTGCGAATCGAAGTGGAAACTGACGGGACATACCCGTGATAATATTCTACGATACATGGGAAGAATTACGGCTTCCAGATAAGACTGCGACAGAAAAGAACGACAGTTAAAACATCTTAACTGGAAGCATGTCTTTCAGCTATTGATAAGGGGTCATGAGTTATAACCCCGAAATTCGTTCATGATTAGTATTTTAAATATCTAAATCTTAAAAGAACCAAACTCGCTGATTACATAGAATTCAGAGGCCGCTGTGTGTGTGGCATGCATTTGATTACATCCAAGGAAGTTTTTTGTTTCCATATGTATTTTGCATAGCTAACGTGAATCTGAATGAAAAAGATGTCTCCGTTAGGCATATTAATAAGTTATGTACACATGCTCCCTTTCAAGTTTAAAAGCTCATACAGCCACTTAAATTACAAATATTAAATAAGTATAATTTATTAATCAATGTTATTAGTTTCAGGTCGCCATTCCTGAAAAGAGTTTGTCACAAATTGTATGAAATAAAACATTCCTACGGTTAAATGAGATAAAACTAGCCTTATCAAATTAGAATGTTATTACAAAACAATTTAAGGCACCAGAAAATCACAGTCGTGATCAAGGAAGAACATGTAGCCTGCTTAAAAATGTATCCAATTTAAAATTGGAATGTATTTCTTTAAATTTCTTGAACAAAATGAAAGTCATTATTATCATTTGATTATTTCCTGGAAACAAAACTCGACTGATACTTAGAATATAGGTTGTCAGTTTCACGTTTTTAGGTATATGATTTAACCTGGAAAATGACGTCTAACCAAGATGGATAAAATTTTCGTACGATACCGGAACATTGGGGCAGATAAAATTTACTCTTAGCGTTCCAATTGGAATTCTAACCACCATTTATAATTTTAGCTTTACAGTTCATTAGACACAAATTAAAAGTATGTGGAATAAAGTAATCTAATTTCGATGAAAAGAACATTGGGTAGTATAAGTACAATGGGGAAGAAGAACGACAAATGATAATATCTCATTGTTCTAAACCCGTTAAGATATGACGGCTCGGATAAAACGCACTGATATCCGGGTTACAAATCTATTTTACTTCTAATTTTTTTCTCTGAATATCTCCATTCGCGTGGAAGATTTTTTTTTCTGCTCCATTTCACGTTGAAATTCTGTCAAGAATACCAAGATTTGGAACGGTTTTAACCTAAGTTAAATTGCAAGAGCTATTCTATTTGCTTCTTTGAATATCTCTCGAGCATTAATTAAAAAAAAAATTGGTCTTGTCTGAATCAAATCTTCGGTTTTACATTGCAGGGCAGCAATTATAAAAATGGTCGAGATCAGGGATATAATTAGTGAAGAGCGAGTGGCCTGTACCATGGTGGCAGCATAAAATTAAAATTTTCCATTAGTTAAACGGAGGAACGACTTACAATGCCAGGATACATTCAAAGTTGAGTGGAAGAGAGGGTCATCTTCACTGGAGCTTGCTTAATTAAAGGCGCAATCAATGAGCTAACCAATCGATATAGATATACATTAAAGGTTTCTTCTTTTTTTTTACTTCCATTTCCCATTTTTCCCCATTAACTCTCTCATTCTCAGAGATCCCATGTAACCCCTACCCCTTGGCAATCCTTGACTCCTGTCTCGACCCTATCTTCTTTTCTTCCCAGGCTTATTGGTTTTCTAGTCTCCTCTCATCATTCTCTTTCCAATTAGAAGTCTCTTCTCCATCCCATCTTCTCATCAACCCCTCGTGCTCCTCTTGTTACACCCCCGTTTTTACTCTTCCCTTAATAAATGAATCCCTTCTTATTTCCCCCTTATTTTAGTTCCTTTTCTGACTGCGTTGGTTCTTCGAAGAGTCGCACCCACTCCTCATTCAGTCAAATCGCTTCCTCCTTTCACGTTCACCTTTGAAAATAGTGATAGGAAAAAATGGGAGATTATTAAAGAATCTGGAGCTGGAGATTGGTGCTTCCAAATTATAAACCCAAGAAGGTGACAAATCACTTCGACTCACCCGTAGTAATGAGGGAATCGTCGTTGGACGATACATCTCGGCTTAGGCAAGTCAGGAAGTTTTTTTTAGTTAAATCTATATACGTGCGATGGTTATAATTACTTTCGTTGACGAGTTATTACTTAAATATGCTCCATTATTTTACCCAATGTCTCTCTGAACCACTCAACAGTATCTATATAACTTAACTAACCTGGCATAACACGGCCATCGTAGCTGCTGACAGAGAAAGATGCAGCCGTACGTAAAGATACGACACCCTGCGACGTTTTCTTGCACTCGTCGGCCCCTCCACGAGCAGGGCATACTTTTTCTTTCACGTCATCATCTACTTTTCCATTTGTCTTAACCTCACCCTCACTATCCTCCTTCTTTCTCCCTCGCTCTTTGTCTCTTCTTCATTTCCGTGCCACGCCTCATTTTCTTTCTTCTCATTATAATTCTCATTCAAATCTTCATCTCGCTGCCCATATTTTATTTTCCAAAGCTTGCGAGGCGTTCTGCCCCCCCCTCCCCTTCTCGGTCTTCTAAAGTGTCTACTAAATAAAGGCCTTTCGTTTCATTTCATATTGGTTAGACCCCACAGCGGCGCCTAGTTCTTCGTCCTACGCGTGAATTTCTCGAAAAAAAATAGCTTGCCTACCACGTCCGCGGAGGTCTTCTTATCCTCGCCGCTTTACCCCAGCCCTCAATTGTCTCCTGCCGGAGTTAATTTATCAGAGACGGTGGGTTCGAGGGAATTACTGCAGAAAATATAGAGCAGGGTACATGTTCACATCGCCGAGGTTCAAAAGTATCGTGGTGGAGATCCCAGACTCGGGGTTTTTATCATTCCATTCTGCGCCTTGGAAGGAATACGCGAATGGGAGAATAGTTGGTCGATAGAAAAAGACGTAAGGTTGAGCACTTCAAACTCTCGCTTGTGGAAGCTCCAGGCATCCCGTGGGAACCCCCAGCGGAGGAAATTGACGACTGTCTGCATCATGTGACCAAACTTGAAAGAAATACCCGCGGGAGGTCTGCTTCTTCTGAGAAATATGACCAAATTTGAACCAGAAGGTAAGCGAAGGTGCCACGTTTTTCATATATACAGTCGTCGAGCCACTTACGCATTGTTATAGAAACTATAACTACCCGCTATGCTCTTTTTATTTCTTTGTGACTTTTTGGTGTCAAGTTTTTGAATAGTTTAAAGATTTTTAAGTTTTGGTTACTCTTAAAAAATTCGTACAGTGCAGAAAATGTCTTGAGAAAAATATTACGAAATTATACGATGATGTCACAGATATATTTTATTGCCAATTTCTACAACTTGATTTGCACCGTATTTTCTATTGGTACCTCACAATTTAATAGTTTAAATAAGAGAAAGACTGCCTAAAGTCCCAGATGTTTTCTTATTGCGGTGACAGAAAGATGAAGATCGCTAACAAATGTAGTTAGTGCTTGGAACTAGTTTCACATCAAATGAGTGGCTATATCACGCAAATGAAAATTACTACGGAAAAGAATCCGGTAAGTTGAAGTAGAAATTGGGTACATTGTGTTTTTTTATTGTACGCTGCAAAATATTTCAAAACTATCGTGGAGCTCCAGGGGTTACTTGATCACAACGGAAAAATGGATCAATGCAAGAAAAATCAGGATTTATCAAAGTACACGATTTCTTTCATAGGCTGCGCATAGTTAGTTTCATTAACACCGACCATAAAAAGTGTGCCATCAGCCAGACTGAACTGTACTCAAGTAACTAATCATTATGCAGCGAAGGCTAATAACATAGGAAACATCAGTCGTAAATCTGTGAGAGTATACATTTATTTTGCAATAACTTATAACATAAATTTTGCAACCTGTCTTATGGGATAATACGCAGCGTCTCATACGATCTCACCCATAGGGGATTGTGATAAGAACTTCTCTTACTGAAGATTCTTGTTTTCAGTCCTTTTGTAATAACCTGATTTATCAGTAGCTACCTCCTCTAAATATCCCTCACTTTCTACATTTCTATCTTATATTCCCATAGAAATTGTCATAAGACCTCTTTTATCCATTATTTACCTGGAAATAACACCGTGGTAAATAGTAAAATTTGTTAATGTGCCGGAAATTCAGAGTTTTACAAAGATATCAATATTTTTTTAGCATAAATTAGCATTCAAAGATGAACTTCATGCAACATAGCATGCTTTCGAAACATGGGAATTCGAGTAAAACTTAATGAAGTGTGTTAAGATGAATTGTTGGGATGGATGTAGTACTCTCTCGAATGCCCGTTGCACCAACAATACCGAAAGAGTAAGTGTAAACTCGATTAAATACATGGGTTTTATCATTACTCACGATCTCTCTTTGACGAAAGACACGTATTTACGGAGATTACGAGGGAAATCTTGCAAGAAATCAGATTAATATCGGAGAAATATGAAGAGCGGATTTAAAAGAGCGATGCTATCTTTCGCCAGATAGGCCATCAAATCGTTCTGCTAATATATTAAATCCTTTGAAGGTAGATTAAGTAAAATAAGCTGTTCTGATAAATAAAGTGGCGTATCTAAATTATTAGAGTAATTAGGTTTTAGTAATTAGTAATTAGGAGGGAATCACCTACGGAATGTTAACTTAGAGATTAAATATCTTGGATTAATTGAAAGCAGGTCTCTTTAGCGATGATGTTGAAAATATTGTAATAGCTTCATCATACTACTATAGGAAAGGTTATGAATACGAGTATAAGATTAGAGAGACCAGGATAGGACCGTCAGGATTAAGATTTAGTTTTTACCATGAACGAAAAGGCATCAGAATAGCTGTTGGAGATTACGATAGGGGAGAAAATATCATTTTTCAAATTCTAAGTGATCTAGAAAGTTTTCACTTTACTATCTTTAATCTTATCCCATCATTCTTCTTGCGACTGGAAGTTCGTTTTGCATAAGAATAGGAAAGTTTATTTCACCAAGATACCGTAGCGTATTTCTCTCCAGTTGAGATTGCCTCCATTTTTTGTATTATTTTGAATATTCATAGGTAACTAACATTTTAGCAAAAGTCAATACTGATATTGCATGCCTGTTGTGGAACCACCTGCTGTCGCAAGCTCTAGCGGTGGCTTGCCGAGCGCTATGTAGTTCTACATCTATCTACATCTACATAATACCCCACAAGCCGCCTCAAGGGCGTGTGGCGGGGGGTGTTACCATCCGTAACAAGGAACATTATTACATGGAAAATCAACATGTACATGGAATACTAAACCCACAGTGGCGAGCACAGTCATACAAAAATCCCTTCATCCAACACTCATGCAAACACATATACCATAAACCAACAAGCAATTGCACCCCAGGATGCAGCATGAAATCCATCCAACAACATCCAAGCCAGAATATGAAAAGTGAGAAGGCGAAATTTCACTACCACATGAACATGCAACATAAAACGCTACCCTCCCCAAGGATAAAGGTAGGGAATGTGACCCAAGCTCTGCAGGTAGCGGGAGGGTCCCCCCTGCGGAGAGGGACGAGGCTTGGAAGAAAACTTAAATATGGAATTTGGATAGATGTACGTTTACTTCAACCTACCGCATTGAAAATCGCAAAAAATATCAAAATGTGGAAGGAGATATCGCAATATCTTCTTCCACAAGCTCATTTGAAGTATCCTTTGACCGACTCATATCTAAAGGGAACATTAATATCTCTACAGGTAAAGCCACATCAAAAACTTCATCGCTGATAGAAGGGGAAGAGTAGTCTTCGAGGAACAGATCATTCACATATAGATTATTCCTGTGAATTGTAAATAAGCTAAATATATTTGTAAGGTAATGATTTCTGAAACTATTAAAGAAGCATCAATAACCAAAGCACCTCTGAGAAAATCAGAACGATACATGGATAGGAATGATCTCGTTCAAACTGAAGAAATAAAATTTGTCACGTTGTGTTGGTTCCTGCCTCAGATTTCAACGATTTTAATTTTCGTCACCTGAACGAAGCGAAATTAGGACACCACACTCAGAGCTAGGGTTTGATTTCTCGTGCAAACATGCACATTTTTATTTGTGCCTATCAAGATAACACTTTTTTTGATGAGTACTGCGCCAAAAATATAAAATTTTAATTGGGGTGTTCGCTGCTGTCGACTCTGACACGGAAAGAAACGCAGGAATGTATGTCAGAACGAGTGCGACGCAATTCAAAAGAGTTAAATCTATCTCAAAGCCATTAAAATAAAAGAGGCGCATCCAATGTGATGCTAATTTAAAAGGGGAAGGCTCGATAAAGCGCCGGAGGAAAGGAAGGGATAACAAACGATCAAGAACGTCATTGGAATTGTAATGTCTTTTTAAATCAAAGTAAAAATTGTAAATTGAGTACGAAATTTTAGGTCGCGGAAGGAAAAATGGCAGGAGAACGAGCTTAATTGCCGAAACTTTTCTTTCAAAACTCCTTACGTGATCACCTTATTATATGCTGTTCTAAAAAATATTATTACCTGCATCTGGCTCCCTATCAGTCAGCGATAGAGAGACGTGATGTGAGTGATCCAATAACTGGATACCAAGACATATAACAAATTCCTTCCAAGTTAAAGTACGGCAGAGAATCTAAGGGATACAAAAGCAGGGAGTAACTGGCACTGGTAACTGGGTATGGATATGCATATAACGTTGCATCTACTAGTAGATGCAACAATATATCCAAACGATATTACTGATAATCCAATCATACATGAATATCTGTCAGACTTGGGATACAGCAGTGAGAGTTACTTAAACGATATAAAAATCTAGACCTACCAATGCATAATGAGGCTTATAATGCATATTAGGTAACTTCAGAAAATAGATGAGTCACATATTCTGGTGCTAATTTCTAAGTGAAGTCTGAGAAAAGATATCTGAAAATTCTCAATTTCTCCACACTGTTTATAAATTCTGAATTTCCCATAGTCAGCCTGCGTGTTTACCACGCATTCTTGCCTCCAACAGAAATCCTAGACGACAGTTACTTAAACATTTTATATTTTCTACCATGTCTATTTCTAATGTTTGATGCAGTGAGATTTTGTGGTAGAATTTATTTTTCCAAATACTCAACGCTGAACATCTGTTCTAGTCTAATCCCAATTAGTGCTTGCCTTCCTCTAGTTCCATCTGGACCCTATAATAACGTAACTCTATCCTCGTGACTGGGAATTTACTGTAAATTACATTGATATTGTAGATATACTAGGCATCTTCGTTATGTTCATTTTCTTGGACTTTTTTATTTCACCGGGTAATTAATTATCCTTTTTAAATTCCCTTTTTGTGTACTTTTGTAGCATTTGCTTTGGAATTTATGGCGTGGAAAGTTTAGTTTGATTATAAGTTACTCCTTTCTTCGTTCGTTGTCCTTTCCTCAATATCTACGCATCAAAAATACGAAACAGAATACGAGAGAGCTTCACACTTCGTTCCGTGTTCTTTTTGTATTTTAAATTTATGGGTTGTGTTTTCTAAAATATATTTTACTTATCCTTTATTCCGGAAGTATATTACTATTGAGACTTCGTATTACAGAATTAGATGCTTTCTCCTGAAATAGTAAAAAAATATAAATTCGCACGCAAGATCTGGCAATTTTTTCAATGTTCTCTGGATATTTACCAGCGGCAAAGCTCCGTAAACCTCACCTCCTACATCCGCAACACTCTTCTCCTTCCACCTCAACTAAGGATCCTGTGCAATTTAATTTTCTCGGAGCATGCCCGCATTTTTGAAGCTTGAAAGGAATTTTGATGTAAATATTTCAATATTTCAAGATGCATGATCCGCAAGATCTGAGTTATTCAGAATTTTCCTTTTGTGTATCAAAACGAGCGCTTGTGTTGCGTTGGCGTTGCATTAACGAGAAGTTTGTATTATTTCGACTTCTTTAACGAAGCAAGTCATCCCAATGCCCAAATCCATTACTGGTGCGATCAAATGTTTGCACCTTCAACCAAAAAATTATTTTGGCTATTGAGGAACGAAATGAATCTCTTAATTAAATAAATGAATGAGTGAAATAAATACTCCGCCTTCTCACATGGCTTCTTGTCACCTCCAACTAATCTACTTTTTTTGGGGCTACATCCTGATTTAAATAGGAAAACAACATTTCCATATCGAGAAGTACATTAGAGCTGTCTCATACTTGGTGGGGAAATCTCCTCTCTATGCGGCAGTTTTCTTGCGAAGTGATGCAAGTACGAATGAACTCCGCCACCATTTTGCCTCGTGGGCAGTTCGGGCGTCCATGGGGGGGGGGGGCTTAGCCCTATCTATTATCATTTCTTTTTTGAAGATTCCAACGGTGAGGAATGTGTGCTCGGAGTGCCACGATCGATTCAAAGAGTTTTTTTTATGAATCTTCGATGCATGATCATCGCCTATCGAACTGAGTTTGTTTGCCAAACGGTGCACCGCACTATAATTATAATGGATGACTGACGATGTATCATCCATCGGTGAATAACCATATGAAGTATTCAATGAGTATACTCGTACCCATATGAAGTATTCAGTTAGCTTATATTTGGAGAACCTAAACTGCAGTAAGCATCAATTACTAGGATGCCGTACGTGGGGATCAGTAACGAATGCGACACCCGCGCTCGCATGTGCATCGTACTCGCATAGGATCTATGTCCCGGATTTGAACGCCACAGGATCCAAAGGACCAAACCTAGATCGAGCACTCTCTGACCCCCTTGACCGCCCCGCTCAAAATGTCTCCCGGAGCCTTGTCTATTTATTATCTGACCACACCTCACCCTTCTCGATCCCATTCGTTTCCCCTAAACCCACCCACCCACCCCTTCCCCTTCAACCACTACTTCCGACTCCTGGCTCCGCTAATGCACCCCACATGCCCTCGCCCCTCGACCCCCGCTCCCTCCCCCCCCTCCCCCCCCCCCCCCGGCGTCCATCTGAGGGCAAGCGAGGGTGGCTGGGAGAGGGGAGAGAGGGAGAGATGCACCCACGTTGGTTGCAGTGCGGAAGAGGAGTGAAGCGGGTTGAAAAAAAAAAGAAAACCGTATGAGCCGAATGCAATTCCCATTCCCTCCTCTTTAAATCCTATTCCGTCCGAGCGATTCCCGACCAAGCGAGCCCACCAACCCCATCCTCGCCCCCTCCTCCCCCGCCACTTCCTCCCAATCAACCCGACACAATCCCGATGATACCATCCGCATTCATTACAACCATGCATTCCACACCGCGAGCAAAACAAAAAAAAATAAAATACCTCCACCTCCACTCTCTCTCTCTCTCTCTCTCTCTCTCTTTCTCTCCTTGCATTTCCTCTCCCTCACTCTCCTCTGACCACGTTCCTCCCTCTCCCTTCGCCCCCATCCTCGAACAACTCCTCCCCCAAGTCGAAAAGCCGCCCTCATTCCCTCCCGCCTCCTCTCGTTAGTCCTCCACCTCCTCACGGTCGCGTTTTCCCGCACATCCACTTCCTCCGTCTCCTCCTTCGCCTCGTCCTCCTGCCCTATCTCCCGCTCTATAACCCTCTCCCACGAGCCCACGCACACTTCCTAACACCCCACACCGACTCAACCATCCAATCCCATTCCCACATTAAACCTTCGTGCGTTAGTCCCTATCTCTCCCTCCCTAACCCCCTCCTCTCACCCCAATCCCTCCCCTTTCCTTATTCCTCTTTCACTCCCACCCAACCTTACCCTTTTCCATCCCGGTTATCCCGACTCTGGCCTTGCTTTGCCCGCGAACCACCCCCCCTCCCCCCCGCAGACCCCCATTCCCAATCCACATTAGACCCTTAGTCCTCCTCTCTCTCCCTCCCCCCCAAGCCCTCTTCCTCGACCACCTCCTCATTTCCCACAGTTCCATACACACGTCCACCCTCGTATCCCTCCCACCCACAACCACACACACGCACACACACACACACCCTACCCATTTGCTAAACCCTCTCGAGTCCCAATGTTGTTCCCCCACTCCCACATTAAACCCACTCCATTTTCGTAGCCACCCTCCTCTCTCCACCCTCGTCCCTATCTCTCCCCCACCCCATATTAAACCTCCCCTCTTCTATATACCACTCTGCCACCCCACCTCCCACTCTCCCCAACTCACACCACTACTCCTCCGCCCCCCACACCCCCACCAAAACCCATCCTCTCCACTCGACATATATTGATTTTCGAAGTCAAGGGATGCGTCGCAAAATGGGAGGGGAGAAGTAAGGGGAGGGGGTGGAAAGAAGCGAGAGGATGGGGAGGAGGAGAAGGAGAGGGGCGAGGGAGTCATTTCCAAAATGTGAGCCGCCCTCCTGAAAAAAAACCTCAATTCCTGCAAAAACCTCTCCTCCTGCCCGCCCACCGTCCCATCCTTCCACCCCTCCGACGGAACCCACTCCACACCCCCGGGATTCCACATTCCTCCTTCCACTCGTCTCCCTCCTTTATCACCTACTCTCCCACCTCTTTTTTATCTCCTTCCTCCTCTCTCTCTACCCCATCCCATCCACGACCATCCCATCCTACTCCCACCCCTCCGGTATTACGAATTCCCTCGAGCTCCGCTGCGGTGGTGTTGGCCAGCCTGCGGCTTTTGAAACGGCCATAAACGAGCCATGTTGAGTCGGATGGGAAAGAGTCGACTC
This sequence comes from Hetaerina americana, assembly GCF_022747635.1. Classification (NCBI taxonomy): domain Eukaryota; kingdom Metazoa; phylum Arthropoda; class Insecta; order Odonata; family Calopterygidae; genus Hetaerina; species Hetaerina americana. Next base: position 67,278,077 of record NW_027286985.1, on the reverse strand, counting down.
CGTACTAAAACTTATATGCGGTTACTGCATGACGCAGTGTTACATGAACGCTCCCCGTGCCGGCGGAGGAAATGGAAAACGAGTGCACGAAGATGGGAGGCGGTAGGAGAAGCAGCAGCAGCGGGCACGGCACTGATCGCAATGCATTTCATTTGGTCATCGCTTCTCACGTCTGCTGCGAGCGAGCACACGTACGCTCGCACCTGAAGGCATCATTTTTCTCACCTCGCACAGCATTGTATCTTTCGAGGAGGAATTTGGTTCGAGAAGAATCTCACGTAAGAATCGCTTATTTGGATAACAGTTTATGTTCGAGATGATGCAGTGGTCATATCTTAACCCTCAATACAGTTCATACAAATAAACTGTGAGACCAAATAATATCATCGGATAAATCGAGGTCGTACACAGCGACTTTGCGTTCAGTCGGCAAACGTTTTGGCAATCCGGTCGAAAAAGGTCTGCAAACATCTTTCTTTCAAGGCACATTCATTTCGGTAACGGTGAAATGGAGCTGTCATACGCAGCATGCGTATCTAAATTCCCATACCCTTTAAAAGCAGTGTTCTTTACGCCATGTGCATTCCCTCTCAAGACATAAAGAGAGTAGTTTATGCCCTTTTTGGAATTGCTTCGTAATGGAATATTCACTTTGTTACTTGGATGAGAATGGTAAACAATGGCACGAATTTCGTCTCAGTCGTCCTCTTGAAAAATCTCGACGTGAAGGAAATGGAAATATGTCGGCACAAAAAAAGGTCAAAAACCCGTCTATCTTTTCTGGAAATCATCATCAAAGGAAAAGTAAGGACGCTTTTCATAAGAAAAACTATTCTAAGGCGTCAATTCTTGATTTTCTTTGAGGATGATATCTACGCGCAATATCGGGAGGAAGGAGGCCAAAAAATAGATTTTTATTTTTATTTCGGTGGAGATAGTTCTATTTTTAACATATGTGAAATTATTAATGGCAGTGATAGGTATTTCTGATGGAATTTTTGTCCGCAGAAAATATGACCCCGAATATTTTCGGAAATACGTACTAGTCCAAACCAAGGTGTAACGTATTTCCTGATTCGTAATACGCTCTTCTTTCTGCTCCAAAATCAGCCTGCTCTGATGGGCTGCACTGGTATAATTTCGACCCACAAGAATTTATAAGCGCCAGCCGATTCGCCAGAAAAGTACTCACTATTACGAATTTTTTCCCGCATCAGGCATAGAAAATGGTTGCCGCTGTTACAAATGTAGTTAATGTCACTGTTATGAGCCAGTAGTAAGCAACGGTTTAACACAAAAATAATTTGGTATTTTTCTCCTGACCATTATTTATCATAATTCTTACCTGGAACAACAAAGGTGCGTCATATGGGCCGCGAAATACGTTAATTAGATTACCCCTAAACTCACTAAGTTCAGTACAACTGATTTTCTAAATGCGTTTGCTTTCACTGGTTTACATAATTTTTCCAGTCAAGTACACCGAGGTTGAACTTTAAATTACTGGTTTTACCCAAGGAAAACATTTTACTTGCGAGAGATTCCATCCGCCGGTAAAGGCTTGTCGAATTTTAGATCATTGTTTGAAAATGAATAAAAAATTACAGGAATATTCTGAAATTCATTGTAATGGACCAAAATTTTATGAATAACAAAAAGCGGAAGTGATTTTACTCATTTATTTTCTCCTGGTGATGAGGCTAGTGAGATTTTAATGCGCATTAGCAGTGGAAATTATGAGAAATCATGGGGTTGGACTGCTTACAACAGCAGTTGACTCCATATTGAAGAAAGCATGTGAAAGAAGCGTGGATTCGTGTTAGCAAAGGACAAGAGTGATGGTCAAATTAAAAGGAGAGGCTCGGTGACAATGACGTTGATACGCCGACACCCAGCAATATTGCATAGGTAATAGAAAAAGGTAATATCTAAGTGAGTGTAATACCTCATTGCACAAAACATAAAAAAAAGTCTAATCAACACGAAAGACTAAAACAGTGTGATAATGGAAGACAAATCAGGTAACAGCATAAGTGTGCTCCGGTGGGGGAAATGAAATGTTAAAAAAAAATATAGGAGTTCTGCGACGAAAAGAATATGGGAGTGACGGATACATTCTTCAAACAAAATTCATGCTGACGGTACTCATAGAAGATTCCGAAGAACAGAGTCCGCTACCAATTCAACCATATCCTTGTCAGATAGACAGGGCAAGAATCAGCGCAGAAAACGTCCAGGGGAAGATATAAATATAGACAACTAATTGGATACAGTCGGGAAGCCACGAGTGCGATATAAAAATAAGAGGAAGGTAAAAATATAACTTAATATGGAACACGAGTACTCAGTTGATGAAATGCTCAAGAGGGTGATTTCTCCATACCACGGCGAGAGGTGATTACAATGTAGATAGGGGAAGTTAGCCGGCGCCGGCTGAAGATGGAATGATCTGGAGAAGAATTTAACAGGTAAGAATGTCAAGTATAAGACCTGGCACCGGGTCAATTGATAACGACGAACGAGGGAGCTTAATGTAAAGGGAAAACAATCCAAGAAATGAGATCAGGAAACTCTCAGAAGACGTTTCCTAGAGAGTGCCTCTATGAGTCAGTACTGGAAAACCAAGGAAAAGTGGATTGAAAGCTGCTGCGAAGAAAACAACAGCATGCAGATGGGTAATACCAGAAAAGCATCCAGAAAAAAGGAAAAGTACTTAAGGGAAGAAAGTACGCAATGCCCAATAATAACAACCAAGAGTGCACAGGTCACATGGATTTGCTATAGAAGACGAGGAATAGGAAACATCTTAGGAATGAAGACGTGCACCAAGGGTAAAACTGGAAGTGCGTTTGTTGAGAGATGAGAGCAATGTAGATGGAGGCGATCGTGGGTCAGGTGTATTCAGTGGTGAATAAAAGAAGGCAGTGAAAATAACTAAAGAAAAATAAGGTACTCTGTGATGTGAAAAATACTGGAGAAATTATCAAGGTGCTCTGGAGAAAACTAAAATACAAATAAAATAAATATTCGATGGAAAAATCAAAGATGACTGTGATAAAGAAAGATTTACAAAGAACATTGTGGATTTTATATATAACACCAAATATAACGATGAGGAGCAGGAGATGGGTTGAAAGGTAAGTGAAGCACGGAAGCCTCAGTATGGTGTCACAAGCGTTCAAACAATCATTCAAAGGATAGAAGGAAAAGTTTCAGAAAATCTGTCAGAAACCAATTCGTGTTAAAGGACAACACCGGCACGAGCGAGGATACCTAAGATAGGGTGTAGTAGCATAGGTAGGGTGTACTTAAGGATACTCGTAAAAAAATGAAGAATTTCAACAATTTGGTTTATCCGGTATTCTTGGCCTTGGAGAAGACTTGTGACGACGTGCAGTGGAACGAGCAGTTCAAATTCCTCAGTCTCGGAACAGAATATACTTGCAATGACAAAATATTACTTTAACAACTCGGTAGGCATCATGTCACCACATTACGAATGAAATACCAGATAGATCGAAATGCCAACAGTAATTAGAAGATAGACAAGAATGCTCTAATTACCTTCACAATGTAGTATACACGATATGCTTGGAGCTAGGCAATAAAATAAGCAAAAGGAATGACAACAATAGAGAACGGATAAGAATGAGAATAAATCAAAATGCTCTTATTCGCCATTGAAAATTCGGTTACAGAAAGGAATAATAGAATGCATTCAAATATCACTGAATGAAATGAGCAAAATGCTTCAAGAAAAAGTAGGAGCGGACGGATGAAAGGTTATTATGACGCATGAGAATTGACACTGAATGGAGAATTAAGGGGAGTTCTAGTCAGCCTCTTCCATTTAATGACCAATGAGGAAATACATTTTTGCAACCGAAATAAATGATGCATAAAGTGCAAATCTTGAATATTTTTAAATAATGTAGAGAAAATAAATAATGTGCAAACGCCTTAAAAGGTATTCAATTACATTCAATTCCACATTCGCTAAATTCCCAATTTATATCGTATGTAATATATTTCCTTTCAGATATTTAAAAAAATATAATTTCTTCGACCTTCATGAAATTTGTTATTATTTTAGAGAACTTTTGGCATGGATTTATAAGAATTAGAACATGCCTAAAATTTATTCGTAATGAAGGAATTCATGGTGGGGAGATAGAGAAGCCAAGCAGCAGAAATATTAGAATTAGTTTTACATTTTTAAATCCTGCCCACTTTCCGGTGGCTACCCTGTATTCCCATGCTTCAATCTTCTCGGTTGCTAATAAAGGCGAGAGAAATAAATATTAGAACAGCTAGGTTGGGAATCACACACGGAGCGAAGGCTAAATTACAGATTGAAGCTCTTGCATAAATTGGAAGGTCTCCTTAGCAGTGATGTTGAAAGTGCATTATTACCACCATCACATTACGGTAAGAGAAATCATGCTAATAAACTTCGAGAGATTAAATGTAGAACAGATGGATTTAAGATGTAATTTTTTCCACGAACGATAAGGGATCAGAATAACATTGTTCGACCGTGGTAGAGTCATCTTCGGGTAAAATTATTCTGGTGTGTATTCACCCGCTGCCAAACACCCTGGCGGTGACTTGCAGGGTGTATATGAATAAATAAATCAACCGTTGAGGAAATGAAAAATATAGAATTTATAGAGGAATATTATTTGGACTAATATTAATATCTAGGGATGGAAATCATTACTTGACTATATGGTAGAAACGCACAAAAAATGTAGTTCAGAAATAAGTTTAGAAATGAAAAGTTTCTTTAACAGGAAAATATCCATTCTGCCTCCATACTTTCTGTTCATAAAAGAATCGATTAAGCGTCACCATTTTGCAATTACAAAGTAATCACGCAAATATATTTTTCCTGAAAATTATTAAATATCGACCAGAAACAGGCTAAAGAGAATGAAGCACTCGAGGTCTGCTCAAGTTCTAGGCTCATTTAATTTCGAATAAACTGTGGATGATGCCGTAAAGGTAACTTTAGCGGAGTAATCCGCTAATGTGCATTAAAATACAACAATTTTAAAGTGAAAAAATCAAATCACAAATAAAAATTCCGGCCAAGACGGACTTGGACATTCTTTACCAATGCAAACCATAAATGACTACAGCACACATTGATCAGAGTTTCCATCATAATGAGAGTCGTATTCAATACTTAAAATGGAGTCGCTTAGTGCACCAGAACGGCGTGCATCACTCGCTTTCCCTTGTCAAATAATTGAAACTTTGGAACGATGCTGTTGTGCCATTAAAATACGTGTGTTCGTGTGCGTGGCAGCTCAATGAAAGTGGAATATCTTTAAAAAAAAAAACCTAAGAAACCTCGGCCACAAACCAACCGGCCATCCCAGTGAGCATAAGGGTCCCCTACGGAAGCGTTCTTGGATTAGAAGAAATCATAGCGTTTACGTTTTGAGAAAGGCGCACGCACACGAAGAGATTTTGTTAAGAAGTAATAGAAATTTCAATTTTCTGGTGCAAGCATTTCTTGTATAAATTAGGAAATTTTAGGACTAGAACGAACCTTGTTCGTCAATTCTGGGTGAAAGTTATGAAAATCAAATGATTAGAGATCCGAAACGCAGAGAAAAGTATTGAGATTAGGTAAGGATGAGTTTTCGATCAAAAAAGAAAATAAAATGCGTGAGACAATTGGAAATAGATATTTTATGTGGTATTCGATGAAAGATAAACTAAGATTTAAAATGTAGACAAATTAAAAATGAGGAAGTTTAAATAAATAACTTATTTTAGCAAAATTATCTCCAAAAAGTCCCAAAGCAACTAATTTTTTTACAAATCCTCAAATTGGCACTGCCATCCCTTTTGATACGCCTTTCATAGAGAAGGAACTGATAAGAGGAAAAATGAAAAACGATTTCTAAATTGTCATCCTCCTCAGAACTGCATGGAATAACACCATGGATGAGAGTGTAACAATTTATAACTGATTTCAACACAGACGCATGCTGTCACAAACCTATGTGAGTGAAAATAGACACTTTATTATTAACATTATTATCATTATTAACCAATCTATAGGCCAGCGATCAAAGCCTCCATGGAGATTTTAATTGCCTTGCAATGAAACGAGAACCTTTTCCACGGAGGAAAGTTCGGCATACGAGGATTTTACATAAAAATCGCATACTAGACTTTTGCACAGTTCTAAAATAAATAATGATCGCTTTAAATTCATGGATTAAGTTGAATGATTCACGATCACACTAAAGTGCACATTTATGGGTGACCTTCCATAAATTACATACTTCTCAATTTGATCTTTGAAGCAGTTAAAGGGGTGAGACGGGGGGCCATTTCAACCTCGCCCTGGGACATATTTTTGGCTTTAATAAAATTCAAAATGAATATAACTTATATTTATGACACTTCTTTCGAATCCCTGCTGTCCCTAGAGCATGAAATAATTCACTGCAGGATTCGGTGCGGTGTCTAAATCAGTGCGATTAGTTCAAAATTTAAACCAAATTTCAGTACTATTTGTTGATTAAAGGATATAAAATTATTTACTCCATTGAAATTAAATTTAAAATACTTCACCTTTCCACATAAACCACTTTTATTACTACCTAGGTTTCGTTATGATATAACATCATCAGGTTGATCACACCTGATGATGTTATACCATAACGAAACCTAGGTAGTAATAAAAGTGGTTTATGTGGAAAGGCGAAGTATTTTAAATTTAATTTCAATATGAAGAATTTCTACCAAGTGACGCCAGAAACTGTTTCATTATTTATTCATTCATTTATTTACTCCATATTTTTAAATAGACTCACCCTTACAAAATTTTCCAGATCCTCTTCTACTTTGAAACTGCCTCCCAAAAACTGATTTTTCACATGGATGTCAGTCGTTTTGAGCCAAATTTCAAGGCGTTGACCGTTTCAGCTGAGGAAAGATGTGAAAAATTGGGTGATTTTTACATAAAAAGGTGGGGGCATAGCGGAGAGTCGCATTGAAACCGAAACACGTTCCTTTCAGTGCTGTTTTGAGAAAGTCGGGATAAGGGCATCACTCCTTGTCTTTGGGGGAATCTTTCGAGAACTTCTCATCCTTCGCACCTCCTACCTCGGCCCCGCTCATAAATCCCCGATTCCCCTTCTTCACTTCAACCCAGCGTAGTCCCATTCCCTCATCCAACCCTTAGCTCGCTCTCTCCCGAATTGAATTCCTTCATTGACACCCCACTCTCCTCCAACAGGAGCCTCCTCTTTCTCTTCGCCACGCCCCGCCCCCCTTCCCTTCCCCCCTCCTCCTCAACCGATTCGCAAACCGGCACCCCCGAGGACATCCGAAGACTCCGAAGGCATCGGATTCCCAGATACGTACTCAGGGAGCGGGGTCGCCGTGAGAATCCTACCCCGGGGGGGGACGGAAAGGAGGAGGGGTAACTTTTAATGGGATTCGTCCCCTCTCATGAGAGATGCGGAGGAGGGCGAGCCAAGTGCAGCAGCAGCACAAGGGGGCGAAGGCAAGAACTCATCTTCGCGGTTCGCTTTGATGTGGGCATGCTATTCCTCGGCCCCCGACCTCTCTCTCTCTCTCACTTCCGCAATGTTCTAAATGGCTGAGTTTCATGGCCGAGGAGCTGGTAAGGCACCGTTCTTCCGAACTTCACGGCCTTTTTCTGAGATGGAGGGATGTAAAATGACCCTGAGAAATATCCTTTAAAGGGGAATTGCTTTGCTGAACAAAAATAAAGGACCTCTTCATAAATTCATGCTTAAGCCTTGTGAGTTTCCTCTAGGCAGTATCCTTACGTAGCAGTACTCCGCAATGTGAAAATTCGTTTCAGGATATACTATGCTGAAACGTTCCATATTACTTTGAAACTTTCCACATAAAACTTTACTAGATACAGACTATAGTTTCAGCAGATAAATGTGATTTTCAAGGTAAACACACCGTGTTGTCAGCACTTATATATTATATCTCGAGCATATATCTGAGCCCCGGGGGAAACGCAGTGGGGTGTCAGAAATCTAGCTACACAGGGATTTGTTGAAATAGGAATGGCATGAAGTTCGAGGGGTTGGGGGTGGGTGTCGAAAAGTGTCCAAAAAGAAGGGACAGGATTCAATGCTTGTGCTTTATGGTTCGTGACTCATCGTCGAACTTAGGAAGAGAAAGTAACAGGATACTGGTTGAAAAGAAATGAGAGACATTCCCAGAAGATCCCTGGAAAAATACATATGCATTTTCATATATTTCGCAAAGCATTTCAGAGAACGTTGGGGATGTCACCTAGGATTGTTGCAAAATAATTTTTGCGACGTTCTTTATTCTTATATGGTAGTTTTCAGCGCCAGAAGGCGCTCTCTCTTTGTTTTATTTTGTCTGTGTTTTATTTTATTCTAAAACCTACGTTTTTTAGTTAAGATCCTAGTTAATAACAGCAAGTTTCCCACACAAGCATAAAAAATGGGGTTGAAGTCTCGCTTAATTCACTTTTAAATCGCTATATTTTCCGACCACAGATATAATAAACGCTAGAAAGCGTCTCCGCATATATTACGTACACATGGCTTTCAAAAAGTTAGGCCTGATACTGAAATTACAATCTGAACTTATGTATGGCCGAAAATGCTCATTGTAACACACCTTGCGTTCAAAATAGGTTTTGATGTAGGTCCGTGCAGGTTTTTATAATGTAGTGTCCGGTGTTACCATGATGTTTTAGTAACCAGTCAGGGAATCATGGGTTAGTCTCTTGTAAGAATGAGGCAATTTTATCGTTCATTGTTTCTCTCTGAATGACGCTAACGTTGGTAAAATATTCCTGTAGCATTTGATTTTCAATTAATGAATTAACCGTATGCTAATGACCTGCGTCAGATAGTTCACATTAATTTTGAATTTAGAAAAATGCCTGGAAAAAATGGAGTACAAAAATGTCCAATGAGGGTGGAAAATCATAAAAGCCTTGCCCAACGCAAGCTTTACCCGGTTCAGAAAAAAACCTAATGAGAGAGGTGTCTCAAAGGTGCAATACAATTGGAAAGTTATCATTAGAATTTTCGTTAATGTATATAACTATATTACATACAGTTCAGGACATACCAGAAGAATTTCCTCATGCCTGAGATAGGTTAAGAAAGGCCTTGAACTTCATTTATGGAATTATTTGTCTTAAGAATCAATTCATATTTTGATATTTTAGTACGCTGTAAGGCACCGCTAGAATGTCTGGCAGGGGGTGAATACACGCCAGAATAATTTTGACCCGAATATGTTCCTAATGTGGTCGGACAATGTTATTATGATCCCTTATTTTTCGCGGAAAAAAACATCTTATATCTATCTGTTCTGCTTTTAATCTCTCTAGTTTTATTGGCATTATCTCTCCTACCGTGGCACGATGGGGGTAATAATAAATTTTCAACATCACTGCTAAAGAGACGTACTTCCAATTTATGCAAATCTGTAATTTATTAACCTTCGTGAGTTATTCCAAGCCTAGCTGCTCTAATATCTTGGATACGTTACTAAGTTTATCATAACAACATTTTACAAATCCAGCTCGTCTAATCTTTTGGATACGCTGCTAATTTTATCATAAGAGCGTTTTACAAATCTAGCTCCTCGACGCTGCACGCGATCCAATTCGGTAATTAATCCAACTTCGTGAGGATCCCATATCGTACTAATAGTATATTCTAAATGAGGCCTAACCAGATATTCTGGAGGAAAGCTTTAATATATTTCATTTTTATCCCAGTTTATACCCTGTACATGGAAATTCTTTAGATATCAATCGTAAAATTAACACGTAACAACGCTAATAGATACACATATATTTGTTTTTTTTTGTATTTATGGCGTGATTAACAAAAGATAGCACCTGCTAAATTATTTAGCGAGGTTCCCAGCAAGAAATCACTACCAGAAATGCATTATTAATAAGTTGATTGGGACCTGATACCATAGTGATATCATCACCACATTATCCGTATATTAGTGCCTCAAATGCCATGTTAGTGATATTTTAAAAAAGAAGAGCCTTCTAAAATTTAACTGTGCAACATTGCAATTTCTTCATCATTTTTTTAAAATTTAGATGGGCAATGTATAATCAGTAGCAATTAGCCGATGCCGAAATTTTATTTCTCAATAACATGCCAAAATTATGATGGTATCGGTAAAGGAAGGTAAAGAAAAACTAAAACGTAATATTCCCTAGCATAAAAGACTGAAGAGTAAAGAATATAAAAATATTAATGGACCTTTTAGAACGGCGAAATTACGGAAAAAAATAAAGGGAGCTAACAAAATACCGAATGCAGAAAAAGTTGAACGAACAAAAAAGAAAGGAAAGATCCATAACAACATTTTGAACTGAATGAATAAAATGCAAAAACAGACAAACAAAGGAAGAATTGAATCGTCATAATAAAAATATTGACGAAGAAAGAAGAGGAACCCTAAGAAAACTCTCGGGTAAACAGCAAAAAGATGAAAACAAAATTTGAAAAACTGAAAAGCATTAATCAGAGTGAGAGATGAAATTAATGAATGGAATGTAAGAGTGGAAATCGTAGGAAAATAAAAAAAGACATAAAATGAGGAAAGAAATTGAAGACGAGAGACAGAAGAGTGAGACATGAAGTAAAAACTTTGAAAACAGTTAATAGACAACGTATTTCGCAATGGTGATTAAGTTCTTTCGAAACGGTGAGCGAGACCCAGGGCGCGATCGCGGATCTTCACAGCAAGCGCCATTTATCACTGTTAGTTACTGCGATAGAATGTGAATACGACACCAATACTCTAAATTCCACACCCCACACCCAATAAAGAGCAACTGAATCAATTTAATTCTTATCTAGATTTTCATTGATTATTCCTCGGTGAATTACTCGTTTTAAATTGAGCCTCAAACTGAAATAAGTTTACTCTTAAGCGCGTAATATGTTTAGTAATTTATATTCGACACAGGTGAATGATTTCCTTACAGATTAACTATTGATGTAAGCGCCTGAAATGATATTATTAAATCTTATGATTCTGAAATTAAAGTCCACGTAACACCACTAACATCATTCCCTTCATTATTTGTGGCGAAATGGTGAACTAAGAAGCCTTGAAATAAATCATCTTAAGATTATGTTGTTGATGTGAATTCGGTCGCTAAGCCGTGTTTATACAATATGTTATATTTACTTCATTTTCATCAAAACACGTGTCTTTATTTTCAACATAACAGAAAAAATCTACAGTAGATCTAAAGCGATCTGGAAATTTTTGCCCAATTCAAAAATGAAACTATTCTATAATTAATCTTAAAATTGATTTTTTGAGTCGCTTCAAGTTAATGAAAGAAGCCAATAATGTTTTCACTCGTTCTAGCTAAAGAGTTGGAGGTAAATAATGTTTAAATGCGACTAACATGTACTAGCACAATAGTGCCCATTGCTGCTATTTCAAAATAGCAAAACATTCTCTTAATCCTTTCATGCCTCTTTGACTTGAGAAATGAGTCTTTTCAGAAACCATTATCCTTGCGAAGCAGGAATGATTTCCATCGAGCAAAACAAATAGAACTAGCTCCTCTTGAAAGACCGCGTGTTCTTCCCAGTCCCAGAAAGGAGAGGGATAATTAATGAACACGGTGATGTCGTAATGGATTCGATGCCACTGACGCTTTGCGACTGCGCAATCCTCTTTGTGGATAAAAATTTTCAAGTGTGCGCTTGTGAAAAGTGATGAGTTTTTCACCTTACGATTTATCGTCGCAAAAGCGTAGGAGCCTGCTGGCAGAGACGCTACGGAGTGGATGGTCACTGTTTGAAACCTTGGTGTTACCTCAGGATAGCTCCATCATCGACAGAACACTGTGATTTTTGGCTTTCAAAACCTACTGGAATACCTAAGGAGAGACTGATGAAAGGACTGACCTCTCTCTAATTATTGTGTGAACTTTACTCACACTAATATAGGTGAGCTCTACCCTAGTCTAACCAAACCGATCCTAATGTTGAAGACACCATTATGAAAAGGTTCCTATGGCAAAAGTGCCAAAAGGGCGCAATTTTGGGATTATATACGACTTTATGGGGGAGGTCGTGCGGAGATTCGTAGTCGGCATTGACTTACATTTTTTTTAAATTGCCCAAAGGTTTCTACATAGTAACATCCAATCCGACAGAGAGAGTAATGAGTACGCTGGGCTAAGTACATATCACGGAAGAATGGGATCGCAAATCCACCGAAACATCCTGCGCCCTCGGGTTTTGATTTCAGACTCTCGGCATAATCACACCCTACCAAACAAATTAAAATCCAGGAAATACTAATGTGGTCCATGAATCATGTCTCATTGCCAAACATTACAATAGATTTGATTGACACAACTCGTATCAATGAAGGAGGAGCCGGTGCCGCCCAGTAGAACTCTCCGGATGAGGTCTTTTTGGGTCTTACAACCAGTATTATTCTCTTTTTCGGACAGCCTTTCAATGCCCGTCCCGTATCCGCACCCTTTTCACTGTAAATGATGTAGTCATGGATAAAGCCGTTTCAGAATATCGAGAACCGGTCCCTGTGAACTGCCGAAGTAAAGCTCTTATACCTACGCAAAGAAACATCCATGTACAGAATTTCGGCGAAAGAGTATTTTGTTCCAATTTATTACTATGTTTTACATAAACCACCGCTATCAACGAAAATTTTCATATAGGTTGCCAATGTGTGTACTGAATGGATAACTCATTTCGGTAATTTTCAATACACCTACCTATATCCGGCAGGATACCTACGCATTAAGTATATAGTTATGATAATCGATGGAAAATGGAACTCGACCGGATATTGAGGGATCTGGGTTCGAGTCCCAGTCAAGGCGAATGATTTTTACGCTCTGAAATTGTTGCATTAAAATGCACATTAGCGGATGACTCCGTTAAAAGTTACTGTTGCGGCATCTCCCGCAGTTTCTTTGGAATTTGTCAAAGGGAAAACACCATACGTGTTTAAAGTTGGCTTTTAACCTCGTGGACAGTGGCGCCTCGCGCACGACTACGAATGCATGTGACATTGTATGTACGGTATTTCGTCATAACATCTAGTTCCTTTAAAAGCCCCAAAAATTTCAGAGTTTAAGAGGACGCCTCGGTAGCTTAAGTGGCTAAAGCACTCGACCGGATATTGAGGGATCTGGGTTCGAGTCCCAGTCAAGGCGAATGATTTTTACGCTCTGAAATTGTTGCATTAAAATGCACATTAGCGGATGACTCCGTTAAAAGTTACTGTTGCGGCATCTCCCGCAGTTTCTTTGGAATTTGTCAAAGGTATATCCTATTTATATGAATATTAAGTGGCGGGGGAGAAAATTTCGGTCGGTTCTGGAATCTTCTCTTACCTAGTAGAGGCACCTAAGAGCCGTTGACCTTTGGATAGATCTTGGTCTATATTAAAGCTGATTGTATTTTATTTAACATATATCTCCTATATGATAAGTTGCGCTTCCAAATGCTTTTGTCTTGCACTTAATCTGGTGCCGGAGATGTCATTCCTTGGCATCATTTAATACCTGTGTAATTATACCTTTCCATAACCATGCTTACACAATTTTGATATCTTATTTCACAGTTTTTATTTGGCATCAATCAATAGAATAATAGTTTACGGTGTATATTAGACTCCCACGACAGTGGCTTAGGGAGGTTTCTAGGATACAGGGGTTGGAGATCAATTCCGCGCCTCCATTTGTAGTTATAAGATCCCTCTCCCCATGTTTGCCAATTTTTTTATTTATTTATTTACACAATTACGTTGCAATAAGGCAAATTTCCTGGTGGCAACGGTCAGGTTAGGTCAAAGATAACGCTAACAACGAAAATTACATACGAACACATAAAAATAGATAAGAGACAAAATATTTTTACAGAATGACACTTCCACATCACATACAAACAAACTTCCACATCACATACAAAATGCCGTCCACATCACATACAAACAATATTTTCGTAACTACAATGAAGTTTATTACCCAGTGGCTGCTTTACATTTCAACTTAAAACCTCTAAAATTGGATGGAAAGGGCTCAAACAAACCTCTAGGCAGCTGGTTCCAATCAATTATAGTTTTATTTAAAAGAGAGTATTTTTTCTTATTTGTTTTTTGAGTCCTTATTTTTAATTTGAGGCTATGGTCGTTTTTTCCCTTTAAGTTAGGCTTTTCTATCCCTTGCCATAAATCTTCCCACGCTTCGTCCTTTTTAACAATTCTATACATCGCGCCTAACCTACTCCTTTTTCTTCTATTTTTCAAACTTTCCCATTTCAGTATTTGCATTTTTGGGCAGGCAACGAGCACCCGAGCAATAATGGCCTACCCGCCTGCTACGACCCAGCGTTTATAAAAATGGGAAAATGTCTAAATTCACACTTTCGGGCTTCTTGTACCCTGAATCATCGGAGCGAATGATAAAACACGTACTCTCTTCAACGCGATAAACTACGAATTCCAAATTCATCGATCATTCAGAATTGGACATGTGGGAGGGGTTTAATAGAGAGGGAGAGATGCGTGGTGTACATAGACATCAAGGATCTCGTCCAATCAAGCGACTTAAGCGCAAACGTTTTACCTCTCTCTCTCTCTCCCCATTCCCATGATGGATACCAAACACTTGAGAGCCTAGTGGATCGGTTCCTAACTACGCAAGGTACTCACAGACATATAACGTCTCAGTATGTACACACACGCTGCTCAGGAGCGAGGCAATAGATATTGGTTGACCCAAAGACTTCCAAATTGAGGTCTCATCCTAACTAGCTAATGTTCGAGCACAGGATAAGATTATGAATTTGACGGTGACGGAGAAGTAATGATAATGTATTAACGCAAATGAAACTCGTTGCTACTAAAAAGATTCGGAGATTGAATTTTGGACGATGAAGTATGAAATAATTATTTATTAATCGATATTATTCCGAGCACAATACAACTTGCAGGCGTAACTTAGGAACTGCAGTCGAGTAGTTAGATACTGTATGCTTCTCTGAGTAATGAAGAGCATTCATGGATTTGAAGGGTTAATTTAATCAAAGGGGTATTACTATACACAATTGAGACGCACTTCTTCGTTATCCTCTGGAGAGTTCTCTGTCTCTGTGCTCGCCTCGAACCTATACCTTCCTATCCCCATGCTGGGTCGTAAACCTTTGGCCCACCGTGGCTCGTATCACCGAAAGCCCCCAATAGAATAATAGTTACGGCCCCAAGTGCACTTTGCCCAGATCCTAGAAGGCATTACTAAATGGTCCGCCCGGCCTGAAAATACGTATGCGGATATTCTCGGATTCGCATCATTCCAGACTCGCGTTTTATACATGGGGCCACATGGCTTTCGTGCTAAAAAAAACCGATTGCCCCTTGCCTTCCAATGAAGAAAAAATATATTATTGCTATTATTTTTATTGTAGTTTATCGTTTGAGGTAGATTTTCGATGGGCACAGGCTGGACATAGCTACACTTTTTACCCTGACACCCTACGGTAATAAAACTGATCTCCAATTTCATATAATTTCTATCTCTCTTCATTCCGTACAACATGCCTATTCTTTCCTCCCCCATCTCACTTACCACAGTTTTTTCCACTCCTTGAACCTGAATTTGGATGTGGCAGTCCAGTGGGTGGACTTCTTGGCTACAGACCATTGGATGCGAGCTCGATTTCCAGTGACGCCGCTGGGCATCCTCAGGTTCACCAATTTTGAGTGATTTCTTGGGTACAAGGTCTTCTTGGGAAACCACAGGCAGCACAGGGAATGGGACTGGTCCTATTACCCTGAATTTCACACACCCCTGGGAGTAGTATTTAGGTGAGCTCTACCCTCGGGTAGCCAACTTGGCAACTAAACCAACTTCCAACCTAAACCATTGATTGCTGTGGTCTGGTGGTATCTGCATGTGTTTGTAGGCCGTAGCTTTCAGCCTATTATCTGAATAGCATTTATTTAGACATCGTCACATAACATTTCTGTTTTTCCTCGCTTTTCTGAATGCTCTCCATTAATTACGGGAATGCTTAATTTTCATTGCTTGATTTTATTTTACATTTGTTGAAATTATAGTCTTAGTTATGAATTACTGCAATCTATTTTGACGTATGGAAATCGTTCTTAGCAAGTGAAAGATAATCGTACTTCAATTGAATTATTTAGGAGAAAAATAACAGCAAATATTAAGTTACTATAAAAAATGTAATTTTTCCGAAGAATAAGGATATCATTCACGGAGTTCGTTTCGGAGGGAAATGAAATATTAGACGGAAAAAAATACGTCACGGGATCAAAAGAGCTCAAATGCTCATGATGAGATTATAAGACAATCACCATAGTTTGTATTAATTATATTTCAGAGCAATCAATATTAAAATTTAGGGTTGCTAGAATATAAAGAAAATGGTCTCTGCAACTGAATAGTGGTCGTTTAGATTCCTCTATGTCCGTTGAATATGTAGGTAAATATAATTGCACTGTCTGAGTACATAAATTTGCATATTTTTCGCCCGGAAGGAACTGCCATTCCCTTAGTGCCTGCGGTCATTGCAAATGAATGGGTGCCCATTCTTAATGGGCACCCATTGGGATTATGATTCGCTATTCATGATCTACTGCGCACCTCCTCCGACTTTGATTAACGTTAATAACCTCAGATTTCTGTAAATAATTCCAGGATGCTAAGGTGTTCCATTGCTTTCAGTAATGTATAATTATTTTCCGCAAAATCAGAGCTTCTATATATAAATTCCAGTGCCGAGAGGATAAAACGGAATTGCGCCTCATGCATCAAACTGTATTCCAGGGATTTAATGTTTCAATAATGCAATTCCAGAAGAATAAAATATCTTATTTCGACCATATAACTGAAGTGACGCAATTAAATATTAAGAACCATGGGTGGAATGGTTAATAAACTAAAATTGAATCGAAATAGTCATATTTATGCATCTTCCAACAAGTACTTCTATTGTTAAAGACCTACATCTTCCAACTCTCGCCTTTTCTTCTGTCATTACCTCCGTATTCAAACTGCACATGATCCCTAAGAACTGAAAGTGTTGGCTGAGAGATTAAGAGGATTAAATTATCGAGGTCAAATATTCAAGAATCATCGATGTTTCAAAACTAATCGTTCGCAACTATGAGAATATATACCGTATCTACTAACGCTTGTTCGTACGTACTGATATCAAGTTTACCTTACTCCGCGGACACTAATTGTAATTGAACCACTACGTACTAGCTCAGCGAACCTTTATTTCTCTCCACGTTCCCCTTGCTGCTCTTTTCAGTAAAAGCTTTCCTCGTAAATCCTCCTTCCCTTTACACGTTAGCCTCCCTCTCCCTTCATCCATTGAGCCCCCTCACTCATCCCTTCTCTCCTTTCGTCACTCCTTTCCTTCCCAGATCACCTCCAAAGCGCCCTTCTCAGCGAACCGCCGGAATTCCCTCCCCTTCTCAATTCCCTCCTCCGCCCTTTCATTTTTTTTTTCCTTTGCTCAACACTTCTTCCCGTGAGCCAAGTTCACTCCCATTATGTCTTCTCCCTGGAGCTCTTAAACCATTTCCGGTTGGGGAATACACTTAAATTACGTGTAGACTCATTTTCGGGTACCAAGTCATCACTTTGACATTCCTAGTCGAGGGCATTTTCATTAGTGAAGTGCCATCTGAGTCATGATTGCTAACGAACAGGGATCATCTAGTGACGCATATCACGAAAAAATAGGTGCCGATGAATGGCGTAACGGATAATAATGTACTCCCTCTGTGGCAGTATCGCCCATTCCCCAGGGCACTACTTCCCAACATTTTCAGTCTGCATATACAGATATGCACTCCCATTCTTTCATGTCTAAACGCAAACTTTGGCTCACCGCGGATCGCACTGCTAAAATCTTAGAATTAGTTGAATGCATATCCTTTGGGACGCACTCCGACAGCGCACATCAGTTTGGTAGCCGTAGAGAGCAGAAGCATTTCCAGTAAATTGGCAACAGGCTTTGTCGTAATTTAAGCAATCAAAAACGCTCATCAATGCCGAAATATCCGCATTTATTCTTAGAAGGAAGACGTGGCCTCGAATCTTCTAGGCAGAAATTGTATCATAAGGCCAATTACCGATATTAGCAATGTTGGTAATGACTGGGTAGGAAAAATGTCAAGTTGGTAAAATAATTATCATTATCAGAAGAAAACCGTGTAAATTCATTTTATTCCTACAGAAACAACATATTCTACTAAATTAGACTTTAATAATGTAAGTAATTACCTACAATTGGTATTTATTGCAGTAAGGGAAGGTTGCTTTCTGTAAGAAAAATGTAAGGAGTATTGGTATCAAAATTTATCCCACAAAAGTGGCTCACCACAAAGAGCACGAGTTTCAAATTTTCTTTCGATACTGTCGATGATGAAGTCCCAAACAAGTAGTTTATGAAACATTTTCAATTTATCTATAATTCAATAAAATTAACTACCAAACCGACGCCAAAAAAGTAGAAAATTCCGATACACCAATTTTTCCCGCATAATTTTAACAACATATGATTCTAAATATAACTAAATATAACCTTTCTAATATAATTTAAATAAAAACTAATGTATTCTTGAATTAAATGTTTATTATTCGTGAACATATTCATTTTTAAATGCTTTTCACTGCCCTTCACTGCCGTATCTCGCGCGATAGCTGTGTTCAACACATATGTGACAAATCCAATATATTCGAAAATTTTGGATTGAAAACTATCCCAATTTCTATTTCTTTGTGTTATATGCTCTTTTTTTTTTTTAAGTAATCTACCGGTTAAGGTAGGTTTTTGGACTGACACAACCACCAAACAAATATTTTATTACTCCTAACAAAACACAAAATCCATCATCCTACTCTATATCAGGTCCCTCTTCATCTCTGAGTACTTTCTTCCTCCCTTCATCCCGTCCAACATCCCTATCCTGTTCCTTCCCTTTCCTCTTTTGCCCAACATTCTACCCTCTATCACAGTCTTCAGCATCCCACTGCCGGTCAACACCCCCTTCATCCACTTTTCCTGCCTCCATAGGATTGCTCCCAACAAACCCCTCTCTTCGCCCACCATACCAAGTACTTCCTCATTTGTTTTCTTCTCTGTCCATTTCACCTTCTCCATTCTTCTCCACACCCACATTTCAAAAGCCTCCAGTCTACGTCTATCCTCCTGCTTCAATGACCACGTTTCCGCGCCGTACATAGCTACGCTCCATATCAAAGTTTTTACGAGTCTTTTCTTAACATCCTTACTCAAAGTCCCCGTCATCAACTCCCTCCTCCTTGTGAAAGCCTCTTTGCCTAGCGCAATTCTTCTCCTTACGTCCCTACTACTTTGACCGTGTTGGTCCAAAACACTACCGAGATACGTAAACTGGTCTACCTGCTCTAGCTTTTGCCCTCCTATTTTAATGTTAAGCTTGGCCTTTTTCTTTCTAGAAAATCGCATAACCTTTGTTTTATTAATATTGATTCTCATCCCATACCTGTCGCACTGAATTTCCAATTCACTAAGCAATGCTTGCAGCCCCTTGGCTGACTGACAAACTAAAGCTTGGTCATCAGCAAACCTAACTGATTTTACGAATTCCCCGCCCACTTTCATTCCTATCTCGAGTTCTTCCCATGCCTCTTTGATCATTTCTTCTGCGTACAGGTTGAACAGCAACGGTGATAATGGGCAACCCTGCCTTACACCCCTTCCTAACACTGCCCATCCTGACTCCCCGTTTCCCACCCGCACCTGAGCAGTCTGAGACATGTACAGGTTGCGGATTAGCCTCCTTTCCCTCCAATCTATTCCTATTTTCTGCAATATACTCATTAGTTTTTCCCAATTCACTCTATCAAACGCTTTTTCGAAATCTACGAAACAGGCAAATACCTCCTGGTTGTGTTCTATATTCCTCTCGATTAATAACCTCATTACTGCAATGGCATCACGCGTACCTCTCCCCTTCCTAAACCCAAACTGATCATCCCCTAAGTAATCATTTGCCCTACTCTCTATCCTTTTGTTTATGATCCTGAGAACAACCTTAGCTGCGTGGGATATCAAACTAATTGTCCTATAGCCCTCACATGACGTGGCCTTTACCTTTTTCGGAATAGGAACTAAAACTGATCTCACAAAGTCGTCCGGCCAGATTCCCTCCTCATAAATACTACGGATCAGCCCATATAGCCTCTTCCTCCCACATTTTCCCAAGCATTTCAAAAGTTCCACGGGAATGTTATCTACCCCCACGGCCTTATTTAGTTTCATCTCCCTTAATGCCCTTTCTATCTCATTGTCTAGTATGCCTGGACCTAAGCTATCTTCCTCTACGTCATGTTCCTTTTCAATGTCTAACTTTGTTGGTCTAAGCTCTTTACTATACAGGTCTTCTACATATTCCTTCCATCTCTCTTGGATCTTTCCTGCGTCAACTATTACCTTACCGGCCTTATCTCTAACTGCTATCGTTGATCTCCCTTTCTTACTTCCCGATAAAGATTTAACTATGCTGTAAAGCGCACCGATTTCCCCCTTCCTCTGCAGACTTTCCATATTCTCGCACTGCGTCTTCCACCATGCTTCCTTTGCTTTATTTGTTGCCCGCCTCAATTTATTGTTCAATTCTTTGTACTTCATTTTGCCTAATTCTGTATTTATATTCTTCCATTTTCGCCGCTCATCCATTTTTGTAATCATCTCATCCGTGATCCATGGTTTACGAGTCCTTTTAGCGTTAACGGTTCCAATAGTGTCTTTTGCCGCTTTAGACAACCCTTTCTTGATACATTCCCATTTTTCTTCAATAGTACTTAGCTCTTTACCGTCCTCCATGATTTTCTCTACCGCCTGTTTGTATTCCTTTCTTTTCAACCCATTTAATGCTTCTACATTCCATTTTCTAACTCGCCGCCCCTGCCTTATCTTTTTAAAACGTACGCTACATTTCATAACAACTAAATTGTGGTCTGAGTCCGCATCCGCTCCCGGGAAGCTGTGGGAATTTATCACACTGTTCCTAAACCTGTGTCTAACCAGGATATAATCTAGCTGATATCTTCCCGAGTCACCTGGCATTTTCCATGTATACCTGCGTCTTTTGTGGTGTCTGAACCAAGTGTTGGTGATAACTAACCCCTGTCTCCTGCAGAACTCAACTGCTTTCTCCCCGCGGTCATTCCTCGCGCCTAAACCGTAGTCCCCCACCTCATCACCATCTCTTCCTTCGCCTACTGTCGCATTCCAATCCCCCATCACTATCAAATGTTTCCCTGCAGGAACACATGCAATCATGTCCTCTAACTGATCGTATATCCTATCGACCTCTTCTTCCTTATGGTTGCTCGGTGGCATGTATACCTGGATAATAACTAAGTTCGTCGGTTCTGCTTTTATCTCCACTAGTAGTATTCTATCCGTTACCTGCTCTATGTTGACTACGCTTCTTCCTACCTCTTCATTTAATACTATGGCGACCCCTCGTTGGCTCTCGTCCCCACCGCTGTATATTATTCTATACTTATCACTCCAGTAATCCCCGCTATCTTTCCATCTCACCTCGCATAGACCTAAAATATCTATATTTCCCCTTTCCATCTCTCGCTTAACATTCTCCAATTTCCCCGTCCTCATCATTGTCCTAACATTCCACGTTCCTATTCTAACTAATTTGGTCTTCTTCTCCTGCGTCTTCTGTCCTGCTGCTGCTGGTTTTCCCTTGCAAGGGTTTCGTGGGATGACGACCGCGGAAGCCTTGCCTCCCCCGCTGCCGGGCACGACACACGGCCGATTGGGCCGAGCCCCGTGGTTGCCAGGACTCAAAATATCTCTATTGTCCATCACATTGTTCTTGGGAATGATAATTGAGGTGGTTTCCCGTTGCCTTCCTCAATAGTGTTTTTAACGTGACACCATCACTTACTGGCCGCCCCACTGGGGTCAGACGCCATTGCAGCCGCCTCACTGAGGAACAGACGCTGCGTGGACTACCTTTCGTCTGGCTCCTAACCTTCGACCTATCTGGCATGGGTGACCCTACCAGGAGCAATTTTTATTACTCCCGCCAGTACAGCTCTAGGGGTCATCGGAACGCACAAGCCCTTCCACCACGTCAAGGTTGTAGTCCGGGGAGGGGTTATATGCTCTAAGAAATTTTTGAAATTTTCTAAATATTTTCATTAAATATTGAAAAATTCTCCAAAATATCAATTTATTACTAAGTATATGATTTACCTTGAGGCATAGTTGACAGAGCATTGAATATATCTCACGAGGTAAATTTCATTAAAACCGTTAATATTATCTGAACCGTATCGTACTGACGTACTTGGATCTTTCTTGTAAATTTAAATGACACAGTATGGGGTATTTCCATTCCAATTTACTCAAAACAGTCTACGACAGTTTTAATAGCTCTTGGGATCTAATTAAATGCGAACTAACTGAAAGCAATTTCCATCTTTGTTCAACCTCCCTCTCCCACTTCGTGTAAATATTGCCCACCCCAAAGCTCATAGCGGTGCCCCGGTGCTCCTCTTTATGTCCCAGGCAAAAGCATCAATCAATTGAACAATTTACCCGTCGCCTGCAATTTTAACCATTCATCTCCGCAAGGTCGTTAGATTTTTTTTCTTTCCCCTTAGAAGCCCGTGAAATCATTAACTGAAAAAAATAACAGGCGGTGAGCAATTAAAAAAAAAGAACGTTATCAATTATACGCAAACAGCGTTTTTATCGGAGATGTCGCTAATTTTTTGCAGATGCCTATGCATTTAAAACATATAATGGGGTCACGATTATTACTCTCTGTGGCACCCAGCCAAGTCAGTTCCCTCAAATAAATAGATACAGTAATGAACAGTTGAATATGAAAAGCCTTTTAAAAGGTTATGAAAGCGCCAATTCGTCTCAAGGATTCGAATTTATCAATATAACTAAAGCCCGTGATCGCAAATATGCAAAATTTCACTCCAACCCTTTTTCAGCAAATGTAATGTGTATGATATAATTTAAATAAATGCGAGATCTTCAGATAGACAGTTTTTGAACCGCCGAAGAAAGAAAAAGTTATAACACCTGGGCCCGAGTCAAGCGTCAATGCTTTGGGGCGAACAACTAACGTAGACCTGATTTTCGCGGCAGTGGATTAATCTTGTTTCGAGAAATTACCTAATTAACTTGTTCCACTGCCGATTGAATAGTAATCGAAGAAGGAGCAATAAGTTCGGAATCTTCTAAACGGATCTAAACTGACTAACGAATGAATACAAGGAAACAGCCAGTTATTTGCTGTCGCAGTTTGATTTTTAAATGAGAATGAGTCACGAGCGGAAACAAATGGAGCTTGCTGAAGTCATTCAGATGTTATTCATACATAGCTTCGAGCATTGAGGAAAAACTGAACCCATCCACATGACGGTGCCGAGCTAAAGGGAGCTCCAGAATAACAGGTGACTTTGTGAGCAGACGATTGATCTGTCACCTCCCTAATGCGAAAATTCCTTCATTTACTGGGCACAAATTCGATTCACTAATCATTAAATATTTGATATTTAAATTACTATTTATTCCTTTCGGACAACACTGATTACATGCCGGTCAATCAGAATGTCACGCTAGCAGTGGAAGAATGTTTTGTTAGAAACGACCGATGTGTTGCATAAGTATATCGGCGGAATAACGTCGAATTCGAGATCCTAGCGGCCAAGTGTACCGGGCGTAGTTTTTAATTTATTAATTGGTCGAATACCTGTGGCGTCGAGTAATATGAGAAGCATTCATAAATTATATCACTCATTCCATTTAATCGACCTGGTCAGTGGCATCATGAAGCATGTGGAAGGAAAATAGCACAAGCACAGTATTCACATACATGTACGTTCAATAACGAGGCAAAACATTTGTATTAAATACTGTTTCGTGTACAATTGCGTACGATTTTAATTGTTTCAAATCCATCCATATGAAGTCATCATCATCAACATACTGATTTACTTCCTGCTCTGTAGGTATAAAAGAAGTCATGAAATCAAGCCTCAACTTCTCTAAAAAAGTTAACCTAGACACCGAGGCTCTAGATATTCTTTTATGTCATAGATTATCTTCTGCGTATGAAAGTCCGAGCACGTTCAATTGTTATCGGAAAAAATTGCTTTAACAAAGCCAATCGGTTATTTCTTTCCACTAGTTAAATGTCAATGATAATGTGGGAAGAATTGCGTTATTTCTTTTTAGTCGTATTCATCAAAGGTTATCTCAATATTTAATATTCATTATCTTCCATTAGTGTTTAGTGAACATATTATGTACGGAAATATAATTTGAAGTGTAGAAATAATTGGACGATCCGTATTAATGTACTGAGTGTAATTAAGTTACCAGCCATGGCTGCTGACGCTCTTTTTTGGCCTGGTTCTTTTACAAATTAGAATTCCTAACTCAATGAAATGTTTGTTAATGAAACTACTGGCATGACAAGAACATATTAGAGATCATTTTAGCAAATATCTGTTCTTTTTGTGCCATAATTAATAGAATAAGCAACGCATTTTTTTACTATTTTGATAATAGTAAATGGTATAATTACTTGACTGTTTCTTGAGAGACGGGTTTGTAACTGTTTTTCACTAAAATGTCTATTGCGATGCTGATAATTGCATGTTACTAAGCCGCAGTGCGATATAAAATTTTCCATAGACCAAATGTCCTAATTTAAATTATCACAGTGAATTCCATTATCTCACCTGCATAAGCTGATGGAAAAATGGATTTAGATCTTTACTTACGTCCATAATCTGTAAAAGTATTCTGGGATCAGCCCCGCGGTCTTATACAGGTATTGCGTGCCTCGAGTCGCTAATACCCAACAAAAATTCCGATTCTCTCAAAATGTTCAAGTAATTTCGGGTTCGGGAAGTGGTGAGATTAAATATGCAGTCAGACACTCTCCCCTCTAGCCAAGCCAGACCTCCCACCACACATCCACCCTCTTCCTCATTTTTTCCACTTGACCCCTTCCCCTCTTCTCCTCCTCCCACCGTCACACTCATCCTCCACCACCCCCGCCCCACAAACGAAAGATTGCCATGATTCTCGTTTCGCTGCATTTGCACTCCATAAATCCCTAGCTAGTCGGCAACGTGATGCTTTTTATTATTTTCCCTTTTTAGACTGGGAAAGAGAGCACGCGCATTAACAAGTTGCAACTATTCTTTCATCACGTCCTCTGCCTTTCTCTCCTGACGACCGCCCTTTCTCGTCCCCTGACAGTATCAATCCCAAATGGATCACTCGTTCTGGTAAATGCTCCCATTTTTTTTCATCCCGCCTGAAAAAAATAGCTAGTATGCTATTTCATCGGTTATAATGGTCATGAACAAGATGACGGAAAGCGCACTCTTCTCTAATCATACCTCTCCTCAGAAAATGATATGGAAAGGTTTTCTCTTTGATTCCATTTTCCAAGCCCCCGATGATACCTATAAAACCCTGAATTATGTCATTTTTCATGCGCATACTGAGGGTTTTCCTGCGCGCATTTATCAATAAACTGTTGATGGTTGAAGAGAAATGCCTAATGTT
Organism: Hetaerina americana; assembly: GCF_022747635.1. Classification (NCBI taxonomy): domain Eukaryota; kingdom Metazoa; phylum Arthropoda; class Insecta; order Odonata; family Calopterygidae; genus Hetaerina; species Hetaerina americana. Next base: position 67,252,401 of record NW_027286985.1, on the reverse strand, counting down.
CGAAAGATAATGTAATTTTGAACCACAAAAAATTGAAAAACGACCTAGCGCTGATAATACAGTCCTTTTGTTCAAAAACTCAGATTTAGGTATTTAGTTTCTTTTCTAAATTTGTACTAATGAAAAGACGATAGTAGCACTTTTCCACATATAAATAAAATTTAATTTTGTTGGATAAAATTTTGTTTTACGAACGGGTTTCGATACATTACATCATCGCCAGATCATGACGTGGTATTTTATCATTCGTTATGTTCGATTTCCACCACATCTCGCCTGAAACAACTCAATTTGCACTACTTTGGTCAATGCAACGTGAAATTTAACCCGAAAAAAAATTCAAATTAGCCGCAAATAACTAGCGTGTCACCGGTGAGACCAAAGCTGGTACTTTGTGCAGTATGGTAAGAAGTGGAGGGATTCATGGATATCAACCAATGAGTTCAATGGGGATAATAGGATTTAAAAAATGAAAGTAAAATCTCATTTCGCTGATTGTCTCGAGCAAACATTCTTCTTCGGATTTCTTTTTCCCAATATGTGGTCTCGTGCTTTGCCCGCGAAAATTTTGGGTGAAAACCACTCGAATTTCCAACCGGGTCGATGGCTTCATTTTACTCTCCGACGTTTCGATATGCGACTCTCCCAACGTCCTTAGGAATTAATATCATACAGTAAAACTTATCAAAGTTTTATTTATATATGTATCGACTTAATTGGGGGAGGTTGAGACTAGTCCCATCTTCCACCTAACCCTTACATTACAGGCATTACATTGTAGGCTATAACATACAACCAAACCCTAGATGGAGGAAAATCCACCTAGGCGGGCATCGAACCCGCAACCTTTGGGTCACCAGCAGTTGATCCAGCCGGTATGTAGTTCACTAATACATCTACTAGTGGGACAATTTGAAAATCCGGCCGTAGTTAAGCAGAGTATCAACGAAAAAAAAACTTATCCACTTGCAGTAATCGGAAATTCTTTGACGATCTCAGGGATACCGGGATTGAATTTTCGAAGAAGCAGTTCAGATCCGACCACATTACAATAACTTCAACAGGGACACCAGCTACAAAATGAGCAGATTGTGGCAACATCTCCTGAAGACGAAAGGGAACATACTACTGTGCAAGGGAGATTGGGAGTGAACCGAGACAGCCAACATAAAAAAGTATATGTATAAATCGGTCTAAAAACTTTTACCGGAGTCCCTGAGGACGATGGGAGAGTAGCTCATCGAAGCAGAGGGAGAATTCGAAATTATGAAGTAATTGACGCGGTTAAAAACCCGAGAGATTTTCATTTTTCTAAGTTGTTATATTAGTTCTATACCATTGATGCATACTCTTATCCTTTATACCAGTCATGTAAAAATTAATCCTTGGTAATAGTCTATACATAATTGGCCCCGATGTTTGATTGATTAATTTTATTCGTTCATTCCTAAGAAGTCTCAGAAAACGTAAAGCAAATAAAATTTCATAAATTGATACTTAAATAGTTTAAAGTAAACTTGAATTTAAATCTGGAATTTGAGTGAAAATTTTCATATATACCTGTATATATGAAAAGCTTCATTGAGATATTTCGCATTAAGCAGCCTTTTTTGTTCTCATTCTTTATTTTTGTTACATTGAATAATTTTAAAGAAACTATTGTTTATTCTGAATATTGGTTCAAATTAAAGTCAAATCCGATTGATGTTAACAATAGATGAAAGTAACAATTTCTTAATTAGCAAGTATTATATCAGTGAACTTTTAAGGGTGGTTATCTTTGTAAAACCAATGCACAATGTAACTGTTAAATAGCAAGTAAAATGTTTTAAAAATTCGACGCGATAAATAACCTCGTTTTATGTTCAATGCTAGCCATTGGTGTCAAACTTTACCATGCGAATGACTTTACACATAGGATTCCCATTAAAACACGCAGTGAAATCAGAAAGGAAGTTACATTCCACGATAAAACTGTTGAAGCTTTTGGAGTATGTTCCATTTTGGCGAGGGGAACACGCCATCACATCATAAAGGGTTATTAATTCGAAGAATTGTTTATTCTCCAAGTCTTCCGGTTACCTGCTAGTATTTTAATTATTTACAGTGATTCTTAACAGTATCTTTCATCTCTCGTAATTCAACCTTTACCTTACTCTATCTTTCTTTATCTTTATGTTTCCTTCATTTAATTTCTGCAGTAAATCGTCGTGCCTCAGATAATGTCCAATTACATTGTATAGAACAGAGGAAAATACATTGCGTTCTTCATTTAATGAGCTTCCCTCTTCTTCGTGCAAATGCCCTAAATACCTCATTTGCAGGTTCTCTCTTCAACCAGTCTTCGTAATGTTTCTTCATTTGTCGTTCCTTCAATCCAATTTAATTTCATTGCTCTACCAAAAACTACCCTTGCACTGCTATTCATATTGTTTTCTCTCTTTTTCTTATTGTATATGCCCTCACAACCATAGGAAAATTATTTCATGTTTGTGTCATTGAACAATTTCATTATGTCTAGAATTTCCTGTCCGCCTTCATCAGTTGTTTCTTCTGATATAATGCCCTCTTCTTTCTTCTTACTTTATTAAAACCTATATTCCTGTTCCATAGCCAGCGTGAACGCTGCCCACATAGGAAAATTTTCCCTCATGTTTCAGTATCTTTTTCTAGTGATATTCTAAGATTCTCTTTCATTACTTTGCTCCTTATATTAGAAATCTGCCTTCACCATAACGAATACAATAAAGGCTCGTTGGTTTGTGTATGTTTTTCTTTACGATGTGTCAGAGCAAGAAAATTTTCTCCTCTTTCTCCATTTCTAAATTCAAATTGGTTCTCCCTAATGTATCCTTCCGCGTTTCTTCTCATTCTTTGGTTATTATTCTTGTTCACTCTGATTCATGGGCTTTCCGTCGAATTGTTTTCAGGTTTCCACAGTTATCTGGTCTTTTCTTTTATGGCATAAGGATGATTACATTCTACTTTTGTTCCGTGGGTATTTTTCCTCTAACAGACATTCTTTTACGAATGTCAATTAAGTAAAATAATCTATGTATCCATTTCCGCAAATAACTTTTCATTTCACCACCCGATTTCAACATATCGCAACATTAGGTGCAACATTGTTTTGCTGAAATCATGCATTGGAATGGAGCTATAGGTGGTCATTGATGAAAAGTTTATTTCACCTTATGTTCGGAATTTCCGACGGCCAAGTCTGTCAATCTTATTGTAAATCTGTATCAGAATTTTATTTCCTAACTTTCTATTAGTTCCAAGGGTGACTCCGATATTTAAAGCTTAGTCCGTACCGAAAACTAGCAAATTCATTAATTCTTCGCAGAAATCTTACTTGATTATGTAATCTCATCGTAATCAACATTATTCTCTTCTTCCAGTACTCTGGGCTTCAAACTACGTCGTAGAACGTCGTAAGGATTCTCCGAATGCTTCTTCCGCCGGTTTTTTTTACCTTTATCTTCATGAGAAATGTCACCGTCACTCTCCCAAATGGCATTAACTTACGATCTAGGTTCATTTAATTAGTGTCTCACGGTTCTGGGGGCTGCTTCAATTTAACCTTGGACAAGGTTATGCAGCGCTTCTTCAGTAGAATCTTAATCCATTCTCCCCGGTATTTGTTCACCTTTGTTTAATTTCATTTCTAAACCTTTATTGACATTTTGGCTTTCTTCAGTCCTTTCTTTTTTACTTTCTTCTATTTGGTTTACTGTCTCACCTGTGATCCATATGTTCCATCACACAGGTTTTCCTTTGTGCCGAAATTTCTTTCGAGACTCCAAATAATCCACTTTTCATACCATCTTTACGTTTTCTCCTATTTACCCTACATTTCTATGGACCTTACATATTTTTTCCCACGTTGGAATGTCCCCTCTACTCCCGTCTACATTTATGACTTTCTAATTGGGTCCTCATCGTTTTATTTAGCTTTTTCAATGTATTATTGACTTTTACTGACGCTGAATTATGGCCTCTGCCTTTGTATAATTCCTGGCAGCCATTGAAGCTGTATATTTGTTTCTTAATCACTGTTTGACAGGAAGATAGTACAATTGTACGTATATTCTGAAAACTCCGGACATGTTCCGCGTATATACCCTTCGTAATAAGTGTTGAAATGGTGTGTTTGCCACGTAAACTATATACTGTTCACATTACTCGAGATCATTTCTCCTTTTTTTATTTCCCTCCCTTTGTGAACATATCTCTATCTATCATCATCTATTATACCAATTGGCCTTCACATAGGATTGAATTCCATTACCCAAGGGCAGCTAGATATTCTTCTCCCTTTAAAAATTTCATTTTAGCGAAACTATTATTGTACGTATCCTCCACTTCGTAGTCTATCGAGAGAATTTCAGGTCATTGCAAGATGGTCGTAACTTCCTTTTCATCTAAAGACCTAGTTCTTTGGGCCGTTTCCATCCATTCACCACAAAATTCTAAACCCATTATTTTCATCCCTGCCTTGAAATTCTCTACGGTCCGACATGCGCCCATTAAATTCAAGCTCCCTATTGCGAATGCACATTTGAAAGATACACTCTCTATTTGCTAGACCTATTCCGATGATTAAACTTGATTACTGTTTACCTCCATAATACGTATTTTACTTGAGTTTCAACTATTTTATCTATTTACCTATTCTACACAATCATCTATTTTATAAGTCAATAAGAAGTGAAAAAGAAATATTTGTGAGCTGCTGCTCCTAGATGCATCAGTGTGGAAGTTTCCCGTTCCACATTGCGGTAGTTCAGCCGTTAAAGTAATCGTAACCATTAACCTGCAGTAAAGTGAGTGTAGCTACAACAACCCCTTGGATATCTACCTTGACTCGCCTGAGGTGGGCTGCTGCACTCTCCTATGGGTAAGATTGACTATTATTGCATGGCGACAGCCACTCGCAAATGAGACCTCGTAAAGATTTCTCTGCATTTTTAGACCATTTAAACCATGAATGGAGATCCATATCCCTCAATACCGCCGCCTTATTGCCCTCGACTGATTTTCAGTCGAGTATACTTGTATATTTCGAAGCTAGCCTATTAATCTAAGTTTCGATCTTGCTCCCAAAAATTTATTGACGAACTCGATAGTTTAAAGCTCAGTTAATATTGGATATACGTATGGTACAATGTTAGATCTGAATTACTTGGATTCTTAATTATTCATCCCAAACTATAATCAATAAGTGATTATCATGTAGTTTAAAAACCGGACATTTTTCCTTCCCACATGCGAATTTACAGAATTTACATTATTTGCAAAAATAATGTTTTTCATCGCCATTATACGTAGCAGTAGATAACCAAACATGTTAAAAAAAAGTGATTCACGAATTTGATCTATCAACGCAGCTTAAAAATATTTTATGGAATAAGATATTTGCAAACGTAACATTACTATGTGAAGAAACAGACTTAGCATTCAATTATTACTGAATATAACAAATTTTGGCACTTATATAGAAATCCAATTTAAGAAAATTTGCATTGCAAGTATATTTCGGAGGATAAAGTAGTAAATTTATTCTATTGCAAAACTGGCCTCTCCAGGATATTTTCATTACGAAATTTAAAGAGGTTTCTTTTATAGAGAATATAATCTAGCTTTGGAGTGCGCCAATATTTTAGTCTTCCATTTTCATCGTCTTCGTCCTTATTTTATAAAATTTTCTTTCCCGATGCTAAAATTTGTCCGGAAAATATTTCTAAAAACGTTGGCTATAATTTTGATTACCTTCTGCAACTTTCCTACATTAGTCGTTTCTGCTTTTTTGGTGTAAAAAATTTCTTTCAGATTCTTCCATGATGTAATCCCTAACGTAACTCATCTGATAGCGCTTTGCTGTCAAATAAATACCACTCCAACTGCGAGACTTGCTCTGGGAAAGTAGAGGAAAATTCTAATAATTTTATTTCAAGTCCGGAGAAGGAGAGTCTTGTGAAGAGGTAGATCTCTTCCAAAATAAAAATAAAAACATGTCAATAAAGCAAATAAAGTTACAAACGCTGCCTCTTGTACGAAAAAAAATAGAAATTTTCCATTTCCTTCACCTTCCCAACTTCAAATTGATTAGATTTTCTGTTTGGTTTGGTGAAATGATTTTTTGATGGGATGGCTTCTAAACAAGTTAGCTCCCCGATCCGCCTTCTCTGTCTCTCTCATCCCCAACTCCGTACCCCCTTTTCTCGTCAAACTTCCACTTCTTCACTCCCTCCGTCTTTCTCTCTCTCTATTTCCCCTCCCACCCACACGATTTCTCCTCCGTTAAAATAAAATCGAGTTGCTTCCTATTTTGGGGGGCCGAAGAGTAAAAAAAAATGCGAGCAATTACATTTTGAGCATGGAACCACGGAATAACCCGAATTCAAAATGACTTTTTGCACACTCGTCTATTCAGCAACTCCTGCCGGTTCCAAAGCGAGTTCTTCACACTCGCGTACTTCCTGATCTCGAACAAAATATGTCCCCTTCAAAAAAAACATTAGGAGCGTCATGGAAGATTCCCAAAAGTTCGTCACGTCTTTAGACGAAGTCCGAATGAGGCTTCGACGTCGTGGTTTCTTTGCTGTCGTCTTTTGTCACCCTCTGCGCCCGCGACCTCAAAGAGTCAGTTGGCAGAGTGACATCAGAGGCCGAGACGAATCGATTGTTTTCTCTCGTTATCACGACTTTCGAATGCATTGTGAATTTCGAGGGCGTTCGCGAGAAATCCAATTTTATCTGTTAATGTAAACATTCTCCGACGCTGCGTCATCAGCCAAAAAAATGATGCGGGTGACTTCATGCTGCTAAATATTTTCTTAAAACTTTGGTTTGCTTTGTTTCAGTGAGAACCGTAATGATGAAAAGACTGTGTTGCAAAGAGCGATTCGGTGTAAAACTTAAATTTGACCTTCGATCCAGACGTATGCCTTTGCCTTCCTTTTTTCTGCGAATCTCTGATGCAGTAATGTGAGTAGACTAAATCTGCAGGAAATGGTGAACTCAATTATAATCACATGTGGTAAGTAAGACGTTTTGGCACACTTATCAAACTATACACATTCAAGGACTGCATCTTATTGCTCTTCGTTCCATTCCGTCCACGTTTACAGCGTGGTATAGTTTCGATAACTGCCTTCATCGTTATTACGAATAGTCCCACATTATACTAGTATATTTATATATTATTTTTGCAGCCTCCCCCCACCTTTCCCCATCCATTTGAAAACCCCTAACCCCCTCATTCCTTACCCTTTCCTCCTGGTACTGCACCCCCTGCCGAACACCATTTTGGTGGCTCGCAGGGTATTGATATATATGTAGATGTAGATTGGTTGGCTGACCTCAAACTTTTGTAGATACACACACACACACACACACACACACACATATATATATATATATATATATATATATATATATATATATATATATATATATATATATATATATATATATATATATATATATATATATATATATATATATATATATATATATATATTGGACGGTTTCTGGCGAAAACACCCTAATTCAAAACAGCATATTTTTCCCAGCATTATTTATATTATCTCCCCACACTTTCTGTCTCTACTCATTCAGTCCAAAATCCATATAATTTTCCATCATCCTTCTGAATGACTAAAGAACCATCCAGAACACACAGTCGGCAAACTGCACCCTTATACAGGAACCTTTCTTGCGGGGGCTGTTCAATAAAAGTTGATCATAAATGTTTTATTCGCATAATTTATTGTGAAACCATTTAATTTATGATATGTTGTTAGCTTGATGTGTTCTGCAGGTTTCCCTCATTTCTTTTTATCATCGCGTCTGTGGCATTAAACTAACAAATATATCATAAAATTTAATCAGTTGACTGTAAATTATTTGAATAAAACGTGTGCGTTCACTCATTATTGAACTACCCTCGTCTTCCTTGGAATTGCTCCAAGAAACATTATTTCTGTTAACATCATATTTAACAATTAAAGTCTTTGTCTATCTGCGTCTTCATCCAGCTCATTACGCCTCAGCTACATCTCAAAAGCTTCATATTACTCGAATCTTTTTTTCCTCGGAAGCCAGACTTCTGAAGCAGCGCCATAGCATTTTTATTTACGCTTTTAACAGGTTTTGTTATCATATCTCATTTATTTATGCGTGGTTCTGTCCAACTTCTACCAACCAATTGAATATATATATATATATATATATATATATATATATATATATATATATATATATATATATATATATACAATGGGCTGACACAACATAACACAAATAGAAAAGAATAGACACATATAAAAGAACACTTACACGGTAAATTGTTCGAGCTTTCGGCCCTCTCAGGGGCCTTCTTCAAGAGAGACTCTTCTGTGTCTCTCTTGAAGAAGACCCCTGAGAGGGCCGAAAGCTCGAACAATTTACCGTGTAAGTGTTCTTTTATATGTGTCTATTCTTTTCTATTTGTGTTATGTTGTGTCAGCCCATTATTGTGCCGCTCGTATGAGTTTTTCCGGACAATCGTTATATATATATATATATATATATATATATATATATATATATATATATATATATATATATATATAACATACACACTATCCAACTACACCAAATATCACTCATTCATTCAGTCATTCTTTCAAATTTCGAAATTAATTGATCCTTCTTATTTCTTGAGAATTCCATTATTTACTATTTATTATAATTTTTTATCAAACTTTGCCTCTCATATTTTCATACAGCAAAGCGCAGAACAATCAAAGAAAATTTTGCCTGATTATCTAAGGAAGATTTATCGTCCTGACTATGACTTCGGAAGCCCATCATAGTCTCAGCCCCCATGTCTCTTTTATCGTTTATTTAATTTCAGCATAAGAATAAAAGCATGAAGGACAACTTTAAGTTAAGACCAATATTATTACTTCGTCCTAGAGCATATCTTTACTATTGATATGAGGTATTTTATAGACAGTAAAAAAGTAAAAAGTCAAACTGGAAGGGGTGGATTATGTTGAACGGAGCTGTTTTTTTTATTCATGATATTATAAAATCTGCGGGTAAGAAATACCAATTTCTAAACGGTTATTTCTGTATTTCAAGGAGACCTTTGATAAGAGGCCTGGTCATAAAATGATGCGCAATATTAAATTTTATGCCAACGATACATGAGTGACTTACATTTCTTGGGGATTTTTTTTTACCAGAAGTAGATAGATGCCATTGATAATACGAACTCAAAAGATGCAGAAATAACATTCAGTATTCCACTCGAAATTTTTATGGGGCCTTGTTATTGCTATACCAAGGGCCTTCCGTTTTATAGGGGCCTTCCGTTGCTATTCCCATTACCAACTGAATAAGTTCCCGATGAAGCAACAACATTAGGCTATTCCGTCGAAGTCCATACACATAACTCTACACCGAGAAGTAATGAGCTATGAAGGTGGCGAGTTTTTCTCACGAAATTTAGGAAATGCATCAAAGTGTTAAAAGAATTCAGATTGGAATGACATATATCTTGAGGAAATGAACACTGAAGAATATTTTAAAGAAGAAAATTAAAAACAAATTTCACGCGAAAAGGATTAGGGCTAGTTATATAGCTGACAATCAGAACAAGTTAAGCATCTTGGAGTCATTATTTCCCACGAGGAACACTCATAAAAACGATTTCGCCGCAAAGAAACTTGCCTTAATTGGACTTGTTGTTAGGAAAACCCGATGAAAAAGTAAGGAAGATACATTATTTCACAGCAGTGTCAAAAACCTTTGGAGTTTTCAAATTTGCTTCGAAAATCTCAATTTTAATTAGAGTATCCATTAAGAAGGACGGGAACCCCTCCAATGTTGGAGATAGTATGTATGAATTTTTTTAGTCCCGCACAGGCTATCCAAGCGGTACTATTAGCACTTGACCAGAGTTAGCAGATACCAAAAGTTTTATAATTTATTTAAATACTCGTTCTTCCCTTCTGTCATTAACGATGACAGCGGCAGTACAACACAGGCACAGCAATAGTAATGGCCCTGACATGTGGAAATAAAATATAGTGAGAAATGAAAAAACTTTATTTAATTGTTACCAATATGGTCAGTCTCATTTTTAGTATTTAACAAAGGTAAAATAGTTTTGATCCCGACGCTAAACAGATATTTTCCACTCCTTTTGGGAACACTTCAAGTTAAATACTAATAACAGAGACAAAAACTATTACTATTTTACACTTGAATTCCACTTAATAATAAATATTGTAATATTTTTTGCCTCTGTTATTATAGAAAAGTTCCACCCCATCACAGCTGAATCTGTAATTTATATTAAATTCTAATAATTTAACTTGGAGGTTGATTTCCCAATATTCTCGCCAAAACTCCCCTGGATTGCCTGCAGTATAATAGTGACCCCGTAGAGCCACCTTTCTGTTGCCTCCGATTCATTAACGACATCGCTCACTTGTTCCGTCAGATACCTTTACAAGTTTCTCGTGAGCCGCCAATCTCTTAAGCCTACTCTTATACCAATTGAATCTTTTTCAAGACTCTTTTCATTCGACTCAGCCAAGCGTATTTTTGAAACCCACGAATGAAACAAGGCACTCTAATGACCACCTTTCTATGCGTATCGCTATCAATATTACTGCAGTAACATTCTTCGACTATTCAGCAACCCTGGCCCTTTGTATTCATGTAAAATCTTTGGATCTCATTCATCTGCTTGTGATTTTTATTACCATCCGTGAAATTAAACTCATTAAATTCTTTCTCTCAACTCAGTTTTAATGATTTTTCTCTTCCCCTCTATATTTAATCAACTTTCCAAGAACTTCTGTCTTCAAATCTTTTGGTATACATCGTAATGACTTTTCCCTCTGCTGCTCATGTTATTCCATTTAAATTAAAAACATCCCAATTTACCTCTGCTCTGTTCTTTCTGTGCAGGCCTTTCTTTATTTTAAATTCCATTTCCTTGCTACTGAATTTTGATTCGAATTGGCATCCAGCTGTGGAAACTGTTAAGAAGCGACGCTCTTCCTGAAAATGTTTGCATGTGTAATATTATAATATTGATGTTTTCCATAAATGTGTTTGTATATAAGTGTATTACATTGTCATATGGAGAGAGCTTTCCACTGGCTGTTTACCGCTCACTTCCACGAAGAGCATCGGGTATGAGTGCAGTTTTCTCAAATGATTAAAGAATCATTGCTATTATTCTTTTTCCATGTAAGAATAAGGGTTGAGTACATATTTATTTTTAATGTAGGATGGTATTTTTGTGATTTCATCAGTTTAATTAAATTGCTACTATTTCACCAACTCCTTTTCGAATTGTGAAGTTTCCGTAGTAAAACTCTGTTGGGTTAATCTGTGTTAAATGACTATATACTTGCCTATTTAAATATTACAAAGAGAGATTAAGCCTTATGCAGTCATTTCCTCACGATGAATTTTAAAATTGCTGACTTGTCTCTAATCCATGGGAGGTATTCTTGCATGTAATGTTTTACAACATCGCATACCCAAAAAAAAACCCTCAAGCACGTAGAGGCCCCTTATTAGAAAATCGGGTTCAATGCTCCAATATCTAAGGCACAAGTTAAAACCGCCTAATGGAAATATTCTTGCCGAAATTGACAGCTAAAAGTGATTAAGAAACGTCGTACGGGGTAAAAATATCGGAGTTAATGCAATATTCATTTATGCGCATGTAAACGCAATGCCATCATTAGAGTATGAACAACGGTCTCTATTAAATGTGCGTATTAGCATTCAGATCTAGTTTTGCCATACAACATGATGATAGCTGAAACTTTTGACATAATCAGGAGTAGTTTTCCACTTGGTAAGTTATTAAATGGTCACCAGATTTCTTCGCTTTCGTAAATTTTGCACGGGCGAATTTTTCCTTACCACTTATACACGTATTTTGCCCAATGCTCTTCAGCCGTTCTCTTATACGTAGGTCATGTTATTTCCGATGAAATTTAAATAATTTCCCCACGAAAATTTAACCGAATACTCGTATTTCCATACTACAACACTTCAGCAATGTCACAATGAAATCTAGATAAAGAAAACTTGCAAACCCGAATTCCTACTAATGATAACTGCGAAAAGCATACGTGGTCTGTGCAATAAATGCGCGAACTGGTGCAATATGGTGGCCATGCCGCGGACTATAAACCCGCCCACTAGCGGCACTAGTTGTCTGAGACCCAATTAGCCGTATGTGCTTGCCGGATCGTCGAGCTGTGCGTATAGTGCCAGTTATGTTACTTTATGTCATCCTTGTTTTTTACTGCTTATCGAAAATGAAAATTGACGAAAACACGAAGCAACGAATCAGCATCAAGGTTTTTGGTCAAGTGTGGTAAAAGTTATCAGGAAACTATTGAAATGTTGGTAACTCTTTACGGTGATAATACTCTGAAGAAAACGTCCGTTTTCAAGTGGATTAAGCGTTTTAAAGATGGCCGACAAGACGCCACGGATAATGCAAGGCCGGGACGGCCTTCAACCACCTGTGTTGACGACAACATTGATCGTGTGAGGTCCCTCTTCCTTACAGATCGTCGAAAAACTGTCCGAATGATAGCTGATGGACTGAATTTAGGAAACTCAAGAGTGAACACCATTTTAACCGAACATGATAGTTGGATCCTTCACCATGGCAATGCACCTGCACCTTCAGCATTGATAGTTCGCCAGTTTCTGGCAAAAAATTCAATCACCATCCTTGATCATCCTCCTTATTCACCAGATCTCACCCCCTACGACGTTTTCCTAATCCCAAAATGTAAAAATGTGATGAGGGGACATCACTGGGAAGATGTGGACACATTAAAGCAAGAAGCGACGAGAAAACTAAAAAGCCTAACTTCCGAGGACTTCCAAGGGTGCTTTAAACAGTGGAAAAGAAGAAAGAATAAGTGCATAGCAACGAATGGAGAGTTCTTTGAAGGGGACAAAATCGATGGAGACTAAACTTTGCAAAATAAAGCTTTTATGGTCTCAGTTCGCGTATTTATTGGACAGGGTCGACGCTTCATATCACCCGCGATGCTCTCCGGTTGACAGTCGCGGCACGGTACCGTTGCCATGAGTTCCGAAGTGGCTCCCCGCCACCGGAAAGGGGTATCTCGATGAGAGAGAGAGACAGTCGTCTTTCACTTCTAGGGTGCATTTCGCGTGGAAGAGGAAGAACCCGTTGGAAGGGAGGGTTTGGGAAGTCAAGGGATTTGTGGTGATGCGGTGAGGAGCGATTGAGTAGAACCGTGGAGCTGATGGGGATGCAGTGAGGGGAGGCCGAGTGAGCAAGGCGCACAGGGTGTTCCTCTTTCTGGGGCGAAGGGGTGTGCGAGTTAATCGAATGGAGCGAATGAGATGAAGGGTGGATAGACTGTAGGGAGGAGGAGGGAACGCGTGGGCGCTATGGATGGGGGCGGAGGGATGAGAAAGCGAAGGGGAGGTAGGGCGAGGATGGAAAAATAGGGTAGAAGAGGGAGGGGAGACTGATGCGGAAAAGAAGTTGGTTCCAAAGGGGAGGGAGTGCAAACTTCGGACGAAAACACATTAATCTTTGTCCAAAGCGTTGCATGCATTCCCAATTCGCTCCCCGTTGTTTTTAAACCATTAATGGTTTTTATATCAAGATTTATTCGTAAATGAAAGCAATTAATTATCGTTCTGAATCACCGCCCCTGCATTATTAAAGATTTCTCTCATAATCTTATGCCGATAAAATTAAAACGCACTTAGGTTATTTTTTTAATTTGTGACAGATAGGAAATTTCTCAAGATTCAAAGCAACAGTGCAGCGGTTCGGCGAAATATTCGGGCAATTTTTGCTCAAAATTGGCGAAGTTTTGTTTCAATGGTTCTTTAAAATATAACATCCGTTCTTATGAAATATTATCAATTTTTGCCAGCTATTTCGACAGTACATTTGCCTGTCAGGATATTCAACTCGTTTAAGTACCACTCACCTATGGGTTCCTTACGAAATACTTCGTAGAGGGATGCTATTTTTACCATTATGTATATACATCTATACTGTGTTCTCGATATACATGCTTGCAGATTTCCCAATGTTCCCATACTCTAATAAACATTTATTTCCCTTTAGCTTTAGAATGATTTGTAGATCGTCGTTTAACTAAAATTATTTCATGGTGATTCATTTCTGCGTTGTCTCGTGATCATTCCCTGTTACTAAGAATCATACGTATAACATTATTTAAGTATAAAAATCTCAACTGGGATTCATTTCTACGTCCATTATTTTAGTTTTTGCTTTCGCATTATTTTACTACTCGCTGCTCTACTTACTTATGAAAAAATCGGTGCATGAAATCAAGTCACTATTCTTCAAAGAAATATATAGAAAAATGGTTGAGTATTTTGGAGAAACTAATGCTTTCCAAATTGTGTTAGACGACCATCAAACACCATCGTGCAATGCATTGAAGGGATCAAAAACTTAATGATTTCACTCAATATTTAGATTGCTGGTTTCTCCCGATAGAGAAACTACATAAGGCAGTTGAGTAGGAAAAATATATATAACAGTTTTTATTTTTTTGTTGAACAGAGTTTTGTGAATCATAATCAAGAAAGCCTTTACTAGGGACTCTTATTAGCACATTTATTAGCGCGCTCGTGAGATCGCTTTGAGATAACATTAATTGGTCTAAAATGCTTTTGGCTATCTTTATAAGGAAAACCATTAATTGAAAATCATCCAAGGAAGATGTTTAAGCCACACAATTTGTAAATGTACACGAAACTGGCACCAAATTTCCAGGGAGGCCACAAGATAGCAGAATATAAACTCTATTATTATGTTCTATTAACTAGAGACAATTCTTTTGCCCTCTCTTTCCTCTGAATAAAGACTTTAATTTTTATTGCTTTTTGTCTCGTCCTCTCCAGGCATTATACCTGTATGTGTTTTCATATGTAATTAGTGAATCCGTATTCCTCCTAAGTGTTATATTTTTTGACAGAATCAAATTTTTGTCACAGAATTGTTATAGATTAATAAAGTACTCCCTCACCAACTGTGTATGGTGAAGTTACATGGTTTGAATATTTAAATGCCCAAAAGGGTTGAGCATTTCGGTTCTTGTATTAGAATTGTGACTTATACAAAGGCACTAAGAGATGATGATTTGCCTTGCTTCACGAGGAACAATGCCAACTATTGTACACGTATTCATAACCGCATTCAACAGAGAACATATACAAGGAAATCCAATAGCCGTGATAAGTTAGCACACCACTCATTCCAAAAAGAAAGCTAAATTTGTTTTGATGGTTAGTAGTTTAAGAAATTCCACACCAGTGACTAACCACAACCTCTCAACCAGAAATATCCTTCTGTAGTAGTTGGCGGGAATGTTATTTCCTCGCCAGTGACCAACTAAAAACACACACTCAGCCCACATGGGTTCCTTCACAGGGGGAGGGGGGCGTTGTAGGAGGGCGGGCGGGGGCCCCCTGCGACGTCCTTCATTACTATGATTGGTTTGTCCAAATTTTTTCCTTTCCTCCCCTTTTCAGCTTTATCTGTACATTCAAAGTTTGTCCGTTTCCTGATTCACTTACAACCTTCTGTTGCAAGTGTCTATTTTCCTTCAGTTCGCTGAGGAGAGCCACCTTGTGGCCGAAGTACGCGAATCCGACGCACATCCTTGTCTTTCCCTGTTTGTTGTTACCTCTTGACATTGCTCAATTTGAGTAATATTTTCCTAGTAGTGAGGCCCTTTTTGAATGTGTCTTTTCCTGAGTGCTCGTGAGTGCGTCGGCTCTGTGGTTGTCCTTGGCGGGGAATTTATTCCAGTAAACAGTCACGGAATGTGTTCATAAACCCGGGTATCCTTAATGGAGTCCCTTTAACCCTGTTAAGGATCCCATTTGGGTTGAGTGTGTGTCCGTATATGGTCATTTCCCACAAACCATCACAACAAAATTTAGTTTTTTATTGGGACGAATGGTGCTAACTTATTGCGGATATACGATTTTTCCTTTAATTTGTTATTTTACGAGGCTGTAGGGTTCAAGTTTCCTGCATTCTACACAGATTGCGCTTGGTACAAAATCTAAAGAAACGTAATTTCCCGTGTTGGCGAGGGATTACGTGTTTTTTTTTCAAGTATTGGTTTCTTTTTATATTAAGTTAGCATTAAAACGTGGACTACGTATATTAAAATACAAAGAGCCAAGTGGAAGGTGACGTAATCAAAGAGTGCACCGAGGATTTTTTTTAACATATCTACTTCATATGTTTTTTGCTCGAGAGTTCCCGCAAAAATATTGGACCCGCCCAGATCCTTTTACTCACGCTTACGTTTTATGTTTGCTTAACTCTGCTGAGTAAGCTTTATCGAACGCAAGAGCACAAAGAATAGCCATAGTCACCTGATGATCGGTCGCCGCATAAAAAAAGAAAAATCGTTCCACCATTATCTTGGAAGCAATTTATCTTCCATCACTTTCTATAGCTTGCATTCTCTTTTATCGACAAACTTTTTTTTAGCCTTTATGGATGAATAATATTCTTGGTTTTCTAGCTTCTCCCCTACGATGAGTTTCTCCGGGAGTCGGCCAACTTGCCCTCGCATAAATCGTCAGCTGCTCAGCAATGGCGTGAGAAAAAGTGATTGCCGTTGTACTAAAGATACGTATTAAAAATAAAATTCCTCACTAGGTCATAAAAATTATCTTACTTTGCAAATGGAAGGGGAAATAAAACACTGAACAGGTGTATAGTGGAGCAGCAAAAAGGCGTCACTCATCCATTCACGAGTTGAAACTACCAGACTCGGGAAATTTTCCGTGAAGTTGAAATGTAAGTTATAAAATGTTCTAGTGCATTTATTGGCTTCTGTCCCATACAAAAGTTATGCGTGACTCGCGTTTTAAAACTAAAATATTAAGATCAAGCAGATGAATACGAAAATATAAGGTTAAAATGGGAAGCGATAAGATGGAAGACGTACTCGCAGGGGGGAAAGGGGAATGGAATTCAGAGGAATTATCCAGAAAAAACTTCCGACCTTGCAACTGTTCTCCACCAGGTTATTCTTTTTGCTTGAAAATAAACTGTGTACATATGTACTTTTAAAGTTCTATTATGTTAATCTTTGCATGTTGAATAAAACAGAATGCCTCTACTCTTAAAATCCGAAAATTATGTACAAATAGTGAGTTCAAAAAAGTTATGAAGTCATTCACACGCATAATAATTTCTGAAACAGTAATCTCTTAGGTTCTGTCTCCGGGTGAGGTGGTTCCCCTGACATTTTATAGGAAACCGAACCATGAATTGGGACCATAGTGGGGGGAAAATCTTATTTCGTCATTAACTTCACATAGGTACTTCTGAGGCCAGTGACCTTTGAGCTCTGCCAGAGATATCAGCGATCCAAATATCCGTCAGCTGATTAGCGGATCAAATCCCCACTCCATTGGCAGGAATGAAGCCACTTAGCGGATTGGTATAAATTAACGTGCTGCTCCAGTAAAATGCTTTATTAATCATGATCAGCGCGCGGTGGTATCCTCAGATCTTTCGGCGAGGGATCTTTTTATTTCCCCGAACCTTGCTCTCGTCGATAAATCATTCCTGGAACCAATAAGGTTCGGGCAGTATGACCGCTTGTCCTTTCATTCGCTTTTATGACGCGTTTTAACGATGACTGCCCGAACTGAGAGAAGATGGAAAAGCGACGGACACCACGGTGATAGTCGCCTTCCAGGAATAACAGAAAAACAACTCCGTCACCGTTCTCATGGGAAAGTCTCACAGTCAATTTTTGAACAGCACGGAGAGCAAAACGGGATTGCTCTGTGATTTGATGGAAGTTCTTTCAGAAGCTCCCTTTCACTCTCCGTAGACCTTTTTCTGTCCTATGAATCTACGGCAAAAAATATTTAGCAACATGAAAGTTCGAGGGAGTTGGGTTTTAAGTTCAATCGTGGACCTCTTATATATTTCCTTTGAACTGGTGCAGGCATAAGTTTCGATAAAAAAATGGACCCTCCTGTTTCTGAATAATCAATTCGACTTTAGCATTCACGCTAAGATATTACGGTAAATATTCAACGAATACCGCAATGCTTACGCATTTTAATCATCTCGCAATTAAGTGTATGAGGCATCTCGGAAACTTTAGAGAACAACAAATAACTTAGGACGCCAATTATGCTTATTATGGGCGTATTAGCGGATCAGGATCCATCAGTCACCATGAAAATTAGCTCCTCAATCGACCGGTTAAATTCTGCTTTGTCGACCCGGAACATAGAGAAGGGTATCACGCTGCCGAGATGAAATATGCAAAAACGAAAGTGATTGGTATCAGCTTTTAGAGGACGGTTAACCCAAAAGATGTCGAAGGTTTTCTGTGTGTAGCTCATCTACAAAATCACGAAGATAACAATGCCGTATACTAAATGTCTGATAAATTTGCACTCAAAGAGATTTTACAACGCAAATAGGAATTGTTTTACCCACCGATCGCGGATTCTTCAAGCGGCCATAGTTAGTTATTACCCTCCTCACCCTTCTTGGATGAATTCTTCATTGTGTAGATTATTTTTTCCATAATCGTGATTGGCAATAGGCATGCATGTTAATACTTTCCAACACACAGTAGAAACGTGGTATGCACTGGAGGGTTTTAGTATGCTAAGATCACTGGTAAATTGGCATGAGTGCCTGAAAGCGGTTTCTCACAGAAATGAGCAACACAGACAATTTTTGGAACTCTGGTAACGATTTTTATGGTGTCACGTATTTTTGGTCCCTATCATTACGAGGCGATAATAGCCCATTTGTCATTGTTCATTGGCTCATAACTAGTTCTTTTTCCGTGGGTTCAATAGCCGTTTGTCATTTTCCCGTTTCTCTGGGTAACATCCTGCCTTTACAAATTCTTTGCCCTCTGCCCACTGCATTTCACACACGCTCGGGTTCGCCAGCCGTCTTCCCATTCCCGTAGCCCGATGGTGTCGCTGTTTTTCCACTCACTTCTGATGGACAAAATACAGCGCCCACTATGCATTGTCTGAAATGGACTAGAAGTCCTATTCATTCATAAATACATTCACATTACCCCTGTGTGTGATAAAACACAATTTTTTAGCATAATAAATGTTTAGAAATCTACTATGCGACACATTATACTGATAAATACAATCGTACATTACTTCCTAAACGTAACGTATGGAGAACGCTCGTCATGCCCTATTTCTTCCTATCCTATCCACCTTCCTCTAAATTTTTGTCATATTAACTGGCTCGCCAAATATATTTATTTCGATCACTGCAGTATAAGGGGATGATTTCATCAGTACTTATTTATTGCCTTCAACTTGTGCATTGTGTGCGGATATTCGACCCGTAAGATTTAGTAGTAGGTCGTAACTGCATTTGTTTATAAGACAATTAATTATCGAGAGGAGAGGAAGCTAGATGTATGTAAATTCCTCTAAACATTTTTTCAACGGGATTTAAATCTTTAACCATCGGCAAAGTCATTGAGTGCGTCACCAATCCTAAAGTGGCCCCCCCCACCCCCGTGAAATAATGATATAATAATTCTCAGCAGAATTTCGATTATTTTATTTTAATTTTTATCTTTCAAATCTGTGCAAACTTTCATTTCCCTAAAAAATCCCATGTGGTAGAGTCGATTCAAAAGCGTAGGTAGGTTTGATCTTAGTTTTATCTATTCGTGTCCTCCTCCTTCCTCAATCTCATTCCGTTTATCTTTAAAGATCCCATTTCCTCCGATCTCTTATCCAAATGGCTTTATATATGGCTCTACGTATATTCCTCCTCCCTGAGAATACCTTCAAGTCAGCTCCCCACTCTGATTTCCTAGCGATAATATATCTAAGGGCTAAATATTCTTCCCGATTAGACTTTAAATTTATATTTTTATCTCATCCTGGTCCACGCAAAAGGATTTGCAACCAGGTGAAAAGAGGGTTCTTATTCCACGGAAGAGTTTAAAAATAAGGAATGGAAATATGAGTATAATCAACAAATATTTATTCTCATTACTTCGCTGTAATCTTTCGCATTCCTTATTTCCATATATTGTTCCGTAAAGCGGATGAGATTTAGTTCCTCCCTATAGAAGACAGTTTGCTTGCGACTCGTCGTGACATTCGGGAAAACGTCTTTGAAGTGCTTCAGAATTGATTTAGTTTATTGTTGTTTGTTTTTATGACTCTAGTTTTCATTTACTCCTTATCGCGTAGGACTGAAGAATATATCTTATAGTAAAACCATAACTGGCTTTAGGTTGGCATCGTGGTTCTTTACTCACTACATAACCTGTTACGTTTTTCCTAATATTTCACTCTCAGCTAATCCAATATCAATGCTGTCGATACTCAATCGCATAATAATGCCGAAAGATCAGAAGTAGTACTTGATCTCAAGGTGAATATGAATGGTTTAACATTCGGTATTGTGAATTGACTATATATGTATCGTTACGGTTCTGCGAAAGTATATTTGCCCATTTAGTGGCACCTTGCGGGTTGGCAGAAAGTATCTGGTCCGCAGATCTAATATACTCAATTTATACTTCTAATATATGTTTGATTCCACAAGACAGCCTTACGTATTACCGAATAATTATGATTATTATCGCACAAAAGTTCCACGTTAAGATAATTATAACTACGCTGGATGGATTTGATTTTGTGGACAGACAACATATATCTCTCATTCTCCCTTTATTAGTCTCTTTGTCCCTGTCGAGATTACCTGAAAATTTGGTTTAAAGCGTGAAATCAATTAATGTAAAGCTCATTCATCTTCCGCAAGCGGACATTTAGATGTAAGATGCCTAATTTTTTCAGGAAAATCCAAATTTAATCTCCAAAATACTACGGAATGGGTTTTTTTTTTTTAAGAGTTGGGTTTGCATTCATTATATTATCGTGGCAGATAACATTCAGGTTAAATATACAAAAAGCAACTATGCATACATTTAGCTTTTACAAGTAATCAATTGACATCTATCATAAATAAGTGAGACAGTAAATAACCATACGTATATTCTCAGAAAAAGTTCCAAAATGTGAATTCCGAAACATCGTGAGAGGACATCGAATTCAAGTGTTGGCATCAGCTATAATACCATTTGCCATCGCATATTACGTTCAGATTAAACTATTTCACAATGAGTACTTTAATCGCCAAGATTATCAATACTACACCCTCATTCTTATCTAAAAATAGTGCCTTCAAGGCTTTATTCTAAAAAGCACATCAATCATTTTAATGAGAAGGACCTGGCCAATCAATAAATTTTAATCAGCTGCTGGCTGTTCCTCGAAGGAGGTGATATTCAAATGGCCACCGTACTCCCAGGTTCATTTCCAGTCATAACTCACGTCCTATCCTGCGGAGTCACTTCCCACGTTCAAGGGTCACCATGGGCATCGACCTCGCCCCTTGACCTTCCCACGCAGCGCGCCGGTGTTGTCTGCTATAGTTCAACCCAACGTCCGCTCCGGAAGTCCCGCATTGCATTGAGATGCTGGCCGCGACTTCCGGTGGACGAATGAATTTGCTCCCACAGCTGCGTTCTCAGTGAAAATGTTGGAAGAGAGACGTCGAATTCCTCGTTTTATGTACTCCAGGCGCGCGTGAAGTTCACAAGCGCAGAATGCAAGTCCCTATGTGCAATTCTGACAATCTTGCCTATCGGAAAAGTTCCACATCGTGCCTGCACCAAAGTTGCACCACATGCCAACACGCGCCACGTTGCAGGCCCTGGTTCCTTTAGAAAGAAATGAGGGCTTGTTGGGCTCCCTTGAATTTTCATAGCGTTTTCAGCCAAATTAAAATCCGTCATTTGCATTTACCTGGTCCTACATATGAAATTCAGCAATAACTTTTAAAACAAAATTTAAAAAAATGCATGGGTCATTGATTTTTCTTTATTAAATTCTAAGTTAGTCCCTGTAAACTATGTTAACACTAAAAATGTCAAGTAAGAAATATTCCGTCATTTTTTTCATGGTAACGAGTACAGTTAAGCACAGTTTGGAGAGTTTACGGTACATTGGGAGTTTTCATATAGAGATTTACTTCATCCTGAATAATATACCGAGTTTCGATCATGTTTTTAGCCTTTTGAGGAAAAAGGCTTGCTAATCATGGTATTATCAATCGCTTACGTCAAGTTCTCATTGGTGAATGTCTTTATAAAAATTCAATAATCTACAATTCAATTGAGATTTCGTTTGATAGTTCACCTTATATATTTAGACCATTATATCTCTGGTTACAAGTCATATAGATTCCTTTCTCAACTCACGGGAAAAATCTGTTTAGCCGTAATGTAGCTCAGTGTCCTTAGGTGGTATAATTGATGCGTGAACGATCTTTTGATCCTTAGTTTATTTAGATGATCGTACGAAATATATTTTCAGTTTTCAAAGAAGGGAGGCCCATAACTTGTCGTATTTACTGAGTATTTCTGCAGATTAATTCTTTCCTTTCATCATTTCTTAAAAGTGAATATTTTTTAAAGCTCAGTTTATGTTATATCAGTCCTTTATAATACATACATATACATATATTACGATCATTTTCAGATAGAGTCGTGTTAACAAAACAAGCAGTTTTTTACGGGTAGCAAAATAAAAAAATGACCTTAATTGGCAACATCCAATGACATAATAGCCTCATTTTCCTTGCACACTAAAATACTGCTTGCATAAATATACATAATTTGTAAAAATAAGCATTAATTTAATAGCATGTGCTCCGACGCAGTTCGCTTAAGAATTAAAACTTTACTAGGAGCAAATTTAATGATTTCATCACTCAAGGTGCTATGGCCTAATTTGCTGATTTGAATTGTTTACCCAATTCATATGACAAATCACGCTGCCGCTACCTGTACATTTAAACGCTTTGAGACGAAAAATGTAGCATTAAAATTCTTTTTTCTGCTTTCCAAGGAAAATTTCATGGATTTAAGCTCCCCCGTGCAGTTACCCAAATAAATGGAAATGTCCAATTTGAAATAATAATCCTCCAATTTTATTAAGATGTTGGGCTACTCAAAGTCTGTCATTTTGGGTTGATTGGGTGCCAAGAAAGGCTTATAGATATGAGCCTTAAATTGGATCTGAAGATTCCTTCTCATGCCAGTGAGCGGAGGTGGATTGAAAGTTCACTTATTCGCTGACGGCTATGCCCTTGCTCAAGGTGAGCACGATTCCGGTCGACAGTTCTCCAATGTGGCAATAGGACCGCCTAATATGGGAACCATTAGAGCCTCCACCGGAAGTGTAATTATAAATTTTAAATACATTTTCCCATGCTGCTTCGTGCAAGGAACACGTCAAGAATTATTTAGCGCGTGTCTTCGGATGCATGCGAATATCTAAGTCGTTATATTCTTAACTGGGGTAGTTTAGTGAGTAGTGTAACGGGCTAATGACCGTAGGGCCCGGGCTCGACTCCCAGGAACGCCTCTGGCCACTCTCATCTACATCTACATCATACCCCGCAAGCGTCTGGTGTGTGGCGTGGGGTGTTAGGTCACCCGTCAAAAAGGAACAAAACCACATGAAAAATCAACGCAACCATGCAAAACTATACTCACAATGGCGTATACATTCATGCAAAATCCTTTCATTCTACACGCATGCAAATACATATACACTATCATCTAAGAAATTATGTCGCCTTAGGATGCAGTATGAAATTTGACCAATAACGTGCAAGCTAGAATTTGACAAGTAAGAAGCGAAATTCCACTACTACATTGGGATGCAGCATACAATGATCTCCTCCCCCAAGGACACTAGTAGGGAATGTGACCCAGCATTGCAGGAAACGGGAGGGTCCTCCCACAGAGAGAGAGACACGACGGATGGACGGGGAAACTTAAAAACAGACAAAGCAGAGCAAGCAATACTGTTAAGAGCAGTATATTATTAAATGGAATTCTAATGAGGTCATGCGGGAAGGGTTTTGACAACGAAACACGCGAAGTCAGAGAAAGTGTATGCGGTTGAGTAGAACAAATTTTTCCCTAGACGCTGAGGGTGGCAAGATGGAGGGCTCATCTTCGTCCAAGCTGTGCTATTTTTCGGACACCACATCTTCCTGAGAAACCATAGGCGTCATAGGGAAGCTAACTCGCCCCCTTAAAATCCTTACCCTCTCGTCACTCGAATGTGTGAATTTTACATTATGTTGGACTTAGTACTAGATGAGCTCTACTTTCACCCACGAAACCAACCTTCGGGTTGATAACAGTGGTTAATTTTCTTCTCAAAGAGAAAGTCTACTTTTAAACATGCGTATGCATCGTTTGTGAGATGATCCTCCGAAAAATGGCGCCTTTTCTTAAGCATATAGTACGAGTCTCGTGTCTTGCCTATAGTTGTCAATAAAGTGCGCCCATAAATAAATAAATTTTCATTGCTTCTTTTTCTCTCCAATTTTTATTAAATTCATGAATATGCCTAGGGGTAAAGGTGGGCATAAAAGTCGCTAGTGTTGGATGGAGAGGAACCCTTCGCCCATAAAATGTCTTTCTGTCAATTGACTTTGAGTTTCACCTCTTGTGATAGCGTAGTCCCTTCCGGCAACGTAAATGGTTTTCATGGACACGCACGTTTCGTTGAGTCGATAAGTGGCAGTCATTCGCAGATGTCGCTATCAAATGGCCTCTATAGCCAACCCTCTTTCGCTTTGTCTCGAATCCCCGGTATCAGGGCCTTCTGTAATACCGTCCCCCCCCCTAGAACAATGGTCAAGGGTAAGAATGCCCTGCTTTAATGGTTTTGGGTCTATTTTCGTCCCACCACGCGATTTATACTTCCAGATATTGCAGGACCGCTGTCGCCCCAAGATGGCGATTTTCTTGGCCCATGCAACGCTAATAGCATGAAACCGACGTCCGCAGCTAATGAAGATATCCTATACTTTGGTGATGGACTGAGATTAGTTGAGAAACGAATTAAGTAGGTTCTTAGCGATGAATATATGTGATTATCCAAAATAGCAGAAATGGCATCATGTTAGGAATGAGTATTGTTTTTTGGGAGGACATATTAATTTCAGAAACACCATGAATTAATAAAGAACTTTATCTCAACTATTGTGAAACAATTCTTTCTTCAAACAGTCCACATTGATGTCCAATACATCCATGCTTAGAACATGTATGAGGGAAACAACAGTAGAAAAAGAGTGTCCTGATTGGTAAAGGAATAATAATTAATATAAAAGAGCAAGCAAAATATTGCGCAAAATATTTGAAATTAAATCACTGAAATTGTTTTTTGTATATTGAACTTTCATCATTACAGTGTTAATAGTTCATTTCCAAATTTCTGAATCCGTCACATTTTGGCTTTTGAAACTAGAAATTTCTTCGTGATTTGTACAGATGAATTGGGCATCTTGTTGCGGATTTTTCTGTTTGGTGCGTATTTTTACAGTCAGATTAATCTAAGGTCGTGATTGATTGTAGCCGCCTCGGTACTGTGAAATTCTCTTGAGTCTCGGAAACAACTATTGAAGTCGAGTTCCATCGATGTTGGTTTCACTGGTCAATTTAAATACGTCATGAGTTTGCGAATCTAACATGCATCAAATTCCTTGAGCCAAGTGGACAGGTAGCTGTAATAAGTGTAGTTTTATGATATTGGGGAAAGTATCTCGATAATCTAAAAAAATACAATGGTAGATATACAATGGAAATATGTACATGTAGTACTTACTTGTTATTTTGTTGCCACCTCATGTTCGGACTTATGTTTCCACCACCCTTGTGTGCGTTGGAAGTTTGCGAGCGGTTGTGTGGAGGGGGAAGGGCAATGTCGGTGGGAACGTGTGAGAATGTCCAGTTGTTCGGGAGGGGTGGGAGGAATCATTACTGAGACTAATGGTCAAGAGTAAATGGAGGGGAAAGCAGGGGATGGAAGGAATAGAGAAGATGGATGAAACTTCAGTCATGCAGAACAATGTAGTTTTAGCTGGCATTAGAGTTTCGGTTCCCAGGAATATTCGACGCGTGTTCTCCTCCTCCCATAGGTGTATTTAGGGCCAAGTTGAACTTCTACATGACTTATGTCGGTTTCTGCACATATATGTGGTAGTTTTTTGATAGATTTTATTCGTTTAGAGGCGCTGAACTCTGCTAAAATCATGAAACCCTTTGGGATTTACTGCTAAATTAGTTCATGAATTAATTAATTAATTAAATATCGTTGACTTTTGGTAATTGGTTCTCAATTTTTTTAAAAAGACTAACGTGTTGATGCGTTTGTGTGCATTATTGGGTGGAAAGCCGCTTATCAGCGGATTTATTGGAGCGCTGAAAGGATGCCTTGAGCCATAATGATGACACAGTTACAGCCTGAATTTAACTAATATCGCTGATTCCCTAAGCGTCTCAAGGGGTTTATGTGCTAGCTGAATACATGCAGTTTTGACGCCATTCCGTTCGTTCTCCCAAAAAACACTTAAACATCTAGAAACTCGGTCTCATCAGGGAACATAAAATTCCATTTATTAAAACTTTAAATTTTCAATATGCTGTAGACTGTGTATGAAATCTTTAATATTAAGCATCACCGTAATTATTTTTACCATATTGAAATTGGGCTAGCGCTTACTGGCGTTGGCATAATTGCCTATTTGCTATTACAGACAAGTATTGATGTGGAATAAATAATACCTCGCCTTTAGTTTTAAAATATTATCCCGAAAGGAAACGGAAAAGGGAATTTGAAGTTCTCGAGGCTCAATTATCCAAATGATTTTGGATTCTTAAAAACATGTACCCACATTTCTTCTTTGTGATTTGGGACCCGTTTCCGATAACGGTGAAAAAAATAGCAATGAGGTGAACTGCAACGAAGTGAGTATTATTATCATTTCATGTCGTTTCGAAAAGTTTATTGACCCTCGGAATTAAAAAAAAAAATTCAAAGAAAAGTTATTTTCACTGCTGTCGGGTTTACCCTTCATGTGACCAAACGGCTTGCGAGGGAGATAAAAAAAGATCACCATCTAGTGAGTGACGAAGAAGGGAAATCAATACTTTGCTGCAGATATTTTGGTTTGTCGGAAACAAAATAAAATTATATGGAATTCTGCAAAGAAATCAGGTATCGGTTTCATGCACATGTATATACGTCTACAGTAAGGGCTAGTTAAGACTATGGGACATCAAGTATGCGGAGATGAACAATGTTTCATTATGATGCAGGTTTTAGAATATTTGTTTAGTGTTGTGTTGGGCTAGACTTATGAGATCTAGAGGTCCTTAGGTATTGGATTCATCTAATACCTACCATGCACGGTGGACAACTCTTAATACAAATATGGGACCATCAAATTCCTTCCTCCACGTCCTGTTTGGTCGCTGGTTAGTCAACAAGCTGACAATATTATGGTAATGTCGAGACACCATGGGACTCTTGCTTTAATCAAGTAATCAGCAGCAGTCTTAAATAATTTTTTTTTCTAGCTCGGCGAAGTGCGTTCTAAGTCGAGTTCAACGACACTTGAGAAGCGAGCGGAAAGGAGAAAAAAAATGTCGGGCGATTGTAATGTGCCAGGCAGATATGACGCCATAGCCCTCGTATGAATGGATGTTATCAAGCTACTTCAAAGCAGTGACGCACGAATGTGGAGTGAGTCCACGTACTTCTATCCTTCGAAACGCACACGGACCGATGTCGGGCATATAACAAACAACAGCAACATTTACGAAGCATTGACGTAATCCACCACCCATTAGTAAACAAAACTAGTTTTGGAGGAGTTTTAGCAATTTTGGAATGTGCGGCTGGAGTGGAGGAGATCGAGGGAGGAGGAAAGATGCAAAACGGATCGAGTAAAGATGTGTGCAAATGATTCCAAGTAATGGTGACGAATGGCAAGTGCTTGACGTCCACTCTGATTTCCCTGAAACATACCAATCCGTGCAGCCACCACGTCAAATGAATCATTTAATTTGCATCCAATTAGATATTTTTTTGGATTACCCGTCAGCGGACTGAGCGATTTTAATTTTTTACTTCACCAAATTCAGAGAATGTTAAGAATGAAGAATGTCACGTAATTGTAGAACTCGGTTGCTTCTTTAAGAGATATATATTTTCTATATATATATATATATAATTTATATATAATAAGATATATATATATATATATATATATATATATATATATATATATATATATATATATATATATATATATATACACATACATATATATCTTATTCCTGAAAGAAACACTTTGCAGATATTCGTGATCCCTTCAATCGCATTCATCAAAGACTACTTGCACATTTTTCTCAGCAATGCACCTGAATTTCTTGTTAAATTAGAGGTAATGAATGTAAGGAGGTAACAAGACTAATCCAATTTTGCAAATTTTAGATAAGAGTAAATGTGATGACAAATGATGATGGAGAGATAATAATTTTTTTACCATTTTCGACGCATCTCATCATATTTATCATTATGTGATATATCCATCGTCTTTTGCTATTTCCACACCCACCCACGTGATTCATTGAATAGTTTCTTCTCGTATTCGCAGTCATTTTAGTATAGCGCAATGACGAAGAAAGCGAGAAATGAGTTCATTTTCTGCTTTGTATCTTTTTCCCCCGGTGCATTTAATTGAAACCGCAGTATCTGTCAAGAATACTCAGGTACTTATGGGAGTTCTCTTCCACGTTTTTTCAAACCCAACATAATGAATAAACTTCACTCCAAAGCCTCGTCAAAAATGTCATTTACATGCGAATGCGTTCGTCCGTTCCATGGTGCTGTCATTCAACCAGCACGTCAATTCTCGTGCCCTCCCATTCCCCCTTTTGATTTCAACAAATAATTCAATCATTCCCTACTTCGTTTTTGGGACAGCACTGGAAGGCAAACAAACCCCTTAAACGGAGCCCACTCAATTTAACTCTCTAATAAAAATTTCCAACCTACAACGGCACGAGAGGCTCATGTGTACTCAGAGACACATTTTGAACGCAAACAATGCGATCTCATTATCGAATGAACTTATTTCATCTTTCACACGCAAAAATCGAATAGCTTTTTAACGGTATTTTTTTACTGGGAATCCACTGTTGGAGAAAAACAACCGTGTTATGGAATCTCCTGCAAGTTTAACCCTTCCCTCTAAATATAAGTTTTCAGAAAAGTGCCCGTAAACATTCAACGCTATTTGGCCCGTCGGTTCACGCCAAAAATAGCAAACAGATGAACTTTAACGGAGCCCAGAATATATTCAATATTTATAACAATATCATGCTTCGTGCATTCGTCCGGTTTCTGTTTACTTGTTAGCATAGTAGAGTTCAGGGTATTTATTTTAGACCCCAAATCTTTTGCAAAAAACCGATCCCCATTTGCATACTTCAACGGAGAATTTGAAATTAATTATACTCTGCATCAAATTATTCATCAAAGTTCTGAAATGTATGTCCATAACACTGCCATAAATTAAAACTTACCTAAGGTATGAACTTTTACCATAACATTATTCCTAAAGAGGTTTGAAATTGGGGTCACTTGCATCATTTGAATATTCGCATCGCATGTGTTTTCAAATACTTAATGATTACCTATTGGCTCTTGTTCTGAATTCTTTTAAGAGAGGAAACGGCAACCTGATTTTTTCAGCATTTTTCGTGAATATTCATTTTGAAGACGATTCTCAGAGAAATTTAACAATGGGGATGCTTTCATGACAACGTAAAAATTTTTGTCATCACCATGCATAAGCATATTTTTTGCTTCGAGTTTACAGCTGATCTCAATACCCTGTTATGATTAAGAATAATTCCGACTTATACTGGTAACTTTGTGTATCAGTGACAAGCCAATAAGAGAAAATAAAGATATTTAGCTCAATATTACCTCATTTAACGTTCAATATTTATGACTTTGGAGAAAACCTGAAGGAGAAAAAAGGAATTACGAACGGGGTTTCTTCGTGCAGTAGGTAATATCCTAGAATAGACTATCACGGCAAGTAAGATTTATGCCATAATTCATGATTTAATAAATATCCATAAATAATCCAAACGCTTAAGGTTGCATTGGAAATTATAAAGATAAAGAATATATATTTGTAAATGGAATTGTGTGAATACAACAGCATATATTTCCCCAGGTTAAAGACAACGTATTTCAGAAAAAGAAATCAATATTTTATGAGTGTACACATGTGTGATTTCACGAGGCATTCCTCATTAAGAATACATACTTTAAACCTTCCGGAGATCATCAGTGGCTCATAAATTTCCGTTTCTCTGGAACATATTTCTTTTGTCCGAGGATATCTCCCTCGATCTCTCTTTCACTCTCCATTTCATTCTGCATTCCCTCCCATTCATTCTCTCTCGCCAGTCTCCGAATCTCCTTTCTTCCCACAGCTCCTGCGCTATCTTCTGCTTGCGAACGCAACCCTCTTCAATGTCATCGAAGAATACGTCTTCGTCCTTTTGCTTGCTTTATTTTCTTTCTCGGGAGAGAGGCATCCATCTATCTGCATTTGGCATTGCGGTGGTTGATGGGCTATCCTCCTCCTCTGCCCTCGTTACCTCGTTATCTCTCCTGCACACTCAATGTCTCTCCTTCTCCGTCCCCGCCCCGCTCGCCATTCCTATTGTTCACCCACAAGCGATTGCCTGGTCGTCCCGTAAAAGGGTCACAATCCTCCTTGGATGGTGCTTCGTAGATTTAGTGATTATTACTGCCATGATTTCCTTTGGCAGACGGTTCTACAGAGGAAAAATCAAGATCAGGTGGCCCTCAGTGTCCTGCTTTAGAAATACTAGAAATAGCTTGTAAAAACTATTTCCTTTTCACTCTGGTCGTTTCTCTGTACATTTCTATGGCAGCCTCTTCATTGCCATATCTGTTAGTCAATATAGATCCTATGGATATTCTTTTCTTGTCTCAATCCGAAGTGCTTCTTTTTCGCGTTGCCTGATATTTCTCATAGCTTTGTTGAGCGATTTTGCAATTCTGGATGATCGACGAGAGTTAACACCTTCTTCACAAGAACTGACAATATTTCAGTAGGTTTTGTTTTTACAATTATGATCAAACTATGTTTACTTATTTGATATTCGTACCAACTTTTTTGCCCTTGACTTATTTTTCCCTTTTTCAATATCAAATCTAAATTATTAAGACCTTTGAAACTATTTCTACCTACTGCTGCTTTTATTCACGTGGGTAGTTTTGGCATAATTACCACATTAGGAGTAGGTTGGCTTCATGGATGTTTAATTTAGTGTTAAAAGTGCAAACGCTCTCCATTGAAGAGGGAATTGTGCAGAAATATATCAGCAGCGATGCCATAAAAACAAACAAATTCTAATTTTGTAAATTTTACGATGATTTCTATGTGTGTGGCATCTATGTTGCAGTTGTATCGTCAATATTATTCGAAAGCTCGAAGAGGTGACCGAATCGATTAAAAATTATTCCATTATTTTGCCATCTGAACAAGAGTTATTGTAACAATTGTAATATTGTGCTTATCGTTATTTAAAAAAAATTAATTAGTGAGGTACAGGCTCAAAGACTTAATTCTCAAATCATGTATTTTCTATTACGTATAAATGAAAGTTTCTGATGGAGGATAACTAAAGCGGCTGTAATTTAATTTACTGTGAAATCCAATCAAAACAATACTCAATTATAGGATCTGGATGCTATGCGACCGTAATTACGCATGATCTTTTGCATGCTACAATTTTAGGTTAAAGAAAATAAGCATAGATTTGGTTCTTGTACGAGAGAGGGCTTTTATGGTAGGTTTTGTAGGTTATTATGTAAAACTGACATGCATATTTCGAGGACATAAGTAAGCAGATGTTAGTCGTAGTTCACGTTTCTCGTGACATACCGAATCGATTGGAAAATAGTATTACATATGTTCTAACCCAGATAGATTTATTCGTGATATAGACGAATATTAATTGTCGTATTTTCAGTTTTAATGATAAAACTGCAATGCCTGTCCGTGTGTCGATGAACGTATATTATGGACTCCGGAGGAAATATTTTAATGGCGTAAAGTAAAAAAATTATGAAAGACCTCATGATCATTTTCACTCATCTCGAATGCTGCAACGAAAAGCTAAAGTTACCATTAAGCGTATTATAAATTATGTGGACCGGTGAATCCTTAAATAAAATTTGAGCACCACGCCCCAGTAGAACACCGATAGTAATTTCCCTGGTTATTATGGAGACATTCACGTTGGAATTGCATTAATTAGCGAAAACATCGATGTTTATGGCGTGGAACTAATTAAAGCGGATCAGAATTAATTTATAAATAAATAAACAGTCGATTTAGACGAGAGAGAATTTCGGCGCGGCTTTTTAAGGACTTAGCATCAGACGGGTAGGGCGTGGAGGGAACGAGGCTAGCCGGGGAAAATTAAAATGACAACGAAGCGATGCGAAATAAAAAAAATTGAAACAATTGGGGTGGGGAGGAAGCAATTGCGAATTTGGGCACACAGGAATATTAGGGAGGTTGAGGGCGAGGTGGATAGTGCGGGTGAGGGAGGGTAGGCAATGGAGTGGGAAGACTTTGTTTGCATGAATTGGGGGGGGGATGGAAGGTTAATTATTATCGAATTGGGGGAGGAGGGGAGAGGGAGCGAGGGTAGGGCCGCCGCGGGGGCGGGAAACGCCGCAGCAGGGAAATGAGAGGGAGGGGGAGAGGTGGAGGGAGGTGGCATCCGGGAAGTTCGGTGGAGAGTGGAACGGAGGTGCCTGTGAGATTGGAATCGCTGGGACTCTGGAAAGAGAGTGGGTGATATGGTGGGGAGTGGAAAGGGAGGGTGGGGAACCTGGCCCCGGGAGGCTGGTAGAGGCGAGTCGTAATATGGAAGGGGCGGGTGTTATGGATTGAAGTGGGAGGGAGAAGGGTCTCGAGGGCAGGGTGGCAAGGGATTGTGGGAGGGGTGGGTGGGCTTGTGTTGGAATAGAGTTATGAAGCCGTGTTAGGAAGGGTATAGAGAGAGAGAGACAGAGAGAGATAGAGAGAGGTGGGAAATAAAAGTTGGGATGAGAGGCGTGGCGAATTTGAGAGAGGGATTGAGGTCTGATTGAGGGATGGTTTTTTTAAAAGATTTAAAACAAATAAGATGCTTAGGGGCGCTGTTTAGACAATTTCCGATGGTGGGAGGTTCGGATAAAGACCGTTCACCCACGCATGTTAGTTCAACATTGAAATATCATCTTCAATTTTGACCAAACCAAATAATAAGGATTTTCAATCATTCTGATTGAAAATCCTTTTTATTTCAACTGGTAGCCGTAGACATTGTATTTACCTCGGAACTAATGGTAATAGTAGCAAGCCGGATTGTTATCCGAGTCCAATTCTCGGTCTTAAAGAGAATCCATGAATCGATCAGACATTTCTATCGTAGTATTAATGTAAGCTAATGAAATTCGTAGAAAAACTACTGCTGGTTTATTGGTGATCATCTTAGATGAAACCTCCACACCGTTCTCGACAAAATAGGTGTCCAGAGTCTCAAAAAGTGAACCCATTCCGGGTGCTTCACTCTCTTCGGATTACTACGATACTATATTCCAGTCTCACAGTCAAAACAAGCCTCTAGTTTGAATACTACAAGTATGTAAAGTTTTTGGGTTGTTCTTTGAGCTAACAGGGATGGTGGAAAATCCTCCTCGAAACTTCAGGTTGCACCAGAATTTCGGTAGTTTTAGGGAATCAGTAGTACTAGTAATTACATGTTTTCCAGTACCAATTTAAAATATAATTCTATTATTAAAAAAAACAAGAATTCCAATGGGTGAAAAATGATCACCGAGTTGCTTCGCTATGAAACTGAAAAAGTTCGTCTAAATATTGAATGATCACAAATAATGGGTGTACCTCTGTGATTTCACCAGAACGAATTCTCACTGCACTTCAAGTTCATTCACTTGAAATAACGTGAGTGTCATCGAGATGGTGCGAATGAATGCATCCATGTATTTCTCGTCAATAAATGGATGTGCATTTTAAAACATTTACATGGTGGCAAAACGTGAAGAATAACCGTAACTTGGATACTATTGTGGAATCAATGAAAGAACATTAGTCTCCATAAATAGGACTAGCTCACTCCTGTATTTTCATTTTGAAAATAAATTTTAATGTTTATCCAAACATTCCCTTGGAAAAATATCTTGGGGGCAATTTTTTTATTACGTTGGACTCTATTCAAAGTGGTACAAAGTACGCGGAAGTGCCAGGTTCTATTTTTCTCCATTAAAGTCGGCCAGATTATTCTGATAGGTAAGTCGAGGCCAAATATTTGAATCTTCTTTCCTGTTGCGTGGGTGTTCTGGTGTTGATTTCGGTCATTTGACAAGAAGCTTTTAAGGTAAAGAATGATCAGCGAGATTAACACACTTAGAAACAAATTTAATCCTTGGACAATGAAATTATTATAACTCTATACAAGAGAAAGCATTGAAAATGTTATTCAAGTATCTGTATTTTCGATGTATGAAAAAAATCAAACCATGACTATATACAGCATGAAACACATTTATATATGAAAATATATATATATATATACACACACACATATAATATATATATATATATATGTATATATATGTATATATATATTTGTGTGTGTGTATATATAGGAAGGGTATAGAGAGAGAGAGAGAGGTGGAAAATAAAAGTTGGGATGAGAGGCGTGGTGAATTTGAGAAGGGATTGCGGTCTGATTGAGGGATGGTTTTTTTAAAAGACTTAAAGCACATAAAGACATGAAAACTTCTATCTCTTCCGATGAAGACGGAGCTGAATTCCGTCGAAATGATCAAGAAATAACGTGTGAGTGATCTTTTTATGTGTTCCAATATTGTTTGTTGCTGTCCAAGTTTGTTATTCAACGCTTCCGTGTTACCTCGACGAAATCATATATATATATATATATATATATATATATATATATATTTATATATATATATATATGTATATATATTTATATTATATATATAACACAAATAGAATACAATAGCAACATTTAAAAGGACACTCTTACGGTAAATATACACATATATATGTATAATTTTATATATCTATATATACATATACCTTCGAAATAGAACTCTCTTCGGTGACTCACAAATATGTAAAAACACAGATATAGATTTATAATACATAGAAACAAAAAGAAAGGACGCTCACATATGTAGTTTTGACGTTTCGACGGCACGACCGTCATCATGAAATCGGCTCTAATAATCATCCTACCAATTACACCAACGTACAATGTCGACATTTTGTACTAAAAATATTCTTATGTGAAGTCCAATAGTTTATAAATAATGATTTTGAATGCTAATTAGCAATTTAGAGTAATTTCAGTAGGTTGTACCCTTTGCCAAACGTATTAAAACTCTCTATTTCAGGAATTCGAGAAACAGCTTTATAAAGAGATTCGGGTGTGGTTTTGACATTTTTCGGCAATCCTTTTAGCGAGTCTGTAATCCTGAAAGAAGATAGAGGTCTAATTTTTTTATGTTCACTTGACATCCTCCTGGTGGTCCTTCCACCCCTTGTGAATGCGATAAGCCCTTGGCCTGGCGTCAGGTTTCTCAGGACCGTACTTCCAGAGTTGACACAACACCCTTACCCTAAGCGGAACTCAAGAACCCGCGACCCCTGGGCTGTCAGGCGAGCGCAATACCCTCCCAGACTAACCCAGCCGGACTGAGTATGAAACAACGTCAAAACGTTTTCAGCATAGAAAAATCTTGGAATTATAAATGGTTAACACTCATTTTAAATCTAGCGATAGAAGACTGACTCTCTTAGAAGCAATATCCACCTACTTTTACCAAGGAATGAAACAGACTGCCGAAGATTCATACCAAAATAAACATATTTGTCCATGAATGTTTAAGTCGCGGTAGTCCAGGGGTTGACAGTAGTTGGACTACTGACTGGAGGGCCCAAGTTCGATTCTCGGGCAAGCCTCCCTCTCTGGGAACCTGCAGTTCCACCCAAGCTATGTGATTTTTCGGGTATCAGATCGTCCTGGGAAACCATAATCCACAGCACAGGGAAAAGAACTGGCCCCCCTACTCTGACGTATGAATTTCACACGCCATCGGGCTTAGTACTGGGTGAACTCAACCATCACCTACCATACCGACCTTCGGGTTGATTACTGTGTTTATGGTTTTTTTAATGGTGAATGAATCTACAAAGAGGGGTAATATACTCTCAGGTATCCTTTCACCGTCTTGGGCGTAGTTAGGAAAAGAGAAAAATATATGAACAAATGGGACAGTGCATAATCGTCAGCATAGAATAAAAATCCTTTCACACGATCAAATTCAACCGAATTGCGCAAATGAATGTTCAAATTCAGCTAGCTTGCTGAAAGATTTACGACTTTTATTAATTCAAACTTATAAAATCAATAAAAAATAAACATTATCATTTATTTACCCATAAAACAGAACTGAGACTTGAAGGATACATCTTTTGCCCCGACGTTCACCCATATTTGCAGTGTATTATTCATTTTTATTCAATGTCCGATTTTGGAATAAGTTTACAAGCTTGATGAATATTATTAGCTGATAATAGCGGATTTGATTTTTTGTGCATGCACGGTAGGTTTTTTTTTGGGGGGGGGTTTCAATTACTAAGTCAAACAATCAGAAACCATAAGAATCAGCGTATAAAGAAATGAGGTGCAGTCCTTAAGAAAAGCTTCTTAATTGTAAATTGATCTTAATACGCAATTTCGGCGGGATAGACGAAATTGCCCTTGGGTAGGCATTGAACTCTCAATTTTTAATGTTAAAACAATAGTTTCTGAGGCTCTCGTGTTTCTCTTTGCAGAACAATTGGGTTAAATGGAAGAAGGGACCATTTGGTCTCAATTTCGCCCAAATAAATACCTCTATCTATCTATTTATCTAACAATTGAGAGAAAATTATAGCTCTCCAAATTATTATACTGAGTTTTCATAAATTGGAGCAAATCAAAATTATAATTATTTAAATTTCTTCCATTTTAGGAAGGACTCCGTTTTTATAATGGAGACTCAAAAAAATAATAATAGAGAATATCTTTTTTTAAATTCCATTCTGCTGACACTTCAATGTGTACTACTTGTTTAGCGTGCCGAGAAGAGTTTTAGGTTTAAGGAACAGAACCCGTTTTCCGACGAAGAAAATCGGTGAAATAAGTGGTGTCCTTACTTGCTTGGCAAGAAAAACAAGGAGGCGTCGACGTGGAAGAGGCAAGGGAGGGAAACTGGGAGCTTGGTGGGGTTGTTAAGTAAGGGGGATAGTGGATGAACGCTAAGTGCCACTCTGCGCGACGCGAAAGGAAGGAGAAAGTGAGTGTGTGGAGGAGAGTGAGCGAGAAAAGGAGAGGAGGTGGGAGAGGTGGAAGTGGGAAATGTCCGGGATCGAGTGACTGCAGCGTTGTCGGGCTCACATTTACCTCATTGTCCCAAAAGCAGAAGCGGCGGAATTAGTCTTTAGGTACGGCGGCCAGGGCCAATTTGCACGGGGAGGCGTCCATCAACGGAGAACCGCAATAAATCAGCGACCCGAGAGGGATTGAAATTCAGGGAGTGCGTACGTGACCCACTGCAATATCCGGATCGAGTAGAAACGTCCAACAGCAGGGTGGTCATTACGTGTTTAAAAAAAAAATATGAGGTCCTTATAATGTGAGCGTGAGCAATTCACAATCTCTAGACTCAAATCCATGCAACCTTTTTCCTTCATGTCCTTTTTCTTCCATTTCCATGTAGAGTAATAAATTTAGTGGAAGAACTCGTCGCTTAAGAATAAATATGTGCCACTGAAGGAAAAAATAGTGTGATGGATCATTCGTCTCCATTGAGAATATTCATCCATAGTATGGGATCCATATGAGGTGGGACATATTAAAAAGATCGAAAAAGTTCAAAGAAAGGCAGGAAGATATGTACTCGGAAGGTACAAAAGAACACACAAAGAGTGACACAGAAATGTTAGATATACTGAAATGGGAGAGTTTGAAAAAGGAGTAGGTTAGGCGCGATGTATAGAATTGTTAAAAAGGACGAGGCGTGGGAAAATTCATGGTAAGGGATAGAAAAGCCTAACTTTAAGGGAAAAAACAATCATAATTTCAAAATAAAAATAAGGACTCAAAAAACAAATAAGAAAAAAACACTCTTTTTTAAATAGAACTATAATTGATTGGAACCAGCTGCCTTGAGGTTCGTTTGAGCCCTTTCCATCCAATTTTAGGAGTTTAAAGTACAGGTATGTATTTGTATAAATGTAAAGCAGCCACTGGGTAATAAACTTCATTGTAGTTATGAAAATATTGTTTGTATGTGATGTGGACGGCATTTTGTATGTGATGTGGAGGTTTATTTGTATGTGAAGTGGAAGTGTCATTGTATGTAAAAATATTTTGTCTCTTATCTGTTTTTATATGTGTCCGTATGTAATTTTCGTTGCAAGAGATAACTTTGACCAAACTTGACCGTTGCCACCAGGAAAATTGCCCAATTGCAACGTAATTGTGTAAATAAATAAATAAATAAATTTCGACACCTGAGACGGAAGGCTGTGAAGAAAATTAATCCTTTTAAGGTGGGATAAGATTTACGCTGCAGTCCAACGGAGTTATCACGTGCAAAACTCATTGATCGACTCGCGGATGTTTATAAAACTAGTCTATGTCTAATAGCACCTCGAAAATTATGGCGATTTTGACCCGAGGATGTACTAAAACGTGAACAAATTAAGAAAAAATCAACACGAGAAAGAATCGCTTGGTAATGTTCAGCAACATCCAGTTATTTGCAAAAATGATATTTTGCTATCTGAAAACTATTATATAAATGTTTATTTAGGGCAGGGGTTTATGGAGGTCGAAATAAAAACATTACACATTTATTCAAAACTTCTAAAGCCACGCTATTTAAGTCACGCTACATTGATTTTCCGAGCATTGTGACTGATTCTGGTAATATGTAAAATTTTCCAGGTAGAAATTGTAATTCCCAAGCATCAAAAAATCATATGCAGTTGATATCAATCGAGAGAGAATGAGAAATTAAAGTTTTGAACCGCATTTATTTGTAATTTTGCATTTTTTTAGACTCGATCGAAATGTTTTATAAAGCAATATAATGAAAAAAATAATTCGCGTGGTTTAAGATCATCTTTTAGATTTGTTAAGTTGATAAAACCTTATCTTGGATCGTCATGAGTCTCTTAAAACTTAATATTTTTAGCGTTCCAAGTATTTTTAGGCAAAGCTTAAGTATTTTCTTTTACTGCGGATATCTTTTACCATCCAATTCCAAAGATAATACAGGAGGTGTGGGTCCATTTAATCGCGGATAAAGGGTTTTAAAATGTTTTCATAGGCTAATACAGGAATATATGGTTAAATGTTGGATCGTAATAAGTTAGCGTTCCAAATACAGCTTCGTCGAATTTCAGTGATTTCTTATGATATTGAAATGGATTCAGTTTAGACAGGTAAAATAACTCATTAAATATTTTTCACTATCGTAATATTCTCAAAATTAGAAAATAAAATGCGAAAGAAGCTCTCGTTAAATGTAGATAGCTGCTTATTTATCCATTACGTAGTCATTTTGTAAATCAAAGACTAACCAATGAGTGATAAATTTAATGAAAATGACACCCAGAAATTTTGGTAAATTATCTATGTAAAAGCGATTGCGATCGCCAAACGGATATGGCAGTGAACTACTTACGCTATTTGTTCTTCTACATTTTGTTAAAAACTCACCTCAGTCGTTTTCCTTTCGGTGTTAAATCTCATTTTTCACAGTGAATCTTAAATTAAAAATCCATATAACGACCTAACTTTTATGGATCAATCGATTCATTGAGATCGATTCGATTCGACAATCAATCGATTTATTGAGATTAAAGAGGATCTGTGATGGGACTATGTAATCACACAAAAAGAAATTACTCCTCTTGAATTATGGTAATATTATTAACATATATGTTATAACTATGGAATACCTAATACGAGCGTCTTCACTTTTCAATATCCCACTTATATAAATACGAGGGTCATCCGGAAAGTAGTACCCGTTCGTGCCGCATGAAGTGCTGACGACGCGAGTAGCCGCTGGACGAGGTCAGATAGCTTCAGTGGCTTGTCTGCCTTCTCTGAGCCAAGTTGCGTGACGCTAGCATTGCCTGTGTTGTTTCTGTGATTGTTTACAATGTTTAAAAAAATTGAGAACGCCGCCAGTTGTGAAGTGAGGGCAGTGATTAAATTCCTCAATGCAAGAAACGTTCGCCCATGTGATATTCATCGCCAATTAAAGGAGGTGTATGGAGACAATGTAATGGACGAGTCGTCTGTTCGGCGGTGGTGTCGCAACTTCAACATGGGGAGGGGGAACACACACGACGATGAGCGTTCGGGGAGACCGTCTGTCATTACAGACCAACTGGTGAGCTCAGTTGACGAATTCGTGAGGAACGATCGGCGCGTCACAATTGGTGACATCTGTGAGCATTTTCCCAATGTTTCTCGAACAATTGTTCATGAAATTGTTAAACACCATCTGCATTATGCAAAAATTTGTGCAAGATGGGTCCCTCGCGTATCTCAATGAGCTGGCG
Source organism: Hetaerina americana (assembly GCF_022747635.1). Classification (NCBI taxonomy): domain Eukaryota; kingdom Metazoa; phylum Arthropoda; class Insecta; order Odonata; family Calopterygidae; genus Hetaerina; species Hetaerina americana. The sequence continues at coordinate 67,211,630 of NW_027286985.1, read as the reverse complement.
GCGAAGGACTATGCAGCAGGAATACAGAAACTTGTCACACGTTATGACAAATGCCTTAATTTGCTTGGAGATTATGTTGAGAAGTAGTTTAAAGTATCCTCTTTCAAATAAAATTTTTTATGTTTGTTAATATTTACTTTTGTGTCTTTATTTCACGAACGGGTACTACTTTCCGGATGACCCTCGTACATACCCACAGTCTAATTATAAATGAAGTTGAAAAGCGTAAAGGGAAAAAGAGTAACAAAAATAATTTTTGTTTCGAAAATTTCAATTACCCATTCTGTCAGACTATATTATAAAAGAAATTTTAGCTCTGGTTGAGGCCCGGAAAATTTCATTTATTCTATAGTAAACAACTGCAGGAATCTTTTTTAGAAAATTTTTCGCAGAGAATGCATTATAAATGAAATAAAGATTGAAATAGAAGATAGAATACACTAAAAGAAAAAGCTATGATTCAAAACGACCAAGTTTCGCTGTATTAAAAAACTCAATCAGCTGATTTAAAAATATTTCTATGACATAAAAGCCTTGTGAGCATGTACAAGAAATGTTAAATATGGACATCAAAGAGGGATAATGCCCCAAATCGCAAAGAATTTTCGAAACGGGTAAAGTAAAATTTCGGTTAGAATAAAATTTTTCATTGAGATGGATTTTTTCAGCTTCCAGGATCGACAATTGAACTAATCTATCCAAGTAAAATGATAAATATGTATATATGGACAAATGATAAAATGTTAATGCGTAGCCTTCAGCCCGTGGGCCATTCGAAGGGAAATTGTAACGTGAGTGACATGAAATGGCGTCCCAGTTCCAACGTCAGGACTCCATGGCTCAAAGTGCATACAATTATATTGATAACGTAAGCTACAGTTGTAAAACCTTACGTTGGCTCCATGGGTGACTGCATTGTTTGGAGCTCACCTAGTACTAAGACTAATGGCGTGTAAAATCTACGAATCAGTAGAGGGAGGGCAGTTCCTTTCCCTGTGGTCGTCTCTATGGTTTACCTGGACGATCGCACCCGAAAATCATATGGTTTGGTTGAAGCCGAGTGCCAATAGGCGAGTGCCCCAGGAATCGAATCCTGGCAAGCATTCTAACAATATACACTCTGGACTAAAATGTCCCCCTTTTATTGATGCCATAAGAAAGATAATTAGATATGCATATATGTGTATGAAACTCACAATTTAACTACCGGCAGTTAACGAATTTTAGTAGTTTCAGACATGGATTTCACTGGTAACTTTGACGACAATATTGGCGAAAAATACAATCTAAGCATATTAATATGCAGTCTTACCCATGAATATTTCGGTTAGTTGTCCAATCCACTACCGTAAAAATATTTCAATGGTTCTTTGATAATTGAAGCACAATTCAAGCAAGTGCTGAATTAATCAATTAAAAAATGTTATTACCAAAATTAAGCAATCCTAAATTATTTGCAATAAAATTTTTTAATTTCAATGCTCACTAGGTAAATACCACCATGGGTTGATGGAAACAGCAACGGACTTTTGATGTAGACATACAGTTACTTAGCATAAGGAAAAAACATCGCGAATTATATAAATTGTTGAAAGACTGGTTTAAAGTGATAAAGTTAATTTTCCAGTAGTATAGATAGCTAATGGTAGCAGCACTTCTACTGAATAAACTGCCTTATCATTCACATTTCCCTGACTTTTTGATTTACTTTTACTGGTTAAACTTCTTGTACTCCTGTACGTAAAAGAATTATATCTCCACTAAAGTTCCATAAAAAATGAAATATAGAGCTTTAAAAGTCAGCGGCCTGTCATTCATGTAGATATAAATAAGCTACCTAAAGATTAAATTAGGACAACAAGGAAATGGCCAATCCACCTCACAATTCGAGTAAAATTTAATCAGTCGAGGTTTTTTAATGTATTAAATTGTCATTCTCTTCCTATAACATAAAATCTATATCCTATAACCAAGTGGAAAAAATCAAATTTTCTTAATAGGTGCCTTATCCAATGATATTTAAAGGTATTTTCTCGCATAAGCTTCCCATAGAAAGGTAAGAACTTGCACTAAGTTAAAAGAGTATAGTGGATTTGGGTTGACATTACAATTCTCTTGAGATCATTAGATAAATGGGAATATTACTGTCAAGTCTCGTCCAGCAAAAATAAAGTTCCTTCGCTTAACCAGACATTTAGCCTTTCGTATAGGAGTAGACATCTATCCCTGAAGATTTTCGGGTCCATTAGCTCTTGGGTAGGTTGATGCATTCAGGTCAATGGCGGGATGCATCAAGTACAGCTTATGGAATCCTTATAACTTAACCTGCGAATATTTATCCTTGTAGGAATCCCTACTCGCTGCAGTAGTTCCTGCACCTCGGTAGGAACACTGGAGAAACTTCCACAAAAATCGATTTTAAAAAGAAGAGGCAACCATACCATCGTCATTGTTAAGGTATACGGAAAATATACTCCCCTTTAGTATTTTATAATAATTGTTTTTCCCATTTGTGGTACAGTTCAACCATATTTTCTCTAAAGGGCAATTTTATCATTTTGCACTTTCAACTTTAAGAGGGCTCTTTCACTCATGGGCGCTAACTATAGTATTTGAGAATAGATATTAACCAGCATGGCGTAGTCGCAATGTCAACAAGGAGGGTACCGAGGGTACAAGCAGGGAGTTTTCTAACCGTAACACTGGCTAATTTTGAGTTGGTTCGGCGTAACTGGTGATATAAAAATCTGGTGTAATAAGTACGATTTATCGTATTATCGTATCTCGTATTATCAAAAGATTACTCCGTTTATAGGCAGAATTTGAATTAGATAATAGTAAGTAAATGATGATTATATGAAATACTGTTATAACGAAAGTCTGGATGCCATCCACTTGACATGATGCACTAAAATTTAATATACGTAGTACGTAATCACTATCGGCAGTGAAAGTCTGGATTCCATCGTCTTGAAATGGTGTTCTAAAATTTAATCTTGTAATTAATCAAAATCGGGCATAAAACTAATCGTGTGACGTAAAAAATGTTTATCTAGCTTAGACGGCCCTGGGAAAATTGATTGGCCTGAAAAAAAATTTGGCAGACGTTGTATATTTTATTCCATCCTAATTCTCACAAGAAAGGGACAACGATTTTCTGACCTGATCGATAAGGAACTATCAACTGAGCGCGCGTCCTTGCCAACGAGAGCGGGACAAGGTCGTTGTCATAGCGAGCAAACCTTTCCAAACAAATTTAGAAAATGAAACAGAAAAGAAGAATACTGATTTTGAGACACTCACTTCAATGAATTCCGAGGGAAAATATATTTTCTTTCTTAAAAACTCCTACCATAGAATACGCTTTACTGGTGGGTGACCTCGTCATTAAACGACCGGTGGCATTTTAAGGAATGAAAGTTGAATAAAAATGGGAGAGATTTTGTTTCACTTCACATGAGCGTATTAAATGTGGAGAACACAATAATGCTTGATATTTAAAAAAATATAAACTAAAACACGCAGCTCGCCGGTAGGGAACGGTAAGCGTTGAGGGTGATGGCTAAGAAATCCATTTGGCGCTATGATTCATAGTGGTATAGTGCCATCACACGGCATATTTGATGGTAGCAGTTGTACCCATGAGTTCCGAAAGGAAATATGCGATTATTGGGAGATTTATCTGAAGGCATTATTCAATATAGGAGACTAGTTGAGAAATAAGAGTGAGCACTCGGTGAATGTATATTCACGTAGATTATATTAGCCCCGTATCTGAAAAAAAACCTCTTCCAGAATATTACAGGAACTCGGTAAGGACATCTTAACTTGTTTAAAAATAGTTTATCAAAAACCAGGAGGCTGAAAGCTGGCTCAGAAAACGCCCTGAGCAAAGGCAGCGGTGGGGAGGACCCCAATGATTACACACCGATTAATTTAAAATCTAGAGTAGAAGCATAGGTAACCGCAAGCAGAAGAGATTTAGGAAAGGCATTTCATTAAAAAAAACTATTTTTTTTAAATAAAATCAAAATTTCAAATCAAACAAAAAACAAAAATGGTATTCTGACATTGGGAGAGGGGAATACTCAATTAGAGGTTGTATTTTTAGATTTCAAGTAAACCTTGGGCAAGGCCCCTAAAGTGACTTTTGATATAAAAACTAAGATATTATGGCATTAATGAGAAAGTGACCAACTGGTTTAGGGAATTCTTATTAAGCTGTAAAAGCATTGCGTAAAGCCATTGAAGGGGTGAGCTCATTAGAGGTGGACGTAACTTAAGAAGCGACACCAGGAAATGTTATTAAGCGTTAAGTGAAGGACCTTACTATGCATAATATACGTGTATATATTAACGACCTAAGTTACCACGTTAGTAACACCTTAGTTTATTAGCAGAAGACACTGCGATCTACGGAGACGTTGGGAAACCAGGAGACTGTGGAGCGATGTGGGCCAAATGTCGGTGTAGTGTGAGAAACCGGGATTAGAATTAAAAGTCACCAAATTCACAGCACTGTAATTTTGAAATAAAGAGTAACAAGACGTAAATTATAAAGTAGATGGGACCGAATCAAGCATCTCAGAACACGTTAAATACATGGTTGTTGGAGTGGCATCAAACCTTTCACGGGGTACAAACATCAGAATATTAGTATGTGTGTGCATCGGCCTTAAAAAAGCTAGCTTTCGCCCGACGGATTGCGTGAAAATGCAAAGAAAAATAAATTCAGAGCTATCACTTCGCTTTAGTTGGAATATGCGACTAGTATTGTTGATCTATGATAGAAATTCAGGAATTAGGCAATATAGAATTTTGGAAAGGTTCAGGACACGGAGTTTTCATGCGACACGGAGGATATTATGATGGCACCAAATTACATTGGTAGATTCGGCCACCAGGATGAATTAAGAGTGAGACACCATCATTGGCAGATCCAAGAAGTCGTTAATCCCTCGCACGATGCGTTATCATGATAATATCGAACCCTAGCATCCGAATATTTAACTTAGAGACCAAATTTCAATGAGTTATCCAACACACAAATCATGGCATTATGTACATATGTACATGTATGCATGCTTTCGTGTATGAGTGCGAGTGTTTGAGGATGTGATCAAATATATATTTAAATAAACGATTGAACTAATTTTTTGTGCATGCATGGCTGAGTCCTTCAATACCACCCACCAAATACTCTTGGGGAAGATGTAAAGACATCAGGAATCCCTTGGCAGCTTTTGGAAAATGATGTGTAGAAAACATTTACCAAGCTTTATAAATTCATGTGCAGCTTAAACATTTTGGTTAAAACAACAGTGAATAATCAAGAAAAACGTAATGGTATGTAACCCAAAAGAGAATAAAACGGAATCTGAAAATATTCGCGTTGCCTGCTTGAGAAAAAAATTGAAAATGATTCTGATCGTAATCGTCTTAAGAAGTAAAAAAAATGCAAGTCAGAGGAGTTCTTAGACTTGGATCAACGAGGAGAGATACGCATAGGGCGTCTTTTCGTGATGGGTTCGTTGCGTGGAGTCCTGCAGGTTGCTGCGCGTGCTCAATTACTCGAAATGCTGCTGGCTATTCTAGTGACCACTTTGTTGGATTTTTAAATGATAGCCCAGGAGCAATTTTTCCTGAACGTTCTGCTCAATCGGCTAATCGTCACTGAACATGCACTTCACCACATCATAATGATCTCGTACCGTTATTGCACTCTTTTGAGAATATTGATATATGAAATATGAACGGAAATCCGTGGACATGCGTCAAGGAGACGTCATTAATTGAATCATATAGAGATGAACCCTGTTTATACGCGTTCGAAGCCCAAATTAGCGCCCTGATGCGATCGATATAATGACAAAGAGTATAAAACTGTTCCGATATAGCTTTAAACTCAAATGAACTCGATGGACAGTGAATACTGCATTCAATATTCGCTGCAATTTACTATAAATAATAAATTCATTCATTCTCTCTAATTTCAAACGGAAAAATATTATATTATCTTTTAAAAGGTGGAATTTTTTTAAGGAAAGTAAATACACATGCTTTGTAAGATCAAAATGTTGTATTTTATGCTAAACTCATCATAAAAGTAGCAATAAAAACATAGTAAGCGTTCGGCATGGCTCTGCACATTTTTTATGCACACTGCTTTCATACGTTACATACATAATCAAGAAGATATGATGAATGAATTTTGGCTCTGACAGCATTAAAAAAATGTTGGGCAATAAAAAGTTAAGTTTAGTGGAAGAGTTTCAATATTTTGGAATCAGGGTCTAAATATAATGCCATAAACTATAAAAGATTTCATCGACGGTAGCCTATATCTCTAAGCTTGTGAGTCGGTGGAAGAAGGAGAGATAAGAGCATCGTAAGCAATGAAAATCTGGTGCTATGAAATATTTTTTTCTGAGATATATCATAAGGCTACCAAAATAGGCCTACGGAGAGCTAGATAAAAAAAGACCAAATTAAAAAAATTATAGTTTTACCAGAATCACTCTACAACAAGAGACTTCTCTGCTTTGACTACTGCACATGAGTTCTTACGGCTAATGCCTGGAAACATGTAATCTGATTTCAATCTTTTGTCGTCATTTAGAGCTAAATTTCTTGTTCATTTTTCATTCAAATATGAATGAGTATCACGTTTATCTACTTTCTGGTGTCCCTAGTATCTTTATGATCCCCCTTAAGATTAAAGAATAAACCTCGAAGCATCAAATTCTAGATTCCAAAACTATCTGAGATAACCCAGGTAATACGAGGAAATACCGTGGCTCTGTAGGAAAGAACAGAAAAGCGTAAATTTCACAAACTAAATGCAAGTTGAGCACTATTTTCACTCGGAAAAACTAGCTAACTTCAATTCTAAAAACCTTGTTGCATTGGTATGAAATGCCACATTATTAAGTTATACTGTCAAAGAGAAAATAAATTATGAATTGCTCACTCGTTGTGCCTGTTTGTCGCAGTTCCTTAGTTTACTTCGCTATTTTTAAGCTCATTTTAAAGTGAAAACGTTCTTGACATATTTGTATGCTACACATGGGGAATGCCTTACCTTTATTCCCCTTGTACGAGGGTCATCCGGAAAGTAGTACCCGTTCGTGAAATAAAGACACAAAAGTAAATATTAACAAACATAAAAAATTTTATTTGAAAGAGGATACTTTAAACTACTTCTCAACATAATCTCCAAGCAAATTAAGGTATTTGTCATAACGTGTGACAAGTTTCTGTATTCCTGCTGCATAGTCCTTCGCCGCCAGCTCATTGAGATACGCGAGGGACCCATCTTGCACAAATTTTTGCATAATGCAGATGGTGTTTAACAATTTCATGAACAATTGTTCGAGAAACATTGGGAAAATGCTCACAGATGTCATCAATTGTGACGCGCCGATCGTTCCTCACGAATTCGTCAACTGAGCTCACCAGTTGGTCTGTAATGACAGACGGTCTCCCCGAACGCTCATCGTCGTGTGTGTTCCCCGTCCCCATGTTGAAGTTGCGACACCACCGCCGAACAGACGACTCGTCCATTACATTGTCTCCATACACCTCCTTTAATTGGCGATGAATATCACATGGGCGAACGTTTCTTGCATTGAGGAATTTAATCACTGCCCTCACTTCACAACTGGCGGCGTTCTCAATTTTTTTAAACATTGTAAACAATCACAGAAACAACACAGGCAATGCTAGCGTCACGCAACTTGGCTCAGAGAAGGCAGACAAGCCACTGAAGCTATCTGACCTCGTCCAGCGGCTACTCGCGTCGTCAGCACTTCATGCGGCACGAACGGGTACTACTTTCCGGATGACCCTCGTATTAGCAGGCAGGGAGTTTTCATCCTATTAACTGCCATTCTCTACGTCCCAGATTTTCTCCATAAGGTCATGGAGACATATTTCTCAGCCAGTATGACTCACGCCAATTTAACCATATAGTTTTCTATTGAAGGTCTTAAATCTGACATTTTCATTCGTTCAATAACTACTCGGTAGGTATGTGCATGAGAATATTTCTCAACAGCAATCCTGAAGCATTTCATTTTTAATAAGATTAAACGAAACTCATGCTCGAATTATCGAATTGCTGGGTGGTTTATTGGCTCAAAAGGAATTTGCTAAATTAAGATATTTGTGAAAATGTTTGCCTGCATTGAGAAATAGATTCAACTGCGAAATTGTTATCTATTGAAATGGAAGTCTTCTGAGCGAATACGCTCTGCGCGAGTGCTTGAGGAAATCAATAATTATTGAGTTTTGCTGGCTCCCGTTGGCAGCACTTCCATCTGCTGTAGTTAATAGAGATTTTTATCGAGGACACGCACACCTTGTCTTAACTTGAATAGTACTCATATTCATAGTCATTATGCAGTACAGTGTGGAAAATCAGCATGGTGAACCGTAGGTAATTCATCTGGATATAATACTAATATTGACACTTGAATCTCGAACAGTTAGTTAATTCTATGTACTCGTATGATCAGTATTTTCTGTGGAAGAAACTGATTTCAGAATGATTATTATTTCTCCAATTTATGTAATTTTAGAGTTCCTCAGAAATGTGTATCGGCTCTCAAGTAGTAGTAGTTTTAGAGGGGGTGACCGACTGCTGAGGTCATTTGCGCCGAAAGGGATGGACAGGAATGGATGAAGGGTGGAGAGCAACCCGGTGTCGGCATTAGCCTGCTCTTTACGAAAGACGCCAAGGGGTCCGCAGCTTAACGTCCCATCCAACGGACGTCGTACTCACTCAAAGCGCCCTCCACAAAGCACCTCAAGTAGGAATTGAGATACCTCTGAAAAATATTCAACACCGCCGGGATTTGAACCCGGGCCCTCTGGGTCGGAAGCTGGTACGGTATCCACCGCAAAATCTCGATCCCCTTCGGCTCTCAAATACGAGCATGGAAGCAGAGGACATTTAAAAAAGAAAATTGGATTTATATATTTACTGAGACGACTCTTGAAATAGAATGGTATTTTTTTGTGTTGGAGTTCTATTACAGACCTTGTGGATGCATGATTTAAATTTGGAAGTATAACTTCGTTTAAATTACATTTTCAATTATCTAATAACATACGCCAATTCCATGCAAGATACTGTAATCGCACACAGTCTCGGATTAAATCCGCAAAACCTTTGTCTCGTTTCTTTCGAGCTACCCCCTCTTAAGAGAGTCCGTGCTGATGTGCGTTAGCGCATGGCCATTTGCTTTTAAACAGCACGGTGGAAATATCTTTCAACTGGGAAGAAAAACAGATTATGTGCACGATATTCTTCTGAGGCTCCCGTTTCTCCCCAATCCTCCAACCCTTTCCCTCTTTTTCCAAACTCGCCATCTTTTCGTCGCATCGATTGGCCTCCTCCTCCTCCCTCTCCCTGAACCGTTTGTAGAGGACGAAAACAAAAACAAGTCGGAGGAGGGAAAGAGGAGGCGGGGAAACGAGTAACAGGCAAACAGGAAAACGCCTTTGAGTCTCCGGTCAGCTTTGGAAACGCTCATCCCAACATGTTTGTTTAATACACAATATACATGACCCCTTACACTTGCGTGTGGAGAGCAGGGGGGGAAGAGTCGTGACTGAAATGGTATGAAATTCAATGCTGCAAAGATGGACATGCCATGGATGGTTTCATGGCAATGAAATTAATTGCGAAGAAAATTTATTTGGACAACTAGACTCAATTTTGTTCAGGAAGCCAATAGATGGGCTGCAATTATACTAATTTTTCATAAAGTTAATTCAAGAATGGAAAATTAAAATATCAACTATTTAATACCCATTCGATGACGACTGATCCGTCATGATAGATTTTCCCAATCTAGCTCTGTGGCGTAGCTATGGAAGATGTCCATTTTTCACTTCGTGACGAGCCGTTTCTCTCAGTAAAAGGAATAAACGCTCTGAATTTTAACCGCCAATAAATGAGGAACAGATGATATAATAGAATTTTTTTAAAATATTTTGAACTATCAAAAATAGATGTGATGAAATAGCTGTTTATTCATTTCACAGGGCAAATGAGAAACCTAAATTTCTGATTTCATTTTAGGAATATACAATTTTCAATTAAGTAAAATGATGAAGCAAAACCTAAAATAAAACTTCGAAATAGCAATAATTTACTCTGAACTAGGGTGGAAGAGCAATGAAACACTAATAAGCGCTAGTTGTTACGAAAAATTTTCTGTGGCTCCTTCAAATGCGTCGGGAATATTTATATTCTCCATCTTCAAGCATTAACACTTTTATAATTTTTACTATTTTCATTAAAAATATTAATTCTGAAAAATTATTCCTTGACGAGTGCTCTTTCTAATTTTCGAAAATTTCCAATAAACCTTTATATTACAAAATTGCACGGCTTTAAAAATCCAAAAAATGTCGTATGAATTTTAATCACTTCCGGTTCTTTATTTATGCTGCTCAAAGACAAAGTTACGAGGAAGGAGGACGTAAGCAATCTACAGGAAGTTTGGTTATGGGTATGGGAACTGAAATGCCAAGAAAGGGAGAATTGAAATTCATGATTCATTTACTTCGTAAAACGAAACCGCAAGGATTACTAGAATGCGCGTCGGCAATTTTGCGTGCGTGCGTGCGTGCGTGTGTTACTTAGTTTGCGCTTTATGCCTCCGCCGCGTCGGCCTTCTTATGTCCCCTGCTCGAAAGCACGGGACTGACACGTGGAAAAAACGAAACGTCAGCGATTCACGATGTCACGGTCATCTCTTCTCCTCGCCTCCCCTCTCCTCACCTCCGGAGACACGTAACGACGGAACCTGAAATTACTTACCCGCGGGGGATGAGTCTCCCAAAGGCGTAGAGAGTGTACGGCGGCGGCGGCGGCGAGGTCAAAATGCTAAATGGAAAATGCATCGTGAACCCATCACTGCAGCATCCCATCAATTTCAGCAGAATTGATGCGAATGAAGGAGGAGCAGAGTTCGGAAGGTAGGGTGTGTTGATTGCACGGGGTCGATTTGATTGTCAATTATTCCGCGAGTGAAACGCCAAATGTATCGTCCATACCTGGAAACGCAAAGGGCCTTTTTCTCTCAGGAATTCTATCCTATCGTAAACATTTGTAGACAGACGATTGGAGGAGGCATTTTAAGAAAATTTGATCACCGCGTGCTTTCATTTAGGGGAAAGTAATTTTGATGAATTTTCGGTGGTTAGTTGAAAACGGATGCGATGTTCTGTTTTTGTAATCAGATGTGTGCCTCCATGTTTCGTGCGCTAATACCCGACGTCACACGCTCAAATGACATACTACAATTTACTACCGCATAGATATTGATTCCATCAGCGCGTGGAAACTCGGATTTAAAGGGATTGTATTAGATTGTGAGTTGATTTACCAAGATTGATTGTAACATAATTTGCATTACACCCTAGCAGAAAGTGTCAAAATGAGGTTCAATTATTAGAAAATTACATACGATTATTCAGCAGAAAATCCACAACAACTTCCCTTTGACTCACTCTCGTATCCACACTACCTTCGTCCTTTGGCCGTTACAATAGGTTCATTCGCTATGATTTCACCCAATAAGATAATGCGGGAAGTGATTGTGTTGGGGGGCTTGATGATTTGTTAAAAACCTGCACTGAATTTTTTTGGTAACTATTTCTTTCTATGGAAATTTAAACTTCATAATCAGCAAGGCCAAAACTGATGGTCAAGGCAAGCTTAACTTTTTTCAGTCTCAATAAGTCTTTGCATTCAGCTTCGTACCAACTGCGTAGACGCTGAGGGCTTAATTTTCCCAAAATTCCTGAAGTACACTTTCAATAAAGCTTTTAACTCCGAGAAATTTCACATGATGACATGAATTTTGAAGATGGGAATTCGGATGCCATTATTGTAGTTTGTCTGGTTAAGTTGTAGGGATTTGAAGAATTGTTTTGGAAAAGTATATATTTTAAACATTTTTATTACACCAGGTTTTCAATCTTTTACCATTTCAACGATAAAAATACATTGCCCAGCAAGCTGATTGTCCTTATGCACACAATCACAAGCATAAACCATTCTGTTATGTAGGTCACAGCAAATGTTTAAGCGTTTAGGCATGTACAGCATGCTTAAATTATTAATAATTTTCTATTCAGTATATCCAGTTACACTCATGAAGTAATTACATCATTTAAAACGTCCTTCTCCGTGAACTATGCGAACTTCAAAAAATTCGTGTACCACAGCTTTTTTTGAAAATGAATTCAATGTGCAGAGTCAAATATACATTTCATGAGAACACAAACGAGTTTATAAGGAATGCATCGTGAGCTCCGCGCAAAAGAAATGAACTTTTTTAAGGTTTGTTATGGAGAAAAGTCAGTACAGACATTTCCACAAGTTTAACCTTCGAATTTTGTTCCTTATAAAGTTCAAGGAAAGGAGTCAAATGTATGTGTGTATGCATAATGTATTATGTATAGGTCACCAGCCTTAAGTAACTAAATGGATGCGTTAAGGTAAGTGGTTTGCAGCTAAGTTAATCGGCCGTTTTTTACGTTATTTAACTTTTGTTTTTGTCGTTATCGCGAATCGTATGGGGAAATAAAGAGTGCCTGAATGTATTGGTGCAGCCCTTATCCTATATGGATGTTCAAATCTACTTGCCAAATGGGGGCCCTGGATGATATCTTCTGTGCCATAAGTTAATCAAGTGCCCTGTGTCTTTCCAACAACCTTAGTCTCTCCTTCTCCATTCGCGCTTGGAGGGACTCGCATCATATTCCCACTATTCCCATATGACCTCTATCTATCTATTTATTAAACACGTTACGCTCGATTGCTTATCTTAACATTTATTCAAATACCCTGCAGCCCATCTTTGAACCTTTCCCACTTCCTTAATCAAATCCATTTCCGACGTGTGCCAAAAAATGCCGCGTATTCTTAGTGAAGTTTCACCAGGGAAAATTAACACTTCTCCATTAATTCCTCAATAGCTTCCAGCACTCGTTGATTGAATCCAAGTTTTTTCAAGGTGACTCAGTAAATTTCCCTAACCTGCTCGGCTCCATGTTAATATTTTCGGAGCGTGATGCCCAAGTACTATAATTGTTCCGAATATACACCCTCGTCAATTTTGTACGCGGTGTTGAGTCTCTCATTTCTTTTTCTCTAAAATTTCATCCTTGTATATATTGCATCTTTTAAGATATAATTCTAAGCCAAATCCAGTGCGCCAATCAAAGAGGAGTGCATAATCGTAGGTATTTTTAAACTTCACGTGCCTTTTTTATTGCGAGTTGAATACTGAAATTCTGATGGGTATGAATCATAGGCAAAATTTGTAGCTAACGCCACGAATATGGAAACATGAGTGGTGTATATTGTATTTCGAGGAGCCCTCCAGCATTTGCGAGGATCGAAGCTGTAATATTAACGACGCATGGACTGAAAAGGAAAAAGGGATTGGAGCGTTGAGAAATTCACCACGTCTTCTTTTCATGGTATAATCCTTTGATCAAAAGGAAACAGTTTTTATGGAGCTTATGCTCGAATGAGAAAACGGTTCCAAATCGAAAACTCCTAAATGACATTTATATTTTCCGTAGAGCACCGTCAATGTCTTTGTCGTGCGAGCCCGTAAAAACCAAAGGAGTCGTAGGAGATCCCTATTTGGTCGAAGACTATCTGAGCCTCGGTGCAATTTCGCAAACGGCCACGTCGTCATCCCTGAGGGAACCAACATATCCTTTCCTTGGTGATGGAATAGGGGGCGCAAGACGTCAAATGCTCGGGAGTGAAGCCGGCTTCGGGGAAGAAGACGCCCTCGCCGCCGCCGTATTCATGAGGTGCTCCACCCTCCCGGTAACGCAACACGCAGCTAGGGACCCGAAAAAATAAGAAGAAACCCCCACTCTTTTTCTCCTCCCTTGAGAGCCGGCCGGCTTGCAATCGAAACGACATTTCGTTTCGGAAATGTCTTTTCGGCCACGCCTGCAAGCACTTTGGAGGAGACCAGGAAGGACCTCGTAAGGGGATATATATATATGTGTGTGTGTGTGTGTGTGTGTGTGTACATGTGTGTGTGTATAGATAATATATACACGCACACACACACACACACATATATATATATATATATATATAAAATATATATATATATAAAAGTTGTGTTTGTGTATATATATATATATTATATACATATATATATATATATATATATATATATATATATATATATATATACACACACACATATATACATATACACAGGCACATATAACTCTTCCCTACTTCAATAAGATTGATGTCCATCTTTGTCCCTTAGGAGGGTCCTCTAGAAAATCTCCAACACCCTCAACATATTGAATTTCATTCCTGCTCTCCCAGCTCTTGCACTTATTTCCCGATCTCTCTGTTCATTGTAATCTGTAAAGAGATACGAAGTCAGTGAATCGTCAACGGGAAGAACATGAGGAATACGTCCATGACGCTCCTCATGCTCCTCATTTAAGGAGGACTTCTGAACCTAGATTGCTGGGCAACGTAATCAGCGCTTCTGAACTGATGCAATCAAGTTCTCGAATGAAACAGATTTGTTAATCATTGCATGAATATCATTCTTTGATACCCAGGAGAGTCACTTAAACGTTGATATTTCCCCGGACCATCTCGTATTCCGACTTATGATCAGAAATGGGGGATATTTCTTCAATATGACATTTTGTTTCTTGTCATATTCTCTCGGTAACTCTCACTCGCGATTTCACAAGGTGCTTAAGATAAAACTCACGCTGCTACGTATAGGGACCGTAACTAAGAACGTCACACAAACAGAATCGTGCATAAGTTTATTGAATCGTCTTAATATTCATTTGCAAACTTTTAATCTGCACCCATTTCAAGGTGAAATATACTTCTGTATCGAATGAATGGCGGAGGACAATAACCATTCCAACGCTAAGGATATTTTAAACCTTACATCGACTTTTATCATGGGATCCAAAAAGGGAAAACGGCGAATCGACATATCCTTAATCTATCTTCCATGTGATGAAAGTGGAATGCTATATTCGTCTGCCTCAAAGCTCTCTCTTTTCCCTTCCCTTCCTCATCGGATGACAGTCAGTAGTAAGCTCTGTTAGTCTCCAATCACGCAATGCCCTCCTCTCTAGCCTCCCCTTCTCTCGTCTCTCATTCCTAACCCTGTTAAAACTCATCGCATTTTAGCTCCCCGAGAGTCGCATGAAGGGAGGAGTTTCAACATGGCGCGCGGCGGCATCCAGGTTTAACCTTGAGAGCGATTCAGAGGTCGAAGCTGTTTTTCCCTGCCTTCTACTCTCTCTGTCTCTCTCTCTCTCTCTCCCTCCTCTCTCACTATCTCCCTCTTTCAAGTCCGCGCTGCTCACTACGGCGGCGCCGCGAGACGGCCACCACGCGCAACAACTTCTAGGGTGTTCCTTCGTGCGTACAGTTTTAAGGAAAGCAGATGGAAGGAGGAATGCGAGGAGAATGGGAAAGAGATGTGAAAGAGGACGATGGTGATTAAAAAGGCAGGGGATGAAAGAGGAAAGACGTATAGAATCCTCGGTGCATGCAAAGGGTAAGAATTGAGAACAGAGGAGCGCAGGGTGAAGAGTCGATGGAAAAAGAAACGTGCTGTTTTTGGAAAGGAAAAAACGTGTCGAAAATAAGGATTGGCGAGGAGAAAGCGCCGCCTGTCGAAGTATTAGACATTTGGGAAATGATAGTATTGCTTTCATTAACGCACACGATGGCATTCAGCAGCATGAAGTGATTGGAGAAGGCTGAGCTTACCAAATAGCGAAATGGAAAATTCGGCATGTGTCGCGTAAGCAAGAAGGCCTGCAAGGTGCCGCAAAGGCAAGTTAAATTACTTTTGACGCCCTGTCTTGTAAAAGCTGAGGTTTTCCCGAAAAAAACATTGTTTATCTATGAAATTGATATTATTTTTGTATTTTGTAGATCAAAATTCCAGTTTATGAGTCTGGAAATGGAGAAGGCTGAGATAACTTTATTATTGAGTCCCGCCTAGGCGTGCACGTAGTTACCTCCGAATACCAGACAGCTCGCAACTCGGATGCAACTACCAACTCACGAGGAATCATAAGAAAAGGGGGAGAGAGCAAAAGAACATGGGAGGAGGGTGGGGAGAGTGTCAATCGTTAAGAAAATAGGTAACAGGAAGAAGGGCTGTGAAATGAGAGGAAAGAAACTAATAGGTTCGTGGCACGAAGAAGGAAGAGGTGCGGGGAATAGAAACAGAAGCGGTCACCAGGGACAACGAGAGATAAATGGTTCGGGAAATAAGGATGGAGAGGAAGTATGGAAATAGTCGTTTGAATGGTGTTGGGAGGGGTGAAGTGCAGATGAATGAATAGAAGCGAGGGAGAATGACGAGGGCAGGCGATGAACACAACAGCAAAGAACAGGGCAAAGGATGGAAGAAAGAGCGTGGAGTATGCAAAAGGATTGGAATGATGGAGAAAGCGGGAGGTGGCGCCGGAGAAAGAATTCACGGCAGGAAGAGACCGGTAGGGAGATGAGGGAGGGACGCACACACGAGCGGGGATGGACGAGGAAGGCGAGGAGAGAGGGGTTTTAAGAGGGAGGAGTAGGAAAAAAGGGCAGTTTGTGTTATTACCGCGGGGGGAAAGGAAAAAAAATAAAAATGGAGGAAGGGTGTTGCACTAAGGCGTGGGAGTATTCGGAAAGAGACAAAGGAGACTCGTGTGGAGGGACTGCGGGGGGTGAGGGCGGCGCTGTGGGGGAAGGAAGGAGAGGAGGAGAGAGGTGGAAGGGGCACTATTGAAAAGGTGGCGCGAGAGGGGCGGAGGGATAGGGAAGGATGGGGGAGGGCGGAGAGGGAGGACGGGTGGCGGGGGATTGCGTGGGAGGCGGGGAAGTTTAGCGAGGAGGAGAAGCAGAGGGAGGGAGAGGAGGAAGAGAAATGAGAGAGAAAAACAAGAGAGAGGCAGGACGAGAGAGTGAGGAAGAAGGATGAACCGGTAGGAGACGGAGAGATGTCGCGAGGAGATATGCGGCGGGTGGGGGCAAAAAAGCTATGGGGAGTGGTGACGGACGCGGTGTGCGCGAAGGGAGAAGAACGGGGGAGGGGACGGGAACGCATAACAGCGGGGGAGGTAGAAAAGGTGGCGGAAGCGTCGGTGGCGCGAAAAAGAATGCCAAAGACGGACGAACAGACGGACAAACGTCTTCATCGTGGGCAAGGGAAAACAACGGCGTTTTCCTCCTCAACTACTGCGGCTGGGGCGCTTTGGCCTTCTGTTACAGTTCCGGATAAAGCGCATCCGGAAAAGGAGTGAAACACTGGCGTCGCGACCTCCCCTTTGGGTGCTTCTGACTCAGAGCCGAGAACTCTCCGCGAGTGGGAACTCTTTTTAACGATTATTCCAACCAAGCCACGCGCAAGGCTGGGATATGGGGATCCAAGTATTACTTCAGAGGAAATTAAATTAAAATTACCAAGCGCTTCATTTTATGCCTTTTTGTTCGCACGGTTACTCGAAGTGGGTAAGGAATCTTAGCAGTTCCACCGAGATTATGATCGATTCTGCTATAATTATTGTTGGTGAACCTGGCATCAAAGGGAAAACTTCTAGGTCGTACTCGTATTCCAGTTTTTGATGATGCAACTGCGGAGATAATGTCGTACCTTAAACCAACCGTAGAAAAAGAGCTGTGTCTGCTAGCAAAGCAATATCAAGAGTAAACTGAATACACGACTTTCGTTTCAATCTGATAGCCATCTATCAGTGATATCCAACTGGCTCTTTTACTTAAATACTGAATCAAATAATGCCCTTGAACTATTAGCTCAGGTGACAGTCAATAGCGAAGTGTAAAAATTTTAGAATAATACTTTCTAGTATTATTAATTGAGTACATTCCTTTACTAATACCAAGTCGAAAGGATACATGCTGGAAGAACCAATAACCCTGTACGTTTCGTGGTAAAAGTTCAACAGTAAAGCCAAAATTCCTTAAGTTATTGAGAATGATAGTGGTAATTTGGGTTTGAAATAAAATATTTTCTTGACATAACCGAAAAACTAATGACAGACGGAGCTCCTGCAACTCAAATTACGTTTATTCTAGGACTATTATGGTTAAAAAATTATATGATTCAGCATCATAATAACGGTTGTAAGCAATTTCTTTGTTGTACAATATGCTATTCGGAATACGTAACCATGCCCTGTAAATACACTGCAGTGGAACCAAAAGTTAATTATATGGTTGCACAGCACGAGATATAATAAGAAAATAACTTATTCAATCCGAGCTGTATCACATTTTTAACTCCCAAAAAGAAGATTTCAGATAGAGTTTTCAAGATAGCAGTTAAAATCCAAAGTAAGTATCCGCTACTAGCAATGCTGTTGAAATGAAATAATAATGGCATAATCGTTGATCTTTCTCTTACTGTAGGTGCATAAAATGTTATTAGGCTCCGAGTTACCGCATGAACTTAGTCTATTGAAAGAACCTTCCCATAGAGAAAATCTGCGAACACTAATTCGGAAGATAGCACAATACCTTTTGGCTCAACTCGGAGAACCAATGGGAGAGTACGTCTTCCGATGACCTTATAACAATACGTGCATGCAAACAGAAAGAATGTAGACAGAAACTATGACCCGCAATGGAGAGATTGTTAAGCCATTCAAACTGAGAACATAGTGCTTCACTCAATTCACCAGCATATGGATTCAAAGTATACTTTTTCTGACATTATGTATAAAAAACATATAAATATAAACAGCAGATGGATGTAAACACATTGAACGTGGTTGTGAACTATAAATATCAGGTGAATTATCCTGCCAAATAAAATTGGCTATACTATAAATTTATTGTACTCCAAGTTGAACGGGTATTTTTGCTGACATTTAAAAAACCACAAAAAAATAAACTAAACTGGCGACCTGGGTTTCAATATAGTATCATCGCCTCAGGAGAATATATTGTTCCATCAATTGAAGCTTGGGTTGTTTTGTTAATTTTGGTGTTGAGAGCGTTTAAACCAAAATATGATTACATTTTTCCATTATAATGCGTGCAATTGCAGATATGACATGGTGAAAAATTAAATAAGATTATATTTCAAGCGTTAGCTAAATTATGCGATAGGAAATGAAGAAGTTTAGTCAGCATATACTTGGAACAGAACATTATGTCTCAAAATGATGTTTTGATAATTTCAGGCCAGATATCAGATTGGCTTAAGAAATGAGGTTTTGAATTAAATATCAGTAAATGTACACAACTGAAATATTGGAATAAAAGAAAAGAGGAACAATAAGGGAAACGGGATGATGCGGTGGCTAACATACTGGCTGCCCACCCAGAGGGCACGGTGTCGAATCCAGGGAGTGAAAGATATTTTTCAGTGCTATTCCGTTCCCTACTAGAGGTGCTTTGTGGAGAGCACTTTGAGTGAGTGCGACATCCGTGGGATGGGACGTTTAGCTGCGCCTTAAGCTTTCGTTGAGCGTAGGCTAATGCCGACGCCGGGTTTCTCTCCACCCATCATTCTTTCCTGTCTATCCCTAATGGCGCAAATGGCCTCAGCCGTCGGCCGCCTCCCATAAAACCACCACTACCAAACTACTAGGTACAATAATTTATTAAAAAAATAGAAAAGACCTGATTCAGAGTCCTAGAAAAAATCAAGCACTTCGGTTTTTGGCGTTTCACTGACATCAAACCTTTCATAGGGTACACACACACAGAAGAATGTATGAGTAAGTCTTGAATATTCTATGTTTTATTAGACGTTTGTAGGAAAATATAATTAAAGGTTAAAATAGAAATGTTACTCCATTTTAGTTAGGCCACATTTGGAATCCACGGAAATTAGAATAGGATCCATTGGAGAAAATCTTGATTAAAAGAAATTAAATAAGGTTAAGAGAAAATCCTCCAGATTTTTTAAAAATTGCTACGAGAAGAGAATATGAGTCGCTGGTAAGTTGAAGGAATTAGCTTGGGAGTCTCTCGAATAACGAAGAGAGCAGGCAAGACAGATTTTATAAAGGTGGAGGACACCTGAGTTTTCTTAAAACATCAAGGCATTATTATGGGCCCAAAATATATTGTTGGGTCGACCACCGAGATAAAATAAGAAAGATATGCTCACAGATTCAAATACTCTCTCTCTCTCTTTCCTCGCAAGATGTCCAATAATGTCTAAACCCAACTTAAGCGCCCGAGAATATATACTTAAAGACAAACATTGAATGATTTACTGCGTGATATATACGTACATAAATAAATATATTAATATATAAATACAAAAAATATATATGAGCTAATAATAAAAATATTACCAAATGCGAATATGCACTAATATTTTTGTATTCGTGTCCTTAGGTTCAATTTTAATATTTCTTTGTATCACGCGGGAGAAGAACAAGTACTTGAAAATGTCGGTGACGGTGTCTTCATGTATTTCTCGTAATTTGTCACCGTGCTCAGATTTATCAATATAATTTGGAGCCACGATAATCCACTCAATGTCGCAAGAAAATGCAGGTGTCCTACAGCTTTCTTAGATTTTAAGTGATACGTGCTCTCTTCGTGAATCATTGAGCTCCCAGTTTAATTCCTTCAGCATACCCGTCAGGTTTACCATCTCAATCTTTTCCATACTTGAATTAAAAATGGATTGCAAATGCTTGCCGCGTATTGCAAACGCGTACTGTCTAAAGCGAAGTAGCACCTACCTAATGCTCTTTGCATAACGTTTTCCCACAGCTATTCTACTAAAACCTAGTTTCTTTAAGGCAGACCCTGTTTTTTTCTGATGACTTTGACTCATTTAAGGTCTAATTCATGCGTATAATTTAAGTATATGACCTGTGCTCAGTTGTTCAATTCGAGTCCCTCTTTCTATTCTTGATGACTTCCCATTCTTCCATTTTATTCCAAGAATCCGGTTCTATACGTTTTCCTATGTTTCATTCCATGTTCCATTTCAAATGCTACTCCGTCATAGATGGATAAAAATTATTGATATTTAGAATTTTAAATGATGATCATAGGAATATGATTAACAAATTTACATGACCTAGCATTTAAAAAGCTGGTAAACGAAAACATTGATGTCAAAGTAGAATTCTAAGGGTCCGCAATGTACACCCTTAAACGTTATAGCAGAACCATATCATTTTATGAAGAAAAAATATAATAGTTAGGTTTTATACGCATGGTAAAACATTTTAAGCCATTCTAGCAGCCGCTGAAGCGCTTTCAGGTCCGCGGAGGAGATTACTATCTTCCGATGACGACGCTAACTGTGGAAGTCAACCAGCTGGGAACCGTTGTAAAAGGCTTGCGCTGTCACATGAGACTGTTGCTTTTGCATTCAACGAGAGGGAAACACGGGGTTGAACTCTTGAATTTGTGTGTAGCGGAGGTTGTTCCGGGAAGGGGGGCAGGGGAGAGCCGCGCCCGACGGGGAGGAATCGGACAAAATGGCGGCGTCGGAAGGAAAGGGGATGTGTGGCGCGAGTGAGCGCTTGCTTCGAGGAGGGAGAGGGGATGGATGCTGCTGGGCTTTTGGTAAAGACGGGTTTCGGATGTTAAGGGGCGCGAAGAAAAAGAGAGGAATAGTGAGCTAGAAGAGGAGCGAAGGGGAGGAGGGAAACGTAGTCTCGGCCATAAGGGAGACTCGACTTCTTGCGGGAGGGGCATGTGTGGTCGAGAAATGAGAGAGGCGAATGGGAAAGAAAAACTCTTGACTATTGACTCAAATTAAGGGAGAGAT
The DNA here is from genome assembly GCF_022747635.1 of Hetaerina americana. Lineage (NCBI taxonomy): Eukaryota > Metazoa > Arthropoda > Insecta > Odonata > Calopterygidae > Hetaerina > Hetaerina americana. The sequence continues at coordinate 67,189,818 of NW_027286985.1, read as the reverse complement.
ATCTCCGTCTCTCTGCTTCCGTCATCTTTGTTTTTAATCGTCTCGTCTCCTTCATCATTCCACCTCGCCCGTCGCCTCTCGCCACTTATTAAGTTTGTCGTATTTCCACTTCTCATAACCGTCACCTTCTCTCCTCCCTCAGCACGTCGTCCCGACTGAAATATAGGGATGTTTATACTTCTTTAAAACTTGTGCCCATTGGCTTTGTATTCCCATTCTGTATGTCTGAGCGCCATAATTATCCGAAACCGGCCGAGATGACAGGCATGCACACATAATTACTCGTCGCAGACTCATAGAAGTAGGCGGCGAAGAAATGGAAGATGATTCTACGGATTTATCAGAAAAACTATTACTAAAATCTTCCATAAGATCCTATTCTTGCAAACTACTTTCACCTAACAGATTACTTACATTATTTAGCACGCTTCTTCAGCCTCATGAGACCGACAGACTTTGTCTCAAGTATAAATCACTCTGGTCGCACATTATATGACTTTCTGGAATTGCCCCTACCTCTCAGATCTTTTTAGGTACCCTCTACCTTCTTTTTTTTCACCTGTACCTACGTTTAAATGTGGTGTTTGAACCAGAAGATAGTTGTAATTAAACCATATCTCTCGCAAAACACTACCGTTTTCTCCCTGTGGTCATTCCTCGTTTCTACACCATACATCGCCCCCATCTCTCCCTTCGCCCACCATCGCATTCCGATCTCTCTTCACTGCCAAAGGTTTCCTTCCAAGAATAACCGCAATAATTCTCTCCAGTTGATCACGTACATCACCTAATTCCCTCTTCACATTATTTACTTTCCAGAATCAACCCTTAATAGGAACTAACTTAGTTAGATCTGCTTTTATCTCTTCTAATAATATTTTGGCTCAGTTTCTCTTGGTTGACAACTTTTTTCCCTAATATTTCGTTTAAAGATACTGCTACCATCACACTAGCTCTTCAATTCTACTGTCTATTGCAACGTAACTATTTCTATAAAAAGCTACTGTAATTACCCTCCGTAAAACCAACATTCATACAAATTTGGAGCAGTTTAAAAGAACAATGTCATATTCCCTATTAGCTGAGCACTCTCATTCCGAAGCATAGATACACTATAACTGCCGTTTACACCAATACCGAATTCAATGCCAAACTTTGCCTTTTAACCGTTGTTCCAAAATAAGATTTGTTTGAATTCAAAACCCTGATTGATTCACTGCGAATATCGCCTTGGAAAGTTTTAATCTTTGGTGTTCTGGGGCAACAGACACCTTGAAATCAAAGGTATTCTGTGGTGTCACGATATCATAGGCATAAAATAATTGACAAGCCACAGAATACCGAAAGTTTTGAAGGCCCGAAACGATCACATTGATTAAATTTGTAAAATAAATACAATTATATTTGCATTCCAGAAACGAAATTTGTGATGTTTTTTTATGATACGTATATAGAAGGGGAAAAATGATTTTTCATCAAAATAAAACCGAGAAAGAGAACTAATTTTGCAGTTCTGACAAAAATATCTACGGGGTTCATTTAATTTAATTAATTTTGGGTGACGCATAGCATTTTTTGGGGTATAATGTACCTCCATCAACTTCTAATTTTATCTTCATTAACTGGATTTTCTGTTCAGTGCTCTTTCCTCATTGGACGGAAAGTTCTATTAATTTTGAGTTAATTGTTATAGATCCAAAATAGTGCCGAGGAAACTGTTAATCCAGCACACAACAAGTTTGTAAATATGATATTTCACATTGCCCTTAACAGTTCGCCAGGTCCTTCTTGGCAATGCCTGTATCTTACTACTTCCCCCATCCTCTTCATTCCTATGGACACACATTCTTGAAGAGATGTGATTTCTTGACCTGAATATGGGCCTTTCATTATTCACTCTCTCCCATGACCTCTCAGTTTCCCCAGTTTCGCTCTTTAATTAACTCTTAACCTGATAAAAATTTATATTTATATAAAAATTAATATCTCTGCATGCATAGTAATTAGATTTTGGTCTCTGTTATCTGAAGTATTACATAACATAAAAACAGAAAGCAAAAATGACAAACATGACGACACTGCAGGGTCTGCCATCGAGACGGGATTCGAACTCACGACTATTGGTAAAACCAGCGACCATCTCACTCAGAGGTTTAACTATGTTCACCACGGCACTTAATGTTTAGCTTTTTTTTCGTTATTTATCTCCCCCTATGATCTAAAGGTTATATGGAAACACAGGTACAAATCTTTGAAACTAACCTGAATGAATTGTTTTCCTATCGGTATTTTTATTCCCCATTTTTTATAGGGCCTATTTTCTTCAATGCAGTACATTCGTTTCCTCCACTTAAGATGTCTATTGTTATGTCTTTCTTTCCACATCAATCCCATTTTTTAAATAGTCCCCCACGGTAGTAGAAATGATAGCCTATCAATACTGTCTGGCTACTTGTTAGTTGACTTCAACCCCGGGAAAAGCGGAAATCACTAAGAGACCTTATACTAATAATGTCATTTTCATATCACTTGGACTTTCTGAGATGACACAGAAGGAACCGAAAAATGACTTCTCCTCTACATTAAATGCCACATCTGCCAGGGTCTTATAAACTCTATCCCATCACAATTAAAATATTTCAGGGTAAAATACTTCTTTTTACGTCCACGAGAACTTATGATATTCGCAATTCATATATCACAATACGATATCATTACTTCTTTGACGCTTTCCTAATGTTTACCCTGGGTAATCTTAAACAGTAGGCATTAATATTGATTACTTAATACCATTTAGTCCCATTTTGTCTGCTCAGCATATAATAATTTTATTATGAAGACGAACTAAGAGAATATTTCGTCTTCATAATAAACATCAAAGACTGAATCGTATTTACAGGACCATATTTACGTTAATCGGCGATTATCACTTCAATTAAGCGGTATTTGGTTGGATTTGGTTTTTTTTTGTCTTTCTTCTCATGTTAATCACGAAAATGAAAAAATGATATGCATGTAATATATATATCAAATGGGGAATAATAATTGTTTAAAGTATCGAAAGTTACCAGCAGATCCAAGTATTGTTGATTTGAAAGAAAAAATATTATTGATCTCAAAACTGCATAATACTCGCTAATAATATCAGTGATTACCTCGAGTCTTAGAGAGAGCGTTAATAGATATCAGCAGGAATTGAATCTGGGGCAAGATGTACTCTATACTCCTCGGAGCTCCATATGGTTTTGGTAACTCCGTACTTTGGCCAGACTTACAAGGAATTCTCAATGTTCTTAAATCAACCACAGCAAATTTGAGGAATCTTAAGGAATTAGATTAAGTTAAAAATCAAGAATTTATCACTCTAACGATCTTTCATTTTGGAATAATTTTGCTTTGTTCTATCCTCGTTAAGAGATCGCAGTCGTAGGTCGCTCTCTATTACCTGATTACTTATCAACGGCATTACAAATAAAAGTATGCGGACCAGTTCTTCATTTCGCGGAATATTTTCCTTCCATCCTCGTATGATTGATTTTACTTCCGGGCGACGATTATAGTGGCGTAAATTTACTTTTAGAGCTTATCTCATCCCGTGTTTTGCAAGAGTTCATTGAGTCCACATTTCGAAAAAGGAGAACTCTTCCAACACATGGGATTCGATCCAGGCGTCTCCAAGCCTATAACTCAAGTAATTAAGTGAGGATGTTTCCTGGAGAGTTTTGTTTTCACTTAGATTTTAGGTAGTGAAAATTCGAACCGGTTTCTATTATGAGCATCAAATTTCGACAACCAACCAAACAGTTTGGTCCGGTTCATTGGATTTCAATGTTCAGCTATTATGTTGTCGATATAGTCATGTTTGTTATATTTTTCACTGTAAATTGGCGCTACTGCTGTGTGTGAATAATGTTTTAAAATAAAATGAATAGTCTTAAAAATTGGCCAGAACAAAATGCGTTTACATTGGTTGTAGGAGCAAGTATCTTCGGTTTCATCCTAAGTAGAAGGGAATAATATCGAAGGAACGGCTACAAAACCCTCAATTTATCTCACTGTTTTCAGCAGAAAAAAATGACGCACTTTTTCCACAAAAGTTTAGAGCGTCCGAGCAGATAATACTTCAGAATTTTTTCTTTCGAGTTATGCTCGTTTTATTTCGCCTCGTTATTCTCGGCTCCTCCTCTCCATCTCTACCGCCCTCCCTCAATCCCATTCTCTCTCTCTCTCCCATGACCAGCGACCCTTTCGTCCCGTGCCCCCCTTTGTGTGGGTACGTGTAAGTGCTGCTTTCCCAAACGTCCTCTCCCACGGGTGATCAAAGTAATTGGACGCAATGTGAGTGAAATGATTCGCCGCGAAACGCTATCTAATCACGTGGGATACAGAGAGGAGAGGGCGGAGGGGGGGAAGGTTGGCTGGGGAGGAGTGAGGGAGGGATGGAAGGGGGGGGAGGGAAGAGATGTGATGAGGGAGATAAAAACGTCTCTCCACTTGTCTTTTGTACTTCACATTCCCCCTCCCCCTCCCCCGCACCTCCCCGCCCCCCTCCCACCCACGACCACTCCTCCTCCTCTTCGGGTGGTGCGCGTTTGAACGTGTGGGAAAACACGGCAGAGGGTGAAGGTGGTTGGCGATAAAAAGCGACCGGAATTAATGAGATGGATGAATTAATGAACGGAGATGAAAAAAACTGGGAATCGATAGCTAATAGATGGGGGAGGGGGGCTATTGCCCTTGAACTTCGCTTGGTAGGTTCCAAAGGGTGGTACACATACTGCAAGGTGAGAGATAAATGCGATTAAGGGTAATGACGCCTGTGAAACAGAAGCGAGCTGAATGGTTGCGTGATTTCATAGGAAAGAGCGAAAAATGGGTTTAATCATCGGTGGCGGTAAGAGAACGCGAATAGTTAATACCATAAAGTCACCCGAGAACATCGCTCGCTTCCTTCACTCCAAAGGCACCTTTCTGGTGGCCACTCAAAATTCAGCAGTGAGACTAAATTCATCAAAGGAAAAGTGATCCATCACTGACTCTGTGTTTCTTCAAAAGAGTGTAGCTCTTTTGTGGAATGAAGTTCATTTTGTCTTCTTCCAGGGAAAAATTATAAAGGTAATATAATAAATAAAAGGGCAAATTTGCTAATCTATGAATACCATGAGAATTCCATAAGAACAATTTTCATAGTAGAATTGTTTCCCGTAGACTGCAATGCACTGTCAGTGATAGGAGAAGTTCATTTATTGCAATGTAAAAGAGGGAGAAAATAGGTCAGAACCAAATCATCCGACCACGTCGCGCAAAACAAAGCTTGTTTTCAACACCTATTTACTTAGAAAATCTTATTTTCAAATATATTTTAACAAGAAAGAAGCTTTATATTTGAGGATTAGCCGTACACCCTACGAAGGTTGGGGTTGAATACGCCTAATCGCTTGTCATTTCCTCAGGGTACAAACATAAGTAACATTGATCGGAAATAATCAGAGCTATGTTCACATCCTTCATCAAATTTGTAAAAATAAAAAAAAACCTTGGCTGCTGTTTAAAAAAATAATATGTTAAATATTACCTGAACCATATCCTTGAGATACGAGTAATTTACTAAGCCCTTGTTTATCATTCATGCATACTTTCCTGACTCTAGGAAATAAGCCAAATAAATGTTATTTACTTGCCTAACGTACACATGCAGTAAATTAAGAATGTTACTTTTGCAAAATTTCTCAGAGGGAGTGTGAGTTCGCTGATTTTAAATCTTGTCTCAAATGAGTGATTTTTGACTTTTTGCAGTGTTGTTCCCGGGAATTTTTTTTCTAGCACCATGGGGTTTTACGCTCATAAATTAGCAGAGTATAATACCATGAAGGGTCGATTAAATAAAGCGTGATACCTTAAGTTAGCCTCTCTACAGAAAAGATTAATAACACGACAAGAGATTGTTTTTGTCAAGCTAATTCCACGCACACAATATTCTACAACGGAACATGTGGCGCTGTTGCGAAAAAAAGCTAAATTAGTTTCAGGCTGAATGAAAGGTTTCTTTTTGCTAGATTGATCTGTTTGTCGTCGTTTTTCTCTCGAGAGGAAACCGGTGACCAAGGGATGTTCTGAGAATTCACCCGAACGTTTAGAAGATCTGAAACACATGTAACGTCGCCACGATGCAGTGAGGAGAGAAATAAATGGTACCCGAGAGGAATGGACCAGAGATGTGAAAGTGGGAGTGGCCAAGTCCAGAGGTGAGAATTAACGCGATCTGCAATTACACTAGAAAAAAGAAAGAAAGGTTTACGTAGCAAGAAATGCGGGAGTCAACCAGAAGAAATGCGTAGCTTCATAAATGCCCTGTGAACATAAATGCTAGATTTACTCCATGCACCGTTCCCAGGGATATGTATTCAGAAAACCATGATTACAGGGCAAACTAAATAATGAAAATTATTACTTTATGTTCATCGTTAATTTTACGCATTTATAAATACATAATTCTAAAATATAACAGTATACGAAAGACCGCAGCGGAAATTAACCAAGAAGTTAAATTGGAGTAGAAGTGTTTAGGGGAGGCGACCGACAGCTGAGGTCATTTGCGCCATAGGGGATAGACAGGAAAGGATGAAGGGTGGAGAAAAACCCGGCGTCGGCATTAGCCTACTCTTTACGAAAGGCGCCAAGGGGTCCGCAGCTTAACGTCCCATCCGACGGACGGCGTACTCCCTCAAATTGCCCTCCACAAAGCACCTCAAGTAGGGATCGAGATACCTCTGAAAAATATTCAACACCGCCGGGATTTGAACCCGGGCCCCAACACCATCTCGATCACAGTTAAATTGGTGAAAATATATGTAATCACCCTCAAATCAGGTATCAAACTAAACAATGGTAAAAGAAAGGAAGTATATAATGACAGACGTCTCTAATAATGATGAAAATGCTTCAATGGAGAATTTTCTACAAGACAAACTGAGGTAGTTTACGGATGTGATTGATTTTAGATGAACCTGAGAATTAAATTTTAATATTGCAAATAGTTCAGAGACAATATTCCAGGTATACTTCGAGCACAATGAACATGCTAGTCAATAAACTGAGAAAGACAAGGCGTTCTTGAGTATCCATCTAAATTGGAGTAAATTATTCGGATCTCACACTTTATCGTCCATTCATGCTATTCAGAAAATTTCCCAGACTGAGGCACAAGCAATTAAATATTTACATCGGTTTTACATTCTCTTGAATTTCCTTCGCGTTTGCAACAAACCATCTTTAGTCGCTGTTGTATCCTTATCTCCTTTTGTCTTAACGATTTTGGTAGTTAGCATCAAAAGCAAAAATGTTTGTTTAAATCACAAACCAAGCGTAGTATATATATATATATATATATATATATATATATATATATATATATATATATACTAACCTTTGGGTTGATTACTGTGTTTATGGTTTTTTTTATACACTCATTTATATAGAAACAGATATAGCACATAAAGGACGAACACAGGAGAGGTAGGGAAGGGGGATTCCGCCTTCCCCACCTCTCCTGTGTTCGTCCTTTATGTGTTTTCCTATCCATTTTCCTTATATCTGTTTCTATATAAATGAGTATTTGTTTGCCGTTTGGCGGTATTTCGTGTTTGAATGTATACATATATATATATACACACACACATATAAACCATAAACACAGTAATCAACCTGAAGGTCGGTTTGGTAGGTGATGGTAGAGTTCACCCAGTGCTAAGCCCGACGGCGTGTGAAATTCACACATTAGGGGTAGGGGACCAGTTCCTTTCCCTGATACATACATATATATATATATATATATATATATATATATATATATATATATATATATATATACATATATAGTATACACACACATATAACAGTAAAGTAGCGAAGTACTTGTTTACCCTGGGAGATAATTACCAGAGGCATAAATCACAAATATTTTTAAACATAAATTCTGGGAACCCTTAAACCAACTATAAATTCTCTTTTCATGGTACTTCCCATATTGCACAAAGTTTCCGAGAGAAAAAACACCTTTTTCTACTGGTCTTTATATTATTATTCTTTATTGCACCTCAATGTGAGGGATTTTTACACAGGTTCAAATTAAACAGAAAAAATTAAACCAAACAAAGACGTAAATTTCTTCAAATATTTAGTTCCACAGCAAACATAAAACGATAACTCAGGATCATAAAGTCCACCATAGGGATAAGGACAATATATGCGATTCCATATGAGTTCGACGAGGGAAGGCAAACAATACCGGAAAAGGGGATGGAAAAATCTGAGTTCGATGCGCATGAATTTCGTAATATGGTAAAAGATGGAACAAAAGCCGATGAAATTATGGTGAGAAGTGAAAACGCTAGAACAGTGAAGAAGATTGATCAAGCATTTCAGCGGCTATTCGGGGCTACCTCGTTGCGCCACTCGTGTCCTTTTCTGTATGTTTACTACACAATGCTTCGCCTTTCCGTGGTATACCGACTGCCCTTACGGCTATCATATTTCATTTCGCAGGAGGACTTATTGCGACGGGAAAATTTTCGGAATGGAACGCAATAAAGGGGAGAAGGGGTCAAGACGAAAAGGATGGAGGCTAAAAGAAAATTAAATCAATTCAGAAAAGGCACCAGCCCAGCGTTTTTTCGACGGCGTCATACGAATTTCAGCCTTCCATTTCTGGAATGAGGGCATGACAAAGCGAATAGGAGTGTAATTGCTATCAAAACCATGACGCAAACCGCCCGCCTCTGGAGATGGAACATTGGAATTTATACGGAGTTCGTAGGCTCAGAGATAAATATTGGAATATTTACTTTTATTATTCAGCGGTAAGTCAGTTACAAAAACTAATTTAAAAATCGACTCGTTATGAAAATCGGAGTGAATAGTTTGCTGGATTTGGTCACGCACCGACGAAAAATAAGTGGGCAAAATGTTACAGCAAAATTCTATTTTCAATTTCCAACCTCTTTCTTCGTTTTTTAAGTCAAGGCAAAGGGTAAGGAAGCCATGATAGCTTGTTTATTAACCACACTATTGAATTAAGCATACAAAGATTTATTACTACCATGTTTTCAACGTTACTTGGCCATTTTAGGTCTTAAGATAACGAAGGACGTCTAGACTATGGTCATCATAATCTTTTTATAACCATATAGTGGGATAATATAATTATTCAACGAGCTAGCATGCTCGCCTACGACAACATAACACCTGAATCAACGTAATTGATATGAACCATTAATGAACAATGCTAATGATATGGAGTCGTTTCACGCATAAAAATAGCCGTAAAAGTCAATCTGGAAGGTGGGAAAATGAAGTGACAATTTGGACTGCGTACACTGGACTGTATACTGCCTTGTATTTGGAATGCCCTGTATATCGATACGAAGGCAGATAAGGCATAGCGGGGTTTGTTTAGTGCGGCGTTATTAGGATTTCTCAGCTTTTAAAGAACAGTTCCAAATTAAAATGTTTTAGTTTTACCCTATTCTTCGTTATTTTTTCACAAGCGAATCAATTTCGGTTTTAAATAAAACCGTTTATATCAATAATCAAACCTTATCTGTACACATGACGGCGGGACCAACTCAGTGGATACCGCATCTTTCTGACCACCAAAACCAGGGGGATTTCATGTAATCGCGAAATGGAGCAAAATATTAGAGATATCTCGATTTAATAAACAAAAAATACATACAAAAAGAGCTTTTAAGAACATCTAAATTAATTTCGATGAGCTAGAGGCGAGAAGAGAGAAAATTTTATTGAAACGGAGAGGAAAATATGATAGAGAAATGGCGAATTCTCTATCTCTAGTAAACCGAGGCGCTATTGTGGAATGGATGCGAAAACAGCTTCATGGTAGAATGAAACCGAACTATTTTGTAACAAATATAAGGTCGATCGTTATAATGCATGAATAAGAGTATTTTTTCCAGCAAATATCTCGATAGATTCTGTCTTTCAGTTAACGGATATCACTGAACGCAGGGATATTAATTGACATCATTAGATTTCTCTCAATGAAGTCTAGGAAAACATAACTTGAGCATTGGATTATGTCCAACCTAATAAATTATACGACTTGAGGAAACTGTAATCAATGAGGGCCTGGTATGGAGAATATTTAGCCGTAATAATCGAAGTCACGATTTTTCTCATCAAGAGATAAAATAACCAAATTTCATTGTTGTTATCCGAGAATGGCGAATAATACGTGCAATTAAACTGATGCAATGAATTACTTCCAATCATACAAAGTGAATGCATAGAGAGGTTTCCTAGAAAGGCATTAAGATAATATTTCCAATCGAAAAATACCTCGCAATTAGAGCCTTCATTGTGCACAAAGGCTCGCCTTTTGAGCGTGTTGTAACTCAGGAAAATTGTGAAAGATGGCACTGAGAAAGAGAGCCCATAAAGAAAATGGAGTTCACCTCTTAACCCAGGAAGAGTGGAATATTTTATGATTTCCCCTCCGCAGAACGTGACGAGAAGGTTAAAAAGTAGATGTATTTTTCAAAGTAAGCAGATGAAAAAGTGTGTGATAAAAATACGGGAAAAATTTTTAAAAACATGTGCAGATGGATATCATATCATATTGAAAATGCGAACCACCTTTGGAAGACAACATGCCACCTCCTTAAATAAATCAAATTTGGCTACTCATGACTGCTGTCAGAATGATTACTTCCACATATTTAATGAAAAATTCAATTTGTTGCATAGCATTTGTAGCTTGTCTTGTACGTCTCGTATATGGTTCAGCAGGAAGAATGGAATGGTGACGCAGTTATCTAAATGGGAAAGCCATGTGAATTTAATTACTTGTGAGGTCTTTAATAAATATCCCCGCAAAGAAATTAAGATGAAGTTAAAAAAGTAAAGATTTTTTTCGACATTAACGTCGAGGCCAAATTGAGTCCAGATTGAGTGCTGAGTTTTCTGAATCGATAAAATTAACAGCCTACATCGGTGTTGAAGTTCTCCTATTTAAAATTTAATATTCAAATTATAAATATATATATATATATATATATATATATATATATATATATATATATATATATATATATATACACATAGAAAATGTGGGTTGCGGTAGTTCAGGGGGTTTAGCGTTGGACTACTGACCGGAGAATCCCGGGTTCGATTGCCGGGAAGTCTCTGGGTACCACCCAAGCTATGTGATTTTCCGGGTACCAGAACTTCCTGGGAAGCCATAATCATAACCATAAAAAGGAAAGGATCTGGCCCCCTACCCCTAATGTGTGAATTTCACACGCCGTCGGGTCTAGTACTGGGTGAACTCTGCCATCACCAACCAAACCGACTTTCGGGTTGATTATTGTGTTTCTGGTGTATATATATTATATATATATATATATATATATATATATATATATATATACACAGGTATATGCACTTTAAACATGTGTATATATATGTACACACATGAAGTGAGTTAAAAAAGTAAGGTGACTTTTTATTTGTATGAAACAATATTTATTTATTCTTAAAAATTCAAGCTGTCCTATTCAAAGTAATCTCCCCCAGTTATAATACACTTGTGCCAACGCTTTTTCCAATCCTCGGAGAAATTCTGACAAACACTTTTTGGTATAGCCTTGAGCTCTTCTAGCAATGCAGTCTTTATTTCCTCAATCGTTTCAAATCTCCGTCATTTCATAGGTTTTTTTCAGATTCCAGATCAGGAATAAGTCACAGGAGATCAAAAATGGTGAACATGGTGGCTGAGACATTAGTGAAGTGTTGTTTTTGGCCAAAAAATCTCTCACATGCAACGATTCAGGAGCAGGCGCATTATCGTGATGGAAAATAAATGAACTGTTTTTCCACAGTTCCGGACGATATTTTCGTATTGCTACTCGCAAACGGCGCATAAATTCAAGGTAATACTTCTTATTGACCGTGCAACCTTGTGATGAGAACTCCTGATGCACTACGATTCGGCAATCGAAGAAAAAAGTGAAAGAAAACCTTGACATTTGATCAAACTTTCCGTATTTTTTTTTCGGTTTTGGTTCTCCAGGGATATTCCACTGTGACGATTGCGCTTTGGTTACGACGTCATAACCATACATATACCCATGATTCGCCAACAGTTATGATCGTTTTGAAATAATCAGGATCATCACTGACATCATTCACCAGCTCCTGAATGATGCTCATGCTACAGTTCTTTTGGTCAAAATTAAACCGTTTCGGAACGTATTTCGCTGACATCCGTCTCATGCCCAAAACATCTAAAAATAATTGCATGGCACGAGCCAACCGATATGCCAACACTCTCAGCAACTTTTCTCATAGTAAAATTGACGATTTTTCAAAACAATTTTCTTCACTGCATCAACGTTTTCATCTTTTTTGACGCACTGAGGCGTCCAGAGCGAGGTTCGTCATTAGCATCTTCTCGACCATCTTGGAAGAGCTTGTACCGCTTATAAATTTGTTTTTTTGCACAGATCAGACTCAACGTATGCCCCTGTCAACATTTCAAGTGTTTTGGAGTGCTTAATTCCATTTTCTTCACAACATTTGTTGCAAATTATTTCATCCATTTTCTTTTATAGCAGAATATCGCCGAGCTCAACAAAACACGTCTAACGTTGGTATTTGTCAATAACAAATCAAATATGCTACATAGTTAAAACTGTAAAAAAAAATCTTTGAGACATCTTTACCAACATCTCAAAATTAAAAATTCGAAAATCGTATGTATGTTTCCCGAGAAATTTGAAAAATCACCTTACTTTTTGAAACACCTCGTGTGTGTGGGTGCGTGTACACACACACGCACACACACACACACTTATATATATATATATATATATATATATATATATATATATATATATATATAATATTTATGATTAGGTAATCTACCGCTTAAGGTAGGCTACTAACAAAAACATTTTGTGACTCCTAACAAAACAAAAAATCCAGCGTCCTACTCTATATCAGGTCTCTCTTCATTTCTGAGTACTTTCTCCCTTCATCCCGTCCAACATCCCTATCCTGTTCCTTCCCTTTCCTCGTTTGCCTAACATTCTCCCCTCAATTACAGTCTTCAATATCCCACTGCCGGTCAATACCCCCTTCAGCCACTTTTCCTGCCTCCATAGGATTTCTCCCAACAAACCCCTCATTTCGCCATTTCCTCATTTGTTTTCTTCTCTGTCCATTTCACCTTTTCCATTCTTCTCCACACCCACATTTCAAAAGCCTCCAATCTACGTCTATCTTCCTGCTTCAATGACCACGTTTCCGCTCCGTACATAGCTACGCTCCATATCAAAGTTTTTACGAGTCTTTTCTTAATATCCTTACTCATCGTCCCCGTCATCAACTCCCTCCTCCTTGTGAAAGCCTCTTTGCCTAGCGCAATTCTTCTCCTTATGTCCTTACTACTTTGACCGTGTTGGTCCAAAACACTACCGAGATACGTAAACTGTTCTACCTGCTCTAGTTTTTGCCCTCCTATTCTAATGTTAAGCTTAGCCTTTTTCTTTCTAGAAAATCGCATAACCTTTGTTTTTTTAATATTGATTCTCATCCCATACCTGTCGCACTGAATTTCCAATTCACTCAGCAATGCTTGCAACCCCTTGGCTGACTGACAAACTAAAGCTTGGGCATCAACAAACCTTTCTGATTTTACGAATTCCCCGCCCATTTTCATTCCTACCTCCAGTTCTTCCCATGTCTCTTTAATCATTTCCTCTGCATACAGGTTGAACAGCAACGGTGATAATGGACAACCCTGCCTTACACCTCTTCCTAACACTGCCCATTCAAACTCCCCGTTCCCCACTCGCACTTGAGCAGTCTAAGACATGTACAGGTTGCGGATTAGCCTCCTTTCCCTCCAATCTATTCCTATTTTCTGCAGAATACTGATTAGTTTTTCCCATTTCACTTTATCAAACGCTTTTTCTAAATCTACGAAATAAGCAAATACCTCCTGGTGGTACTCTATATTCCTCTCAATTGATAATCTCATTACTGCAATGGCATCACGCATACCTCTCCCCTTCCTAAACCTAAACTTACCTGTATCATCCCCTAATATTGCTTTACTGAATCCCTCCATTCTAATCTATTTAGTGTAAATTCCCTCAATCCTTGATACTTTCTCTGTTTTAGTTCCATCTTAGTTTGTCCTAAGTACATATCTCTTAATATTCCTCGTTGAATCTTCCCTTCTATTATTCCTTCTATTATATTCCTAGTCAATCCATTGCGCCTCAATGTGTGTCCAATCCATTCATATCTTCATTGCCGTAGAGTTCTCAATATGATCCTATCCTCTTTTACCCTTCTACATACTTCCTCGTTCGTTACCTTGTCTGTCCATTTAATCTTCATCATTCTCCTCCAGCCCCATGTTTCAAAGCCTTCTATTCTCCACAGGCCCACTTTTCCAATGTTCCAAGTCTCGGCACCATAGGGCGCCATGCTCCACACAAAAGTCTAGACGACTTGTTTCCTTGTTTCCAGCCTTAGGTTCTTTGGACATAGTAATTGCCTCTTTCTCATGAATGCATTCTTAGCTTGGGCTATTCTTCGCTTGATGTCGGTCGAACTTCTTCCATCCCATGTTATGCTGCTGCCCAGGTAGTCGAAGGATTCCACATGTCCTAGTTTCACCCTCGAATTGTGATATCTGTATTCAACTTCTCTCTTCCACGCAAAAAGATTTTAGTTTTCTTCTTGCTGATGTTCATATTATATTCCCCCAGTACTCTTATTATCTATTATATTCCATAGCACTCAAGAGTTTCCTGCAGGTCCTCTCGCGTTTCTGCCTCTACTGCGATGTCATCTGCAAAACGAAGCATGTTAATTTCTTCTCCATTTAACTTGACTCCTTTGAAACCCAGTTATTGTGTTTCTTTAATTGCCTCTTCCGGGTATACGTTGAATATTGCTCGAAAAAGGTTGCATCCTTGTCTTACTCCTTTGTTTATTAAATATAGTTATTATATAATATTCATAACTTGATTTATATTTCGATATACATTGATTGATACGAGTATACAGGTATAAATTATAACGTGCACTTTTTCGATGATTCCCGGTGTGTTTGCACTTTTAGGACGCCCTTCACGTGGATCATTTTGGAGGTTTTCACGGCCAGGTTTAAACTCTGCCGCACCCTTCTTCACGGTGGAAAATTGATTGAGAAGAGTCCCCATGCGCATTTATAATCATCGAATTATATTTGGTCGACATTAAACATTCTTTTACGAAGAATTTTATCACTGCGCGATACCCGATATTTTCCATTTCTAACAACACACGTACCGCAACTGATTCAAACGGCTGCCTACAGCGAAATGCTCAATATACCGGGTTGCAATTTCACACGGTGACTACTCACAATTGTGCCAACAAAGGAGAAAAAAATTTTGATTGTAATAAGGCCACATATGGGCTAGGACGTAAAGCTTTCAGACCACCCTCGGGTATGTGTGTGTGTGTATTTATGTATGTGAGGAGAAAATATCCTGCAGCCGACCTTGTTATGACGATAAGAGGAAGTAAATAGTTTAATTTCATACCGTTTCACCATAAATGCTTGATTCCGAGAAATCTGAAACGTTATTATTGTCTCAACAGTGTTTACATCAACCACTGTTGTGAATGAAATGGTCGATGGGCACGCATAATTCTTCCCAAAATGTCGATTGATGATTAAATACACTCTGGAATAAAGCACTGTGCAAATTCGAAAATTTTCCAGGGAAACCGATAGTGATTCTTCAACAAAGATAACCTTTTATGCGATATAGAAATTCGAGCTAAATTACCGACTTCCAATTATTTTTCAGCTACGTAATTGGCTATTTCAATCGTGCGGACAAAACAGTGGATAGGTATAATAAGGAGAGCGACTGATTTAAAGGCGTAATCAAATCCCAGCTATAAGCCTGCAGCTGAGCATTAATTACGAATTAATAAGATTCAGATGTCACCCAAGCTCGCTACCACCATTCGGGCTGGGCGCCCTGTGCTTTGCTCTTCCTGTCAGCAGCGCGGCTGGTACACTATTGAGGGTTGCCGAAGGGGACGTTGAAACAGGAAGGTAGGATAAAACGCGGAAGAAAGAGATCGGAAAAAAGGAGCATACGAGGAGAATAGACCTGGGAGGATAAGCTGGGCTGGGTCTGGCGGCCATGGGAGGTCTGGGAAAAGAGCGTGGCGAAGTAGGAGGGGGGGAGATATATGGCGGGTGAAAATGGGATGGGGACTGCAGAGAAAGGGATAAGACGAAAGGGTGGGAAGGCGAGAGGTGGGGGGAGGTAAGGGGGGGAGGAGGAGTTTACAGCCGTGAAAATAGGACATCCTGTGCAAGTGTCTTTTGCTTCCTGTCTGCGCCCCCCCCACCACCCCACCTCTTTCGTCTCCCCGCCTACACCCTCCTCCCCCGACCCTCCAACTCCCACCAAAACATCCTCTTTTCATCCACTTATATCGACGTCATCCACTCCCACCCAGCCGCCCGACTTCCTATACAAACCTCTCTCTCTCTCTCACTCCCACTCGCCCCCTTACACAACTCCTCGAGTTCTTCGTCGTCATTTTATCACACGGCCGTCTTCGTCTCTTCCCTTTCACTTGCTTCCTCTTTCTCTCTGTCTCTCTCTTTCTCCTCTTCCGATTTCATCGAGTGCCCCCGTTCCCCTGCCCCGTGTCCCTTTAAATTCCATCACGCTCCCATGTCCCACCCTCTCCCCTACCCAATTTTGCTGCTTCCAACTAACCCTACTCCCTCCCAAACTCAAGTCGCCATGATATTTCGCAATGACCGCCTGCCTTCCCCTGATCTCTCTCCCCCCCCTCCCCACTTCTTTCCTCGACGTTCGCATTCAATGTTAAATGAAGGGCGGATATCACCCTACTCAGAGATTTATCTTGTGGCGGATGAAGGAGTAGTAGCACATAATGCTCATACTTTCCACGGGATGTAAACGCGATAATATGCGAAGATGTTCGAAGGAGGCTCACGAACTGAGTTGACTCTTAGCAATCGTCCAGTTTAAGCATGTTTTAATTCAGGCGGCTCGGGAAAATCAAGGATAAAGGTTATGCTTTTCAATATTGGAAAAACAGTTCAAATGTTGAAGTTAGAACATCGATTATCCTCAAGACCTCCTTAATTTAAAGTCCCTGGAAAGAAACGAAGAAATAATAAGCACGAGAGGGCCGCTGAATCTTGGTACTGAAGTGAGGTATTGCGCAAGTAAAGAGGGAAAAAAACAAGCAATTCAAATTATTTCATTACTCAATGACGTTGTTGTCAAAGATTCTCGATATTTTTGTGAAGACTTTAAATACGTATAGCATAGCTATCGATTAGTAACTGAAAGCTTAAAAGTAAATTATGACCATGGTTCGCAGTGATCGAAGTATTACAATGCAATGGTTAGTTATTTTCTATCATATAGGCTGTATAATTTGAAGTTTCTCTTTCTGTATGATGTATATCCATTAGATTTTGTGAAAAAATCTTTCAGGGGCATAGAATAATGAAGTGTTCATGATTTAGCGAATCTGGTTGGTGCTTGGGAACCTAAGTGTATTTATAGAATTGTTTTACTAATAAATGAAGTTAGAGTAAAAATGAACTCAGGACAAATACTATCTTTGCTTTCTACAAAATGCATTCAGTGCATAGAGTAAAAATGTGTCATAAAACGCATCAGTCGGTTGTCTGCTATTGATTTTTCCCAGAACATATAGAAAGACATGAAAAATAAATAAATAGAATATTTCGTAGGAGCTGTTATCATTCTGAGTGACTTATAAGTAGAAAGCGTAGGGGTTTAACAAAAAATGTTTCTTCCCTCGGTGTTTTAAATAAATTATAAAAATTTCATGAAAGTTTAACTGTAGTCTAACGCGCATTAAACAAGTCATTGATTGTTTTCATCACAGTGTTCCGGACTGAATAATGCGATAGATATGATGCTCCCGTTGGAAAAATGACTGTTCA
This sequence comes from Hetaerina americana, assembly GCF_022747635.1. Lineage (NCBI taxonomy): Eukaryota > Metazoa > Arthropoda > Insecta > Odonata > Calopterygidae > Hetaerina > Hetaerina americana. Next base: position 67,171,763 of record NW_027286985.1, on the reverse strand, counting down.
TGGTGAAGTCGCGTACTTCGTTCATATTTCAATTGAACAGCTACATCAATTGAAACGTGATCAATGTGATCCGTGATCAATTTTAATTTCAAATTTTGTTTTATCACACTGATAGTCGCTTATAGTAAGTAATCACGTACGTAATGAAGGAATCAATCACAGCTATTAATTAAAATCCATGTATTTAAGGGGAAATCTGACCTGTTTTGAATTTGAATGGTTTTTCCATTCGAAATTCTTTTATATTTGACGAATTTTCCGGAAATGTGTGTGCTTAATGCACAATATTGGTTTTCTATCTACAGGCATCTCTTTCTGTTTTTTCTTTCAAATATTCGTGTTGAATTTGCAAGACACTTTTTTCCATTTTTCATTCTATCCGATATAAAGTTGTAGCATGACCTACGACCTCACATGAGTTTGGTCCATAACCAATGGTTAACGGTGGGAAATGTACCGCAGTCACCCTTCTCATATTTTCAGCTGTAGGAAGGGAGAAAGCACAGCTCAGTTCGCATGATTACTTTCATACGTATGTTCCCATCAATAACACATTTACAGGTTTTCTATATAAGTAAACAGGCGCAAAGTAAGGGAAGATTAAAGTATGTACCAGTATAAAGTTTGTTTACAAACATAAATTATAAACATATAGGCATAGGCAAGCATACAAATTATAAAACATAAAGGCATTGTGTAGAAATTTATGGATATTTAGACGAGCGGAGTAGAGTTTTTCACTAAAATCAAGTTTTCATCGGAAGATAGCGGCAATATTGAATCAAAATTGGAGAGCATGAGCGGTTCATAAATATAAAGTTTCCTCAATAAATTTACCTTAATCGGAAAAATTCCACAGAGAGCCAGTATCCACCATTTCGTGGCTTTTAGCGTTATAAATCACAATTAAACGAAGGTTAACCATAGAAAAACCTAAACCTTTAAGTCTCTTTAGCTGGTTAAAAAAAAAGAATGCACCTTTGGTAAATTTTATCTTGATGCACAAGAATTTCCTCATAAAATGCCGACATTTTTGATTCGGACATTGAATTGAGCACGGAATTTACTGATACGGTGACATGCTGCGTTTTTGGAAATGTTTTTGAACACATGATGTTGTGCATGCCTTTTTAAATGCATAATGGAGGTAGTTTAAAAAAATATTGAAATAAAGCGATGTGGACATCAATTTTTTAAATAGATGCTATATTCATGATATTTATTTCAATGCAGGGTTCCAAAATTTATAACTCTAAGCGTGCGCTGCTCATCAGTCATCTTTGAAGACCATTTCCGGTACTTCACTAAAAAATGTATTCGTTAAATTTATTATCCTCCATTTTACACCAAAAGTAAAGCAGGTTACTTTTAATCTTGCATGACATTAAAAATGAACTGGAACCCAGATGTAAAAATCACAAAAGTGAATACCTATTACATGATACATTTAGAAGTATACAAATTAGTGCACGTATTCCTAATGCTTTAGCAAAATGTCCTGATGCAACTAAAATAAATGCCCATGAATCACTTAAGTGTTTCCAATTTCTCATCATGTTTTCCACCCAGAAATTTGTATTACGACTATTACGTTTTGATATCTATCAATTAAACTTAATTAAAATATTTTTACTGCAACAGAGCACCGAAAAAATGTTAATATTCTATAGACACACCCCATTCAAAATGAACAAAGCGTTGAAGAAAATGCACAAGGACAATGTAACAGTGAAAAGTTATGATAACCCCTTTGTAAACAACTTACATATTTTCTCAAATTTCCCAGTCCCCATAACTTTTTCCTAGAAATTGATATTTTCCGAAATTTCATACACATTAATACTTATTCAAATGAAGAAAATACGAATGGTGAGGCTACCCCAAAACTCTGCTGAGCGAAGAGAATGCAGAAGTTGAAGCATTTACATCCGTCAACTAGCTCTCGACATTAGGTTCGGATTTCGAAATGATTCCTTTTCAAGTACGTACATCATCCGTCGAGAGAAACTCTTGTTTTTCTCACCGAAGTCAGTTCGACTTTCATTCATTGGGTGAAAACGTTCCACAATCCTAGCAAGATGAGGATTCTGAGGCTGATTTCATGGTATTTTCCATTAGGTGTGGATCGCTGAGAATTCTCCCCACTTTGGAAGCCTGAAAGTGCAAGGAATGCGTCCCCGCCCGCCTCTGAGCGATCGCTATGCTCATGCTGTCCTTCAAACTCCGGCCAGCGACGGGCAACGGGGAAGTTGGATAACATCCGCCGCAAATAGCATCGCACCGCCTCTGCCACGCTAACTCACGGATCCCAAACCCATCGTGCGCAATTCTGGCGTCAAGGAATTATTTTGATTCGCCCAATGCTGGCTACTCCACTGGGTCTCCCACGTGGTATATACTCTCCAGTCTTCACAGACCGGTGAATTTTGGTGGCATTAAATTCTTAAAAAATGACATAGTGAACGAGAGATGAATTTAAACAAAAAACCAAGTCAGGAGAACTTGAATTATGATCGAACGAATGGTGCACGTCTAACAGGACGCTACAATTTTAAGAAAACACTTTGTTTTATTCCTGAAATAATTTTGAAACTAAATCATCAATTACAAATAAACACGTTTGGTTTTATACTCAAAGTTTAAAAGTCATTAACTTATTAATTAATATTGTTTCTCCATACAGATATTCAACCGCTACAACTAACCAATCTACTGAAACATTAAAAGACATCCGTGTTCCCCGACGTAAAGGGAAAAAATAAATGCGTGTTTAACTGAACCCATCATTTAACCGTAATCATCCGTTTTAATGTGCCTCGGGTCGTCAAAGACTGTGACAATGTGTGTGCGGCAATAAGGCGTCATATCATATAGGTAACCCTTTTATAACTTTGTGCTGAATAATCAAGGTGACCCACGATACGTGAAGGATACTTTTCATTAGTCATAATTTAAGATATCCCGTATTTAAATGTCTTGACGTAATGGCACAATTACACATCGATTTACGCGGCACTGTAAGTAATGGCTTTGAATAAGAAGAAAGAGGATAAGAAGAGGTAAAGCATACTCGGCATGTTGATTTCCAATCGCCTCAACGCGAGTCATTGAAGAGGCAAAACAGAATACATATTCAGTGCACAAACGTGTTGAAAATCGGGATTATTCTGGGCAGTTGAGGGAAACCTCTATAGCATTGCATTTTTAACTATGGTCAGTAAGGTAAGTGAATATCACTATTAGCTAAATAACGACAACGTTTTTTTAATATATTAAGAAGAAATGAAGAAACAATAAACTCAAATTTCGTGCAATATTTTTAAAGCATGAATATGCATACGCAAAAAAATCTCAATTCATTCATAAAAAATAAAGAATCTCAGTGCTTTCCCACGTACTATTGTTTTTGCGATTCATTCTAAAACCGATATTATTTGCTTGGCGCCTGATTATTTTTTACTTTATAATACTTATTACTCTTCGATAACACAAGACCTTCACAGAAAATTATATTTTGAAAACATATCGAGTTATTTTTTGGCGAAGTAGGCGTTTTACCCAAGGAACACCTATTGAATATACACATATTACCTCATTGAATACCAATATTCAAATTATCTACCAACCTAGGGATACCAGATTCAAGCTAAGGGGATGCCTTTGATCAAATCCAGCTAAACTCAAGCAGTTTGATTTTCCAAATACTACATCTTTCTCGGAAACCGTATAGGGAAAGGAACTTGCCCCCTCTTTCCCGTGAACATCCAACGCCTCAGGGAATAGCAAAAGAGGTGCTTTCCTTTTGCCCACCATAATAATCAATATTTTGTTTAACTAATGCGGGTATCTTATCCATTACGGGTGATATGACCACTATTACACAGCTAAGAGTGCGCAAAGGGAAGTATTAAAACAGTGTATTATGTTATGTTCCTAGAAGGCTTAACCAGTGACGATGGGTGACATACATTTATGCTGTAACAAGATGGAAAAAATCCAACTAAGGAGTAACTTATTCCATTGAATAACCCGCAAACAACCCAGAGCCCCTTGTTTTTACGTGGCATCCGGGGTTGTCTGCATTCTTTGATTAAGTCGATGCTGGCATCCAAATGGCCTTGCCAATTAAATTAAGACCCAGGGCACTTGCCCACGTCCACCTGTGACTAGAATCGCTTGAACTAATGTAATACTAGTACAACATTTTCCGTAACTCTGAATTCAAATATCTTCCCTTTGAAATCCAGCAAATATATTAGCCCTGTCGATGCAAAAATATATTACAAAGCAAATAGATGGCAATGCCACTTACTAAATTGTAAATATATATATATATATATATATATATATATATATATATATACACAGTAACATACAATATAGAAACACAAAAAAAGAAGAACACTCACACGTATTTTCTTGATATTTCGACGGAAACAATCCGTCTTCATCTGAAGATATAGAAGAGATAGATATAGAAGTAATGACTCAGTCATTACTTCTATATCTTCAGATGAAGACGGATTGTTTCCGTCGAAATATCAAGAAAATACGTGTGAGTGTTCTTCTTTTTTTGTGTTTCTATATTGTGTGTTACTGTGTATTGTACTATTCGGCAGTTCCGTGTTACGTCTACGAAAGTGTGTATATATATATATATATATATATATATATATATATATATATATATATATATATATATATATATAATGTAGAGGTGTCTAGCTTTGAGCATATTAAAATAAACTCAATTATATTTTAAAGGTATTCGCGGTAAACCATTTGCGAATCTACGTGAAATTAACGTCACCATGCAAAACGCATCCCTAAGGAATCCTAGAAAAGTCCTGACGACATAAACACAGCCATGCGATATTCCGCGAGCCGCGAGGACGTGTGCCGGGGGATGGTGGCTCATCAGCCATACATGCACAAAAATCAGTTCATAAATACATTTGAATATATATTGTATTCTATATAAAAACACTCATTTAAATACACACATGGATGCCTATATAATCACACAATGATTGACTAGATCATTAAAGGTTTGCCTTTAATTAAATATATTTGGGTCATTGAGTTCGATTTTGCAATGGTTGCGCATCGTTTGAGAGAAGAACGAACCTCTCTTATCTCTCTCATTTTATCAGGGTAGTCAAATTTACCAACATCTTTTGGAGCCGTAATAATTTCAACGTTGTCGCGAAAAAACTCCGGTGGACTGCACCCTTCTAAAAATCATAGTCTTGCATTCTATCTTCGAGAATCAAGGGGCCTCCATTCCAAACCTATTCCATTCAACATATCCATCTATATTATGATATTTTCGAAATTAGACTTTTGAAACGTTGATATTAGAACATTCGTCTCTATGACGAAATATGTTTTCATAAAATCGATTAAACTCTATTTATGCCTTGATGATTCCGTGGTAATAATAGAGAGTATTAGCCTTACTAAGAACAGTCCAGTTTCGATACTACACATGCTTTCGCACAAGTGGAGCTAGAAAGCAGGATAATTACGTGTCTACGCTTTAAGTACCTATAAATAAAACTCACATCATACTTTAAAGATATTTTATTTGTCAAAATTATAATACGATCCGATCACCGTAGAAAATTTCATGAAACACTGATGCAAATATTAAGTTTTCGGTGAATTTTTCTCTAGGAGAGTAAAAGCTTATCTATAGTTGGGCCTAATTAAAATTATTTTGTTGTTATTACATTAAGTGGATGGAAAACGTATTTATAAATTTTATAAGAACCCATAAAAACATTTTTCAAGACTAAAAGGTTCCTGCCACAACATTTGTAGAAAACCTGAAGACTCTGGAAGAATGTAGAAAATCGGAAATCTGACAAGCGTGCATGGTTGCGGTAATACATCACGGTACAACTAGTTTCATATAATAATGTTTACGTCTACTTCGTTCCCTTAATTATGAACCTTCACGACCTTTACCTAATTAAAATCCTTCCCCATAACTTGCATGACAGAAAGGAAAAGTTTAACTTTCGTTTTAATCTAAACCCTTTATTGACTCCAGGGAGGCGAATTTGCCCCCAGGGATACAAGATTATAGTATACATATGTACTCAAAAGAGATTGCAATTAGGCTACTCATAATTTTTCATAGAATAAATATTACAGTGTACTCTATTAATACAGAACTCAGCTCATTGTGAATTAAGCAATACGAATTATTCCTCCGTCATTTCACTCACTGTGTCTTACGATTTACCGTACTTTTATTCCTTATTTCAGTATTATAACTAAATTGAGGAAACTTTAGTAACCTTCCACTCTACCGTAATTAATTCCATTAAACTTTTCATACCGCATATAATATGTGAAAGGATTATTTTTGAAAAATATTTCAATAATATTGGACAATGTAGCATTTTGCGGATACTCCAAAAAGTCTGCACGATCCCAGTTTCTGCGAATCCATTAACTGAGAAACATGAATGTCCTAATGGTATAATTTGAATATCTTGGTAATAATTGGATATTATTGATCAAAGAGAATGGAGCGTGTAATATCATTTCATTGTACTTTCTGATTAATATTTTCTGCAAAGAGGCCAACAAATAACAAATTTAGAGCAAGAGCCACCTGAAGGACTTCAAAACGTTTCGTCAAATAAACCATTCACGCTTTGCTTAAATCTCAGGTTAATATCAGGAATATCAAAATCCTTCTGAGACAACAGCTGTGTATAAAACACGTTTCAAGGGTTCATCCTTACCTTTTCTTTCAATTATAAATTTTAAAAATGTTAAGAAATCCACGGAAAAAAGATAAAAACCCACATTGGTGCATTTAAATGGTGGGTAAAATAGTTTATGAATGAAAGAGTGCCATTGAAATAAGTACATGTACAGATTAAAACCGATTTTTTAATTATATAAAGCGATGTAGGATAGATGATTCACTGGTTTCCAGTTAAGAAAAAGAAACACTTCTCTCAGGGATAATGAGGGGGGGGGGTCAGCGTGATAGGATAGGATTAAACATCATAGTCTGATGATAAAAATAAAAGACAATCCCGTGGCGAAACAGATGGCTACTAAAGGGACAGATACAAAACATTCAAATCAAATGCTGGAATAAGCGAAGGAGTTTTCCTGAAGCGAAGCTAGACCGCTTGCTATGGGGAAAGCATGAAGGACATAACAGCAAAGTGGAGCGAGTCATGAGGACACTCTACGGAAGGAAATGCTAATACCAGCGCAAAACATACTTCTTGAAATCGGAAGACATTTCAACAATGTGGTGTTAACTTCTCTGCAGAAAATAGCCATGAGGCATAGACAGCAGAGCAGAGAAAATTATGCTGGAAGACGGAAGAATAAATGAACGGATCGCATAACCAACGTATGACAGCGAGTTGATGAACTTATACAAAAATGCTGATATGAAGAAGAGATATCCGCTTAGCGTACACATTACAAGACTAATTCTAGCTAACGACAGTCTTCAAAGAGATAGAGAGAACCACATGAAATAGGACAAAAATAGGCCTGGAGGGATGAGGCATATAATACTGACAACGTCGGTCGTACCACTGAATAAATATGTATGCATGAAAAGTATCCAGTGCAGAAGTTGAAGAAGATATATCTTAAACATTTTATTTGATGTTGGAGAAAATAACTGGTGTGCGACCGGAGTCCATCGCAAGAGCGGATATAGGCATCTTCCAAGGGACCTAACTCACGAAGGATCGCGCGACACGCTGCTTTGGTAAACGATTTCCTTGAGCGTGCAATCGACGAGGGAGAGCCAAGATTTCGAATGGGATGGCGCCAAAAGAGAAGTTTGACTGTGACAGGTGAAAATGTTTATCGTCGTCCCAAGTTTAGGGTTACATTAAGGGACTTCCGCCCAGGGTGCCAAAATACTTCGGTTCGGGGTCTTGTGGGAGACTTAAATCAAGAATCTCTCCGGTTATACGTACTGGCTTCGGTTACGTGGATTCCGGGGCTGTGGGGGGGGGGGGGTACCGGGAGGTGAGATTGGAGGGAGGTCGGGGCGTTACGGCACCATTTGGGTATCTTTGCCTCCTCTCTGAAGGCGTTCATTTTTCCTAAATTTCACAACTCATGGTCTTTGACCCGAGGAGTTGATGGAGGGCTGTATTGTACGCCATTCGTTCCCATTCACATCAATTCGTAAAGTTCCTCAGGGGATGAAATTGGTTCATCTCCATTCTCCAATATCCCATGGCATCGATTGGATCTAAAAATATAGAATAAAAAGAGGTGTTTCAGGCGTGATATAGGGTGGAATATCCTAAAATTGATAATTTTTAAGTACAAGTATAGAATTTGTTGTCTTATTCATATTCATTACATTACAGTTTATACTTTGTCTACATAATTGTTTCTCCTTTCTTCTCCCTTCCCATGGTCTAGCCTTCATATCTTTTACAACTTAAGGCCGAGCTTCCTTTGGCCTAGATATTTGTCTCTTGGTCCATTGGGATCTTCTCTCCCGGTGTGCCTCATCATCTGGCTTTTCTCTTTACGGTTCCGCAGGTCTCTTTTATAAACTTACTCGCTCCACATTTAACCTGCCCTATCCTCGGCATCCGCATCTTGATCAACATTTAAAGCCTTCTATTTTATTTTACTCCCCTATCACAGTGCTCCAAATACCCCATCAATAGAGTTTCTACACGAACCCTGTTCAGTTCACATCTGATATCAACCCTATATCCTTGGAGCATATCTAGTGAAGAAGCATAAGTGATGGTTGACTTAATAAGCGTGTTTCTCATGTCACTTTTACCGCAGAGAACAGTGTTGTACAAATACTGATGGCCTCATATATATGCAAAATATACTGGAACTTCATTGGGGTGAAATTTCACATTGAAGTGAAATTGCACATTGATGTGAAGTTGAAATTATGGAGGTTAGATCGCGAATAAAATGAGTCAATGTGTCACACTGGTTCTTGTATTAATTAAGAGTGAAGAAAAGAAATGCAAAAATCATATATACGAAGTTCTGAGACAGTTAACATATGCTCATGTAGTTTTTAAGCACCCAAAGAGATTCTTAGTAATTTTTTAAACGTGCTCTGAAAACTATATTGGACTGAATCTCAGTCCGCAATCCAATTTTCCTGAGATCCAATTAAAAAAAATAAGAGATGTGCCTGTATTCTCCCTCAAATTGATAAGTTTCACTCATACGAAGGCAGGAAGGTGATGTTATGCTAGGATTATTATAATTCTTTTATAATCAGGCATAAGTTTTCCTAACGAAAGGCATGTGCATATTCGCCATGAAACGATAATTCTTCTAGTGGTAGTCATCCACTGTCATAAAAGTATGCGTTAAATCTTGGTTGTTGAAGTCAATTTTTATGAGAATTAACACAGGAAGACCTTTTTTGTCATTTTCATTTAATAGAGTGCACATAAGAGCACAAATTTGGAATGTTTTATCAAAACGCCGCGAATGTACCCGAAATCTCAATCCAACATCCTTAATAGCTTCATAATTGATCGGAAAAGTGTGCATTTGAACGAAATTTGGCGAGATGACGGCAAACATTATGTTTAATCTGGAGAAAATGTTACCTTAATAAAGAAACCTATAAATATACCTCCATTTGATGAAGTATGAATTAACAGCGTTTCATTTAAGATTAATCGATGCGTCCACATGATGCGTCCATATGACCATAGCCATTATAATATTACTTTTTTGTTGTGCACCATCAAATAATCAGGGTTAAACAAATTCCAGCATAATTCCGTAAAAGTGTTCAAATTCTTAATTCCATAATCTCCAAAAGTCTAATTTCACCTTAACCATCCGGATTACGCCACAAACGGAAACCTTAAACTTAGGCCAGGATAATAATAGGAGCATACGACTGGTACAGCGCTGGTTCTTGACAACATTTCTTGAACTTCCTCCAGACTAAATTTTTGCATGATGCAAGAGATCCTAATTACCTGCCACATAACGCACTTTCACCATTTTTTTTGCAATTTCCGCTCCATTATTTTTTTAAAAGTTTTCCTAAGTACCTATGAGAAGTTTCATAACTAAAATTAATATCCTGACACCTGCGATATGAAAACACCGATATCCGTTCAACGAATCGATGACTTTAAATTTCCAGTACTGACAGCGTGTTTATACATTTTCCGATTATGTTGACATATTCATCAGATTTTACTCAGCATTTTGTTTTATCAATCGCCGTAGAAATTCGACCTAACACCTTTTGTTTATGGACTCCACAACGTTGTTATCCCTTTCTAATAAGCTACTTAAGTTATATCCAGGAACAAGAGAGCATCCATGAACTTTGGTCATGAATGTATGTATGTAGAGACTTTATAAATTTGTATAGGTAGCACTTAGCTTTACGGTAAAAATTATTAAGATAACACATTTTCTGAATCCACGGTTTTTTCTTTTGTAGCCGGCAATAGCTTCCTATTCATCTTGAGCGTCTTTGAAATATTGGTTCCCTTGGTGCTCTTCGGACTTCTTTCATCCCATGTCCTGCCGCTTCCGAGTTTTGAGGAAGACTCATTTTGGTTTAATTTGTTTTCCCGCACGGAAATACCTGCCTTCTGTTGTTCCCTTCCGCACGCCTGTATTGCAATATTCTCTCACTTGTTTATCATGCCATATCGTTTATATATTTAATCAATGTGCGTATGATAGCTTTATGCATAAGTAAAACATAAAACGGAGTCTAAAAAAAGGCGTTTTGTCAAATTTCGGCGGAGATCTATGAAAAACTGAAACCTACAAGCAGGCGAATTTTTTAGCGTAATTAAAGGAAAATATATATTCATACTATCGGTAAATTGTGATAAAATATCGGATTCAAAATTTACCGATCGGCGAATATAAAATACTTATGATTGGGTGAAACCTTTTTTAATTAAATATATCAATAATATAACGATATTAAATAAGGAGAAAATTGTCTGGAAGTACTTCCTCTCATGGTTAATTTTTTTTGACTTAGACATTGCTTAAGACGTAATCCAGGCATAGGAATTTCTTCGATACTCCTCATTCCCAATTCTTATAATACTCTCCCATCTTATGATAATTCCCATATCGTAATTCTTATGATACTCTCTTATTTCTGAATATTATCAAATGCTAAGCAGTGCAGTTGTGGCCTAGCATCCTTATCTCAACACAACCAATTCCACAGTATAATATTAATGCTTGAATTGGAAATCTAATCTTTACTCTGATCAAGTGGGAAGAAAAAGAAGTCTCGGATAACAAATATTTTTAGTAAGGATATGAAACTATGATCTACATTTTATCAGGCGAGAGAATAACTTCCGAGGAAACTCCGTTCTTCTGAATACTTGAGAGTTCCTTAATTCTGAAGCTTTAACTGCCCTCTCCGAAGAATAATGAATATGACTTTAAAAATATTCGTGTAATTGCAAATAATACATATTTCAGCTATGATGACAGAAATTCACCAAACGGTTCAAATTTTAACAGAAATTTCTCAGTTTAACCTCCTAATAATTATCATTAAAAGAAGAGTTTAGTTCGACATAAATGCTTACCAAAATTCGTTCAATTCTAAATGGCGCTCGTGAAAGAATTAGAAATAAGTTCTTGATAGCAGTGTGGCAATTCTCCTGCCAAATGGGCAAACAAGCATTCGTAGACACACACTGAATCCAAATCTCATTCGTTCGCTTTCGACACCGGAGGGTAATAAAAGAAGCAAACACCGCGTGAGTGACGTGCATGCGACAATGCTGCTACGAGCATGAGACACTAAAATACGACGCAAATTGCGAGACGGGGTAACGTAACGATGTTCAATGGGTCTACCGACTCTTGCCAATCCTCTGGTGAACTCAGTCAGCACGCACTAATCGCAATGAATAATACATGCACTACAATGGATATTAAAATGTAGCGTGCAAAGAGGGAAATATGTTTCATGAAAGCCAACTTTCTCCGTTACTCTTTACTCCGCTTTACTTCTTCAGCTGTCATTTAGATTTCTGAAAAAGCATTAAAAGCATTCGAAAATTTTGCCTACGGACGAGGCTGGCCTCTGAGGCTGCTACGTTTAGCCATGTAAGATTAATGCTTAAAATAGGCTACAAATACATTTCCCAACAAATTTTCGCGGAATGAACTTTCGTCAAGTAACGAGTCAAATCAATAATAGAAGAAGAACTAAAATAGAGCAAAGCATAAGAATCACCATAAGAAAGTTAAAAATTTTTCACCAAAACTTTAGCAAGCAATTAATTTAAGACATCTATCAGTTTTCATTATCATACTTTTCACTAAAGTTTCAAGGAAATAGGACCTGAAATAAGTTGCAAAATATTTCGTTATCAGCAGATTAATGATAAAATATTTGTGCGTGCTCCGTTTTTCCGTGAAATTAAAAATAGGTTCATAAAATACCACAATTATCAGGTGATCTTATCCCCATATGCCTCAACATAAACTTGTTGGGGCAGTCAAAAATTAACTGCAAAAAAATCTATTAAGATACAATTTTTTTAATTTCGAGAAGCTTTCAGATCAGATAAATTGAACAAAAATTTGTATTCAAGAAGCGCTTTCAGCTGAGTTTTCAGTTTAATGTTTTTCTTATGGACATGCTTTTGAGTTTTCAGCATTTAAGCATGGTTTAAAAAAATTGATAAGAGCCAAATATTCAGAAAACAATTCCTCATTGTATTCTATGCCAATGTTTCGTGTTATGCATAGTTTTTAATATTTAGTGTTCTGCAAAAATGTGAACATATAGTACAGAAATTGCTAGTCGCACGCCAACATAACTTTATGCCGAAGTGTATAAGTACTAAAGGCCTAAAGTCCTAGAGCTCTAAGCGCTACATGGCTTAGACAGAGAGGTCATGGTTGGCCATGAAAATAATATAGTGAAATATTTTCTTCATAGTAAGTGACTAAAAATCATTAAGTTTAGAATTCACGTATGTTATTGTCAAATTTTGAAAGATTTTTTCGATTCTGACCAGTCATAAATCAAAAAATCTTGTCTAAATATATGATATTCTGTGCGACCTGGGCTTTTCATAAAGTAATATTTATGCGATTTATGCGTAATAGAAGAAATTTAGTCGGATTACTTTACCTCCACATCCATTTCTAAGATGCACATAACAGCGCGATTCTGTTTCAGTTGTTCCGCGAATTGTGTCAGCACAATGACTTATTGGAAATTAAGGCACGTGTGAAAGCTTATCTTTACCAACATCCTTCCTCTCTCCCCCGCATTATCTTCCTTATTGCATGCAGACTATTATTACGACTTCCCGCCTCATTATTTCCAAGGTTAAGAACGGTTGAATGATTTTTTTACCCTTTTCCTGCCGGAGGGAAGGGAATTTGATGGGTATCGTTCGATGAACAAATTGTGAACACCTAAAATAGCATTCATAAAACAACCAAAATAAAATATCAGGATAATAGTATCAAAATTATGAAAGAATGCTTTGTCAGCAAGGACACGGAAGAATGGCTGAATTTATTAGGTCTTATTAATGATGTTATAAATGTGCAATCACTTATTAAGGTCGTATAAGTGATTTAATTTGCAAACGTAATGGTAATATTCCATAAACTTTCATAAAAATACATACTTAATCACAGGTGCAAGTGTATTTTCAGTTTCTCCCAAAGGTAAGCCAAGAGACTGTGGTAACCTTTTGGCGATTCGTTCAGAATGGTTTGGAGTTCGTTTGAGAAAATGGTCCAGGTTTTGTGCCAACAACGTCAAAACAAAATAATCAATTTTAATGCAAGCTATTTAAATTATTGGATTAGGAAGTGCATTACCGATTAATATGCTTTCCTGCAAAAATACGCAATAAGATTTTGTGCAAAAACATTTTTTTTTATAAATTGGCAAGGTAGGTACAAATAATTTAGCCTGATGCTAAATGTTCTCCCAGACCGCGACTGATACTATTACATTTTAGGAAGAGGGCTGTTTAACCATTTAATATTACCTTGATCAAAAATTTCCCGGAATTTATTCAGAAAATTAAAAATACAAGTTTATTCATCTAAATCTATATTGTCCCCTTCAAAGTAATCCCCATCGACTGCAACACACTTATGCCAGCGCTTGATCCAATCCTCGAAACATTTTTTATATTCGGTTTTCGGTATGTCCATCAGTGCTTCCTGCGATTTTTCCATTACTTCCTCTCGGCTGCTAAAACGCGTTCCCCGTAATGGTTTTTTAACTCGATTGAACAGAAAGAAGTCACAGGGAGCCAAATCAGGTGAATTCGGTGGCTGTTGGATGGTATTTGTTGCATTTTTCGTAAAAAAATTACGAATAATGATAGCACTGTGCGACGGTGCGTTATCATGGTGCAAAATCCACGAGTTTTCTGCCCACATTTCTGGTCTCTTTCGGCGAATTGCTTCACGCAAACGTCTCATAACGCCCAAATAATACTCTTTGTTTACTGTCTGGCCTTCTGGCAAAAATTCATGATGCACTACACCGTTGTAATCCATGAAAACCGTCAGCATTGCCTTCTTTTTTGACTGAAAACGACGTGGTTTTTTTGGTCTCGGCTCATTTGGTGAACGCCATTCACTTGCCTGATGTCTGGATTGCGTGTCGTACTCATAAACCCACGTCTCGTCTCCAGTAATGATCCTTTTGATGAATGTGGGATCGGATTCAGCCTCGCAAATCATGTCTTTTGCGACGTCAACACGGTCTCTTTTTTGCATGAAATTGAGGTCTTTTGACACCAACTTTGCTGCTACACGACGGAAACCCAAATCATTAACCACAATGTCTTGGGCGGATCCATAGGCAATGTTCAAGTCCTCCGCTATTTCTCTGATGGTTAATTTGCGGTTATTGACCAACATTTCTTTTACTTTATCAATTCTTTCACCGACTTTCGATGTCGATGGTCTGCCACTGCGTTCATCATCTTCGATTGACTCACGACCACTTCTGAACCGCTCGTGCCACTGGTAAACGACCGTTTTTTTTAGAGAATCGTTGCCGAAACACTTTTCCAACATTTCCAACGTCCGTGCGCCACTAAATCCGTTTTTTACGCAAAATTTAATACAAGTTCGTTGTTGCAAATTTAAATCCATTTCTGCAATTGTAAAAAATCGCCAACACACACAGAGATAGATGTACTCTTGGCTACGTAACTTTTGCAAATGTCAAGTTATGACACTAAGATTTAAAGGGAATATCAACAACAGATGTACCAATTTAACAAAAAAAACAGAACTCAAATCGGAACGATGGGAGCGCCACACGGTGGTTATTCCGGGAACTTTTTGATCAAGGTAGTATAGCATAGCATACTACCCAATAGTAGTATAGCATACTCAGCCCAAAAGACTGCCGACGTAGTTTAATGACAGAAAAAATTCGCCTCCTTTTGCTAGCATGTACAAGACAGCGAAGAGAACTCGATATCCTTCGACGAATTCATTTAAAATATTGACATTGGCAAACAGATTATTCCGAGGAGAAAAATCAAGGTCAAAAATACATTTAATTTTTTTAACGTTTGCCTTCAATCATGCCTTGCGTCATTAGCATGATGAAATCAGCTGCGCAAAATTGGTGAGTGAACCAATTTCATCAAACGATGGCATACCGCTCACAAACAACAAAAATGAGACTTATTCCAATTGCCCCGGCAATTTGTGATGAGAATATGGCATCGGTATTACTCTTCATGTAAATATTATTACACAGAGGCATTTGTTGGATATAAGGAGTGAAGGATAACCTTTTTTTACGACAGTTCTCTCATGGCCCTCTTGCCGTAAAAATGTGAAGAGTAAAATTAAACTGAATGGGATTAATCGTGGGCGTAAAAAAATTCTCTCCATTTTATGAGGCCTGTCGCTTTTTAAGGTTTCTCCTGAGCGACACACTCCCTCCACTCCGAAGACCCCCGACTTCCTCAGAGCTATCGATAAAAATGCTATTTTCATCATTATTATATTAGAAATCTTCATTAATTATTAAGATGCACCATGAGGCACTAGTCTTATACATATATGGCATTTCATCAGTAGGGAAATGGATCCCTTAAAGTCTTCCCCTTGGGAGAAATTTGTTCGTGCTCACATGGTTATCCGAGCACGCTCATTTGACGCTTTTAACGATGTCCTCAAGACGAAATCTTCTTTTATTTTCACGCATATTCTTCTCGTTTCCCAGACTAAATAAATGAGTAAAATATGAGTGGCATTAAGGGGGGAAAAATTATTCCCTCCCTTCCACCACCCCAATCCCGTTACAATACACTTGTCGAGCATCCAGCTTCTCTAAAAATTTTAAGCCCCTCCTTTAACAGAGTAAACTCTCTTTCTCTCTCCGTTGTCCTCCCCTCCAGCTCCACTTCACTCCCCCTCGCTAATAATATCTTTCCCATTATTTTCTCAAGTCCTGAGAACTTCTGTTCTCCCTATTTAAGCTTCCCCCCTCTCCATTTCGCTTTATCTTCCCGGCCTCCCGTTCCATTCCACGCAACTGCCCGCACTCATCTCCACTCCACTCCACCCCCCCCACTCACCTTCCCTCGCCATTCTCTCCTCTCGCATTCCTTACTTCTTTTACATTTATTCCTTCTCACTCTGCAGGCGTCTCCTCTTCGCCCTTGCACTCCCGAATTTCAACCCTCTCCCTCCCACAAACCCTCCACCCTTTCTTTTCCTCGCTGCTCTTCTTCTCCCAGCCTCTCTCTCCTTCCCCTTAAGCACTTTTATTTTTTCTTTTCTTAGTCCCTTTCCCGGTGTTTTCTCGCAGCGTTGCCACCCTTTGTTCCCGTGGCTTGCGATGCATTCTCCCGGGAGTGGAGGAATGGTAGCTCAACCGCGTCCCAACTAAATACTCACTAATGTGAGAGCCTAATTCTGCCACACTATCAGGACTTAAAACCTGTACATCACCCATCCGAATGTACAATCATAGTACATAATACTAGTACTGAAGCAAGTGCGGCTGCAAAATTCGATGAGGGTTGTGAATGGAATTTTAAAATTTATTAAATTTTAATTCAACACCCTTAGGGTATTTACTAGAGGTATACTTTATTAATCCAATTATCTACAAGAAAAAAATAAGCTAATGGAATTATTGTTAGTAATTTGTCATTTCAATGGATGTAGCACTTATTCTTGTACCCATAAGGTTCTATCTTGTGTCGCAAGGGGCGTTTCGTATGCGACACAAAGGGTATCGCGGAAAATCACAGTAAATACGCCGAGTCTTACCAAAACAATCGTTTATTATACAACATCAGTCACATTACACCATTAACCTAAGTATAAGCAATTGAGTATTTATTCCAGCCAGATTCTTCAGATGATGTGACAATTTCACTTTGCATGAAAAAATCGATTGAAACGTGGGCGAAACTGTTATGTTTTTACGAAAATTCATAAGCAGATGAAATTTCGAATAGAAATATTAAGTTGATTCATTGGTATCATCCCGCGAGAGCCTTTACAAACATTTAATTAAATAATTTCAGTTATAAAAACAGTTAATATTGATTGGCGTATGAGGGATGAAGTTGACACACTGCTGATAGGTCGCATGACTTCATTATACTAAATTCAATAACACTAGGCGCAGTTTAAAAAAATGTCTAATCTATAACTCTGTTTACGATGAACCTAATAAGCCTATTACACATTACGCAGTAAGGAAATTACTCTATCTTGAACACCACGTCTTCTACGTATTGTTTAACATTGGTTCTTATTAGTTTACCTGGGTTTTCTTAAGTCTCTTACTTTACAGAAAATTAATTGGCCCATTTCTTCCTTTTCCATAATTGCTTCCCCTTAAGCGTCGTACATCAAGTCTGTTTTGCCTACTTAACCAAACTTATCTTTTTTTACTTTTACTTTTCCATCCATCATTATTTTCTGCTCCAACATAAAATATCATTTTTGTTCTTCTACACCCATGAATCTGTTCCAGGAAATTTATTTATTTATTTATTCAGCCTTAGCCCGAAAACAGCACTCTGGCCTTTAAATCGGACTATTAACGAAGAATAACAATGGAGACGATTACAAACACCCAAGCCCTAGGCGGAAGAAACCCACCCAGGCGGGAATCGAACCCGCGACCCATGGATTTGCAGACGAGGACGTTACCCCGCCGCCAATTGTTTTATTTCTCAAAGAGTTAGGTTTTTCGCCCAAAATATTTTTGTTTCACTCAGAATATTCAGCGACATGTATTAACAAGCCCTTCCATTAGCTACATTAACAATGTGGCAGGTCTCCCATTTTTCATTAAAATTATCATACAATACTCATGTTCTATAGAAGAAAAAAATTGCTAGAAAGCATTTAATAGGCCTAACTATAATCATAGGTGGAGTTATATAGCCAAAAAGGAGCGGCACCGAGATACTAAAGCGGGAGTCCAGAACCAGCGAGTCTGACTGGCGATGCTTAAGATCATCGGAATGAATATTGGTGAAACCCACAATATTTTCAGGTAAATTTTTTTTCCTGAATTTAAGTAATAGGGCGATGGAAAAAATGTCTCCTACAACCAAACTGTGTTGCCTTATTGGTGAGAGAAAGCAACTTCACCAAAAGGCACTTAAGCTACAGACGAAGAAGAAGGATCCGGCTTCGATTGCTGTAGCTGTGAGAGAGTGAAGTTAGATGCAGTTGATCTCAGTACTTTAACATCGAGGGCAACGGCAAACCATCACATTGGTCTCCCTATTTGAGATAGTCTTGATTTAAAAAGATATGGTCATATTCATATAAAAGAATATTTCCTTCCGGTAAAGCTGGGCGGCGATTGAAACTAAAAATCCAAACTTCTCTGTCACCCCGTGTACTTGTTTACAAAGTTTCCTGAGTTTTTTTAACCCCACATATTTCCACCTTTTACTACTTTCAATTGATACTAACTATTTTCAACATATCGGAAAAAGTTACTCATTTTCACAAACCAAAGAACTTTGGATTGAGTAATGTGTAAGGGACATTTGTAGACATGATGAAATGGATCGGAAATGTGAAAAACCTCTTGCTATTCCTCACGAGTGGAAAAAATCTTGGGGGTTCAGACATGAAGACCCTAGTAAAACCCCAAGCAGGAAAACACCCACAATGAAGGGGTGGGGTGTGAAAAACCTGCGAAAACCCTGCAAGATAGTAAATAAAATAAAAATAAAATAAAAAATAAACCAAGTGAAACATATATAAAGTACAATAAATGCATATACAACAGTGCGAGGTAGGGTGCAAAACAAAATGGCAATCATGTAAAATAAGTTATACAATGGAGTACAGTAAAATAAATACATATGAATATACAGACTTACATAATAAAGTAAAATAAGATATCATATGTTTTAAAGCAAAGTGAAGTACATGGTAAGAAATGGTACAGGCAGAGAGGAATTGAGATGATATGTCTACATAGGAGTAAATTTATACAGAAGTGTTTTCGTCATGTAGAACCATTTTAGGGTATTTGTTTTTGAATGAAGTGAGTGACTGGCAATTTTTAATGTCCTTAAAAAAGTGTTCCAGAGTCTACAGGCTGTTACATGAAAAGATTTGCTGTAAGTTATTGTGTCCTGTGTCGATGTATTAAGTAGATTTATTTCCCCAAGTGTTGACACTGTGCAGACTGTTAATGAGGACAACTTTAACAGATAATTACTTAGGTAGATAACTGTTTTTGTTATTAAAGAGAAGTAAGAGTGTATGCAGATTTCGCCTTCCCTCATGCTTCAGCTATTTAAGTTTAGACTAACTTTCAGAGATATGATCTCGCTTCTTGAGACAGCAGATAAATCGTACATAGGTGTATTGAGTTCGTAGTTTTAAAGTTAGTTGGTGTGTCAAGTCTTGGTAAACTGTATCGTAGTAGTCAAAGTGTGATAGTATAAGTGTCTTGATAAGCTGCTTGAGTGATGAGAAAGAGATAATGCTTTTAGGTTTCTTTAAAGAGTGAAGATTAAAGTAAATGGTTTTGCAGATTTTATATACCTGATCGGTCCACGTCTGAGTTTCGTTAAAAATAATCCCAAGGTTAGAGTCTTCCCTTCTACATATTTGTGTTTCTTCCATGTATTCATTTATTGTTATCCATGACTTCATAATGTCCCAAATTATAACTAATTTACTCAGGTAATTTCCTTATCGGACTCCATATTGCCTTTTCACCCTCCTGCCTGTCTCAATTCACATTTCATTCCGCCATTTTGTCTTCAGCGTCCGTCCAGAGCATCAGGTTTCGAAGACTTCTGTTCTTCTCCGGTCTAATTTTTCAGTCCATGTTTCCGACTTGTAGGAAAGATTAATACCAAAAACTGCCATTCGTGCCGTTTCGTACCCATTCGGAACATTCCAAAAATTCCAGCCACTGCAAGAATGCATTCACACAATGCTTTTTTGTTTGCGTATTTTCTTCTAAATGCACAATAGTTGCCTTTTCGTGCCATGCGCCTTTTCGTTTTAACTTATCTCAGCTTGATATTCATTAAGCCCTTTACGCTCGCATGTTATGCTACTTCCAGGATGTGTGAAAGTTCATCTTGATCTCATTTTTGCCTAAGAGTCTTCCTTTTGAAAATGAGGAAATTAGTTTTCTTTAAGCTGACTTTCGTCATACATTGTCCTCATTACTTTTTTTGTGACCGGGTGACACATGTGGGTACCCTCAACTTTACAAGTTACGGAGTATTATACATTAGAGGGGCGGAGAGGCAACGTAGGGTAGTAATAGTTATGAATAGAAACTGGGGAGAAAAATAGTGAAAGTAGAACAGGCGAATTGCTGGGTATTATCAGTAGGAAGAGCAGAAAATCTAGTCAATATAACGGTAATCAGATTCTACATGCCGGCAAGCGTTTATAGGGAGGGAGAAGTGGGTAGTGTGTGCGAATAGTTAGTTAAAAATAATTGTGAATGTACCTGAAAGAAAACACTTGATAGTAGTACCGGAGATCTGGAATAAGGTGGAACGCGAAGGGAAAGATGGGAGTGTGAAGGAGTGTACAGTTTACGCGAAAGGTATGATCGCGAGGAGAAAACAATGGGAGAATGGGAGAAATAGCTTAATTATTATTAACTCCTGGTTTAAACACCACCGTAGACTTAGATACACTTGGGAAATTGCGGTACATATAAATATACCAGCTAAAGTATACTATGATTAGTCAAACATATGCGAATATCGTGATCAACCTACATCTTTATCTGAGAGCGGGTGCGGATTCGGCTCACAATTTAGTACCCATGAAGTACTAGGCTAAATTTAACAGAATGAGTAAAGGAAGAGATATCAGGGGATGGAATGTAAAAGATCTTTGGGTCTAAAAGGAAGGAGTACCAGGAGGCAGTTGATAAATTGCTGAGCGGGGATAATGGGAAGGGCAGAGTAGAATAAAGATAGCACTATCTCAAACAATGGATAAGGAAAGCGGCAAACGAAACTATAGGAACGATAATTTTAAAAGGATCAGCAAGCTAGGGATTACAGAGGATGTGATTAAGATAGATGAAGGTGGATGAAAAAAGGAAATAAAGAACGTGAACTCACAATTGATGTCACGAAAGTGCAAATAGATAAGCAATAAACTAAGGCGATAAAATAATGCCAAAAAGGGAGCATGGTGGCAAAAATATGGGACATATACCGAGATAGAACGAATTAGACGCGATACATAGGAAGGTGAAGGAAATATCAGCATTAATGAAAGGAAAATCAGTTCATAAATGCTAGAGTTGCAACGGGTATAAATCAGTCGAGGAGGAATATATTTAAAAAAAATAGGTACTAATAACATGGAAAGAATAGATAGAGCAGCTGTAAGGTAGAGAAAATAGACCAGTGAGTTTGAATATAGATAGGGAATTTGGTATGGATGAGGATAGCATAGAACCAGAGATATTTGACCGCGAGGTAGAAAAGGTGTTGAAGGATATGAAATCGATTAAGGCTTTGGGAAAGGATAACATCCCCACAGAACAACTCAATTATTTAGCAAAACTAATAAGGTAGGGTTTTTATTGACTAAATTGTTGCCCTTGTGAGGGCGAAATTTGGCCTGACGCCGTTGTAAGGCGTCAGTATGAATACAATTTAGAATATTCGTTTCCCCATCTTACTTTTCAATTCTATTCTTCCTTATTGGATAGATGTGTACTAAATTTGTATAGTCATGCGTATGTTAGTTGATAGTATATGCATTTGCATGTGTGTGGGTTGAGAAGGTTTTCGCATGAATATATACGCCTTTCTGGGTGTAGATTTGCATGAATATGTTGGTTTTGCATGTGGTTTTAATCTCTTTCACGGTTGGTGACCTAACACCCCCCACCACACGCCCTTTTGGGTAATTATGTATATGCACAAGCCTTAAAAAGGGAACAGTAGTAGTATGTAAGGAAAATAGAACCATAATATTGATTTCACAATTGGGGAAGCCCGTACTTTTGGCAATCAACGAAAGATCGGAGAAAAGAGCAATTGAGCAATTAGAAGAGGATCAATTTGGATTTTTAAATGGGATGGGTACGTTTCATGACGATAACGATTTTACCAATAGGACGGGACATAATGTACAACTAGGATGTGCATATACGTATGCTCCATTTATTTTGTGAGGCGTTAGCCGAAAGTTAATTTAAATGAGTTAATTTCATGAACGATCCGCATAAGATAGGAGAATTCAGCAGGACTAGGGTCTTATCCGATATACATATATACTTGTCATAGGCTTCACAATCGCGATTAGCGAGTCAAGATTTGAAATGATCAGGTCAAGGCAATAGATTAAAAAAGAATGACCACTATCTCTTATTCTTTTCAATACAATATGCCGAAGAGAAGATAAGGGAGTAATGGAAAGGTGAAATGGGCTAAAAAAACAGTGAAAGGAGCGGGGAACACATAAAATCAGGCATATTATTATAAGGTAATTAACTGGTTAAGATAGGTTTTTGGGTGAACACAACTACCAAATAAATATTTTCTGACTCCTAATAAACATAAAATCCAGGATCCTACTCTACATCAGGTCCTTCTTCATCTCTGAGTACTTCCTTCCTCCCTTCATCCCGTCCAACATCCCTATCCTGTTCCTTCCCTTTCCTCGTTTTCCTAAAATTCTCCCCTCTATTACAGTCTTCAACATCCCACTGACGGTCAATGCCCCCTTCATCCACTTTTCCTACCTCCATAGGATTTCTCCCAACAAACCCCTCTCTTCGCCCACCATACCAAGTACTTCCTAATACGTTTTCCTTTCGGTGCATTTCACCTTCTCCATTCTTCTCCACGCCCACATTTCAAAAGCCTCCAATCTACGTCTATCTTCCTGCTTCAATGACCACGTTTCCGCTCCGTACATAGCTACGCTCCATATAAAAGTTTTTACGACTCTTTTCTTAACATCCTTACTCAACGTCCCTCTCATCAACTCCCTCCTTGTGAAAGCTTCTTTTCCTAGCGCAATTCTTCTCATTACGTCCTACTACTTTGACCCTGTTGGTCCAAAACACTACCGAGATACGTAAATTGTTCTACCTGCTCTAGTTTTTGCCCCCCTATTTTAATGTTTAGCTTTGCCTTTTTCTTTTTGGAAAATCGCATAACCTTTGTTTTATTAATCCCATACCTGTCGCACTGAATTTCCAATTCACTCAGCAATGCTTGCAACCCCTTGGCTGACTGACAAACTAAAGCTTGGGCATCAACAAACCTGTCTGATTTTACGAATTCCCCGCCCACTTACATTCCTACCTCGAGTTCTTCCCATGCCTCTTTCATCATTTCCTCTGCATACAGGTTGAACAGCAACGGTGATAATGGGCAACCCTGCCTTACACCCCTTCCTAGCACTACCCATCCTGACTCCCCGTTTCCCACCCGCACCTGAGCAGTCTGAGACATGTACAGGTTGCGGATTAGCCTCCTATCCCTCCAATCTATTCCTACTTTCTTCAATATACTCATTAGTTTTTCCCATTTCACTCTATCGAACGCTTTTTCGAAATCTACGAAACAGGCAAATACTTCCTTGTTGTATTTTATATTACTCTGGATTAGTGATCTCATTACAGCAATGGCATCACGCGTACCTCTCCCCTTCCTGAACCCAAACTGATCATCCCCTAACTAATCACTTGCCCTACTCTCTATCCTTTTATTGATGATCCTGAAAACAACTTTAGCTATATGGGATATCAAAATTATTGTTCTTTAGTCCTCACATGATGTAGCCTTTACTTTTTTCGGAATAGGAACGGTGAACGGTGAGAACGGTGAACGGTGTTCTCACAAAGTCTTCCGGCCAGTTTCCTCATAGATACTACGAATAAGTCCATATAGCCTCTTCGTCCCACATTTTCCTAAACCTTTATAGGTGTTCCGCAGGAATATTATCCACCCCCAGGGCCCTATTTCGTTTCATCTCCCTTAATGTCCTATCAGGCATATTAGTGAATGAATATTCGTAAGTTAACTAATAATGACCAAATCATAACAATTTTCCATTACATACTCAGATTTATTACATGGCCAGTTTCGATGCAATACAACACCTTCAGGTGAAGATAATGTGGTACATCGACACTGGGTTGAAATAAATCAATGTCTAGTAGTCAATTTATCATTTTTTTCGTAATTATGTTCTAATTCCAACATATCATGCCTGAAACTATGCAATTTGTTACTTAGCTAGGCAGTCAGTCAAAGAGTTACAATTATTGCTATGCGCATAATAGATTCTATGTAAGACTTAGAATAAGAATTGATGACACGAAAACGAAGGTATTGTAATTATCAAGAAATAGGAAAACTAAAAGAAACAGTAATGTTTGGGGAAATGAGCTAGAGTAGGTGGAGCGGTTCAACTTGCTGGGAAGTGTTTTGAATGAAGGTAGGTAGGATGGGGATTTTAAAAAAGATTTGCATTGAGTACAAAGCTTCACAAAGAGGTTTTCTCTTGAGTATTTTTCCCCAAGAGTTTTCATCTCCTATTTGACCCGTCCATATTTTTGCATCACAGTTGACAGTCCACGATTACTCACATTGTTGTGGTATACATTTATGTACGACAACGAGACGTTTATTATTGTTTACGTATACATTGAGATAGTTCACACACTACCACATTTATTATTCCGAACCTATAGATGAAGTAGTGGGTTCGATATCTGGCTCTTCTCCTGAGTGTCTACTATGTGCATCTCCTACGTGGGCGTTGTTCGAATGCAGTACTTGTCACTACCATATTCTTTCCGTTGAACAAGCCTTTCTTTTTTATCGTTACATTTCCACAAGGAGACTGGGTCAGTGGCAGATCCCTGTGCACCGTGAGCTAATACCCATCCTTCTTTGTGGCTGTTTTCCCGCTTGGGCTTTTACTAGGGTCTTCATGTCTGAACTCCCTAGGTGTTTTCCACAAAATTAAATACTGTGCTTATTTATTTTATTATATATACTCGTATGACTTTACGATTTTTTACATCGCATTAAATTTCCTCTTATTATTATTATTGTTTTTATGTGCTTGACGAAGGGTTAAATGGAGGAAGGGACCTCATGGTCTCAATTTTGCCCGTTTAAAGACGTTTGTCTATCTATCTATCTCTGCAAAGGGTAGACCAAGGGTCAAATGCGTGCACCAAGTAAAGATTGGCCGGCAGAACTCTCAAGGGCTTAGGAAGTTAGCCATAGGAAGGGAAGGATGGAGGAATGCAGTCAACCAATATTCGGATTGAAATGCTGCTCATGTTTGCTTATTTTTCTTGTCTTAGGTGTAGCGATCAGCTACAATCTGAAGTTACTACAATATGTATATCTTATTGAGATGGGGAGTGCCAAATCTCATTCTATCTTTTCGGCGGACCTCCAGGTGTGTGTATATCAGCTCAAATTATTGCTAAGACTAGTTTTATAACGGAATTTTAGATAAACAACTAAAATACCCTCATTTCAATGTGGGTGAAACTAAATCGTCTTTTTATAAAGTATTTCTTGGTTTTGTTTTTAATTCAGAAGAGCATTGCATATAAATATAACTAAATTGATTTCATAAGCTTGCACCATTGTCTAAATCATAAAAAGGTATTCAGTTGAGTTTGCAGACAACTATGAGGAACATGTAATTAGGTTCCATTTAAGTTAATTCATACTAAATTAGGGTCAATTTATGGTAAAGAATATAGTAAGAAAATACACAGCGTATCACATGAAAAGCAGTAACAAAAAGCATAAAAATATTTGCAACCCAAAGAAGTGCCTCCGGTTATCCACAAATACATCCCTAGTTATACCACGTAACGCAATTGTCATAATTTTGCACATGTGTACATAAACCCAAGCATATTGCCTTTCCAATTTTTTTACTTCTCGAAAAATACGCATAATTCAGGTCATACATCAGATTTGTGAACGGTTTTATCGTTTTAATGTTATCATACGGAATTTCATTTCGTTATTTGTCGAAATGAATTTCACGTTCTTGATTGAACCCAATTTCCACTCAATCGCTAAGTTAAAACAGGCAACTGTGCCCATCGAAAATTTTATTTAATTTTCTGCTGCAAATAATTCCCTTAGTTTTTCATGCAACGCTCGATCGTGATACGAACCGCAGACACATGCCCAAAATAAACGTCGATGGCATTGAGGGAAGGTCGCCGCTAACAGGCATAATTCGCGATATCGATTAGCCCAACAACACACCTGATTGATACTAATTTGTCAATTGAGGGATAAACTCACTGCACAACATCACGAGATACTCAGGGTGACATTGCCAGTTTATTGATACACGAACAGTTGAAAATTTTGATTAACATAATTCCCATTTTATATTCCCTAGAGAAATCATAGGATCGAACTTCATTATATACTGTAGTTTCTCTCCACCCTTTCTCCCTTCCCTAATGGTACAAATGACCTTAGCTGTCGGTTGCATCCCCTAAAACTATTAGTAATAAATTTAATATATTGACTTCCATCTCATCAGCGGTACCGACTCTAGGAAGGCTTAATGTGGTAATTGAAAATGCCGTCGGGAGCTTTAGAGTTCTTCTTCCTATTCTAAACTGTTTGCCGTATCCTATTCCCTTCATCAGCTCTTTATACGAGATAGCTCAGCTCTCGTACATTCTAACTCGTTAAATGTCATCTAAAATGCTTATTCTCTTTTTTTCGCCTCCAAAGCATTCTTTATTTGATCACGTCCTTCAAAGTCCCATCATCACCAAACTATATTAATCGCTTTATTTCAAGGCTATTGATAAAAAGAGGCTGAAAAAATGGCCGTTTTATTTTCCTTCGTTTGTCGTTGTAAAAATACTTTCCCTTCTGTGAGGCCCAAAATATAGTATGTTACCTAATTTAGATGCGACGCTTTGATTGAAAGTTGGATAAAGGTCCAGATTCCGAAATTCTCTGCTCATTTTGGTAAATATTTCATGCTGAATTTATCGTGGCTATTCCTCTCTCTCTCTATCTTCTTGTTTTCCCTCCCCTCCAATCCCCGATCAACTCGCAACGCTGGAAACACGGCTACCTTTTTGCAATGTTAGTATTCAGGTCTGGATATATTCGAGAGAGCGCACTAACTGCCCTGGCCAAGGTCGTCGGTCGTTGAGGGAGATGCTAACGAGGAGAAAGGCACGAGCCCACGTTTAAAATGGAGGTGGGGAAGGCAAGTGAGTGTGGGAGGGGAACGAAAGTGAAAAAAAATAAAATTATGTCCTCGTTAAATTAAAAGTTATTAAAAAATTGATTTAATGGTGTTCATGTGAATACACATTTGCTTACGGTGAGTTATTACTTCATTCCGCAAAAAGAAAAATTCATCGGTTTAACGCTAACATATTGCAAGTTCAACAGTCTCCCCTCTGAACTCCGATATGGAGAATGCGGCACGTTGATGTTTGAATGGCGATCAGTGCGCTTCATAAGGAAATACATTTATAATAAGCTCAAAATCAAATTTCCGCTGCTCTTTCCAACTCGTATAGGTCATGATCCTGGTTCAAATCTTATTTATCACCCATTGTTTCTATTCACCATCACAATTTTCTTTTTTCCTCGATATTTTTTTAAGTTTACTTATCAGAATTCTAAGTAAATATTCTCCATTTCGCTCATATTGAGCAGGCCCCTTTTACTTTCTTCGCTTTTCCTAACACGCAAAGTTAATCGTCAAATTTATCGTTTAAAATTGTACGGGTTCATCCTTGAGGATTTCAGTATTCAAGGTACTTTCCACCACTCACATCTACTGCTTGAGCAGAAAAAAGTATAAACGGAACCATTCACTTTGAAATAATGTATAGAAATGAACTAATAACCATAATTTGCTGATAATACTCAGATCTGCGGACTGCTATATGAATTGTGCAGTTACAGAAGAGGAAATAAAACATATTCACAATAATAGCACGGTCATTTTTTCCATTAAGAATCGTATCTTCCCTAAGTACGCTCTTAAAAATCTGTGTGCCCATCATTAATCATTTATGATATACATGTATATATCTGTGTGTGTGTATATATATATATATATATATATATATATATATATATATATTAAATTCAGGGTTGAAAGGGCACACAGATTGTTAAGAGCTTAATACACCGACGCCCCTTTTCTCTAAGCTAGATATGCAACAATGAATATTGGTCCCTGTAAACTTTATATTTTTCTCAAGTCGCGCAAGCTGAAAATAATAATCTTATGGATTAGGAACTATGCCAAAAAGTTGTCAATGAAGTTATATAACCTTTTAATTGCGTAATATTTATTTTATAAAAGAATCGTTAGTAATTTTTGCTGGAATTACATGGATGAGGCGATTTCTCACTAACGATTTGCGTCTTTAAGATCATTCTTGAGGATTTGTTGCTCGTAAAAATTTCATTTCTGCCCATCTGCGCAAGTTCCCTTCCTCTTCGATGATCTTTCTTTCAGCTCTTCATCCGGTCAGTAGGCACGAACAGAGAGCATTTGACGACGGGAAGGGCAATAGCACAAGTAGGATCGGAATGCGGGAAGTGGCAGAGCACTCCGCTGGTGACAATGCTCTTCTGCGAGAGGGAGAGCGGAGCGCCGGCGGGGAAGGAGGAAGGAGACAATGTGGGAGGGAGGTTATAGGGGAATAAATGGGAGGGGTGAGCTTGGGGGACGGTCGGGGGGTAAAGGGGAGGGGAGATAGCAGAAGGAGGAAATGAGGGAAGTTGTAGGTGGCGAGGGAGGATGAGACTCGGATAGGACAGAATGTAGGGGTTTTGTCGCTTGAGGGAAATGAGAAATGAATGACGGAGCGATGCCGTTCGTGAATTATATAGTAAACATCCGTCAGGCCGTCCCCGGATTTTTATGAAATCAATAACTCAATGAAACAGTTTTGAAAGCGTAAAAAAAACACTGCCACAAGCAACGGAAAAGTTA
Organism: Hetaerina americana; assembly: GCF_022747635.1. Classification (NCBI taxonomy): domain Eukaryota; kingdom Metazoa; phylum Arthropoda; class Insecta; order Odonata; family Calopterygidae; genus Hetaerina; species Hetaerina americana. The sequence continues at coordinate 67,142,276 of NW_027286985.1, read as the reverse complement.
AGGTCCTAAATTAGAAAAAAAACTGGGGACTACGGATTTGAAGGAAGTAAATATAACGATATCGAATTTATTCGCGAGTATGATTCATAAAAGCAAAAATGTAGCGCAAGTACATGAAACAGAAGAGTGTGGACCAATTGCGGAAATATATTTACCACTTTATCATGACGAACTGTCCTCACCATTATTCCTTGACCTATTAAAAATATGTGTCCGTTGAAGAGAAACTCATTGAATAATACTTTTTGAAAATTATTTTCAAGGTTGGACGTTTATAACATTAAAAACAGTAAGTAATAATTTTCTGATGCAAAAATTTAGAGAAATTTTGAATTTTTCAGGATACCTACAAACGTCGCAACAGCTTTAGTTATATTACAGACGGACGCTTCGTGGAAATTATCTACTTAATAAGTTTGAAAATATTCGTTGTCTATCCGAATTTTCACTCTCTTTTCGGGAATCATGCTTGCTCACGGCCACATCGTATGCCCATTTGTTGATAAAATTTCCCCAATAAAGCATTACGTATGTGTTGCTATCCTAACACTTCCTCTCCCGTTTGATAGTTTACAATTATTACACAGATTTTGTGGTAATCTCATTTAATAGATTGGCATTAGGTGTAATGCACGAATTCCGTGATCATTAGTTGAACATGAATAACAATTATGCTAAAAGAAGTGAATAGGAGAGGGGATGGATAAAATAATGAGTCAATGCTGATCGTTTTTGCTGCGAAATGACACAACGCCGACTTGTTGACTTTTGGAATTTTAGCTCAATTCACAATCCATAAAAATTGAGAAGCTCCTGAGTATATTTCTTTAAAAAATATACCGAAGTTCGAGGCATTTATGTATTTCCAGATTTTTATACAATTCATTTATAGAACAAATAATTTTGATAAGAGCATCAGAGGAGGGCGGGTATAAAATCAAGTCAATTCCAGGATTTTTATGGATATTAAACCGCCAAACATAAAAGTCATCGATGTTAAATCCATAAAAACTTCCCATGTACTTAAAAAAATCCTAAAGTTCTTGGTTATTTAAGCAATAAATTACAATCACTCTCCTATCCTCAGAATCAACTCTATAGATACCGTCTCTGTAATTTTGATCTGGTTGCAACATCCACACAGGGATTCAATTAGGGAACGCACCACCGGCAGAGAGGAACGGACCGTTTCGGTCGGACTACCAGGCCCCTGGTCCCACTAAGCTATTATTTTCTCCCCCATGGAAAGAAGAATGATTATGAAGCCCCTTGATTTGTGGATAAGACATTTAGTTTCATTTGCTCTAGTTGTAGAGAAAGGAAAATCTCCGTTGAGGATATGAGGAATGTATTTGAACAGGGCGAAGACGAACGTAGAGGGAAGAATGCTGGGAGAGCGAGGTAGAGGCAGGAAAAGAATTTTGGATGGAATTTAGTGAAGCAGAAAGAATGCAGAGCTAAAGAATGAGTTATTGCACTATGTAGTTCGGGGCTCAATTTTATTTTGTGTCTTGTTAGTTATGGCTTATCAGTACAGCACCTTTTATTGTTATGGTTCATTTAAAATCCACCGGCAGCCGTTAGATCAACGTTAAAGCAACTGGATGATTGGTTAATAATATTGCAGCGGGTTTTTTTTAGCTAAAGGGTATGCAAATAGTCAAGGTAGTGTGAGATGAATTAATAATAAGAGATCAAAAGTTAAATTATCATTATTGTTGAGCATATAGCCCTTCTGCCCTGATTGTGGAATTATTTTTCAAGATTTTTTTACATTTAATTTGAGATATAATTTAATCGATTAAACTGTTAATATTTTGTGGGAACTTGTAAACTATATTGGGGTCATAAATGAGGAAATAAGAAAAGTTTGGGACTTGACTTGGCACTTGGCTAGCATAATTGTCTAGCGTTTTCCATTGAATTCTAATCGTTATGCATGAAATCTAATTATTTTTTTTATAGAACGCATTTATGTTCCCATTGATTCGGATTCTGGCTCGTTGCAAGCAAATGCATCAAACCACGATTACCTCTCTTTCTTATCCACTGTTTTATATCGATTAACGTGAACTCAAAAAGGCAAATATGGAATACAAAATGGAGGGCAATCGCCCAAGAGCATTTCAAAGAGGTAGGAATGGAGAAAAAACCTGAAAAGACAGCCATTGAATAACTCAGAACAAGGATAAAAGGCGTTACGGAAAGTCGTAGGCGTTGTGTAAGAGGGAAAAAATTAAAATTACGCTTGTGTAGGACTGATTGCAGGAAACGACGGAATAAAGCCCCATACTGATAATTGGTTCATATCCACCCATTAAGCATGATGAGCTTAAAGTGACCAATGTATCGAGGCCGATGGATAACCTTACTACACGACATGATGGTAGAGATACTCTGAACATTGTTAATACAGAGAAAATCAATGTATCACACATCATTTCATCGAATGCCATGCATCCCCCGGGGTTGGAAAAAATGTCAACTTGCTAGGGACTATATTTACTTTATGATGACGGTTGACAAAGCTTTCAGGTTTCAAGGGTATGATATACCTTGTTCCATTCTGATGTTGAAAGCATTAACGTAATACTACAACGTATTACTGCATAAGTATCTTTCATTTGGGCCAAAGTCACGCAAGATTAAAGACAGTAATATTTTAGTCGATACTACATCAAGAACCCGACATCGTCTTCACCTAATGATAATATTCTCATTAAAAGGATCGATTACCAGCCAAGGATACATTAAGAGGCGGCGGATAACCTGATGGACGCAGGTTCAAACCTCACTTCGGGTCACTTCGCTGGTGTCGCAGTGCTGGAAAAAGTACGATGGGGGATAATGAATTCTGTGAAACAAACTAAAGAAGTCGTACCTTTAAAGCCGAATTTTATCGATGAGGGTCGATATTGGAATGGGATAAATATCACAGCCCACCGAGGGAGGAGTGGAGGACGAATGGCGGTGTGTGGGGTGGTATTACGTGCAAGGGGTGGTCAGGAAATGTGCAGCAGGAGAGATAAAAGTGCAGGTGGAAGGCAGGAGGAGTGATTTAAGGAAGAGGAGGAGCAGACGGAGTGGGAGATTATTGAGCAAGGACTATCTGGCGGAGTCGAGGTAGCTTCGAGGTAAGTGAGTGCCCGGGATGAGGGCGACGTGGGCCAAGGAGGTGTGGGGGGGGCAAGAGAGGGGGGGGGGTCGGAGGGAGGGAGGGAGGTGGTAAGTGGCCACCAGACCGGACTAAAAGCAAGGCAGTGCGTTTCCTCCCACTTCCCTTCCTTTCGACGTGGTATGGGGTTCGGAATGAGATTACTTACTTAACGTAGGGCGGAGATTACCGAGCACTGAGCGGAAGAGTTGCACGTTGCATTCATCGATCGAACCGAGACAGTAAGATACTCTGGTATACTTGTAGCTATTTGCAAAACAAAAGAGAAGTTTGATGCACTGATCAGCCTCTTACGCGACTCCCCTAACGCCTCTCATTAATTTCTCACCATTCCCAGTAGGACATGGATAAAGGTTGCTTGAAGAGTCCTTACCACTACCATTACAGAGCAGAATAATGCCATAAAGGAGTACCGTGAATCACTATTCTTCGCTCAACGTTCGAGCCTCTATTTGTTTAGGAAACCCTGCTGAAAAATATCGAATTGGAAAGAAATAAATTTCGCGGGACGACCCACGACAATTCTAGAAGTTAAAAGGCTCGATTAGTCAAACATCCATTCATATAGCATTAAAATCGTCTGCTGAAATGGGAGACATGGTAGAATGAGTGAATCAATATCAAAATATTTGCAAATTTCTTTCCCTCTAGAATTCTTCAACCATTCTGCAACTCTGAACACTTTATCCCCGGATCCGGGTTACTCCTAACTTGTGGTAGTACGTTCCACCACGTTGCGGGGATGGATCATATTTTGGATTTAAAGATATTCTGAGAAGTATTTGACGCATAAGCATAACTTATCAATGGGTGCTAGCTCATAAATACCTTTGTACATAAATATCTTTATCTGCCAAATATTTGTTACCATGCAGATTTCCTTCGATAAATCTATGGGTGGCATAGAGATTTTCTTTCGCCGGAGCGAAGGCCGGTCCATAGTAGACTGTATGGCTACGCTTCAATTTCAAAAGAGGCGTGCTAAGCATTACTAAAATGGCCTTATCATTGAGAAGTACGATTTTGCATACTACTATATTAGCATTCATAAGAGCAGTGGTTGACTTCTTTTTTACGTGATGGCACCACCTCCCTATTCTAATAACCTTTGGCAAAACTAAATCATTTGGAACTTCATTCCTCTTTAAAGGAGTCAAATATCGATCATTTATTTTAGAATTGGAACTTAGAATGTGAGAACACTTCGGACGCAGAGTATGTTTGCAATGGACGCCACAGGAGATACCACAATGTTCCGTATATGAAAATACGAGGATGTTTGGAATAAATTGGCCGAAGAGTACACTCCAAGAGTGGTTGTCTGCCTAATTAAAATTTTATATGATCACTATGATGGAAAGAGCAATAAAAATCAAATGTCACCACAAGTTTATGAGCTAAAGGATATTTCGATATTTTTGTCATGTGTATACCAGTGGAGACAAATGAAATCGTCTGGGAAGGGGTAGATGGAAAACAGAGAATGATCTCGGAAAACAAAATCCTGCTTTAGGGAAACAAAAAGAAAGAATGGAACGTTAAGAAAGTTCTGGGGGTAATGAATATAATTGCAGCAACTGGCTATTTAGATACCAATCACTGAAAAGGTAATTACTGAAATTGCAAAGAGGAAAGACGATAACCCAACTATCTAATTCATCGCCGAGTGGATCCAACTTGTAGAAGTTGAAGAATACGAGGGCAAGTAGAAAAATAAAGGAAACCGAACCAAAACTTGGCAGTCCTGGAGGCACTTTGGAAGGAACTTGTGGACATTGGTGAAACAAAAGTAAGTGAAAAAGATCGTATAGATAAAGGAAGGGTGGATCCTGCAAAGGAAGTGTTGCCTTCAAGATCTCGTGGATCACTGTCGATGTTTTAACCCTGATAGAAAAGTGAACAAAACTAAAAAAAAAGCTATGGATGGGAAAATTGCTCGAGCTTGCTGCAAAATAAAGTCAGACGAACGCTCAAAAAAACCAGACAATGAAGGTTGGAGATTATGTCGGGAAAAGCACAGAATTACTTTATACAAGAAAAAGCAAAATTGCACCCAAAAACGTATTCATAATTTCAATGTGATCAGCGCAAAAAGAAATTCCAACTAAAATGCAAAACTTTTTAACCATGATAGAAAATGAGTTTAAAGTAAACAAAATGGCCTGACTATATGGTGTAACTTCAACAAGAATGCATGCAAAGTGCATGCAAGAGAATGATAAGTCGTGAATGATGATAAGAAAGGAGACTCCCTACTCAGGAATTACTAAATTGGAGACTTCCCTGGAAAAATTAGGTTAATCGTGCTCCCGGCAATCGACAAAATGAAATTAAAGCTAATACAGGCAATGGTAAAATTAAAAATTCGGGAATGCATACACCAAGGAATGCAATTATTAGAGGGAAGAAATACCATTTGATTGAGATGAAAAACTCAATTAATTTTCCAATGCCTTAAATATTGAAATGTGAAAACATCTGAACAATTTACCAAACTACAGAACCATTGTACATGTATATATGTTAGGCCTGCCGAAGAATATAGAAAAAGATCACAGGGTATGAAAAAGAGCTCAAGCTCAATTTGGATTTAGAGAAAGCATAGAAAAAAGACAACCAATTATTTTCATCCAAAAAGGCATTGGAAAGGGAACACAAAAGAACCGAACACCTTTATATCCTACAGGTTTAGCAGAAGGTGTTTTAAAAAGGGGTTTCGAACATAATTATCACACCTGAGTGAATTGGAATGGACTATAAGGGTCGTATGGGATTGATGCATGCAAAACGTAGTGTCTCTACCATTGATCATTTGTGGTGATGGAAGAGAACACGTTAAAAATAAGGAAAGGAGAAAGAAAGGGATATTTATCGTCAACCTCGTTGAGACATAAATACATATAAAATAAATTAAAAGACTTCACATACTCGTAAGACATTAAATAAGATACAGGAAAAGAAGAAAGGTGGCTTACGGATTGCGATTAGTTGTGGTTTGCACTTAAAACGAACGACTGTTAATTGTATAGAAGAAAATATTCAATGCGAGAAAAATCGGAGGACGGAGAAAAGGATCAATATGTTATTGTTCGAAATAAGAAAATGTAAAACAAAGTTTTATGTTGCACAGTAGCCGGAGATTTACAGATATTTTTTAAATAAAATATGGGACGAAAACGTGACATGAGGGGAATAATTTAATATTGTTCCGTAATATCAAATTGGGTGAGATTGAATAAATATGAGAGACAGAATAAGCGAATAAGCGCTTCTATCAGCAGCAACAACTACCAACAGTTCGTGAAAATAGCCTGTATGCCAAGAAACGGGTGATTTAAACATATATTCGGTGTATCTTTTACAATTGCAAGATTTTAAATCAGAAAAAAGATAAGGTTTGAAGCGATGGTTGCCATGCCATCGAGGAATGATGAAAAGAAGATGAATGGATAGACCGAGAAAAGGTTTTAAATAATGATTTATGTGATTTCGAGTATGTAATAACTTAATTATGAGCAGCTTATAATGACTGGCTAACAAAAATATAATGAAATAATAACAATTGCAAAATTAATAAAAAGTCCATATATGAGTGGGGAAAATAACTACAAAAAAGACACTTACTAAAGTAACAAAAATATATTTATAAATATTCTGAGGCATCGTTTTATCGACGACTTATTAGAATGGAACCGATACCTCGGAAATGAGAGGAAGAATCGCAAATAACCATAGAAGACGTACAGGTAACGCAGAAGGTATTAAGAAATTGATCCAATCTTATGATCGCGTGGAGGGCATGTAATTATCAACAAACAAATTGAATGGAAAGCTGATAATTTGTAAAGAAGTAATTATCGGAAAAAGAAATCCCTTGCGATCATTTACAAACCAATTTGAAAGCCTCTTAATAGTACAGGATAGCATTAAAGTCTACTATAATTACAAAGACATGAACTAAATTTAGTTTTTCAAGTAAAATATTATTATCACATTTGACTAGTACGTTGAGAGATAATAATTTAAGGACAGCATTTTAAATTAACAATTAAAGTTTAAAAACGCGTTTACCTACACTTTCCGGGAAAAGAGGCGGTTAAAAACAGTAGAAAATGGAGGCCACATTGGTTTAATTAATTAAACAAAGTAGAGTTACATTGAATCAAGTACGGTTAGCGAAAGAAAGAAACTAATTAAAAATGTAAATAAATATTTATGTGAAACACGACTTCGATGAACCACATAATTACCAGGAACCCTTAATAGAACACCCTTCCCATCACACAAATCTTACCCTGTACGGGTAGGAAAGACAAGAGAAAGAGTGATTGGAAGTTACGTGTTCGCAATTTTTTGTCCCCAAGCGTTGAAGGAATTGCACAAAAAGATGAGTTATATTATTATCGATTACTTTATATTCCGTGAAATTAATCAAATCCTTTCTCCCCCTCTGCCCTCCGTATATTACTCATACTGCGGCTTAATGTATTCTTCATCCAAAGACCGATTGAATGAATTTTCCGCCTGGTTGGTCTCGCTGACCGTCTGACTGATTAATCTAGGGAAAAAATACGAGTTACTTACATAATAATGCGCAATATTTTTTTCGCAACCTTCCCAGTCAGCTTCTCCGTTTCCCCGCATGCTTACAATGTCTGGAAAAAATACCTATCACAAAATATGCTTCTTTGTTCTCAGGATTCCTAATACTTCATGTCACAATCTCCTGTGATTACACACAGAATAATGTGCGGGGAGAGAACGGAAAATTCTACACCTCAGTAATACTCCTGAGTCATAGAATGAATGACAATGGATGGAGGAGAACTATTCAACAAACTGAGGGTCTTTAACGTCCTGATTTAGAGACCATTTAATGGCACTGCTCGAAAGCAATCATTCAATAAATAAACAAAAATTAATAAATTTTAAGAGCAATTTTAGTTGAAATTCACATCTCGCAATAATTATCACGCACCGGTGGAAATACACCTCAAAAAATAGAAGCACTAAACTAGAAGGGAAAGCTTTCGTCGTTAGTTTGCCTACTTAATTATTATTAGTAAAAGTTTGCCATTTATATAATAAGGAAGAAAGGACGATACTAAATTAATGATATGGCAGCATGTTTGGAAGGAGAATGCATACTCTGCAGTCGGCAAAAACTTGAAAGCTCCATTTCGGCTGCTGTAGAAAGCACACTGAAAGTAAACTCAGCATCATTATAATATGCGAACATTTACGACATGCTTATCTGTATATCCGTTGGATCAACGAATAGACCTAGAAAATAATTGTGAACAATGAGTCATGTAATTTCGAGTATATATTAATTACCTGATTGCCTCAATGCCATTAAATATTTATATCTCAAAGGTTAAATAATACTCAACGAAAATTTATTCGCGAAAATCAAGCGGTTGAAATTTGGAGAAAAAAATAGCTGCTAAATGCGTGCAATTTTTATCCATTCTTCCTCCAGCAACGTCATTCTTATGATGTCATTGGATGAACTTGGATGCCCAAGCCTCCGGCCACAGAATAGTGTACGTCACGGCAATAGTGTCACTACTCCCAGCATTACATCGGTTCGGATATTACGACCAGGATGATGATGAAGAAATCGTTTCCACCGAAAGCAGCGAAAGGGAGCAAAACGGACGTGCTCTCGAGGGTGGGTGGGTTGGGACTTGGGGTGGGTAGAGAGTACGGGAAGGAGAGGGGGGAAGGGAGTGGCGGGAATCTGAAGAAACGGGGGTCTCCGGAACGCGACCACACAACGGAAGTTTGCAGATCTCCGGGGGAGGAAAACAATCAGCAACATTTTTTTTCTGCGCAGAAACACCCTGCCTCTCTCCTCCACCGAAACTTAGAAGAGTAGCATTCGGGTGAGCATAGTGAGAGGTGGAGGATGAATCAATGCTGTGTCTACCAAACGAAGCAAACGAACACACGCGACCACCCGCCGACGGCAAAGAGCGGCAACGTTTAATTCTCCAGTCACCGTGTAGTATACTTTACTCTCGTTGGCACACTCACCCATCACATCCATGTGGTGGCCTGTGTGTACTCTCTTCTCGTTGTTTTTTTTTAATTTTCGTTTCCCTGCGCGCGAATGCGTGTCGCGGTGGGTGTTCGCGTGTGCGTTATCCGCAAGGGTGAGCAAGGAATGGGAGCGAAAGGGGGGTTGGAGGGTATGATGGAGGAGGAGAGGTTAGTGTTTGCGAGAGAGAAAGAGAGAGAGGAGGAAAGGGGAGGGAAGGGGGGGCTGGAGAGGGGGGCAGGGCGAAAGAGAGACAAGAATGAGTGGCGAATGGAAACAAAAGAACAAAACAAGGGAATGCTCTTCGACGGCGGTGTTCTCTCACTGTCTCTGTCTCTCTCTCTCTTTCGAGTCGAAGCCTTCTTTTTTTTTCCTTCCACTTTATTTTGTTTATTTTTTGTTCGCAAAAAAAAGTAGGGGGACGAGGATCTGAAAGTGGAAAAAAGGAATAAAACACACGGAAAAGATGGAGGAGCTGCAAGGAGATTTTTTGGCGGATACGACCATTCGGAATAAACATAAAGGGAATAATAAAATGATAACAATGCACCGAGGCTTGGGATAAACGAGGGAGGGGTGTATGTGTGTGTGTGGTGAGTTGGGGGGGGAGGGGGTTGAGACAGTCGAGGTGGTTAGGAGGGAAATGTTTTGCAAGAAGGGGGTGGGGAGAGGGATAAGAGGGATGGATGGCGGCCTTAGGGGGTGGTGTGCAAGAGGAAATCGGAAGATGAAGGGGCGTAATAGCGCAAGCGGGTACGTAAGGGGACGGGGGATAGGGTGACTTAGGTCGAGGGAGGGGGGGGGTGGAAGGGCACATAAAGAAACGAGGAAAAAGGGGAGAGAAGAAAGGGGATAGAGCAAGTGAGCTGCAGTAGGGCTGCCAACTCTACGGCGGAAAACATTGCTATAAGGTCTGAGGAGATCCATTTTAATATCTATTGAGCATCCGAGAGCGGTCACTTGAGAGGAATCTTTAAGGACCGTTCGTTCGTGTGTGTGTGTGCGTGTGTCTTCGATTGCATTACTCCGTTTTACGCCCGATAAAAGAGCCGCCGACGGTGCGTGTGTCGAAATGGAAAATACTCGACGGACGATACATCGTCCGCTATGAAAGTAATGTGTATGATTTTATTTATCTTTCTGGGAAAAATAGAATGATCGATCGTACTTATACAAGTACTTATAAATACACAGTAATGGAGTGTATCCGCGAAATTCCAAAGTTATATCGGGCGGGAGAGTTAAAAGCGCTCTTGCACGGAGTTCAATTCCAGGGCAAAAACCGTATCCAATGAATAAAATATATTATTGCTCATGGTCTGTCGAATTTATCATACAATAGATAATGACCAATAACTACTTTTTTAACTCCCTTCAATATATTTAGGTATAATTTACTATTGAAGTGTAATCTTCATCATATATAATATACAAAGAATTAAGACAATCAATACAACATAGTATTACAGGCAATTGTTATCGTATATCATAGCGATATGATCTTCATAATATACAATAGTAGTGTAAATTAAAAATTTATAAATGGAATACTCTCTCGGGTCCAGGAAAGCCAGTCAGTTCTGGCTTGACAGCGGGTGCCCAATAAACAAAAATGATAGCTTAAAGTGTTACAATTATAAAGCTACATATATTGAGTCACGTTTTGTTCCAAGCCATAATCCATCCTGTCTAATAGCCAGTTTTTATTCTCCCTTTCTCAGCATTTACTGACTGTGACATTCTTATATCTTTAGGTATTTTATTAAACATTAGAGGTATATTAACCTCTATTATTAATTTTCTTCTACCTTGATTCGTATAAAATATTTCTGTTATAAAGTAATACTGTTATTTTCCCTCAATACTAATTCCTTTTTTTTTAAATCAGGTATTTATATTACTCCATGACATTAAAATAAGAAGTTAAAGGAGCCCTTGATCATTCATTTTCAATTTTAATTACAGTTTAATCAACCTCAAAATCTGTCCTTACGCACAGATTCTGTCATAAATACAGTAAATATCCCTGTTCACGAATATTCTGTCTTATAAACATATATTGTATTCATATTTGCTCCAACGGAGGGGTTCCCTCAACTAAGTAGACGAACTCCAATTGAATTACATTTGCAAAGGAATAATTTTTTACATACAAGAGCGGTAAATAAAAGATATTTTAAAATTTTATGACCAGGATTTCAAATTTGATGAATTCATTCATCCAAACAACAGGATGTTTCCATACACGACCGGGATCGGAATTCTAGTCCCGAAATGCAAATGATTTCAACGAGTATGAAAACCTCTATCAAAAAGCTCATTACGCCAAAGACGATAAATATTATCCAGAAGCCCATATCCTAGATGAAAAAATTTCCTGGATAGAACGGAATTTATTGATTTTTGAAGGTTTGGACGATGTAATGGTCGCACTAAGCTCAATCTTTAGAGCATGAAACGGATATTCACAAGATTGGGGAAAATTGCATGAAAACCTATAAAACTTGCACTTGATGAAAAATACAGCAAATATTTCCAAAAAGAAAAATTTTGAAATCCCTATAACATTTTCATGAATGAATCCACTGCACGAGCTCATTTTCTTGATGGTTAAATTTTGTGAAGTAAGTGAATGAGATGAGGGAATAGGGTATGTTTCGAGGGTTAGTACGTGAATCAAGGAAAGGGATAAAAGCTAAGATACCTTTATAGAAGCAAGAGCGACGTAGGTAAGAGCAATATACGTACGTATTTTTCTTTTCGCCGTCGAAATTCGTTGCCGCAATATTGCTTTGCAGTGACTCGGGCGAGTTCGTGCATCGCCCTCCCCCATACAATGCGTATTAAGCCAGAAGAGTGGCCACGAGGAGGTATTCGCATGAGAATTTTCATGAGCACACGTCTCATCTGCATCCTCAAAATATATTTAGCTCATAAATTGTGTACTGTGATTAAATTGTGTGTCAACGCAGTGGCTCAGACACCGTAATGATAAACCACCCCCTCCGTTGAGCTGGGAATTTTAATCCGGAATTTGTTAAGCCAGATATTCCTTTCGGAATCGATTACCGAATGAATAATTTTTCTTTTCCCAATAGAGGAATCAGAAGTGAGTTGCGTATTGAGGCATATCCGACTGCAAAATATATGACCACACCAATGACTAGTTTCGGAAATTTAAATATTATTTTCTCTCCAACTTTCCTCAACTTTGGCCACATGACTTTCAAATTCAGGAAGGAATCCGAACGTTAAATAGTTTTAAAACAATATTTGTTTTCCATTAAAAGTTTTCCCCTGACAAATTCAAACACACGGCCAACTGCTGCAAATTGGTGGCTGCCTTCGTAATCAAGGCACGGACAAAGATATTCACACGCAAACATTTCAGAATGTTTTCTAGCGGCATAAAAAAATAATAATGCGCGAATTTTGGCTTATCCAGCTTTTCTGTTCACCGGAGGAGAAAATAAGCTGGACTAAAACCTGGAGTTTTCTTTTCTAATTTGAGAACGTACTTTTCACTCACACAACAAGGGCGTTAAAACTCATTGTGAAAATCATATACGTGGAACGAAGTAAGAGCCAGGGGAAAAATCAAAGGAATTAATCAAAATCTGCATAATATTATTCAATTATAAATGATAAGCTTGTGACAGTTATGCTGTTAGCCTGGTGAGATAGGAAAATTAGTTATATAAACATTAGTTAATTAGTTTTACAAAGCGTTTAAACGACTGAGTGTTGTGCTTGAATATAAAGAGTGACTTGCGCTTTGATGAAACCTTGGTTTCACTAAGTTTTCGAAGGAATGATCAAAAGCACATGCAAAAAAAAGGAATGTTACAGAGGATGAAAAGGTATCATCTCAATTTCTAATGCCTTTGGCTATAGCTGATTCCGAGCGATTTTCATCATAGATTTATTTATTTCATTTTGGGGGAAAATATCACTCTAGATACATTACATTAATGAGAGGAGAAAAATAAAACATTACTTTGCGACGAAAGTGGGAGAATAAGGCACAATTGCACTTTAACCCGGTAAAAGTATGAATGGGAAAAAGTGGATCTTAAATTCAATAGTGACGGAATTAAGAATGGGAAATGATTAAGGTCTACGAGGAAAGCGAGGGAAATAATGGAATATTTTGCGAACAAAAACGCTGGAATTCAGCTTAGGGCAAGGGAACAGATAAAAGAGTGCCCAGAGACATTAAGAGATAGCAACGTGTGAAGAGGATATAATGGGGTAACTCACTTTCAAGTACACACATAAATTAAATGGTTTCACCATATATATTATCAAAATCTGGTGAGTATGCCATTGGTAAATACACTCAATTTCAGGTCAAGACACAAAACGGGTGGGTGGAGTCTAAATGGTCGCGGTCACTAGTTGGATCGTCTCCGAATCCAAAATTCAATTCATAGGGACGGAAACATTACTTTTGACTTTGCTCAATCTTCTCATTTTCGGAGACGTGGGAAGCTCTGTCGAGGGATTCCAGACCATTTTAAAAGAGAAGTCGAATTCCAATGACGAATTTGTAACTCTCCAAACAAAACCGTTGGGTATCAGAGCAACTCCATGAACATTTGAGCGTAGGTTAACTCAAGCTAAGAAGGCGTTTACCACGAAGAGCCAACTACTGCCTTCGATGTGTAAAGGTTCATAAACTAGAGTAGAGAACGCGAAAAGTGAGGAATATGAAGATCCATGGATCATAGGCTATTGCAAAACCGCCCTATGCGAGTGCACGCGTTGGAAGGATGCACGTGAGATCGACGTTGAAAATCACTGATCATAATGATAAACGAGTACGCGCACAGAAGAGATTATGATGTAAAAAAAATGTCCACCACCACATGAAAAAGAAGTACCAGAATGATAGGGTACATATTGAGGCACAATAGGGTTATTAAGAGTATAAGGAGATGGAAGATAGACGAAAGATACCAAGAAGACGGCAGAGGAAAAAAGTTGGCAAAATTACGAGAGGTGAAAGGCGAAGAAGCTACTTGGGCGTAAGAGAATATCATTGCATAGGAAATAACGGAATTTTGCAGTCTATCAATCTCCAGATAGAAGGGATAAAGGAATGAACTTTGAATACAATTGATTTATCTCAGCAACCGTTAATGACATCACGCTCTTTGGGATGGTGGTTTAGTTGATGGCGACGCTTCATGAAGAGGGGGAGAGAGGAGTTTAGAAATGCATTAAGTCACTATAGGTAACGCAAATATACTAAATTAAGGCGCTCACTCGAAATAGCCCATTGAAGATTTCACTTTGTAACGAACATTACTATCAGCTCGTCATTACGTCAAGAGGTTGGCAAAGAAAAAGTATTCCACATTCTTTTCGCAATATTGCTGTTCTTTTTGAAGCTCATGTTCCGCTGTTATTTTGTGAGTAAGAATCTACTTTTATTTTGTATTTGTATTTTTATAGTACCCTGCAAGCCACCGCTTGGGTGTATAGCAGGGGGTGAATACACACCAAACTAATTTTGACCCGAATACTTGTACCCCAATCACAGTCGGACCATGTAATTCTGATCCCTTTCATGGAAAAGTAACTTTTATTCTGCGAGAAACGTGTAAATGCCTAACTAGCGTCGCAGCAACTATAGATAAAGTGAAGAGGATTTTAATCATCAGGTTGAAGGAAAAAAAATCCGGTTAAATTATAAAGAAGCGGCCATTTGGCGCAACGTAACTGAGACGGAGCTGATTTAGGAAAAAGAAAATATGCAAAGTATGATCGCTAGGCTTGTGAAAAAATATTACGATAGCAAAAGCGAACGTAACGTGAGGTAATAGAGTAACTAGGATTAGAGTCCCTCAAAAGGATAGGACGAGACCCAGGTTTTTGTAAAAGTAAACAACCTTAAGGCACTGAATAAATAATTATATTCCCTAATTGTATTGGTAGATTCGACCATTTGGATAATATAAGGCATAGAGGCTGAAGCACTGATAAATTGAAAGGCTCTTTCTTCGTATCTCCTACAATTCGCGATCACCACAAAAACAAAGTTAAACAAGAAAACTTCTAATGGCCGACGAACCTAGGTGCGAGCCATTCACCTCAAACACCTTTACTTACTGAAGGCTGGTGATATAAAACCACCAACTAAACAATTCCTAGGCAACTTGGAGGATACAATATACGAGGTGAACTTTATTTAGGAGGCGTCCAGTCTAGTGTGGCATGTATTGTGTCATATGGATAAGGGGAGATTAAAAAAGGACAAAAAAACAGTGTGATGTCATTCTTGGACGGTGTCGCAGGAGCAGGTGCTATAATAATAGGAGGCGAGGTAGTAACTCATTTTGAGGTGTGAGCGTATAAGTTGAGGGTAAGTAGAATTTTGAAGGTGCGAAGAAAAGAAGAGAAAAACTCCGTGCCGATGATATTAGCTTATAGTAAGGACCATCAATGCCTCGGAGTTTTAAAGTCACTTACTTCACTCGATTATCTGTAGTCAAAACTAAGGTTTTTCATCACATAACTGAATAATCCGCTGCTCCTGGGACCCTGGAGTGGGAAACCACTGCTCCACCATCCCAACCAATCCTATGCCTCCTTCCTCGTTTCTGGCTGGTCATAATTTTTAACCTATCCGAAATGCCCTAAGGGCTTGTGATGTCGCAAAACTCTCACCGATAACCAAGTAACACCCTGTTCGTGTAGCGAGAGGAGAAATAAATTATTGCATTGAAAGTGGAGAGTAGAGCCCAAAAAGAATGAAGAGTGTGTGGTACGAAATAGTGGCGCACAATTCTTCCCAAGTATTGATGAAAATATTAAAAGCCCGCGGAAACAGGTTGAACAGAGCCCCCGCCCCCGCGTGGCAGTCGGGCAAGGGTCTCGTTCAGTGTGATGTCGCTCGATTGAGTTAATTGTTAAATAAAATAATATTCGCGTTAGTTTTAATAAGTCACTGTCGTACGTCATTGCCAGAATCGGGGATGTTACCCGAGTGAGTGACAATGGGAGTTCATAAGGCGAAGAATGATGATATTATGACAATAATAAGAGTGCCCTACCTTCACTTTAATTGCTAAAAATAATATTTTTTTATAAATCCTATTTCTGAATGCCCGCGAGGTGAAATATATACGTATATACCGATATATATATATACATATATATATATATATATAAAAATATATATATATATATAGAAATATATATGTATAGAAATATATATATATAGAAATATATATATACATAGAAATATATATATATATATAGAAATATATATATATATATATAGAAATATATATGTATATATATATATATATCTTCAGATGACGACGGTCCTTTTTTGTGTTATTATGTATTAAAAATCTATAATCCATATTTTATGTATTTGTGCGTCGCCGAAAAGCGTTTTATTTTGAATATATATAGAATATATATATATATATATATATATATATATATATATATATATATATATATACATTTATATATATATTTATATATATATTTACAGTTCTGTCCCTCTCTTCCTTGATAAAGGTGGTAACGACCACCGAAAATTCGAGTCTCTTTTTTGTGTGTTTCTGTGTTTTAGTCTGTGTCCACTAGTGCTAAGTGTTATACATTATTATTCACGTCCGTGAGACTTTCAAAAAGTGTTATATATATATATATATATATATATATATATATATATATATATATATATATATATATATATATATATATATTTATAATTTAAACCTGGAGTAAAAAGTCAAAATCAGAAAGCAAAGAAATTGTGCAGATCTTGGCTATTTTTCATACTCGGAAAAACAAACAGACTATATGATAAATGAAAAATGTTTTTGGCCATGATATGAATTGCTGGGTTGCCATGAATATCCGAAGGTCGTTTGGGATCGGTTAGCCGTGGGGTAAAACGACCACGGGAAAGGAAGTAAGAGGAATGCTTCGAGAAACTCATGCCACCTCCGGAATTCATACTAGAACCTTCTTCACTGCTGTGGATAGCAGAGAGGACGCCAACCGTCGTCCTATGTTACCTCACCGCAGCTAAAGATGAGTCACCGACTCGGAAGCTTTTAGGAAGGGAAGGTCGTAAAACTTAAGGGGTGGGTGGAGCTTCCTCCTGTGGAATCTGCTGTACTGTTGAAACTTCGTCGCAGTGTTCCAACAATGTACGAGGTGGAATCGCTGCATTTTGATCCATAATGACTAAGCAACCCGTAATAAGATTTTTCACCCACGCCACATGAATGGGGGGGGGGAGCTTGTGAGAAGTGATTTTCCTTCGCGATGGGATACCAAAGTCTATCTAATGCAGTCTTATAATACGCAAGTATTCGATGATGAGAGATTGATGGATCTCTGCAGTGGTGTGTTACTCATAAATTCGTTCACCATTTTGTCGACTGCAAGCCGCTGCGCATGCGCGTAGAGGAATTAGTTATGTTTACGCGAGAAATGAGGGAATAATGCACTGGTTTTTATCAATTTGCTGTCTACAAGGAGTTGACTGAATTCGGATAGTGCTCCATTTCCACATTTACCAGCGATAACCTCCACGATATGATTTTGAAAGGATTGAATGCATTAAAACAAGAGAACTAATGAAATAGTCAGGGCCGTTTCAAATTACCGAGTCGCCGCCATTCAACAAAAACCAAAAGAGGATTTGATATCAAGGTATTCCTAATTCTGTTACGTACAATGGGCGCCGTTCAGACAAAAAACGAATGGAGGAAGCCCAAGAGATGATATAAACAGGGAAAGGGCATTCTCAAGTTTGGCTTTGCAGTGTCCGAGTAGTTTAAACATGAAAATGGGCAGCGGTTGTTGAAGGAGGAAGAGGTGGGAAAGAGAACAATGTGAAGAGAGAGAGAGAGAGAGAGAGATGGAAGACAGAGAAACGCGATGAACATAAACACGAGAAACGGATTGCACAGAGGTCATAAGTAACGCAGCAAAGGCTTGGAAAAGGAGAGTACGCATAAACCCAAAGATAAGTTAAAGATGAAAAAGGAATAAAGTGTGGGAGAGGAGGGAGGCAAAGGAGTGTAAGGAAATAGGGTAAAAAAGAACACGGAGAGAGGACGACGAGTAAAGGAAAAAATGATGGGAGGGGATTAGTAGCAAGGAAACTTAGGGGAAGGGAAACGGTTTGGTGGGAGGGGAAACGTGCGAAAGGAAAAGGGTGGGTGGGTGGGTTGGAGAGGGAGGTTGAGTAAGGGTAAGTGGCGGCAGTGGTGAGGGGAGAAGGGATTGAAGGAGGAGGAGGGGGCAAATGAGGAAGGGGAGAAGGGGAAGGACGTGGCAATGTTAAATGAAGGTCGCAGAGCCAGCGATGCCGACGTAGCTATGGGGAGGTAGGCAGGGTCGAAGGGGAGGGTGAAGGGGAAGGCGGGTGGAAGGGGGAGGGGAAGGTGGCCGCCGGGGCGGGAGGGGCAGGAGAGGACTATGTATGGATCGATATAAAGCGAGAAAGGGCCCCTGGGTTCGGAGTTGCACAGCTGTAGTGGAGGGTTGAGGGGGAGGTGGGTGGGCGAGTGTGTGTGTATGTGTGTATGGTGGCGGGCCTCGGAGGGAGAGCTAGCGGGGAAGAAGGAGCTTCTGGGGGCCTTTAGGGGTTGGAATAGACGAAAGGGAGTGGGGGGTGGGGGAGAAGGCGGGATGTCGGGAAGGGGATTTCGGAGGTGGGAAAGGGGAAGTGACGGTGGAGAAGGAGAGCAGGGCGGGGGGGGGAGGTGGAATGGAGAGGGGTGTGGAGAGAGGGGACACCTCCTTCCTTCCAACCCAAACCCTCCTCCGCCCCCCTCCCTCATTCCTGCATTCACCTTCCCCTCTCCCGACTCCGCGGGCTTTGAAGTTACCCCTCCGGTATCTCTGTCTCTCGCCCCCATCCCTTCACCTCTCCCTCCCCTCGCAGCACGCCCCCATCTCCCAGTCCAACCCCTCCCACCCCCATCCGCATCTTCCTTCCCCCGGCTACATCATTCCATAACCTCTTCTGCAACCTAGCCGCAATTACACACGGAATAAGCCAAAGCTGAGGAGGTGCCTCCGACGCGCTACTTAAAACAATATTGGAGAGGGAGAGGGAGGAAAAAAAGCATAAAACACCCTCTGAGCGCGGGTGGTTCTCGTGGGGGGGGGGATGGGGGCCGTGTAAGGAGGAGCAGGAGGAGGGAGTGGAGGTTGGGGTGGGATGACGCTCGTCCGAGCATTGCAAGGTGAACCCGCGTCATAGCGCTCGCGTCCGCTTTCGCCTTCTCATTTTTCCCCCGAGCCACGTCACTTCCTCCCGTAGTTCGTATTTCCTCCCCGCTCACTTTCTCTCCCTTTTTCTTCATCTCCCTTCTCCTCCTCCTTCGGCGGATTCCTAACCTCTTTCTACTCTATTAATCGAGGCTCGGAAGTTGGACGGTTACCAAGAATTCCTACCCTCTTCCCCGTAAGAATTAGGCCCCATTTACCAGGTCTCCTCTTCCTTAATGCCGATAATGCTTGAGAACAGCCTCTCAAGTCATATAAGAGTTGGCCACGAAATGCAATGGAACGCTCTCGTAAAGAGTTGCACTCACGTAGCGATGGGAAAGACAGTGTCGGAAGGGTCGCGGAATTTTAGTGCCGTTTATTGGATCGCTACCGCTTTCAGGAAGTATTTAAGGGAACGCGACTATTCACAAAGCAATTGGCAATCAGAGGAAATAAATTAAAATTTAACATGAAGTCTCGCTTTTGTCAGATATTATTTTTACCCGCGTAACACTGCAAAAAAGGGTGCATAAATTGTAGGATTTGAATGTTAAGTCGATACGATGAAAAATCCTACCGTTTTTTTTCGAGCACTCTACCTGGATAGGCCGACGGCCTGCATTGACTCATTCTCTCCCTAACGCACTCTATGGTATAAGGTATTCTCACACCAAAAACCTTAATAAGGAACTAGAACACAATATTGCTCGCGGCTTTTTATTCTGTGCATTTGGAGCGCGCAATTGGTAAGCTTGCGATTCATTGACAATCCTTGGAATCCGACTTCGGTTGGAGAAAATGAAGGGGTCATGGAAACTACGTAAAAATGGGAACAAAAACTTGAAGGTTACATCCATAGTTTTGACCTCAGTATAAGAACATTCATCAAAAAGCCCCATTTTTCCGTGCAATGGGAAAGACGATCTGGGGTTAAGGAAGAAATATATCGATCATGAAAAACGAAAGAGCTGTTAGAAAGATAAATGGTCCCGATTGTTCAGAAACTCTTCTTCATACAACCACCCACTGGAGTATCTCATACTTTTGATTGGTAGCACGGTCAATTATAGTGAATTATTTTTTTAACCGAAGGTGTGGTTAGTGTTTGAGTTCGCGGGTACTTGAGTATATTAATATTTTAACAAACTTTCGGAAAACGCATGGAAAATGGTGAATAACAGGGTGATGGAGACTTTCGCCGAATGAAGCATCTGCTTTACTGCGGAATCATCGTTTGAATGCAACATAGTAATTGTATTGCTCATTCATTCTGATTATTTAATTGTGCGTTTATGTTAGCTGACTTTTTGCGCCCCACTGTTTTATGCAGATCGCGGGCAACAAACAAAAGAATCTCAGTCCACCACGAGTGACAGGTCGCGTGGAGGCATCATCCTCAAGGCGATGTAGTTCTAATTAGAAAACAACTGTGCTCATTTTGGCCGCGTCACGTATATTTGGTGACATCGCATAAGCTTTTGAATATAATTCTGAAATTCACGACAAACAGACACGAGCGCTCAACCATAAATCCGACGTGGCGCAGCTATCTGCCGCGGCGCATCCGCTGGGGAGCCATGAATTATGCCGCCGCCAGCGGCGTCAAAACCGTCCGGGAGCGAGTAACGCACACGCGGGTCGTTTGGTGACACCCCCCACCCCCCCCCCCAAACCCCTCCCTCATCGAACCACCAGCAGCACCCAAAAAAAAAACAAAAGAGAGCATTGTCTACTTACTCTTCACTATCTTCGGAGCAACGCTGGCACAAATGGAAACCAAAGTGAAGGGGTCAAGAAGACTCCATTTTGGAAGAGATTTTCTTTTTTTTCCACCCACACACAAAGACATGTTGCACCTTCGAAAACTAGTTGCATTTTTCTTTGGAAGAGTTAAATATTTTCTCATTCTAACAATTAATTTTCAACAATAGAAAAAAATTAAAAAATGAACATGGCGCATCACCTTAGTAAAATTCTGTGGGAAAGTATGCTGTTATGTTATTCCTTTCTAGAATTTGTGCGTGTCTATATTTGTATGTAAGTATGCATGTTAATATATATACATATATATATGTATATAAATAATTAAATAAATAAATAAATAAATAAATAAATAAATATATATATATATATATATATATATAACGATTGTACGGAAAAACTCATACGAGCGGCACAATAATTGGCTGACACAACATAACACAAATAGAAAAGAATAGACACATATAAAAGAACACTTACACGGTAAATTGTTCGAGCTTTCGGCCCTCTCAGGGGCCTTCTTCAAGGGAGTCTCTCTTGAAGAAGGCCCCTGAGAGGGCCGAAAGCTCGAACAATTTACCGTGTAAGTGTTCTTTTATATGTGTCTATTCTTTTCTATTTGTGTTATGTTGTGTCAGCCAATTATATATATATATATATATATATATATATATATATATATATATATATATATATATATATATACTAGCTGACCCGGCGAACTTCGTACCGCCCAGCAATCAATGAACTGTTTAGTTACACCATTTATAAATTAAAAATAGCTCTACCAATTTAATCATATTTCACTTGTTATAATAGTATAAGAAAAAATTCAATGAAAATAAAACAATAAGTATTACAATGGGTTGTCAGAAAGGCATTTCTTTATTCAATCTATGTATCGAAAAATCATTGACAAATCGAACGGATTGTGCATTCGAGTTTATCCTCTTGAGTCAAGTACCTTCAGATATACAACATTTTTTGTTTTGTTATCAGGCGCAAGAACAAATAAAGCGGATGGTTTACAAACACGTGCTCATGCCACATATAATTGACCATGAGAAAAACATAGGCTTTCTAGATTCAGACCACAGGCACTCAACGATTAACATTGTGATTTCTTAATCGTCATCGCG
This sequence comes from Hetaerina americana, assembly GCF_022747635.1. NCBI lineage: Eukaryota > Metazoa > Arthropoda > Insecta > Odonata > Calopterygidae > Hetaerina > Hetaerina americana. The sequence continues at coordinate 67,119,904 of NW_027286985.1, read as the reverse complement.
AATACAACACGAATTGGAAATTGAATTCGTTTAAACTCAAAGGACATGTCAGTTGGAATCATGGGAATCCTCGGAGTGAGAACTTCCTCATCTTTGAATTTTTCTTTGGGTATGGTCGCATGAATCACAATGATTATCAGTTTTTTATCACCGAACGCGTTCCATTGCATAGTTTTGGTAGGTTTGGATTGAAAAGCATCACAACCACCGAGGCAACCTTCAGCTGTAAATTGTGCGGTGGTAAGCCGGGCACTTCTATGGAATTTAAAAATTCAGATGGATAGTTGGTGATATCATCTCCGTTTGCCACAAAGTCAATAGATTTGAATGAATGCAGAGTACCAAGGATGTAATTTTGAATTACAAAGTTTAAGCCATCCACATCTTTGTCTTAGCTGAAAAAATTGCTCGCTCACTCAACCATTTGTGATATTTGTAGTTATCAATGATGTTCGGGAACACTCTGTTAATGAGCTCATCTTCCGATGAAACGAAATTGCAAAAATTCCGAGGAAATAAATTCAATCCCCTCGATTCGCCGGCAGGAACACGGACGGCCATTACCGATAGTCAAGAACTGCTGGGAGAAATCTTCAGCAGATGGATCGTTCAGCTATGCAACTCTCATGTCTGTTGTCAGTTGAAGTTTCTTCACATAGCACCACAGATTTGATGATTTGCGGCAAGCGTTTATGTCATCGACAGCAGTCGATCTTGGAATGACTGGCAGTGCTTGGCGGAAATCGCCAGACAGTAAAATCATTGCGCCATCAAAGCATCTCGAGTCATTGTGGAAATCTTTCAATGTCCGGTGAAGTGCTTCCAATGCGCGTTTGTACGCCATCTTGCATTCGTCCCATATGATTTTAGATGCCACTAACATTTCGGCCCTTGCGTACTGTCTCGAAATGTTACATGTCACTTGTTCAGAATTTTGTAGGTTTAACGGCAACCTTAATGCTGAATAAGTCATACGGTATCCTTCCAACAATGTGGCCGCTCTGCCAGAAGAAGCACCTGGGTCCGCTATATCCGATCTCGCACGAAGTGTTCAAAAGCAATGATACTTTGATGGGGAATATCTTCCCAGTTCCACCAGAGGCATCCAGCAAAAATAAGCCACCACTTTCATCATTAATTGCCTTCATTAATGTGCCATACACTTTCTTCTGTTGCGGGTTCAGCAGGGGTGCATTCGTTTGAACTGATTGGTATAATTCATGCCGATGATATTTACGTTCACGTTCCAATTTTCGATTAAACGCGTCGTTCATTACACGATCTGGCGCTGGCATTCCTAACTTCACTAAAAAACTGCCGCACATGAGGTAACATATTTCTTCAATCAACAGCAAAGCCTGGTTATGCATCTCCTCATTTACCTCAATATCGAGATTTCTTGAACTCAAACGAATTCGATGTAAAATGTCTTCTGATATGTTATCCTTGTATTTGTTTCACAGGTCACGTGGATTGGATGGGAAGCATGTCGAAAGGATGATAGCAAATAATATGCATATCTGACTTAGAGATGCAGAAATAGTTGCTTTAGCCAGACAGACAGGACAGGCATGTCCCAAAGATTATCGTTTTCAAGCAAATTAAGCTCTTGACATGCCGCACGAAATGTTAGGCACACTATACCATAAACAGTTCGTAGTGATTCGAACGATGCTGGCCTTCGAACATTCACCAGTAACAACCGCAAATAGTAGCATTCAGCATTCTTCGGATGAACTGTATTAATACGGCCAAGAGCATCAGTAGAACGCACATCCGGATGACCAGGAACCACGTCACCTTGGTACCGACGCTGAAATTTCTTCGATGACGCGATACGATGAAATATTTTAAGACACGATACTTTTACGATATTTTAATGGTTATTCTGGAATAAGTTGTATTAAAAAAACCAAGCATCATATAAATCGGTTCAGCCGTTCTCGAGTTATAAATGGTGTTACTAACACGATTTATCACTTTGTTTTATATATATATATATATATATATATATATATATATATATATATATATATATATATATATATATATATATACATTCAAACACGGAATCCCGCCAAACGGCGAATAAATACTCATATATACAGAAACAGATATAAGGAAAAGGGATAGGAACACATATAAAGGACGAACACAATAGAGGTGGGGAAGGCGGAATCGAACGGATCACAAGAGTAAAAATATTTCCTCAACCGGGACTCGAACACCGGATCTTTCCACTTGCCGGGCGGATGCTCTTAACCACTTGAGCTATCGAGGATAGTCAATTTACCCTGAGATCCGTGGGTCTAATATGTCGCCAAGCGCCCCGATTCTTTCAGCCAAGAGATGGCGTCAGGGGGCAGTTTCACCCACCAAAGGAGAAATAGACAATACACAAGGAAAGGAAAGGACAGTGGGTTAGAATTCATACAACATCATACAGGAAAGGAACAGTGCGTTTCGTGGCACGCATAGCCAGAAGAAAGAGATGAGCCACATTGGCCAAATACGCATTCAAACACGGAATCCCGCCAAACGGCGAATAAATACTCATATATACAGAAACAGATATAAGGAAAAGGGATAGGAACACATATAAAGGACGAACACAATAGAGGTGGGGAAGGCGGAATCGAACGGATCACAAGAGTAAAAATATTTCCTCAACCGGGACTTCGTTTCTACGTAATACTTTGGTTTCAACTGATGAAAATAATTTACCGAATTCCAAAATCGTTAAACCCTTTAACACATATTTAGTAATTGTAGAAACGACCCAAGTGCCCGAAGTATTTAATCACACATCATTAATTCCAATTTTTGTGTAAAAATAAGTTTAATGTTACAATAGAGTCGATAATAAAGATTTTGGATATGCAATGAATATTATTATCACATACTCCTATTTTCACAATAAATTCATCCATCTTCACTCTTGCCTCACTTTGCGTGGACGTTCACCGATATGTATCTATCAAAAACCCTCATCTTCATTCTATACCCCTCCGCTCTTTTCACAATCCCTCGATTCCATATTTTTTGCGTCTTGCTGTTTCTCATTCGATTGCTGAGAGTTTAATTGTTTGTTTCAGCATAAGCATTTTTATTTGCTGAGTTTTGCTCAGAAAAATTCCTTCTGTGTAATTAGGTGTAGGAATTAATTCTGAAGAATATATGCATGTAACTGTTTGTTTTCAAGTTTCATCGTTTGGTAATCTGTATAAAATACTACGGGATAGGTTGGGAAGGGTTTCCTTATAACCGACTCTCTTTTATTCCCAGGCTTGGAACGAAAAAAAAATATCAGCCTATACTATGGTTTAATGCTATTGATTCGCTCCACGTGGCGCGGAGCATAACGTTTTTGTGTGAGGAAGGGTGGAAACGACATGGCACCAGTAATGACGTCCTTCTCCCTAAATCAATTTAAAAATTCTCTTCATCCAATAAACAGCGATAACTTGTGTGATGACGTCAATTGGATAGGGCGACGACTAAAGTGGATATCTTTCGAATTTCTGGGGAAAGGAGTGTCGAAGCCACCAGCATCTCCCTTGCTTTTTCGATTCAAACTTCACTCTAATGCGCATTATGGAATTCACCAAGCACAGCGATGATGTTTTATTATTTAGTTGAATTATCAAATTATTTGGTATTAATCAATTTATAAAATAAATTTTAAAACAATCATTCACCTATTTCGTTACTTAAATGTAAAGTACGAGTAGGTTTATTCGACGCAGAACTGACTATGTAAGAAGTCACTCAAGAGAAAATCATTATGGAAAACGCAAAGTTACTCAAGTATGAACGTTAATAAGTTACTTCTTTCGACAAATGCCTTTAGAGTCAATATACACTCGTATCTTATCACTGCATGAAATATTATATGAGCTGAAGGAATAGCATTATTGCCATTGGAAATATTTTAAAATAAATGTTAGATGTAATTCCAAGCTAAAAGGTACTTTCTCTTATCCATCATCACATTTAAAGTTATTATTATTATTGATACTCCACCGGTTAAGGTATGTTTTGAATAAATCCAGCGTAGAAAACTGTAAAACATTATATTCAGTTATTATATCCTAACAAAACACCTGATATCCGACCCTACACTTTCCGTCTTCAATTCGACTTACTGCCATCCTCCCTCCATCCCATCCTGCATACTTATCCTATTCCTATCCATTCATCGTTTGCCTAACATACTTCCCTCTATCACAACATACCATTGTGAATCAATGCCCTGCTTCCAACTTTCGGGCTTCCTTTTGATATGCATCCTTTGTCCTTTCACACCAAGCCTTGGACTTCTTCATTTGTATTCCTTTCTGTCAATTTCAGTTCGACCATCCTTCTCAATACCCAAATTTGAATCCTCCAATCTACTTCCCATCAATTTGGTACAATGACCACGTTTCCGCACCGCACAAAACCACTCCTCATATCAAAGTTTTGACGAGTCTTTTCTTAAAATCCTTACTCAACGCTCCTGTCATCAATTCCATCCTCCTTGTGAACGCAGGTTTTCTTCACATTTCCCCAATACTTTGGCCATCTAGGACGGAAACACTTCCGACGAGTCTTTTCTTAAAATCCTTACTCTTGTCTTCAATTCTATTCTCCTTGTGAACGAAGATTTTCTACAAATTTTCCCATTACTATGGCCATCTTGGTTGGAATCACTCCCGAGATACAAAAATCTTCCACCTGCTCGAATAAATGAGCAATTCTTTTTATATTTCACTTAACATTCCTCTTTCTCGAAAATCGTATAACCTGGGTTTTGCTTAAACTTATTCTCAACCCACACGTATTGCAATGACTATCCAATTCAATTATTGGATAGCCATTGCGACAGTATGGGGTGAACGTTTTTATTTAATCAAAATTGAAGTTAAGACACCACCATGGCTAAAGGGATACCAAATTGTAATGCAATGGGAAGATTAATAGAAAGGTGGGACTTGAGATGATTCATTTGCGCTATCTCAAAATTATTTTTTTTCTTCGAGAACAGTAACAAATCAAGAAATGGTATACAAATATGTGCTGGGAACTCATTCAAACACATCAATAGGACTAAAATGGCTGACACAGTCATATACAGCCTTCAAATACAAACGTTCACACACTAATATTCGAGCCCTTTCCTAACAGAAGGTATACTTTTAAGAATAGATGTAAGGTATATACGAATGTAATAATTTGATTGATGTGTGGTGTATTATATTATATGTAATAGCTTAGTTTTTTAATTTATCTTTTTTTCTTGCTGATTAATGTTTGTAAATGGGATGGGCGTTCGCTTGTTTTGTTAAAGAGATTTGTGTTTTGAAGTCTGATTTTATCTATTATCTTTTGCGATTATTTGAGACTTGTGTGCCACCTGACAATGTCTATCAGCACATGTATATTTTTAATAATAATAAGAATAATAATGAATTTCCACACATTTGAGAGAAATACAATGGAACTTACAACTACACATAATTGGAAAACAGTCAAAAATTAAAAGGTTCTGTACAGTATGGGACCGATGATATATTTCCACTGCATGAAGTATCATGATGAAGCACTTAAATTATTGGGCATAAATAAATGGAGGGTGCAAACATATACAATTATAGTACTTAACACGATTTTTCCTGATCTTGCAGCTGAATCTGCTTAACTCTCCCCTTGCCTGGCTGGTCAACTAAACCTTGATCATCTGCAAACTTAACTGATTTTATGAAACCCCCAGCGGTTTTCATTCCTATCTCCACTTCCCATGGTTATTTAACCATTTCCTTCACATATTTAGAATAGTTGGGAAACACGTCATTATAATAATAAGAAAATTGAAAAAGATAATGTGAAATATCACATGGATTTCTTTTTCTGCTTCGTGAGTTGCGAGAAGGTGTTCGACAAAGGGCAGAATGTTGATTGTAGGTTTGTAAAGTATTCAGAAAATATTCGTTCGAAGGTTTCCGCGGCGATGAGTAGGTGATTTCCACATTTTTCGGGCTGCGTCCGCGTATGTCGTTTAAATGTACAACAGTTTCGCCAGCTATCCTGCTGGCGTCCTCAGGTCAAGGATGAAAAGAAGCTTGTTGTCCCGTCTTATATAGGAAAAATCCGGCTTGCTTTCTTTTCGGTGGAGCATTGCCTCCGCAATTCCTTCTTCCTGTGGAATGGTGACCATTACGAGCAGATGGAAGGAGCTGCGATGGACTCACCCCTCTCCCCGGTTGTGGCCAACCTCTACATGGAGAGCTTCGAAAAGAAAGCACTGGAATCCTGCGACAAGCGGCCCTCACTGTGGCTAAGATATGTCGACGACACTTTTGTCATTTGGTCACACGGAGAGGAAGAATTAAAAAAGTTCCTGAAACATCTGAACTCACAGCTTCAAGCCATCCACTTCACTATGGAGGTGGAAAAGGATCATCAACTGCCCTTCTTGGACGTCATGGTGAAGAGAAATACAGGGAATGGGAGGCTTGGACACAGAGTATACAGGAAGCCTACTCACACCAACCGCTACCTTAATGCTGCATCGCACCACCATCCCAGTCAGAAGACCTCACTGGTAGACACACTTGTCAACCGAGCATATAAAATATGTGACTCCGATTCTATTGCCAACGAGAAGAAACACTTGACAAATGCCCTGCAAAGGAATGGATACAGCGCTCATATGATCCAAAAAAGGGCCGAGAAGGAAGAAAAGAAGAGACAAACCACCGCTGTTCCTGACAGAGAGGAAGACTCCAGACCACGTCCGAAGGCTTACGTCACCATCCCCTTCATCGCAGGGACTTCGGAAAGAATCGCGAGGGCTTTAAGGAAACATGATGTGGTGACCAGATTCAACTGCGTCACCAAGATAGCTGACACCCTACCCGGACCCAAGGATGGAATTTCACCGTTAATATCAGAAGGCGTGTACCAAGTGCCATGCTCCTGTGGCAAATGGTACATCGGTGAAACGTGCAGAGCGCTGAAAACACGCATGAGTGAACACCAGAGGGCAACCAAGGCCAAACAGTTTAGAGCATCGGCCATCGCTGAGCACGCCTGGAGTGAACCTGGACACTCTATTCTCTTCGACGACGCTAAAATAATAGCGAAAGAAGGAAAATACTTCCAGAGAATAATCAGAGAGGCCATTGAAATCGTTAAAAGGCCAAAAAATTTTAACAGAGAGGATGGATATCCACTCCACAGTGCGTGGAAACGAATAATTCCGCGCAAATATGAGGACGTTCCCTGATTGGCCAAGAAATTTCCCGGTATTGGCGCCGGATTTTTCCTATATAAGACGGGACAACAAGCTTCTTTTCATCCTTGACCTGAGGACGCCAGCAGGATAGCTGGCGAAACTGTTGTACATTTAAACGACATACGCGGACGCAGCCCGAAAAATGTGGAAATCACCTATTCAGAAAATATTTTCAATTGATATGGCTATATGCAGGGTAGTTGAAGAAAAGCAAAGGTGGTCAGAGATGTGTATAGGGTAATGAGGTATCATTACCCGTAATTTATGGTGCTTATTTACTTACATACATGGCAAATGTTAACGTTGGCATGGGAAGGGCTGGAGCTAGGAATAAATGAGAGAGAAGAGGTGATTAAGTCTATTGGGCTTGGAGGTGATCAAGTAGTAATTATGGAACCAAAGGTTTGCAGTTACTGCTCAGATATTTTCAGGATCTAATTGCCAAGTAATTGGCAGAAAAAATACGATATGTAAAGATTAGCAACGAGAAAAACCAAATGATGAAATTCTGAAAAAATTGGTGACTAATATAAGTATTTAAGTAGGAGAGGGAATCAACTAGAACAGGTGAAGCAGACCATGTATTATGGGTTGTATTTTGGAAAGAATTAGGCGTAACAGTCGGAACATTAGGGAAAGAATAGCATTGGCGTAAGAACATTTGCAAGGAGGAGGAATGATAACAGGAACGCTCAGTGAAAACGTGAGGCAAAGAAAAATATAAGCTTTAATATCGAGCGTAGTGCTATATGAATGGATAAGAAATTTTCTCCTGGAGGTAAGATGGTGATAAATTGTCAAGGTGCGGTTATAGATAAGAATTCAGGAATAGGTTGAGCGGAAAGGAAGAATAAAAATTAAGTTTTAGTTATAGCAGGAGAAGAGAGGCATTTGAGTGGTGAATTCCGAAAAAGACCAAAAAAATGGTTGAAAAATGATAAAGATGTAATGGAATGCTAAAGTCGATAGAGAAGGTACAATTTACGTTAACAAGGAAGAGTAAATATGGGAATAAAGGGTTTTCATACCCCATTACCACGGATAGTAACTAAGCAGAAGCGAATATAATATAAGGCTAGTAATAGAAATTCCACCTAAAGAACGATATATGATATTTGTAAGTATCATTTGAAAATAGTTCGAAAATGTAATTATTAAACTAACTCAAATTGGTAGAATACTCTAACAATTTATCTGGATACTTCGTGCAAAGTACCAGGGGTTTTGTTTTGTTTTGATATGCGTTATTTTCTTAAGGTGTTTGAGTAATTACGGGGCACAGTAACAAAATAATGGATGATATTTTATGCGAACCACTTGTTTACAGAGTCACGCGGTTTTCTTGACATAATATTGTTTTAAAGTATGATGTGTATCCTTGGTTATTTAATAGGAATTATTTCGATCGGATTAAACCATCAAACTCCCTGTAGTAAGATCCCTCCCTGCATTAGTAGTGGCTTGTGGAGTGTCATTTAGATTTTGAATGGCAAAAGGGAAATGTAAATTAAAACCATAACTCCACTGACCGCGTTACCACGTTAAAAGAAAAGCCTGAGATAATAGGAGCACGGTTTTCTCGTTTTACCTTCAAGGATTTTTTGTTAAGATAAAAAACCATTATTAACACATTTTAACCAATTTAAAAAAAGACTTGATTGCTTATTTTTATCAATGAATCTTTTAATTTGCACTTTTAAATACCGGTTACTCCAAACTTGCGGCCAGACATCATCAAGGTGACCATCAAATCCACCCAAAAAAAAATATCATTGAAAATTTAGTTTTTTAATTAGGCTGTAAAACGAGTATTCACACATCAAAAACCTTATTTAGATATTCTCTCTTTGCTCACAAAACGAAGGAAATAACAACCGTGGAGGAGAGAAATCGCATTTAATGGCCTCGCATTACGAAATTGCGTCACCGCCATGCTACAGCACGTGTCAAAAAGTCGGAAAAATTTCGAGGTGAGCAATTTCACGAGACCGATTTCATCACGTCGATTCCATGAAAATGTTTCCCAATTTGTTGCCAAGGAATAATCTCATCAAATTTACATCGTTATCGCTGCAAGGAACCTCATTAGAGAATTTCGATTTTCCTTCCATATCTCGAAAATTTACGTAAATTGGCACATTCAGGTGACGCACCAAATCTAATACCGTTAACGTTTATCACTGACATTTCGTAAAGCACCAAAGAATTCCTTATAATATCAGTGAAGTCAAAAAATTCTTATTCAACTCTTGATCGGCACGAAATAGCTACTGCCAATTTCACGAACCGTGGAAGGCACATTCGTGAGGTCGCTATCACCTTCAGGCAGAACGTAAACTAAAAATAGGTTGCGGTAATGATGATAACATGAATTAATTGCTGGAGTTCAAAGGCATTCCAACTCATCCGTTAGTTCAGTTTTGAAATGCCACATTGAAATAGCTCATCTGGATTAATACCGGGGTAATAGGGAAGACTGGGTACACACCTGTCTACGGCGACATATTGAAACTACAGAAGCCTATACGACCGACACTACTTATCCAACTAATGGTGTATGTATGCTGCTATTAGTTCAGTTAACATTGTTCTGCCATCATCTGCAGGGTAAAAATAACGCATTCATGAGTTATTCGGCAATATCCTAATGACTCACACATTCAAATAAATCCATTACACCGCCAATAGGTTATTTTCCGAGTCTTCATCGCAGAGCACCAGAGGTGCGCTACTTAAGTCGTATACATGTATGTATACCTTTCACTTCCTCCTACATAAAAGTCTTAATCACCGTGTAACGCTTTGGAAATCACGCAGAGAAGTATGTACCACGTACAATTGTAATCTCTAGGGATCAACTTAGACTGTTACTGGTTACTAACCGATTAAGAGTATTATGTAACTTAAAATCACACTTCAATACGGCAGTAGGATTGAACTTTAATTTGGCAATTGGTAAGAACCTAGTTAAACAGAGCATAGGTCACATACTACCCTCCCTTCGACAGGTAATTCACACATCAGGGATCAAAGGTCAAATGATCTAATATCTCACTATGAGGTAGCCAGGACTAGGCTACCACGTATTAATCATGAAAATGATCGCTACAGGAAATGAGTTTAAGTACATGGAATACCTAACGTAATAGTCGAAGTGACATTTTTTTATATATTCTGTGATGAAAACAGTTAAAAATTCAAATCTATTCGTATCTGAAAAAATGTTTCCAAGTGATTGAATATGAAAAGGGATTCATCAAGTTTTGCCTTTTCCTCTTTTGTCACAAAGGGTTCCGGTTTCTCGATTCTCTCAAAGAGAATGGTTGTAACTCATATGGCATTCCATTGTGGCGAAAAAAATGTTTTTACCTTATAATTCATTATTAATTAAAATTGTCAATATTTTATTGCTATTTTGAACCAATGATTTAAGTGAAAAACTCCATCAAAAAGCTATAAACTGCTTTGAAAAATATAAAATTTCGCCGAAAACAAGTCCAATAATTTCATTTAAATTTTCTTGCATATTTTCAATGCAACTGGCATAGCAAACTACCAAACTTGTGCAAGGAAACCTAAATATCGTTCGGACAGAGTAAGTAACCAAAGTATTAAACTCAGAGGGCGTTGAGAAAGCTCATCTTGTACTAAGCCCTAGAGCTAGGTGAAATCTAGGTTGGAGGAATTCTTTCCCTGTTTCATTTGCAGCTTCTGACTGGATTCAATGATACTCATAAAATTACACAGCTTGAATGAATTTGGGTGTGTACTCATGTGAAAAACCACTATTTCAACTCGCTTATGTTTTTTATTTCACTCGTTTGCAAACGAAGAGAAAAGAATCGTATTCTATGTTATCAGCCTTTCCGATTAGAGCATGGAAAGGATTTAATGGCACTTTCCTCCATTTGCTAGGACTAACTTTGACTTTTAATCATGTAGACTGTAAAATAAATCAATTAAACAAGTGAAAAAGTTTGCATATTCAATTAAAAAAATAGCACTTTGAATTTTAAGCAACAAATTAAATCCAAGTTGACATTCATGTCAGAAAAAAACCGAAAGTTACTCATTGGTTATTGGGAGATATTAAGCGAACGCCCTGTATTGCACAAGAATTAATTTTTGACTCATTAGACACGTACTATAAGTTTTTGATGCGCCTCAAATTTAAACAGATATACGAAATTGCTGAATAAATAAAGGCAAAGTTTACCATAAAGAGGAGGTCCACCTTTTTCAGAACCAATGTCCTTAAATTGCTAACAGATGAGTATATGAATATGCAATTTCTTAGTTCATACGTTAGGAGAAATAAAATACTAATGTGAATCAGGCTGAAGCAAAGTTTATGTAGTGTTATTTGGAAAAAAAAGATTTCCCAAGGGTATTCCATTACTTCTCCTTTGTGGCGAGGCCATTTCCATACGTCTACTCACGAATTTATCGCATTTCATTTTCATTTGGTCGTTTCCTGCCATTGTTTTTCTCGATGGGTGTCAATGCTGGAAAGACCTCGCTGACAGAAGGTATATAAATACATGTAATCATGTGTCCGTATCGAAGGGCAACCACATGAATCATAGGTGACTTTTATCGGGAACGATAGAAGGTCGGACGGCGACCCGCGAGTTGATCACGTGCCTCTTACAAGCATGTGGAGAGGTTTGGTGCAAAGAGAGCTATTTCCCCCTCGGTTCCGATTCTACGTCATGCTATAAGCGTCCAATAGTCTCCTTTTACAGGGAATGACTTCAGCTCTGATTCAACGCAGCAGTTTTAGTTACGTTGAGCTTCAGTGTTGATTTTAGGCTGGACATTTTGGTTAACTCCAAAAACTATTGCACCACGTCCCGTTTTGATTTCATGTTTTATCGGAAATCTTCGGTTGCTCCTAAACAACTGAAATGCCATTGTCATTTTTAATGGCATCCTGAATCCACTGAAATTTTAGACTAACCCTATCGGTAGTTTTCCAGAAAAGTGCAGGCAAATACATATCACGCACGATATGCATTGAATTCATATTAATTCTCTCATCATCAAAAAAATGAATGAAAACGTTTTTCCTCCTTTGTTGGTTGACGATAACATGGATTTTTCTGATTCTTCGTGGCCAGTTAATCTGAAATATAAAGATGGAAAGGTAGGTTCTCCTACTACTTATTTCGTTAAAATAAGAGGGGGGGACTCCAATGGCCGTAATAATTAGTCGCAACTCTCGTCAGACCAATGGTTGTGTTGGTTTAACGGGAACCACGTCAGGGACCAACCGCAACCTCTCGACCAGAATACCCTCTGTGGTGGTTAACGGGAAATTAATCCGCGTCAGGCACCACACGCAGCCACACGCACACTATCCTGAATGGAATCCTTCACGAGGCTATGAGACTCCGTTAAAGAATTTCAGATGGAGATGGAATCCTTCACGAGGCTGTAGAGTAGACCCCGTTAAAGATTCCGGGATATTCTCAAGCGCACACTTTGTGACTGGCACAGACCAATCACACACACAAGCACTCAAGAAACACACACTCAAAAGGGCCCAACTTCTAGGGGAAACTGGAACCAGGTATAGAGCGCAAACGAGGATATGCGTCAAACACGCGTGTTTCGGCCACAAAGTGACCCTCTTCAGCGAACCGAAGGGAAAACACCTCCAACACCAGGTTGAAAGTCATTTTCAAGTCAAGCCCCCCTCTTATTTTAACTGAGAGGCCGTAGAGCTCATTATTTCTTGCTACTTATTTCGTAGTGAAAAATGGAAAAATATGCGTACCAAGGATGAAGCTTGATTTTCATAACATTTTAATGCAAAACTATTTTCAATTTCCATTAACCCGAATATTCCAATAACCCGGCAAGTGGAAAGATCCGGTGTTCGAGTCCCGGTTGAGGAGATATTTTTACTCTTGTGATCCGTTCGATTCCGCCTTCCCCACCTCTATTGTGTTCGTCCTTTATACGTGTTCCTATCCCTTTTCCTTATATATGTTTCTGTATATATGAGTATTTATTCGCCGTTTGGCGGGATTTCGTGTTTGAATGTGTATTTGGCCAATGTGGCTCATCTCTTTCTTCTGGCTATGCGTGCCACGAAACGCACTGTTCTTTTCCTGTATGATGTTGTATGAATTCTAACCACTATCCTTTCCTCTTGTGTATTGTCTATTTCTCCTTTGGTGGGTGAAACAGCCCCCTGACGCCATCTCTTGGCTAAAGAATCGGGGCGCTTGGCGACATATAAGACCCACGGATCTCAGGGTATATTACATATCCTCGATAGCTCAAGTGGTTAAGAGCATCCGCCCGGCAAGTGGAAAGATCCGGTGTTCGAGTCCCGGTTGAGGAAATATTTTTACTCTTGTGATCCGTTCGATTCCGCCTTCCCCACCTCTATTGTGTTCGTCCTTTATACGTGTTCCTATCCCTTTTCCTTATATATGTTTCTGTATATATGAGTATTTATTCGCCGTTTGGCGGGATTTCGTGTTTGAATGTATATATATATATATATATATATATATATATATATATATATATATATATATATATATATATATATATATATATATAAGTGTGTATATATATATATATATATATATATATATATATATATATATATTTAATATTCACAGATTTTTCGGTTCAAATCAATCATGAAAAGATATTATGACAAAAATATTCAGTAAATAAATAAAATCGTAATCTTGAGCATACGCTCCTGCCAGTTAATCTTTTAGATCGCCCAAGATGTGTAAACAATCCTTTAAGCCTCGCGATATTTCAGTGCATTCATCCATATGATAAAGGACCAATTTTTTTTGCATTTAAGTGAGACCAATAACTTTACAATCGACATATTTCAATCAGTTTTATCCAAAATAATGCGATAACTACGAGAAAATTCAGGCTTATCGCATATGATCATGTTATGGATAAGAAATATTACGTGAATTTCAATATTTTTAGAGGTTTCTGACTTATTCCGATTTTGTCAAGTCCTGATTTCCACGTTGCACGTGGAGGCCTTGACTCTTTCTCTCTCTCTCACGTGGAGGTTTCTCTCCTCGACAGATTTTCCGATTTTGATTGAACGAATTAGGCCACACGATCCAAAATATGAGAAAGACCGTGGCAAGGAAGATGGCGGATGATTAAGAATGAAACGCGAGAAAATGGAAAAAGGCGGTTTACCTATTTGTACTACGAGGGTCATCCGGAAAGTAGTACCCGTTCGTGCCGCATGAAGTGCTGACGACGCGAGTAGCCGCTGGACGAGGTCAGATAGCTTCAGTGGCTTGTCTGCCTTCTCTGAGCCAAGTTGCGTGACGCTAGCATTGCCTGTGTTGTTTCTGCGATTGTTTACAATGTTTAAAAAAATTGAGAACGCCGCCAGTTGTGAAGTGAGGGCAGTGATTAAATTCCTCAATGCAAGAAACGTTCGCCCATGTGATATTCATCGCCAATTAAAGGAGGTGTATGGAGACAATGTAATGGACGAGTCGTCTGTTCGGCGGTGGTGTCGCAACTTCAACATGGGGAGGGGGAACACACACGACGATGAGCGTTCGGGGAGACCGTCTGTCATTACAGACCAACTGGTGAGCTCAGTTGACGAATTCGTGAGGAACGATCGGCGCGTCACAATTGATGACATCTGTGAGCATTTTCCCAATGTTTCTCGAACAATTGTTCATGAAATTGTTAAACACCATCTGCATTATGCAAAAATTTGTGCAAGATGGGTCCCTCGCGTATCTCAATGAGCTGGCGGCGAAGGACTATGCAGCAGGAATACAGAAACTTGTCACACGTTATGACAAATGCCTTAATTTGCTTGGAGATTATGTTGAGAAGTAGTTTAAAGTATCCTCTTTCAAATAAAATTTTTTATGTTTGTTAATATTTACTTTTGTGTCTTTATTTCACGAACGGGTACTACTTTCCGGATGACCCTCGTATAATATGGAGTATATTGTGTTTGGAACGAATTTGGTCGAAGTGAAGAAGAAACCATGCAAGAAATGTTGGGGCTACTGAGCCGAGAAGGAGTTCCCCGCACTGGATATACGTGGGAAGTTTAAATAGGATGAGGGTGGGAAGGACCGCGAGGAGGAAAGGGCCGGGCTCATTTTATTTAGAGAGAAAGGGGAAAAATTACGTGGGAGGTTTGGCATTGGGAGAATGGGACGAGGTTTGAGGTTGGAGATAAAAGGCTTCGGAGGCCAGTGGAAGGAAGGCGCCTCTGATAAGCGGAGGATGGAAGTAGAGCAGCTTTTCCGTGCACTATCATCCGCGAGCACATTTCTTCTACCGGCCTTGGGGACTAATAGCACGACTCTCTCCAGCTCTCAAACACTCTCGCCTTTTTCAAGAGCCATTTATGAGTATTTTCGTATCTGTATCATTTTAAGATCCAAATATCTAAGCAAGTGTACTTCTGTTCGCAGGAATGATTTGACTGCCGCGGTTATACCCGATTTTCATCCAAATGGTTAACATACTCATCATCTCCGCAGTGTGAAAGAGCGAATAATCGAGATGAGCGAGAGAGATCACGTTCTAAATGTCATGAACGCAATACAGAAGCAGAAGTATGCCAGTTATGTTTTTTTTCCAGATTCCGAAAAACGTAATGCTTGTAACAATGAGGGAATAATGGATAGAGTGAATGTGAAAATATAAAATACCTGTCCCATAAAGGTGGCCAATATAAGATAAGAATAAGAATAAATGTGAACGTTCTTATAATTTCTCTTGAATTAGTTCGGTGGCTTCTACCATGGTTGACTTTTCTTTCTATCAGTACGATTAATAACATCTGAGTATATGCATGTACAAAAACCTGCTCAATAAAGAGTGATCATGATTTTTTATTAGCCTCATTCATTGTGCAGCATTTTACTTTTATGTTATGTTGTTAGCTTAACGTATATTTTCATTGATTTGACTCAATTAATACCTATGCCTGCTTCTAATGGTGAAAAAAGCTCTCCACGGAGAAGTTTCTTCTCATTGCGGAATAGCAAAAGCCACAGGGGATTATTTTTGGGCTGCAGGTAGGATAAGGCACTCATTTAGTACTAATTTTTTGCGAGATGATTGCCATTTCGATGTGGCCTTCGCGGAAACCATGACACACAAACGCGTCTCAGTAAATTATCTTCTGGCCAATGCGTGGATAGCACCCAATAAAATTTTCAATTGTTAAACCAGTGCCCGTAATGTTTTCAACGATCTCCTTTCAGCATGGTACCAACAGTGTAAATATGTATGTACTTTCTTTAGAGCAGATACCGTAGCTAAGGGTCTACATTTTTTTAACTTGCCCACTCACTTTAAATAACGTACACAATTTCATAGTTGCACTACAGGGAATAATAGGGCTTTCCACAATACTTCCACAGCATTAAATAAGCCTCGGCTTACGATGTCTTCCTGTGTAGGCAAAACTTTAGAGCAGCTTGTTGTTCGTAGCGTGTTAATTCCATCGTTTCCGTAGGCGGACTGAACATGTTTCACGTGTATCTCAGAACGTGTTTCATGAGCTTGTGATACTCGTACGTATACATTAAACATAAGCCTTAAATATTTTTGCAAATTAAATGATGCAGGTAAAACATATTATCACTCTTTCCAGAACAGCCCTCGTACCAGAGTAGGAGTTGTGACAACGAAGAACTCGGAATTATCCTTTTCACTCGATTGAAATTAAGCTTTGAAACCGTCTATAGAAGTGACTGGAAAGAAGTTAAACTCATTTAATTCAAATTACTAACCACTACCCCTTTGTGCTACACCCCAATTAGGGGGGCCCCCTGGATTACGGCCTACCATACCACGCTCCCTTCTATTCTGTCCTGCTCCTTATCATCCTTAGGTCGTCTTCCACGTCATTACACCACCCTAACTACGGTCGTCTTCTTGCTTTTACCACGGTGCTCTCACGTGTCGCTTTAGTGCACCTTTCATCTGGCATGCGCTGTGCGTGGCCTAAAATGCCAAATATATGTATATTAAATTTCGTATACCGAGAAACAACAGAAAAACTAGGAAGGAATCAATATAATAAATATTTGATAATGCAAGGAAAAATTAAATAAAGCATTCATGAAAGCATAATGCGGATAGGTTTTAACTCATTTCAAATTTGTCGTCTAATCTTTATGATAAATTTAATTCATGCGCTCCGCGAGTAATTTATGAGATCACAGGGACTCTGAAATTTCACATTCGTGGCAAATGCTCTTTCATCTGCGGATCCACCTTAATTATATAGGGTCACGTTAAGCTGTGCAATGATACATACTGAATTTATTTCACACGGCACGCTGCTACCAAGTAAATTATGAATAGGTGTATTGGGAAACTGAAAATAACACTGCGCCATAACTAATCGATGTTCATATTTCCTCTTTCTGCTAAGAGGCGCTATGAAGCAATTCAAGGTGTGGTTAGACATCGAACAAAAGTAATGTGAAAATATTTCTCGAGTAATGGCATCAATAGGTTCATTATATTTAAACGGCAACTGGACAGGTTCCGTGGCGGCATGGCGAAGGCGCGTGGCGTAGAAAGTTACGACACCGCTCTTAAAAGAAGAAATAAGTGATGAGTTAAAATACTTGTGTTGTGGTGGTATATTTCGTGAGGTAAAAGCGAATCCAAGAACGTAACCGTCTAAAACAGTCCCAGAATCTATCTGTTAGGGCTTCATTACATTCCCCTAGGATGGCCACAAATTGTTGGGCGTAATTGAAACGGGAGACTCTTTACGATACTGCGATTGCTTGCAGTTGTAGAGAAATTTCACAATAGTGAATTCATTTTATAGTTTTGCTTACGCCATAATATTTCAGTTTATCTATCATTTTGCATTTGAGACTCCATCGAACTTTTTCGTGGAACCAAGAGAGATTGAATCTTACTTTTCTGTTCCGTTCTTCCTATTTTAAAATACCCATTAGTTATCCGATAGCTCACATTGTATCACATTATCTGCATAGCATGGAGCCTTGCTGATTTCTACGTTAATTTGTAAACGGTGATGTATATTCCAACGCTGCTCAGTTTAAAATACGCTCAATTATTTCATAAGAAACGTTGTACAAGTTGGTATATGCCAGAGTATTGTTTTTTCCACCATTATAAAACGTTTGACGTCATCCATCGTTACTTAATATCTATTCGAGGAAAAGTGCAAGTATTCAACTCTGGAAGAACAAACTCTTCGATCACTAACCAGAATCATCTTCGGTTTGGGGCTTTAATATCTATTCGAGGAAAAGTGCAAGTATTCAACTCTGGAAGAACAAACTCTTCGATCACTAACCAGAATCATCTTCGGTTTGGGGCTTAACTTCGATTTTACATAAAGGAATTTATAACAACTTTACGCGATTATTTTGGTGTCTGTGACCATTGCGGCACTTAGAATGTCAACGTTTAAGCCTTCCATGTAATTATCTAGCTTAGGGTCATAAAAGACTTTCAGTTTCTGTACAACAATTGGAGTGCAATATTTTTTTAAATTATGACGATGGATAATTATCTCGATTTTTCCTACCCTTTTCCCGGATTTTAAAAAATATTTTCAACGCAATTTTGTTTCTTGAGGATTTTCTAATCTCATCAGTGTTCCACTGCTCTCACTTTTGCGTTTGCACGTAAAACTCATTTCGATATACTGTTCCATTATATCTAGTGATGAGTTATATATATTTTAATAGGCCACACCATGGACGTTCGTTCGATATGAATATTGCCAGGCATATTATATGTTCCCTCTGTCGAATTTATATATTATGTGTATTGGTT
Source organism: Hetaerina americana (assembly GCF_022747635.1). NCBI lineage: Eukaryota > Metazoa > Arthropoda > Insecta > Odonata > Calopterygidae > Hetaerina > Hetaerina americana. The sequence goes on along the minus strand of NW_027286985.1, from coordinate 67,100,808 downwards.
TCGTTAACTTTGCTCGTCAAATTTCGGGGAAAGGACAAATTGTTTACTGTCCTCGAAATATAAATAGTGGTCAGTAATAAACAGAAGCTGAAACTGCAACGATTGTTTCTTTCTTCGGTTTTTGCTAAAAATGCTGCCATTTAATTATCTTTCTAAGCTTGATAGGGGATTAGTTTAAATCCATTAATCACCTGCATTTTACCATGAAGTTCTAATAGGCAGAACATCCGCTTGGAGAACATTTTGTCCAAATCGCCGGGAATTCAACTGTGAACCTCTGGTCAGTAGCCGAAATCTCAAATCTTGTTTCCACTAGTGGGACTAACTAGTATGGAAGAATAATTTTATTGTCATTACGGCAGTGTCGAAAACTAAACACTTAATGTTAGAATCCGCATTTCCGCGTCCTCCATCCACGTTGGTTGCCTTTGGGTGGCGACAGTCTTCAGGTTGACGGTATTTTTCGAAGCTTCCTTTTCCGCCTAGTCAAGTACCAGTCTCTGATTGGATAGTCCGCGGAAACTTTCGAAGGAACTTAATGCGAGAACTGTAAATAAATTATCTTGAGCCATATTCCTCGGGAATGGATTTGAACAACAATGCATCTTTGACAAATTAAAAATTTACTTTTCGAGAACCCTTTCCGGCACACTTAAACGGAACTCTTCGAGGACCTCGGCCCTAGAAATGCCGGGATCGGGGCTTTTGGAGGACGCTTGGTGGTATAATTTAGATTTATAAGATCAGAAAGCTGCGAGAGGCACAGAGTTCCAAAGGACACGGTGAGGGTTATGGAGGGAGAGAGAGAGAGGGGGAAGTTCGGTGTAAGGGTAAGTGAAGTTCAAGAGTTGGGGTCGAGTGGTGCAAGGAGTTTGATAAGAAAGTTAGGGAGAGATAGTTTGTGGGAAATTGTGTGTCTGTGAAGAGAGAGAGCGAAAGAGGTCCGAAGTAGAAGATGAGTGGGAGAAAGAGAGAGAGAAAGAGGAGGCAATGGATGAGGAAGGAATGAGATTCACCGGGGCACATAAGATAGAATGTTCACGAAGATTCGGTTAGCTGAAGCGATCAATCAATGTGGCTATGAAGTGAATCGCATAGAGGAAAGCGTTACACTTGCAGTTAAATATACGATACTTGGAGGGAAGAATTACGAAATATGTATTCAGCCACCCTCGTACCTATCTTAAAATGTTCCATAAGGATCCCAGATTAAGAGAAAAACTGCTCGTTAAAACTGGTGATATTATTTTAACCTGCTCTTCTGACTTCATTTTGAGGATTAATTTGATGATATGATTTTATTTTTTTAAACATTAATGTTATATTTATTCCCCATTACAACCTTATCTATAAGAAACTATAGAAAACAAGCTGATTAAATGGCCATATAATTCATAGGTGATGCTATTAAAGTTACATGACGTTATATGTGATTTCGGAAAAAGGAAAGAGTTCTATTTCAGATTTTTTTCAAGCTAGAAAAACAACACTCAACAAAAGTTTTAAGTCGTAAGTTAACACGTTATTTAAGATTCGCACTCAGAGGAAAAAAAATTAAATTTTGATCTCAAGACACCTAGCTTCGTATTCGTATTCACGCCAAATATTCCAAAATATAAGTGATAGAAAAGTAAACATTAAAGGGTTTCAAAAATACTAGGTGGAGAGTGAGAAAGAGACAAACAAACTTCGACATGAATTCAAAGAGTGAGAGTCTCTTTCAATTATTGAAATACTGCATTAGTTGAAAGCACCTAAATGTTATCCCCACACGCTGTAAATTATATATTTTTTCTCCACCAGTAGGTATAATATACAATATTGCACTTCTATTATAAGAAAAATGGTAATGAAGCATTCTCACCCCACCATAAGAAAATTGGTATACACGAACTGCTGGGAGAAAGGAAAATCTCACATGAACGTTTGACTAGCAAATTCAAGATAATAGTGATGAAAAGCAATTTTCAAAGGTAGCAAAATTATATAGGATAAAAATAGAGAGGAAGAATTTATTAGTAGATATATAAAAATATGTAAATTTATATTTAATTTATAGGTAAATATGATTAGGTAAAAATAATTTCCTGTGCTTGAAGCTACCCTGCATTTGAACACCTGAAGGAGATGCATATACGATAAATACGGCATTGATATTAATGAGCATTCAAATGATTCTTAGCCTACAAGCCACAGCTAGGGTATGAGGCATAGGGTGATTTCATACCAATCATGAAACATCCAAATTAACGTCTCTTAATTGTCAGTTACCACACGAAATAACTAAGAATTAAAATGTTGGAAATATTACAACAATATGAAGTAAGTATCTGCATTAAATGCGTTTTTTGTTGCTTTGCTAAGAGGTTATGGTGTCTCAATACTAGGATGAGCCCGTATGGCATGATGTTAAAAGAAAAACCCATTCATTTCTTTAGTTTTAGTCATCTTATTGCTCAGATCACGTTTTGACAAAAGACGTCGACGCATCATTGCATAGCCTATGCAATGCATCATTGCCTTGGACCTATGGTGAGCCACAGAAGTTGTTGAAACAAAACTTAGCAAGCTATGAGCTGAAGTATTAGGCTATAAAAGATACATAGACGTTATCGAAAGTTAATCTGTGAGGCGTAAATGACGTAAGTTGTTGAATTAATGTGCCCAATCCGATTGTGCGGGAGCCAGTATCTCCGCTGATTGAATAGAGACTATGATGGTGAATGGGTTATTTTTTAATTAGAACACTACATTATCATCCTCTTTAATTTTTACATTAGCAAACTGAAAAACAGTGTTGAAGAAAGCTAAAAATGTGGATTTTTTGCGACAGGATAAATTCTCGTGGAAATCAATTTCATACAATGCGAAAACATGCAAATGATGTATTGCAGTAACTGAACTTTCGTCACTCACCGAGTGCGTTTAATATAATTCGCTGAATTATTATCAAAAATGTATTCCTCTCGTGTAAAAAAACTGCCCATGGTACTTTCCCTTCGTATTAGACTCGAAACTTGCTACATGATTATAAATTCAGATAGCGAAAGATGAAAGACTGCTCACCTTGCGCCCACTTTTAGAACTCCCTGCATTACAAGTGGCGAAGGAGATGAAGAAAGGATCCCAGCCTCTGGCGGTGAAAAACGAAGACCGCGGCAAGGCAGAGGAGAACATATCAGGAGGAGGAAAGGCTCTCGAGGGAGTTTGACGGGGGTGGGAAGGAGGACTGGGAGAGGAGGGGTGGGGGGTTGTGAGTGAGAAGAGGGGTTCAGGTGAGCTGAGAGAAAGGATGGATTAAAGATGAAAAAATTCGCGCGGGGAAGGAAGGAATGGAGAAGATCCGAAGTGCGCGGCTGGTTGAGAGGGTTGAGATGGGGGAGAATGGAGAAGTGGGCGGAGGACAACGAAACGCGAGAGTGAGGAACGAGATAAGAGGAGGATTGAGGGGGGGGGTCGACGTCAAAGAATGTGGACGATAAGAGGAGTGAGAAGGGGAAGGGAAAAGGGGTGAGACGACGAGGAAGGGCAACTTCCGAAACTGGGAAAGGTAATACATGGATGGTCCCAGATCCGAGGGGATTTTCGCCCATTGGAAGAATATTCGTGGAAAATTTGAATTATGCCTGATGCAGTCGCCACGCTCGGAATGCGGAATCACTTCCAAACCCAAACTAGTGCGACTTGAGTGCTCGAATTGAAATCTTCCTCCCATTTAAGGAGGAAAGTTCGAAATTTTATGAAACTTAAAATTATATCTTCCCCCCCCCCACCCCACCGCCCGTGATACCTACCCTTCATTCCAAGATGCAATCCATAGTGCCGAAGGAGCTGACTTCGCGTTTGTTTTTCGCAATTTTCCTGTCTATGCTTGTGGCAGTCTCATTTGTAAAATAAATCGTTGAAATACCTACCTACGGATTCCGCGCCTACCTAACTACCTACGGATTCCGCGCAATGAATGGCATAAACACGGAAGATATCATATAGTTTTCCTCGAACATTTATGAATGTCGCATCGACATAATTTGGCCTATTCAACCATTTGTCGATTGAATTTTTTCAAAATAAGCCAAAAGAAACTTTTAGCTGTTTTAAAAATGTGGAGTTACGTTTCATACGGAAATTTTAATTATTTTTGAGAGTAATTACATAGTATAGAGCATTTCATAGGTCATATTTGGAATTCAAAAATAATATATATATATATATATATATATATATATATATATATATATATATATATATATATGCCCTTCATAGGTCTTCATAGTTTCCCACTCTTCGAAATGCTCCATCATTTGTTACTCCTGTCCATCTATTACACATTATCCTTTGGTATTACTACATTTCCATCACCTCCCATCTTCTTTTCTCTTCTTCTATTAAATAATACTCTCTTCCATAGAAAAGTAGGCTCGATAAATAGATTTTAATGAATTAATCCCTTCCTTTCGTCTATGCTACTGCAATTTTCTGTTAGTTCCTGTTTATTCTAACAGAAAGCCTTCATCATCATTCTGATTTTGCTTATAACATTAATTTTGTTTCTTGAACCTCTAGTGACCTGATTCCTATATGGCAAAGCCTTACATTTGTTTCAGTGTTTTTTCTCCGGTCCAATTTGGAGTTAATCTGCTTAGCTAGTCAAAGCAGATAATTACCTTAATTTTAATGCTGTTTGAGACCGTACTTATTCATCCCCTCCTCTCTGTATTTGCTGGTAACCTTGCAAGGTATTCTATCTTTTCTGCAATATTATTTATAATCACTTTTAATTATGTGAAAATGAAACACAATGATAAGAAAAATGCACCTTAGACTAAAGGAAAATACGGTGGCAAAGGTAATAGTTTTGTTATTGGCATTGCGATTTGATTTATTTGCCTCAAGAGAGGTATAAAATGAGATATGCTATCGAAATTATTTTTTTCCGTCCTGATCGAAGGATGGGCTCTGTGATTTCTCGCAAGGTTTAACCTCCGAGCAGTTTTCTGCGTAATGGCTCTTAAAGAATTTTGACGCATTCCCAGGAAAGATTATGTGAGCAAACGAACTTCGCTCGGAATAATATCCATACCCTCCGGGAACTAGACATAACAATGGAATCCTCCCGATGAACATATTAACCTCGATGTGAGAGGTGAAGGTGAGTTCAGGTCTCCTTTGCCTTTGTCTGTAGGACAGAATTTTTTTCCTCGAGTTTACCACCTGGCAACCGGTTTCACATTTATGTATTTCATAATGCATAACCGGAAAGGGTGTTTTCAGTTTTTTTTCCGTCGTGGGGAGAGGGGGAGGGAAGTCAGGAAAGGTCACTCCGCGCCCATTGCACAACGGTCTCGCGGACTGCTGCTCAAAATGGCGGCGCCGCGCGGCGAGGGAGGCATAAAGCACAATGGAAATTTAAGTTTGGGGTTTTCATATCCGAATTTGAGGTAGAAAAGTCGGGTCCTCACAAGTTGAGCAATAATAACCTAATAATGTGCTGCAATTAAATCGTTCTTGAGTAAACACATTTCCAGACAAAATTATGTGCGTAACGGTCACTAGTAAATAGTGACTTCCACTTATAAATGCGTAGGACTGTTAAAACCATGCCAAAATCACGATCGAAACTGTGCGAAGAACAACAAAAATGGCCTAAAGCAACGGATCCATTAAAAATTCACACTAAATTTCAATTGACCGGTCGAAAAAACTTTATTTTGGACTGCTGAATATTGTTATATGTCTACTTATAGCCAATAATCTGTAATCGAATGGAACGCGCTTACTAAATTCCCATTCAGTATCAATAATGTTACATGATTACCAAGTTTCAATGGCTCGCGGTAATTTAGCCCAGCGTTGAACTACTGACGATATGGCCTGGGTTCCATATCCAGGCCCTCCGGTCTCTGGGCACCATCAGCTCCACCCAAGCTGTGTGATTTTTCGGGTACCAGATCTTCCTGGGAAACAGGCACAGGGAAAGGAACAGGGCCCCCTACCCTGATGTGTGAATTTCACACACCGTCGGGCTTAGTACTGGGTGAACTCCATCATTACCTACCAAACCGACTTTCGGGTTGATTACTGTGTGTAGGGTTTTTTATAAAGTTTCAATTGCTGAAATTTCATTTAATAAGTTGAAACTAATTTAAATTTTACATCTATTGAATATTTAGATTAAGGCTATGATGATCAACCAGTAACCTCAAAATTCTATCTAGGCACAGTATACGCTGGATTTTTTTAAAATAAGGCAATTCATAAATATAATGTGTTAATAAATGTAACACCGCATCAGTTATGGAAAACTATATGTAAGATTACTCTTCTATAAACATTTTCATTCGGACCACTTCAATGAAATACCATTGCATTTCAATGAGTGATAAGCTTTGGCAAGATGAAGAATTTCTCTCGCAGTGTTTAACCTAGGAGTCGAATAACTTTTAGTACGAGCACGTTCAGGAGTGAGAAAATCGAACGGCAATTTCAATTGATACGTATGCAAAACTATCGCTGTAGTTAGCAATCGGAAATTGTCTATTCAAAACTATATATGAAAGAGAACAAATTTTCGATATATAAATGTTAATGAAAAAAAGGTTATTAATTTATTTTCACGAGGATTATTATCAAATGAATACATTTTTGATGGGAATTACGAACACATCAAGCATCAGGATGAAGTAATGTAATTGTCACGTTGACTACGCCCGATTGTTTTTTAAAACGGCATAGATGGAGTGATGTAAATTGGCTTTCCCTGTGTTAATCGGGTTCATATTAATCAAGAATCAATATTTCTCATGATGAACTCAGAGATACTGTGATAGAGTTAATCATCGTGGGGCATATACAAAGCACCAAAGGCACCAACATTATGAAGAGAAACATCCACTGCTACCAAATAATAAATATAGGTCGGTCACCTGGCCTCCTCTCTGACGTGAAAATGGCGATCTAAATTAGAACGTCTAGACTTCGCGCCCGAGGGGGGCGGGGGTGGTATGACAAGACAAAACTCCTAATGGCGCCGCGACGAATGTCGCTGCATTTAGGTCATATGCAGGCATCGGGCTTTTTCGGATGAATTACTGATGTATTGGCGTACTTTAATCCCTTCCCTCTTGAAAATTAGAACGAGTGTAAATAGATGTACCAGTCCTCTGCTATAAACGCTAGAATGCAGTTCTTTTTTACGGCAGAATCTGGGTCTTGCTAATCTTACTTTTCAATAATTTTCCCGAGTTATCTGGTTTATATGCGTCTTAAGTGATGTCATCACACAATAAGATGGGATCATTTATGGAAAAAAATCAACCCTTGTGTCATTGGAAAAAGAAATCTTGATTTATCCTGAAATATCAATGGCCACACATTAGACATATTGCTGACGAATATTTTTAATCTAATATCAGCATCAGTATTTTGATACGAGATCCTAGATAGTTATAATTGTCTACAGCAATTGTTTAACATAAGTGAATAGATTCAAAATACATTTTTTGAGACCACAGAGTAGTTAGGAGTTGTATTGACAAATGATACTTATTTATAAAATGCTAATATGTCCTCAGCAGTGATAAATAGAAAATTCTGTGGGACTTGAATAAATCTTGAAGGAAAAAAGCGAGGGATATTTTTTATCAGCCTCGAACATATCACATCGAATGAAAATATTGCAGAAACAAAGAAACGAAAAATGAAGGACCGAAGGAATGGTTAATATCATCACAAGGTACTAAATTCTAACCGATTTCAACTAATATAATTTTAAAGTCGATTCGGACTCTGAATTCGGTTGCTTTTTCACCAAATTGTTACGGCATAACCCTCACCTCATCGGACGAGTGGCCTGATGATGTAATGAAACGGTAAGGTAGAGGTGTTACTACGTTTTAGTTCAGCCACATTTGGAATAACCGGTGTAGTAGAAAGCTTTAATTCAGGATTTGGAAAAGGTACAGAGCACCATATTTGACGTAAATTGCTACAAGATAAAAGAGCAGGTGTGACGGTATGTGGAAGAAGGTATTAGTTTGAGAGCCCGTTAATTTACGAAAATCACAGGTAGGACTTAGAATTTTAGAAAGGTGCAGTACACCAAAATTTTCTTGTGACATCGAGGGAATTATTAAGGCTCCAAATTAAATTGATGATTTTGCATGCAGAGGCCCTACCATGCGCTCTTCAAGCGGTCTTCGCGTCACTGTGTAGATGTATAACTGAAAAAGAAACGATTTTTTTAATTGAAATCCCAACTGACGATCCATAATTCACTTACTTTCGGAACCTTCCACGCTTTAATAGTCAAATTAGTTGATTGTTGTGCACACATTTAATGTGAACGAGGTTTACATTACGTGCTAATAGGTTGTATAATAGGTTTCAAAGTCAAAATGCACGGTGGAAGCCAAATGGTTGGCTTTTTCAAGGAGCACCCAATGCTACCTTCTCCCTTTTTGCCACCGCCTCCCTCGACGCCGCCTCTCCCTCTCTGCTGGTGGCAACGGATGTGGGAATGTATGTACTATATTTAGCGCCGAGCAAATGATCGTCTACCACTTCGCCCTCTCTCGTCTTCTCCCCCCTCGTGCCCTTTTAAGAGCTTTCGGAGCCCGTAAGGGTGCAAGCATGAGGGAACGGGGACTCATCTACGAAGATGAGTTTTCGTGATCGTGAATCACCTCCGGGCACTAACTGCGTCATACGGCGAATAAAGATGAATTGCCAAGATGAATGCACTTTTGAGCATGCGTATAATTTCAAAAGTATCTTTCCTTTCCCTGATATTTATGGGGCACATGCATACTCGTATTACTCGTATAGGAACCTGATCACACTTTCTCGATTAGTCGTCCAGCAGTCCGGGAGTGCCATTATTTTTCAAACGGTGACGGAACAAGTAAATTCTAATTGCAATTTTCGAAATTACAGTCGAAAAAAAATACGGGAATATTCTAGTGATTTGAGCACAGAATATATATCGTTTGTATGTACTATTAATGCGAACTTTTCCTACACTTTTAATATTCGTGAGATTCAAATAGCAAAAACGTGTAAAGATAAAATCCAGTTCTACTTAATTGGTTAAATATGCATGAAATCCAATAAATATTTCCACCTCCTCACCGTGGGAAATATTCTTTCACAACGTGATGATTACTTTGCATTTTGCAATAGTTGGCATTGGTCATGAATAAATGAAAAAAGATCTTATATTCTAGTGTATGGAGTATGGAATGTCCTTATACGTTTTATAATGCTTCGTATTCCCTATTTGTCATTAGGTTTGCGGTTGAACTAGAAGGAGAAAGGAACTATGACCACCAAAGCAAGGGCACAACATTTCAACAGGAAAATACTCATTGCAGATAGAGACGACAATACAAAGCTTAACCATTGACATTTGTGTGAAGTTGAAAATAGACTGATTGCTTGATTAAATAATTCTAAACCACTTTGATTAGTGACTCAAATACAAAGGCTTCCAAAATAGCGCAAATAATTCTGAATCCTTCACAGAAAATTCGGAATTTCTCAGAATTTATCAGAATTCCATTTTTTAACCCATACGAGGTTTTTCCCTCCATGAAATAACATCGTCAAAAACAGAAAATCATAGTGCCATATATTTCTTTATTCAATTAGTCGTCATATAAATAGCATATACATCCAATGAACTATGCAAATGTGCATTTAGAAAAATCAACTTGCGTATTATTATCACAGTTCGTCCCTCTGGGTCAGAAACCTTTTCTAAGGATTACATCTAGAGTAATTAGTTATTATTTCCTTATTTACTTCATCATGGCGATGAGTACCATGGAATTTGAATGACTTTTTTAAATAAGTAAAACCTACCAAGCATAAAAAGAAACGTTTCAGGTGTGATGGTGGAATATCATGATTAATTAAAAATTGGCAATTTTTCACGCAATAAAATTGAATACGACCGGTTTCAATGTAACTACATCATTTTGATGATGATGTAGCTGCATTGAAACCGGTCGCATTAAATTTCATTTTGTGGAAAATTGCCAATTTTTAATTAATAATACCAAGCATAGTCCAGTAAATGCGTGGCCAATGCTATTGTAAATTACAAATTAGCACGCATGGATTAACTGTCGTTACATTCAATAAGCTTTTACTCCACTTATATATCGAGTAAATCATGATCTCAATTTATATTCCACTTAGTAGTAGTATTTAAAACCTCAAATCATACCGCTCTTTCATAACGGTAAAATTTTCTATTTTAATTTTATGCTGAATAATGGTTCAATTTAAAAGTATTAAAAATACTGGATTTGAACCCATATTTCCAAGTATAATTTCCTTCAATCGACGTGATTGGATTTAACAACGTTGATATGATTGCTATTAACTACGGGAAAGTTTGATTGCCATTGATATTACGTAAAAGTCCTTTGTGCAATCACGGTTTATTCTTCCTCCGAGAAATCTTGAAACATTATAGTTAAGAATCAAGATATAGTCATTCATTCATAGGTGTTAACTTCGAGCGGACATGTTTATGTAACGTGATTGAGCGAAAAGATGAATATTTGAAACGGGGAAACCCAAAACCCTGCCCAATCAAACTTAACTTTCTGGACAGCAGTGGAAATGGCCTGTTTTCACTGCCTTCAATCATTATTATTATTATACATATCTTACTATTCATCGAGAATTACCAATTTATCATCTGTGCAGAGCTCTGTCCACTTTAATACAGTATCGATATAGGCAATTACGCTTAAAATGAGATTTAATAATACCAGCAATATTTGAGGACGGCCGTCAGTTTTTGCTGAATCGAGTTACATGCCTAACGAAGTCTTAGTTGTCATTTCTCTGTCACTTTCTTATTTATCAAAAGGCCTGTGCTCTTGTGCTCCGATTTCGAAACAAGGCCACTCTGTAAATATCCCTGACCGGTGGTGCTCTTGTGTTGTCACGCGAGGCTTCATATTGATTATATTTTTTACAATCACATCTCTAATGAAACAAATCTTTAAATAATATACGCGTAATAAATATATGTATATAAATTTAGTCATATGATAAAGCTAATAAACATCTACTTTTTTTAAATGCGTAATATGCATCGGAGTAATATATTTTCTTGACAACGAACTTGAAAAGTGCCACGCTTCTGTCACAGATGGTAACGCAAATTAGGAAATAACGTTGTGACAGGTGACATTTGTGTGAAACGGTCCCTTCGATTTTCTCCGTAATTATAGGCTGACAAGCAAGAAGTTGGACGGAGTTCTGACATTTTTTTTAATATATCTTGAGAGTTTTCCTTTCATTTCAACAGCGTAATTGTCACTTTTCGCGGAACCTTTTCTGAAATAACGCAATATTTCCTTAACTCCGGCAGCATTTTAGCTCAAAAGTTAACCCGAAGAGAGAGAGAGAGAGAGAGTTCAGTTGATGGGCAGCCATCCTGTGATACACAATACAAAATGAAGGCATGGGACCCAACAAAAACCCATATTGCAAATTTTCTTGCTGCCAGTTCTTCTAGTCGTTTGAGACGTGACTGGTGGGTGAATATGTGCGAGGGGGATGGTGAGAGGTACTTGGGATACCAGGTACCAAACCTAAGACCTAAAGCTGCAGGTCAACTTGCAAATCCTTGTGGATTGCACAAACGGAGTCAGCTGACGGCAGTGCATGGCGCAGCAGCTGCTACGTACTTGTCGACATTATACAACATACATAAGTCAATGTTTGAAATTACATTTAAGACTTTTAAGAAGTATTCAGAGGGCATGCAAGTAGACTTTTAGCTTTGATAAATGGTATCAGGTGGAGCCGGAGAGAGAGAGAAGGGCTTAGGAAAGAAGGTGAATGGTTATGTGAAGGCGGCCGGGTCGTAGGGAGGTAAGGGCAAGAAAAGAAGAAGGCAAAGGGTTTTTCCTCTGTAAATTATTCGAATTGAGGTTTGGGAAGAGAGTTAATAATATTTAAAATGAAGGCGGTGAGGGGTGAATCAAGGAAATGAGAGTGGGGAAGAGATGAATTGACGTCAGGGTAGTGATGAGACTTTATGAGTTATCGTTTGATGTTAAGGCCACAGGTGAGGTTGATTGCGTTGAAGTTCAAATATCGGCCAACTCTACGTTTCATATCTCTTTGAATGGCGAGTTAATGGGTGAGGATTGCAATGTGGAAAGAGTTGTGAAAGATTATTCCGTGTGTCTGAGCGTGGGAAGGATTGGAGTAATGGGAAAGGATGGAGAAAACTTGCAGGACGATCGGTGGGTATTTATGCAAGTCGTGCGGTGTATTACCAACGTAAAATGCGGAGCAAAGGTTATCCCGTTGAAGGTAAACTACGCTAAAAGTTTCGTACGTGCCTGTAACTTGAAACTTGAAGTATTGAATGAGGAGGTGACAGGGTGAACTAGGACACATTCAAGCGTGGTTTTTAGCAGAGCTGTTGGGTGCCAGCTTGAGCTAAATTGGGTTGCGTCTCTGTAATACTGTGGGGAGCTTTCAGAGTAGGTTGGCTTTAAATTTGTTGCCTTCAAAAATAGGGAATAACTATTTGAGGAGGACGATTTATTTTTAGTATCCCCGGGAAAAAATTAGTTTTTCCGATTTAATTTGTTCGGTGAAGGTTTTTGTGTTTCGTGGGGAAATATTGGCGGATGGAGTCACCCCTAAGTTAGTTTGGCGGTTGAACGCTAAATTTAAATACGGTGGTCATCCAATTGAACATTGTCGACTCTGGAATAATACGTTTGGCACACCAGGTACTGATGATAAAGGCTGAGGCAAAAATATGTAAAAGTACTTCTGTGAAGCTTTCACTCTTAATAACATGTAAACCCTGGAGGAAATCAGAGATATATAAACACGAAAAAGGGCCATATCTTTTTGAAACCGTTTGTTCCTAAAGAGAATTTCAACGACTAATTTGAAAAAGTCTAAGTGATGTGAGAAAAGTAAGTGGCTTCCTTCGAGGCCCGCACATTCACGCATGGATTTCCCAAGTACATGCTGTAGAACAAGCCGATGATTCACACATCCACTAACGGCCATAAAACCCTTTCACTCCCGGGATTTGGTCAGTACTACCTTTCCTTTTCTTTCAGCCAAAGCTTTGGATAACCTTTTCCCCGGCATACCCTTTAATTTAATAGCCCATCTTGACACACTTCCTTTAATGCAAATTCCCGGTAAAGTTTAAATAATAATTTATCAAAAATTTTGCATAGAGTAATGCATCAGATAAGAATAAGATTTGCACAGTCACTTGACATTTTGCTGAATAGATTGTCTCTGCATTTAACTTTACATCCTTCAAAGATATCTCACCGCTGGCACAATCTCACTTTCATTATTGAAATTACTTGAATTTACTGCCACAACCTAATGAACTTGCCTTACCATCTGTCTCCAAATCATCATAATGAAAATCCACAAGAAACTTGCCACATACTATATGTCCGCATTCATTCTAGATGATATCATCCTCCTGATTGCTGATTGCATTTATTACTTATCCCTCTCCGCGCTTTGCTCATTTACCGATTCCAGATAAACCTTATTTCCTTCACAAATTGTACACCATTTTTCCTTTTCGCAACTTCATACTTTTATTTCCCTCTTTCTCGACACCTTTTTAGTTCCTGTTAATTTTGAAAGCATCATACGCATATTTCCAAGCTTCTTATCCTTTGCTGCTCTTATGCGCTTTTTCTTTTACACGCAGGGAATTTATCACTTCTCTATACCATCTGGCAGTACCTTTCATTCACCCAGCAAAACCATTTCCAGATGAACTGTGAGCGTGGGCAAAATCATTACTTTTAAACCTTTCCAAATATCATGTGATATTACAAGGATATTTACGTAAATACATCATTCTCTAGTTCCTCTAAACATGCACTATACTATTTAATAAATTCACTGATGCGATGATATATTTTCTCAAGGCATTTTTCCGTTGATAAAAATCTGCTCCTTAGCGTTCATCCTTTTACTTTATTGATGTATCGGGCTCGTTCAAAAGCATTACGCCCAAGCGGTTGCTTTAGATGCTGAAAATAATCACATTTCCTTTTATTCAAATCAACGAAAACGGTTTCCATGTTAGCTAACTGGCATAAAATCTCTATATGAAACTCATATATTTATTTCATCAAGTTACTCTCTTACGCAATGCACTTTAGATAAAAATAATGAATAACATGAAAAATTTGAGAGTCGAATGAACCCCTTCGCACCTTTCATGCAATATCCTGAAAGCATTATTCATAGAGACAGTTATCATAAAGTAATCCTTCTTTTGATTGAGAAAAGAAAGATGTGGGATTTACGAAACAATCCCCGAGTATCAATATTCTTGCTGCAGTCAGTTTTTATGACGAATACGGCGAGAGTTAAAAAGTGGTATCCCCTTTCTCAAGTAATTCTCCTGATTAAGATACCCTTTTTAGCCATTGGCAGGGATAGTGAAGCAGGGATATGGGTTTGGAGTTTGATGATTTAAAAGGCATTGAAAGGGTACTGTGAGTGGAGAACACGCCGAGTAAAAGGAAAGATGAATTGCTGGGAATAATGGATGGAGGGAGGAGAATCCCTGTCGGAGAAACAAAGACAAGGAATATATGTATTAAAATTGTACACGGTGGAGCCTCAAAACCGGTTTCACGGGTACATATCTGAAAATAATGGATGGAAAGATGCTGGAAAAGATTCAGCGCGTTACAATCTACCCAAAATAATCCATAACCTTGTATTACACAATTGGCTTAATGTGATTTTTAAATGGAAACATTTTCTTTTCTTTTTTCAGTCTGTTCATATATATTGAAATATACAGGTATGTTACATTGATCACTCCAAGAGGCTACTTGAACCACGGGAATTAAGTTGATGGAGTTAACTAGCTGACGAAGTGTGAATATTATTTCACAAATTTCAAAATGTGCATTTAAGTACTGCACATTTTAGAAATCCACTTAAAAACGGTAAGATACATATGAAAGAGCATTATAAATTGTAAAATACAAGACTTAATAATTTTTTGTGAATTTTCTCTTTATGTGATTTAAATCAAAGAATTATGCATCGGATTTATTATAAAATAAATTAGGGTAATTAATGCACAGCCTTATTTTTTTGAATCATATATTCAACAGTACTTGAAATGATTTTCAATTGAATTAGCTACCTTTAAGTGCTATTTAAACGAGATGATTTACCAATCAATGACAGTAACGAACGTCAACAAGATTCCTAATTGGTATAAATTTCGCTTGAGCGTTCAATTGCTTTTGTTGGGCAGTATTTACGTAAGGAGTTAAAAATATAAAATTGAATTTCTCTGCAAATTTCTAGTATTTTTCAGAAGAAAGCCGAGCACCTGAATTATTTTAATACATACTTTATTTGAATGCGCACTGATTTTCTGTTAAACAAAAGAGAAAAATCAAATGTTTCGACCGGTTGGCACGACATCAAACAAAGGAATTAACGTATGATTCGCCGATTTCACATATACTCGTATGTGTCATAGTTTTTCAATAAAATTGTGAGTTGGACGGAGTGCGAATGAAAATGAAGAGAGAGAATGGAAATGTTTATTTCCACAGATTCGACAGAAAAATATTGAAATTTAAAATCTCTCTATGCAAAATCTATTATTAATAATAAACTTCTGAAAGGATGAGGAAAATCTGAACAAGTACAATTTCACATTAATCGTATCGTATTTTAATTTTATATGGTAATGCCATGTAGCACAAATCACGGGTTGTAACAGAACACACTCAAAATGTATCCGAAAGTGAAACAATAAGCACTTTTGAGTGAGTTCCTGCGTCATTGCTAAGAGGAGCATAGAACGTTATTCGTCCGAAACGAATCAGTGACATGAATACCTCTGCGTCATTCGCACATACCGCTGAGAGTTCAACAGCAGCCGGCTGAAACTTCCTTTTTTTGTTTAGCTATTACATGTGGATTTCACCTAAGCGGGACGTAATGACGTTCGTGGTTTCGGCAGGATTCTGAGACAATAACGTCAGTTCCCCAAGCATATCGCTAATTCACCGCGGCAGACAGGTTCGGAGAACATAAGAGAGGGGGGTAAAAGTGACTGTGGGAACGTGAGGGTGAATAGAGGCGATAATGGAGGTGGCGGATGGTAGGAAGGAATTCGCGAGATGAGAGGCAGAGAAGGATTCGAGGTGGGAGGAGACGAGGGGTGGGCGGGTGACGGAAAACGGCCGTATTGATGCGAGGAGACTGTTGTGATGCCTGCGGACTAACTCAAATCCTCCTTCCATCCTGAAGTCCTCACCAAATTAAGGGCTTTTCAACGCTCTAAGATGTCCGTAAGTTGAGATCTTCCAAATGAGGTGATTAACATCCAAATGGTTTTGCAGTTCGATCTGCAAGTAGATAAATTATCGAAATATAGCATTAAACTTCCCTATCTCATTCACGTTTCAATGCATATAACTTATTGTTTTTTGGATGTTGATACAGCCTAATTAACCCTAGAACGGTAACGAGGGTGAAATCTCGCCCCAAACGAAAACGGCTTACATTTGCGACTCGGGGTCTTTACCATAATTCACATAAATCAATGTTTCACGTGATTTTACAATAAAAAACGAGCCCCCATAGGACTATCATAGTCATAATGTGGGTGTGAGATACGAATTTTTGAAAATTGTCCCCCGAAGTCACCAGAATAGGGTGAAAAAAATAGCGTTACCGTTCTAGGGCTTGCAGTAGTAACATTTATGGGAGGTGACCGACAGCCAAGGTCATTTGTGCCATTAGGGATGGTTGGGAAAGGTAGGGTGGAGAGAAACCCGGCGTCGGCATTAGCCTACTCTTGTCAAAAGGCGCCAAGGGGTCCATAGTTAAACGTCTCATCCGACGGACGGCGTGCTCAAAGTGTTCTCCACAAAGCACTTCAAGTAGGGATCGGGATACCCCTGAAAAAGAAATTGTTGTTTCCAGAATTTGAACCTGGGCCTCCTCGCCTGTACGTTAGCCACCGCACCATCTCGATCCCCTACAAAATAACTTCAAACCAAAAAGCATTATCCCAAAGATCTCGATCTTACTCATAAGGATTCTTACCTACATTGATAAATAAAATCAGTTCATATAATCTATAATAAATCACGATTAATCAATTTTTAATTCAACAAATGTGACTGTAATTGATCAATTTAAGATCGAGCTAGGCTGAGAGAGATGATATAATTGTAACAAATTAGATTCCACCGATTCTGTATATGCTATGATTATGGTTATGATTTGATGCTGGTTGTACTAAAAGGATCTATTTATTTAAAAAAAACATAATTTCACATAATTATTGCGGGGCGATAAAGTTGTCCGAACGTGGCACGTTGAATAATAGCTGTGGCCATCTCCATTGCTGCGTAGTTTCTCTAGGAAAATAGCGGGGTATCTTTTTGATTCCCCACTCAACCTTCCCAATTCCCCTCCTGGGTTAGCACCCCATTCCGCCTCACTTCTCTTTCCCTCCCTTCCCACACCCCAGCCGACGACGCCTCCCTCGCCACTGTCTCGATCGCACTCATCCGATGCGTGAGCATTATGGCCCGGAGGAGTAGGAATCGGAGACGGTGGTAAGTGGAGTGGAATGGAGAACGGGTAGTTGAAGAAGAGAGGGAAACCGAATGGAAGAAAGTGATGGCGTCGGTCGGGAGAATGGGGGGGTGGGGTCGGTGATGCGAATGAAGTAACTCTGGAAAAACCGTTGCACCCGAAAGAACAGAGACGCGGAAAGCATTCGGCTCGTCTCCTTGAGAGAAAATAAAAATTATCGCAACATTCCAGAAAGTCTGAGCGCACTTTGCCCACGGGTAGGACAGCAAACTTTTTAACCAGGCACATGAAAAATTAGTTAGCTTCTGCATACAGTTTCACGATGCATACACACATACGTGAAAAAAAGCTATCCTTAAGAGTTTGGAAGTGTGATCGCTGGCTAAGGTCTCGTATTCCAGCTGCTTTTCCTATATTTTGGAGTGACTAGAAAAATATCCGATCATGCGTATTATTATGTTTAAAAGAAGATAAGGTCTCGAATTTCAGAGAACTAGAGAAAACATAACTACGTATGAATATTTTAAACAAGTGAAACATACCCAATTCACAACCAAGGGATTATTCGGTCGGAACTCACTATAATTAACTTTAAAAATGAAGTCCAAAAGCTCTCTTTATCTTGTCAATACTTAGACACCAAAATTTTAATTGTTTATAAGTTTAAAGAATAATATCTATTAAAGAGATGCAGCGATGATTGAACAATTTAATATCCATATGTCTAGACAACGAGAGAATATAATTTAAGTAAACCATGCCAGTTATACGTATGCAGCAACTATTCTAAACGGATTCT
Source organism: Hetaerina americana (assembly GCF_022747635.1). Classification (NCBI taxonomy): domain Eukaryota; kingdom Metazoa; phylum Arthropoda; class Insecta; order Odonata; family Calopterygidae; genus Hetaerina; species Hetaerina americana. Next base: position 67,082,393 of record NW_027286985.1, on the reverse strand, counting down.
TTAAATTCACGCAGCACAAGAAAAAACCTAGACATAGTATGAGTTAATTTCCTTTTCCTTTTTATCCACAAGGTATGATGTAGCAATTTTCCCACAGCAAGTTCGCTGGATATCATTGTGAAAGAAAGACTGGAGAGAGATCCATCGATAACATTAACTATATCGTAGGGATTTCATGATTTACTCGTCACGCATTACCATTCCTCAATATACAAACAAGTTATTTTGACCTGATACATCATTGTCTATAGCAAAAATCTATTTATTCATCACAATATTTGGAATTAATAACAATTTTTGAGTAGATGAGTATTTTCGCCATTGGTTTGGCCCTAGGATGATTATTTGTTTCCAATTTTAATTTTCTATCTCGTTTCTCAAAAGTGTACGCCAGCCGCAGAGGATCTTATTCCACTGCACTTCGTCCTGTTTTCGATGTATGACTTATCTTGGGAAAATCAAATAACATATGTATGCACCAGATGCAATACTTTTATTACTAAACAAATGAAATACTTAAGCGTAACAACACTGGAATGATGATATAAGATGGATTAAATTGTAAATGCCAATCTAATGATTTTTTTATTTCGGTTGTGGTCATATACTGGTAGGAATTTCCTTAAATACAGTTAAATTTAATTTTTTTAGGCTTTTGTAAATTTTGTAAAAGCAACAAATTTTTTAATTACTGTCCTGTTTTAACGACTTTTCCGATATACAAAAGGAATTGTGAGAAGATACTTTAGAAATATCATTATGATGAACCACTGTGCTAAAGTCTGCAATTTCATGGGAATAGGATTCGAGAGAATTGATTTGAAAAAGCTATAAAAATTTAAATTGCATTCTTAATTATTTTTATCGTCAATTGTGACCAACGACTGAAAATTCACTATCTTAGTCTGTTTGGAAGAGGATTCACAAAACTTTATGATCCGAGAAAAGATTTTCTGTTCTCCTTAAACATTAAACGTGCTGATGAAAGCCGCGAGGATTTTTTTGGACAAAAGAAAAAAGGCTTGGGGAAAATTGCGACATTATTGAAGCAAAGTAAGTCTGGCAAAAAAAGTCGGAAAAATATATAATTGTGGCGGAAAAACTGCAAATGTATGTCTATTTTTACTCGCAAAGCAAAATAGGAAGGACATTTCCGACCCCTAATATTCAATCTTATCGCAAACAGTTTATTATCACTAACCTCAAATCAAATTTTGAGGGAAATAATACGGAAATAGATTTTTCGCAATTTCCTTGCAAATATTTTGAGTGAGTGATAACATCCGGCGAAAGTGGTTATCGTCAAAAAGTGAGCGATAAAATTACGAATTAGCAATTCCCATGGCCACAAAATTTTGCAAGACTACATACTTGAGGAGGGTGGCCATTAGACTTATCATGAATCCATCTACTCTTGTGGAGGGAAAGGTTATAGAATAGAATGATTTTTTAGAGATAAGTACCCATTTAAGATAGAAATGTAGGAAATCTATTTAAAATGGCAAGTGCTCACTGATTCCGGAAAAGTACGCAAATTTTTACAAACGCAAAACTCTATGAATCTGAAATTTTATGGTGAAAGAAATACGTAACCATTTTTAATAATCAACTGATCTAAAATTTGTTACGACACGTACCTAATGTTTGGCAGAAAAGTATTGCGATTTAAAATTTCAACAACCAATCGTACCAATTTTTACAATTACATTAAAAAAGTATTTCAAGGATTTCAATTCTCGTGTATATGAACTTAATGAGCAGGTATAATGTAACAATGTCTGAAAATTGAGCTATTGAAATGTATTCGGACACGTCTCGCTCTACATCGAAAATAATCAATTTAACCTTAATTTTATTTCCTTTGTATGAGAAAGATAATACATCTCTGCATGATCTAAATTTCAGAAACACACTTATTTGTTCATGTGAACATTTCCTCATGTTTAGATACGGGAAGATAGGATGAACGCCAAACGATAAACAGACTACGGACATGAAAGCATATTTAATACTGGCTTGGAAGTAAAACTTAACACATTAAAAGCATAAATTTGAACCGCAAATGGAACCTAATGCTTGAAGTCACTCGATGAGCAAATAACTGAAAAATTGTTGGAGCACCTGGATTTATTTAATTAATAAATATTCTAATTTCACATTACTTTTATTACGAACTGTAGGATGACATTTACATTGGCTACTTTTAAAAATATATTTCGGAATAATGAGAAGAAGTAGAATGTGCGAACAGTCGCAATAAGCGGAAAATATTCTTACAAAGTACAATTTCATATCGACTATAAAACCTTAAGCAATGGGACTACAAATAAAGTAATTAAATTGAGCACAAAACTTTTAAAATGCTTCATGGTACCTTGTACTTTCATTAACGGGCTGCTATAACTTTAGGTACGTAAGGACGCTCAGCTAATTTATATGTAATTGAAACATCATCAACCGATTTTTCAAGTTGGGTAGAGATTAATGGCATAATAAGATCATCATTAAGGCAATTTTCATCTCGTTTAGTCGGCATGGAGGTCACTCCATCTCACCTTCTGCACGACTTCTAAGATGGCTTAGACAGTCAAGTTGTGGTATCCAAATAAAACATTGGCGATGTATTAATTTACTCAATTTATTTTTTAACGATTCACTACATCTCTTTTATTCTTGATTTCTCATTCAAAGCATTGAAGGGTCCGGAAAATTTAGCCTCCTCTCTTTCCCAAATCGAAGTACGGGTATTATCCATTAAAATGATGAGAGTAGCCCATCTACGGCCTTCTGCCCAGCAGAAATCTCTTCAGCGGGTAGGTTGACAGCCGCGTCAACGATGTTCCTGATGGACTCCCAGGTGTGGAGCGGGATGTCGTATGCCTGACCGGCCACGACCAAAGGAAAAGTAGCGATGGGCTTAATGAAATGACTTGCGATGGCCATAGGGACAAATTTTTGGGGCCCTTTGATTCCGGAGACCAGTTTGGAAGGATCCACGGATACAATACCGACCGGCGACGGGAGACGTTGAACAGATTCCCAATTAATCGGCATGGTCGGCATTTGGGAAACATTTGGAACTTCCACTGGTAACTTCGGTAGCCCAGAAAGCGATGGCGGCTTGATGGGGAATGGTGACAGTCCAGTGGCGGCGGAAGTGATGGTATGAGCTAGGGAAGGAATATGCGAATGCGGAGAGGCGGTTGCTGCCACACTGGGGTCCGTTGTCTCGCCAGTTCTCCAGATTGTTGGTGGGAGTGCATTGGAGCTGACGATCTGAAACGGTGATGCAATCATTGGCATGCCTTTAAATTCCTCAAAAAGTAAAAAACAATTATGACAACCACTAAAACTTCTATAGGCTGTCGAGGCTGTGCCACCTGACATTGTCTATCTGCACAGTTAAGTTTTAATAATAATAATAGAATGAAAGTGCACAACAAAAGCGCTGCTCACGATATCTGAAGGGTAGCAGCAAATTAACAACGTTCTTTTCCGAAATGAAAGGATATAAATGAATATGGTAAAGTGATGAAAAATCCTTGATTTGAATTAATTTAAGTATCCTAGGTCTAAATAATTTCTATTTATAAAAAATCGAACTATATAGGGATACTTTTGAGATGTGTAGGATAATGGAGTAGATAGGTCAGACGGGGAGTCTGATAAAACCTTGAAAGTGTATACATGGCAGACGAATAGCGGTTATCAGACGAGAGAATTAGCTAATGTAAATTTGGAAAAGGCCGAAGAAGTGAATGAATAAATATTAAAAAGTAGAAACATGATGAAGATTATAAAAGAAGGGAAAATGCGAGGTGAGCGAGGTAGAGGAAGGAAAGGAGTAGGCAATTTAGATGTGAAGGCAGTCGGACGTTAGGAAGAACTGAAAAAAGAAACGATGTGGGATAAACGAAAGGAGTTCCCGTGGTAGGAAGAAGAAAACAGCCTTTAGGCACCGTCGAAAACCCATGATTAAGAGTTATAACACCATGAATGAATACACTGTATGAGTTATTGTCTGCCTAAATATAAACGAAATCACATGTGGATCATTCCATCAAATAGCCACATTTCCTATCCAAAAAGAAGGGTAAAATATCTTTACAACAAACATTATGCAGGTTTAATCAGGCAAGTTTGAACCAAGTGATGCTTAGCTCTGATAATACTATGACAAATAAAGAGATCTCTACTTATTATTCACGATACTTTTATCTCACGTGCTCTTATCTCTCAAAACTTTAGAATAATCATTTGAAATTCCCTCATTCGCTCAAAAAAAATAATCGGTAGATTCCTCTCTTGCTATCCAGATGGGTAGGGATTACGGTGATCATTTTGATTGTGAGAGAAGAATAAGAGAAAAAAATATCCTTTTATGAATGTAGGAGACGTCAGGAGCGACTAAAAAACCTATCTGCTAGGCTAATGTGGCCATGAGCCAAATCTCCGCATGTAAGAAAGCCAAAGTGGAGAATCTTGGAATGACTCCTGAAATTCATAGGGAGGAGGCAATGGACGTTAAGAAACGATGGGTGGGGCAGGAGGGAACTCAGCCGGTACGGCGAGAGGGGAAATAAAAGAGGAAAGACATGCGAAAACCATGATCGATAGCTCCACGAAGAATATGAAAGACAAGATTCACGAGATGGTAGAAAAAATAACAGTTGGACTCGTTAGCTAAACATGGGTAGGGCTGAAGCATTTGAGTGGGCAGGAGAGGCGGTGAGGAAGGGATGTGTTCATGAAGAAGTACCGGGGGGGGAAGGGGGTAAGACAAGTGGGTGGGGGACGGATTTTGATGCCAAGGCTTGGACAAAAAAATTGCTCCTTGAATAGGAGCCAAAAGTGCGCATTTCGTCTTAATAATCTTAAGTGGCTGTCAGAGAGCTATGGAATTGAACGTCCTGGATAAAAAAAAAACAGCGCTTGAAATAGGTGAGAGGAAATACTCTGGGTTCATAAGGAAATCCGAAATTCCATTCTTTTACTGCGAAAGGATTATCGTCAGACCAAAATTTAATTGAGTTATGTCATCGAAAACGTACGTTAATATGTTTAGGAAATTGAATTGCAGAGAATATGAATCTGTTCTAATGCTATACGTAGAGAAAAATTAGTATTATTTTTCCTGCAATTAATCAAAAATTAAAATAGTATTCATTCCATATGGAGGCAAAATAAATATCCAAATAACCGGGCCTCATATGCTCCTTACCCGATGTGGTATCCAAGCAGTGTTCATGACGAAAACTAAAGTTCGTCATAAGAACAAGCACAGTGCATGGGGAGAATTTATTAGATGAGTGTAAGTCAGTGAGATTCATCTTTAAATAAAAGTATCAGAGGGAAAATAGGGACCTCGAGTTCTTCAAATATGTTGTGATTGCAGTAGAAGCAAAACATATCAATATTCAAGCAAAATTTTCAATTGAAATTATTGGGCATAAGAGATTGCTGAGAATGCAATAGATGAATGAAATAGAAAACTCAACGAGAACTTACCCCAAAGACGCAGAGGGAAAAAGTGACTACTAGAACTCTCATGTTGACGATGCGGGGATTCTTTTCGTTTCTCTCGTCTTCTTCTCGAAATGAATTCTAATCAGACTGTGCAAAGGTATTGGAAGTGTTTCCTTTTATAAGGGAACCGAGGGAAGGTATTGCATACATTTCTCTAAAATACTCGCTTGATGTGCACGAAACTAGCGGAAGTTATACGCAAGAATCCGTCTCTACTACCACCTGCGACTTCTTTGTCTATACTGCACCATTGTCTTCATCTCATTCGGGAAGCCTAGCCGCGCAAAGGATCCCCAAGCATATCAGAACTGTGAGAAATGAATCCGAAGATTGCAACATGTTTCTTCTGGTATTAGACAGAGGACAACTTGGCGGCACAGATATGTAATTACCGCAGAAGACATATGGGCACTTTTTTCAACTCAAGAGATGCGTCGATAAACTTCATTTGCTATAAGCGTCAAGTTGAAAGGTTCAACACTCAGATGAAAGCTTGAACATTTTTCTTTTCTCATGGTATTATATGATTCAGTTCACAGATATCATGGAAACTCTATAAACAAATTTAAATTATACATGTTTTATTATGAAAGGAATGCGCAAGATACAGGGTCGTACCCAAAAGTGGTAGGACTGATTTTTTTACAAGAATTTTATTGACGATATACTTACATCAACTTAATAATCTTCAAAGTATGCTCCTTGAGCTGCTACACACTTCGTATAACGTTGCTCCCATTCTCCGTACGCCCGCTGGAAATTTTCCTTGGGGATGCCGTTGATGACCCTCGTCGAAGCCTCTTGAACGGCCTTTATCGAGTCAAAACGTCGTCCCTTGAGCTGTTTTTTCGTCAGGGGGAAGAAGAAGAAGTTCAGCGGTGCCAGATCGGGAGAATAGGACGGGTGCGGCAAAGTGGCAACGCCGTATTTGGCCAGGAGCTGTCTGACGACGAGCGCGCCATGGCAGAATTTTCGGCACCATCTTGGCGCACACCTTGCGCATGGCCAAATCCTGTGAAATAATGCGTTGGATGCAGACAGACCCAACTGGTCTGCAATTTCTTCACTGGTTAAGCGTCGGCCTGTGTTCAGCAGTGTCCTCACTCTGTCCACATTCGTGTCGGTTCTTGCCGTCGACGGCCGTCTGGAGCGATGGTTGTCTTCAACGAGCTCCCTACCCTCTTTAAACAACTTGTGCCACTCAAATACTGTGGAACGGCTTAAGGCAGTGTCCCCATAAGCCTGCTTGATCATATCGAGGGTCTCAGTTGCCGTCTTCCCGAGTTTCGCACAAAACTTCACGGAATAACGTTGCTCTAAATTCAGATTCATTTTGTTTTTCGACGCAGACAAAAAACTTGCTTCACTAAAAACGGTGTCCTCACTCAACGACAGGCCGCAGGCGACTGAGGTTGGTGTCGATCAGTTTCTAAGAGCCCCCTCCACCTTATCCTGCCAGGCAGACCCCCCTTCACCGCTCCGTTCGCGCCAGAGAAAATCAGTCCTACCACTTTTGGGTGCGACCCTGTATTACTGTGACGCGACTATGTTTTATTGTGACTGATATAGAAGACACGGTCAAAATCCACCATTAAAATGTCTCCATCCACACGTCCTTCATCATTACCAACTTCTTGGCCCGGAGCACCCTGGTGGTCCCCTAACCCCCTTACAGTCCTGACTTGGCTCCGCGCAACTCTTTTTTGTTTCTTCGATTGAGGAGAGAGCTGAAATGGTAGCATTGGGAGACCGGGGAAAACATCCAAAAGCATGTTACAACATTGCAGACAGGCATTCCCGTCGAGGAGTTCCAGGGTGTCTCCCAGGTGTGGTAGACACTCCTCCGCAAGCATATTGATGCAGGGGGAGAGCATTTTGAAGAATTTTCACCTTTTGTACAAGCACGTTCAATAAATTTATTTTTCCTAGAAAATGCGCATTACTTTTATAGTGAACCCTGCATCTATTACTTACCAAGGCATAACTGTGTGTCACAAAAAAGCATTCAGCGGATGTCATTATTTACCCTTTATTCCATGCACTGAAATTTACGCTCCTGCCCAAAGGGATACGTTTTGCATTTCTGGAAAAGCGTCCACAAAAGAAAAGATTGTCAGCAAACATTCAATAGCCCATTCAGTAGGTGTAGTCCATCGTCTTCCACCGTGGTTAACTCTTGTTATCTAGTCACGAGGCATCTAAGAGTCAGAAAAAATTCCCTATAAATGGTACAAATATTTTTTTCATTTCTATGGATTTTTTCCCAAATGGTAAGTTGATTATCTGGACCCAATAATTTTTAACTTCCTCTAGAAACAATTAATTCCTTATAAGATATTGTTATCAGTTTCCGAAAATGTCTTAAGAAGACAGTTAAAAGTAAAAAATTCTTTAATTTGGGATACTGGTACAACAAAATAATGCGGTCAATAAAGAATATTAAACAACCGTTTTATATTTACGTATTTATATTCAAAATGTGAATGCCATCCCATAAAGCAATGGTCGTTCCCAATGGATTTGGTGTTCATATAAAACTCCTCAATCCATTAAAATCTATGCCTGCACATTTTACAGATTAGTGTTAATTCAATACTAGAAGAATAGATTAGCAAACAAAGGGTGTCTCATGACAAAGCAACGAACGATGCAAAATCTAAATGTTAAATTTTTCCTAAATGGAGTCAGAAAAACGAAGCTTAATAGTAATATTTACTTGTTTAAAAACAGGGAATATAATGACTTAAAATACGCGTTGAAGAGGTAATTTGTCAATTTTAAGAATGATACCAATCACCAAAATTCTTGGAATTCGTGGAATCACTTCCTCGAAGTCACGCGCTTACTAGTGAACGAGTTCATTTCGAGTAAATTTTTGAAAAGATAACTCGGAACCCAAATGGTGAGACGCGCGCAGTTGGTATATCGTTGAGACGTTTAAGGCCCTGTCACGCCAAGGTGAAAAATACTCGGACTGTTATCTCCAGCAACGAAAGAAATGAGATTATTCACGATCATAAGATACCTAGATCGAGTGCCAAAAAAAGAACTTCGAAAGGCGTTCAGGCAGTTCAAAAGAATAAAAATTATATGAAAATATATATACGAAAATCCAAAGCCATTTTGGGCCTATTTCAGGGAGGTTCAGGAAAATAAGTCAACAGTTAATTCACTCGAAAACGATAAAGGCGAAAGAGTTTAAACGCACCAGCCGTTCAGAAAAGGCCAACTTATTAAATTCCTTTGTAAACAGCATTTTCACCCAACTCTCATAAAATATCGCCGATAGCCGAACTAATCTCTTCCTCCATCCTATGACTAAAATTGAAATTTCACACAGCTAAAAAAAGGTAGCTGAAAACCGTTATCCCAAATTAATTCTCCGGGCCTGATCAAATACCAGCTTGCATATTTGAGGAACTCGCGTTGGAAATAGCGCCATAGCTAAAGATTATATTTAAGAAGTACGTAGTTGCGAGGCACAACTTGAGCTTTTTATTCACGATATTCTTATTTCGGGAGAGAGCAATGTTCCAGTGGACGCCGTTTTTCTGGATTTTAAGAAAACCCTCGACAAAGTACTTCATAGTAAACTGCTCACAAAGCTAGAAGCATGCGAGTATGGCAAAGATAAAAATATCCTGGATTGGATTGAAGACTTTTTGAATGATCGGGTACAAAGAGTAGTGATAGATGGAGTTAGCTCAAATGCAGTAGAACTTGCTTCATGTGTTCACCAGGGAAGTGTTAATCTGACCTCTTTTATTCCTACTTTACTTTAACGACAATGACTCCAGAGTCACTAGTAAGATACGTTCATTTGCCGGCGATACAGTGGTTTACCGTGATATCCGTGATCCTGAGGACACAGCAGATTTATCTAATGACCTAAATGCTATACAACGCTGGTACGACACTTAGCTATTAGAATTAAACTTGAGAGATGTTTCCTGTCGTTGGTTAGGCCTCATTAAGAATATGATGCAAGTATATGGAATCCTTACGAAGTTGGTTTAATTGCCGAATTGGATTTCGTGCAGTGTGGAGGAGCTAGATTCGCAATACGTTGTTATGGTAAACTTATTAGCGTATCCAAAATATTAGAGCAGCTAGGTTGGGAATCACTCGAGGAGCGAAGGTTAAATTATAATTAAATCTCTTGCATAAATTAGGACGTCTTTTTAGCTGTGATGTTGAAATTGTATTATTACCCCCATCGTACTACGGCAGGAGAGATAATGTCAACAAAATCAGAAAGATTAAGCATGGAACAGATAGATTTAAGATATTTTTCAAGAACTATAATGAACCATAATAACATTGTCTGACCGCGTAGGGCCATATTAGGGTCAAAATTTAGTCTGTCGTGTATTCACCCCCTGCCACACACCCTGACGGTGGTTTTTAGAGTACTAAAATATCCATATAATAGGTCACAAGGTTCCCAATTACTAGTAATAGCATCTATTGTGTGCTATAGGTGTAACACCTATGTTTCAAAGCGGCGACAGGGAGGAACCGAGTAATTAAAATCATATCTCTCACACACCCATATCATGCAAGGCAATGGTATGTATAATTGTTAGTTTGATAATGAGGCATCTCGATATTCAGAAGTTGTTGATTAAAAATCAGCACGGGTGTCGAAAGAGTAGATTCTTCCAGACAGAAATGTGTCCAGATGCTTTGTGTTCATGATATATACCTGTTCAAGAGAAAATGAGGTTTCAGGTGAGGCGTAGTCTTTCTATACCTTAAAAACGCATTCAACGAAGTGCCTTTTAACAAAGTAATATCCTTTGATTGAGAATCCTACGGCATAGTTAAAATATCCTAAACTGGGTTAAAGAGTTTATGAATGGTTACCTACAAAGGGTAGTCATAGATGGTGTAGCTGAAATGAAATCGAAGTCATTTCAAATATCTAAATATTTTCCTAGGAACTATCATCGGACTTAATTTATTCCTTATTTCTGTGAACGATATAAAATCGGTGGTTAATATAGACACACTTATTTGCCGAAGACGAAATGACTTACAGAGATATCTACATTCCAGAGGAGAAATCAGCATTAGTGGATTATGTTTATGCAAACCGGAATTGTGAGACATATGGCAATTAGAGTTAAAGAAAAAAGTGTACAATGATGAACTTTAGGAATAGGAGTTGTACTCGTAGTCTCCCAACAGCGCACAATATTTCCCTACTTTCAAGAACGTAGCTTTATACTGATCGGAAACTTGGTCGTTGAAGCAGAATGATGTCTTGGAGACTTTTCAAATGTGGCTGTGAAAAAGAATGAGAAAGATAAAATGGACGGTTAAATGAAGAAGCACTGGGCTTGGTGGGGGGGGGGGGCTGAGGAAAAAGCATTGTTGGAAGAAATCCAAAGAAAGCAGCAAAGATGGAAGAAGAGCATTTTAATTGACGATGGTACACTGGAGACAGTGATGAATGGATGAACGTTAGGAACACAAGATAGCGGAAGGAAAAGGTTTGGGTTATTTAACGGAATAAAAGGAGCTAGAATGTATTTGGAATTTGTGAATAGTTTATTGTAATGCGGGGTGTCAAGGTTTGTTTTATTAGACGAGGCTAACAAACGCTAGTGTGCAGTCTGTCCCCAGTCAAAACCTACATTAAAAGGTAGAAATCCAAATAATAATTTCTTTCGTTGAAAGAATATTTCCGAATTTGTATAAGACGCCCATTATCATGAGCGCCTTATACAAATTTGGGTACGATTACAAGTTTAATAGTGGTTATCAGAGGTCTCCTCTTTGAGATGGTTACGTATTGGAAAGACAGAGTGGCACATCGCATGAAAATAATATTATACTTAAAAATTTCCCTGAATTCACTAAAAAGGTTAATCTCAAAAAGAATAACGGAGAGAGAAGCAAATTATAGACCGCGTTAAAAATGTATAATTCTTACCTGTCAATAGGAAGACCGAAAATGACTTTTTTGTCATAGATTTGTTACAGTTAGTAACAAAAACGTATACGTACCATGGTAAACTGAACATGTAATCTAACTTATGGAACATAAAATTTAAAAAAAAACATATTTTGATCCTTATTTTCGCGTTAAACTTGCAACATGGCCTCAGTTGATGCTCTTCATGTATTCTCTCTCGATTTAGAGCCATTTAGGGCCAGAAATAGCAGTAAAATCTGATCGCAAAAGAGTAGAACTCTCAAATGCATTTCATGATGACAGGCAAGGAACATCCCGGCGCATAATTTTCCAAAAAAAAAACGATTTTTTTCAAAACTTCCATCTAATTTTCTGTATTTTCCAGAAGAGTGAAACTCCCTGAGTTCTCGGGGTCTACTTATCGGATTGTTCAGCATATGCATTCATTATTTTCCCTCTAGAAATCCGTCCATAGAACTAAGTAGCCACCAATGGGGGCATCTACTATATATCGAGACGAACCCGCCATTAAATTACCACAACATTGGCCCGTCAGCATTGGGGCATTAAATTGTATTTGCAATGCCGATTGCGTATTTTCTGGGCATCACTGGTGGTGCGCATCGAAGTAAAAGGGCCCCAATAATTCGAATCGCTCCCAAAACAACTGAGCCCTCTCGCCCCTCACTTCTTCTTCCCCCTCTCAATCCAGCCCCTTCACTTATCCCCTTAACGCAACCCTCGTGCACGCGCTCCGTGGCACCCGACCGCCGTTTCGACCACCCGACTACATACTACCGGCATATACTAAATTGCATTCGTATCCTCAAATTGCCTTCCACACGCACAATGAAAACTATCCCACGCACTCACCGAAAAACATCATAGACTAGGATAGAAAGGAAGAGAGACATCCTATCCCCTCCGTTCCTCCCTTCCTAACACCCCATGCGACGTGAAAAAAATGTCCCACCCCCACCGACTTCCCCCCCCCCATTCCAGTCGTACACCACCGCCTGCCACACACACACACACATACACCCACGCACACTCGCACACCCCTGGCCCTCTGTCGACCACTTGGGGAACTAACGATCCCCGCTTATGGCTGACACTGACCGATGGCCATCGTGGAACTTCGATCGATTCCCCGAGAGGCCGTTGCTCCTGCTCCGCTGGCGGCATTGTAGGGGTGGGGTGTGGGTGGGGTGGGTAGGAAGGATGTGTGGAAGGGGGGAATGGTTTGGGGGAATAGTGGTGGAGGGGAGGCGCGGGGGAATTAAAGTGGGCGGGGGTGGAAGTGGGAGGGAGCCCGAAGACGAGGTGGTAATGGCGGGTGGGGGCTCGGGATGAGGCGCGGGGGGTGGAGAGATAGCGTTGGGCCGAGGGTTGGAAACCACATATGCACGCTGCGAGACACCCTTGAATGGTGGGTGCGAAGCTAAATATTGTAGGCAAAATCATCAGTTTTACGTGTAGTTCACCGATTGAGAGTAGCTGGTGGAAGGACCGTGATGACTGTTGGACCTTCTTGGGCAATTATCCGAAATCGTCTATAAAAGAGCTTCCATACGATATACAAAAACTTTTTTCGTTACGTTATTTCCTCCACCTACCTGCGCTTCCTGGCCTCTTTCATGGTGCTAAATATATGCTTGCTCATCTCTCTTCCCTCATCACACCTTTCCAAATCCCAAGACTCTCAACATCTTTGTCATCCAATTTTTCGGTACTTTCCGGTTTTCCCCATCGACTCTTACCCGTCACAGTGTAAGAATCACGTTTGTCTTCCTTTCTATCGTATGCATCAATTCTCCTCCATGTTGCCACCGTAAAATGCTCTCATTTTTGCTAATTTTTTAATTTGGTTCGATACCCCTTACATGTTGTAATTCTAAATTTCTTTGCCTGAGAATTAAAATTGATAAAATGCAATAACTTAGTCAAATTTTTTCTTTATTTCATATTGCAATGTTCATTGTTACCCAAGATGCTTTCAATTTTTCTTAAAACGTTTGGTAATTGTATGGTGACATTGTTCACTCCGACTGCCAAGTTTACTACCATTTATACATGCCTATTACACATTCCAGGATCCTGAATTTTGTATTTACGTATTATTGTTGTTTTCGAACACGTAGCTTAGACTGTCGGTTTTTGATTATTGCCAACTATAAAACTCGTTCTCTTGATCTAATGCCTTGTCTCTTTAATTTTTTAAGGTTTTCTTATTTTTAAACTCCTTTCCATTCTTTCACCTTTTTCAATAAAAAGGCCGCTTTTCATTGCAAGCCAAAACAAAAACACGAAAACACACAAAAAAGATAAGGAACTCAACCGTTTTCGAAAAGTCTCTCATATATATTTATATATTTTTTCTCCGTAATTGTTTCTCGTCTCTTTTCCCTGCACTTATCCAATAAATAAAAAAAATTGTTATATTTTCACGCTACTAATTGTTCGACATTACATTAATCGGCTAGATTCGATCTTTATGGGTATCTTGAAGTCGAACCTAACAAAAGATGCTATCAGAAATTAGTGGACATTTATATGATTTATGAGGCATGTTTTAATGGTTTGTTTGAACATGGAGGATGATTCCGTTTCTTACAAACATCTAATTTGAGGGGTAAAAAGAAAAATGTCGAACAGAAAATAATGATTTACATTTAAGTTTGAGTTCGTCTTTACAGGCGCACTGGTCAATGGTTCGAAGCAAAAGGCATATTCGTCCACATTGTTTGAACAATTATTAAAACTTTTAATATAATACAAAACAATTTCTATCGTAGACATGTATTAGCAATACAGATGATGCCCATATCTCAGCGGATCTACGGTATTGGTGGATATTTGATAAGCTGTTACCGTTTGGAGATTTGAAGGTGTGATAGCTTCCCATTCGAACAAGAGTCTTAACTTTAGGTGTTGATGATCAGAATAACTTCGAGTATATCCAGAGACGATGGCTCAGAAGCCATCGATTGTTTGAACTCAAGCAAGTGATTCCCACTGACCCTTTTCCCATACACAATTCATCGAGCAATAAGAAAATGGATTCTCGTCTGTAATTGGCGTGGAAATTATGAAAATGGTACCTCAATGCGCAAGTAGACGCAAACCTGAAAGCACAATTGACTCTATTGTTACAGAAATTCCCTCCTTCGATATAATTGTCGCAAGCACCTTCCACTTTCGTGAACCCACGGGCTACGGACTATAAAATCATGTAATATGAAGGATAAGACTAACGACGCGAATAAAGCGCAACAAAACGGGAAAATCATAAAAAATTTAATGTAAATAGCTACCCTTGGAAAAAAGGCAATGAAAATAAAGAAAATTAAGAGAACAAACGAGGAGCTGTACCAGAGAGTTGATCCTGTGGAATGTTATTGTTGCACTATTCTTTAAGGTGCTGAAATCGTCTTGTCCATACCAAAGTTTATTTGGAAATAAAACCAAAATCAAATGTCACGTCATCCTTTATTCAAAAATGATTCTAGACAGTGTCGCTATTAGAAATATTTACTTGAAAACATAACATTGAAGTTTCCATCATGAAACTCGGCGTGTCGCAGTGTTACGTATTGCAATGATCGTACGCTAAGGGCAAGGGATGGGTGACACACACGGAACATTGACCTCGGTATTCTGATCACTACTAGGCTACTGTATGACGAATTTAACTAACCACATCAAAGTACAAGTCGGAATATGTCTCATCATATGCCAACATCATCATTTTTTATTATCTATCCGATTATTGTGGTAGCTCTTCAAGCTATCCCGTAGCCTGGCAATATTTTCATTAATTTACAGTTACTTGTGCAGACATATCGAATAACTTACTTCTCATAATTCAACCTTTGCCTTCTTCTCTATTTCTTTCCCTTTTCAAGTTCTCTACTCTGTTAATTCTCATATTCATCATAGAGAATAATATTTTGGCAAATGTGACTTTTCCTCATGGCTAAAAGAGAGAATAATAAATTATTAAGAAACATGATTTCCTAGTTTCAGCGAAGTCTTCCTCAATTCCGATCTCAAATTATTTCCACAAGCCATTCGAATCTATAGTAATCTTTATTTTTTCCTTATTTTAGGAATGAGAGAAAAAAATACATTAAAAAAGGTCCAAATCTGATGAGGAAGTGAAAATTGTGACAGCACAGGTGTGTAGTCTACAGAACAGGTACAGATCAACATGGTGGGCAGGCAACTCTAACCGTTTGGAAATCATCAATCGAATTGATTCTTCACCTCGAAAAATGATTTCAGGAAACTTTTTCATTCCCTTTCAATTTGTAATGGCAAATGTCCTCCCAGAATAAAGAAAATAAACTCTCCGAGGGGTGGTTTGATATACGACAG
Source organism: Hetaerina americana (assembly GCF_022747635.1). Classification (NCBI taxonomy): domain Eukaryota; kingdom Metazoa; phylum Arthropoda; class Insecta; order Odonata; family Calopterygidae; genus Hetaerina; species Hetaerina americana. Next base: position 67,066,570 of record NW_027286985.1, on the reverse strand, counting down.
AACGTCACCGAGCAATATGCCTAATAAAATGCAAAATCACCTTAGTATGGGTCGAGTTCCACTCTATATATTCTGCGGTTTCTTAATAAAGCTAGATTACGTAGAGATTTTCGTAAGATTTCATCGTGTTCCCTTATGCAAATAATTATAAATTAAATGAGTCATACCATCAACGTAAAGCTAGAGTAAAATCACTGCACTTGAGGGAAAATCAAAATTTACTCAATAACCGACATGAATTTAACTCAATGTCATGTTATAATTATACTAATACCGATTTCGACGTTTAGGTAACAGGCTATAGTCACATAGGTGATATCATCATATCTATCTAATATAAATTTAAACCTTTACATATTAAATACTTCAAAAATTTATTAATAGACTTTAATTATTCTTTGACAATTTTGTTGTTGATATTAGGTTAAAACGTTACAATCCGGTGGGAAATAAAATGAATATTAATTATAATTTACACAAGACAATAAAAGATAATTAGGCGGATTATTTCTCAACTAGATCTTTTAAAGACCGGGCGTATACCATAAATCCGTCACCATGATTAAACTTAAGGAATATAACCGTTTGTTTATGGCATAGAAAAAATGTTTACCGACCAACATGTCAACAATTGCATCCTTCTAACAAATAAAAAGCCTTCAGATGAAAAGTAAAGCAAAAACAAGTACATATGCGATATTTAAAATTATTCATCGTTGGTTTTGCATTCCTTTTAGGTAATAAATAACTCGGTTCGATAAAATTAAAAAGGATATTAAAAAACGTTGGGGTTCAAAGGTTGATGCATCCGGGCGGAGCTCAAAACTCGAGGTCAAAAATACGAGGCAGAAACAAAATCTTAAGCCAATTCACCTTTTTAGTTTACGCCTCTTACCAATAAAATACAAGCGAAGTCTGTTATTTTTCACGCAATGTACACACATAAAACTTAGGAAAACCAGGAGATGTTGTAAAGGAGCTGAGTGAAATAAGCCATCATTTTTTTTTACCATGGGAGAAGTTATGAAAATTTAATCGTGAACAAAATGCTCCGAACATTGCCGCGTAAGGCAATGTTGCTTACAATTAGCCCTTCGCTGATTATTTCACTCACACATAGGCTCAGACTAATTAGCAGAACGATTTCCAATGAGAAGCCATATTTCGCGATCAGTTCGCAGCCAGAACAGAATGGCGTCCATGGGCACAAGCCTAGCGGGGAGAGAAACATTACGTTTCCTTCCATTTGTTCATTGATCACAGTGGTGATTTATACTGATCATTCGACTCGTTACATAATATATATTATAAATTCTATAATTTATCAGTGTAACTATATATATATATATATATATATATATATATATATATATATATATATATATATATATATATATATAATGGGCTGACAAAATATAACACAAATAGAAAAGAATAGACACATTTAAAAGAACACACACGGTAAATTGTTCGAGCTTTCGGCCCTCTCAGAGGCCTTCTTCAAGAGAGTTTTTCCGTACAATCGTTATATATATATATATATATATATATATATATATATATATATATATATATATATATATATATATATATATACACACACACACGTATAGATGTGTTCTTTAGTGTGCATACATCCACTATTGGAGGAAATGTGAAACCCGCACAAAATGAATATAAAAAGCAGTATAGAAAGAGACTCTAATAAAATGAACACAAACGGGCATGCGCGAATGTGTATGGATCAATGAATATACAATTATCAATGGGAAGGTTGGTTTGTTAGGTTATGGTAGATCTCACCCACCCAATACTAAGGCCAACGGCGTGTAAGATTCACACGTCAGGGTATGGGGGGCCAGATCCTATCTTTGTGCCGCCTATGGCTTCCCAGAAAATTCTGGCTCCCGAATAATCACACCGCGAATACCCACCAAATAGCAAAAGTATATCTGTACGCATGGAAGTAGATAGAAAAGGGATGGACACACATAGAAACGTACACAAGGGTGGTGGGGAAGAGCAATATTTTCGTCGATATATCGTATTCATATGTATACATACGTGTGTATATATATATATATATTAATTTATTTATTTATTTATACACACACAGGTGTATAGATGATGTAGAAGCACTTACGAGAGCAATATAACATTTGGACGGCACAATAGAACACAAAAATGAGATAGGTGTTATCTATCTCTTGTCTTGAAAGAGTCAGATCTGAAGTAGACCTCAGAGAAAGCCGAAAGCTTAAACTTTCCAAAATGCGAGTGTCCTTTTACGTGCTATCTATCTAATTTTTGGGTTCTAGTTTGCTGTTAGTATATATATATATATATATATATATATATATATATAATGATATATACACACATATACATATATACATACATACATTTCCTTGCTTTTCGTAGAATAACACACCTTATATCCGGCACAATAATAAGGACCTCTTAGTTTCCACATACTTCCTTACTTTATTAATCCCTCCATTAATTCCGTTCAACCCATCTATGTAATTCTTACTATTTCTTCGCTTGCCTAATCTTCTCTCCTCTATCAGTCATCATCGTCTCAAGTGTGTGTATTCCTGAGGAAAAAGTTGTGGAGAAGACTAGGAAAAGGTCACCAAATATGCAACCATTATTTTTACACTAATACAATATATTATGGTGTTTACATCCTATGTATTACACCATGGGCATTCAATAGTTACATGATATGTGCAATGGGATGATATGTACCACCACAGTATGATCCCATTTCAGCAAAGTAATGTTTGCCTGCGATCAGTTGTCACTGAGCGCTGCCGAAGGAACAGCGATCGTCTCCCTTGAAATCCATCGACTGCGTCCATCTAACTGCGCGCCAGACCATGAGGTGACGTAAAAGTGAGGGAGAGAGAGAGATAGAGAGAGAGAAAAAAAGAGGTCCGGACAAGCTTGCATACATCGCTTGCAGCTGAATCCGCTCCGGGGGAAATTGACTGCGTGCTCCGAAATCAATTGCGCCATTCGCTTGCGTTCGGAGTTGATTGAAACGGGAAAATTCCCCGAGTTTGAGCGAATTCCGTCACCGATTCCCTATGGGTCGATTTTCTTTACATGCAGGGTCAGCGAAGGGAGTAGTCTTCACCCACGAAATCGGAAATTTTTAGATCTGCATCTCCCTTCGCTATCGAAATTTGATTCCGTTGCAACGAATACATATCCCTCTCTATATGAGAATATTGATGAAAGACTCAGTGAAGATTTTAATTTAATTTGAAGATTTGACTATAAATATGAATTATTATTTCGAAATAATTTAGATGCATGCACGAAAACGGATTACAGTAATATTGGAAATTGGGGCCGATGGCAATAACAAACCCAAAATCGCATAATGTGAAAACCCTTTGGAGGAAAGTCTAACATATTACCTGAGAAAAAAAATCTTCACACAGCGAGGGCAGCGAACGAGTGGTATATTTTTACACAACTGAATAGACATGAGATCCTACATTGATGACGTATGTGGCTCTTTCAGGTCGTGAATAGTAATCTTTTTTCATTGGAAATAATTAAGGATCATTAAAAATATGAGGGAATAAAAACCAAAAAAGTTGAAAGGCAAAAATTCAAGATGAATTTGGACACCCTTCGAGGACTGTGTGCTCTAATTAGAAGTAATAGGACATTTGGGAAAGTAAGTGTAAAAGAGAGTTAGCGAAGTACGAAAGTTGGTTATGGAACGGAGAATTGAATTGAAAGATCATTCAGACTGAATCACAGGGACAAATAAGGGGGTCATTCCAGCCGAAGGCAAGGTAGCTGGAAAGATTGTGTACGGTTTTTACAAAGGGAAAAGGAATGAGCCGAAAAATGATATAGAAGAAAGGAAGGAAACGTATGAATCGAATAAACTGAAGGAAATCCAAATGGTTTTCAAACAATTAAGACACCTTTTATGAATGAGTAAAGGTAGAGGTTTTACTTACCAGCCGGTAGAGGACAAATCAATGGCTACTTTAAGAAATAATAATTGTGATATGGTCTGAGATGAATGAGGGTAGAAACTGCTGGAGGAAGTTAATTGAGGATTTGTATGGTAATGTTGTGGCGTTAGAAATTGAGGTGATGGTGAGACGTCTGAACCAACATTTATATATATATATATATATATATATATATATATATATTTTTTTTTTTTTGGGGACGCGGTAGTCCAGGGGTAGAGCGTTGGACTGCTGACCGGAGGGCCCAGGTTCCGATTCCCGGATAAATCTCTCAGGGCACCCTCAGCTCCACCCAAGCTGTGTTATTTTTCGGGTACCAGATCTTCTTGGGAAACTATACCCGGCACAGGAAAAGTAAATGGGCCCCCTACCCTGATGTGTGAATTTCACACGCCGTCGGGCTTAGTACTGGATACCTTATCACCTACCAAACAGAACTTAGGATTGATTACTGTGTTTATGGTTAAAAAATATATGGACCATGTTCATGAAATGTTGAATTGCGAGGGAACATTAATAATTTATCGTCTGCGTAAGTTCTTCGGCTTATGCGTGTAAGATTTAGGAAAACCAAACCATATATCAACTTTTATATTTTCACCTTGTATAAAGAAAAGGGTGTTAATATGGAATATGAGTTTTGAAAGAATTAGTATTTCGGTTAAACCGAGGCAAGTGTTGGCTGGAAGAGTAAAATGGACCTTTGATCAGTATTTGCATTGAATGCTCCCGCGGTGTGTAGAGATTTAAGATGCAATTCTTTCGAGATTTCTTCCGAAAAAATCCTAGAAAATGGACGCACACGGAAGAAATCCCGAAAGGTTTACAACTTCGATGGTCTTTGTTACTGCACGATAGCCTAAAAGATTTATCTTGCACAAAATAGTTATGTTGAAACAACAAAGAGAAGTACGCCAGGGTGTATGGGTCTAAAGAAAATAAGTTTTTTTATAGGGACCCTGGGATGAAAGACTGCAAAGTGAGAATGTCGACGAAATATGTGGGAAAAGAAAGATTTTGCACACCTATGCATAATATTTGCGAAAGAAGACAGTGATGTAGATGATGAACCTAAAAAGGGTTTCCGAATTCCGGCAGGAAGGTTGATGCAAATCGGCATAAGGAGAGAACATAAAAAAATAAATTTTGCCTAAGGCTGTAATGTTAAATGTGCTCTTTCCCGTTTTTCTGCATAAAAGCAAAGCTTGGGGATCAAAAGATAAATCATAAAGGGGGAATAAATGTAGTGGGTGTGGTGTACTCTTGTAGTGTTTTATGGCCTTTGAGGGGTTTCATTCACCTGCTCCTCGATATATTTTTATTTAAACAACAACATTAAAATTTTAAACATTAATCCGAATATATGACTTCAGCTTTATCCGTTGGATGGAACACAAAAGAACGATTCCCTTTGGACTTCAGTACGTGTCATTGGGGATATGATTCGTAAGGCGCGAATCTCTCCCCTTTTTCTCTAAAATTCTCTCTGAGCAAACTATCTGCATAATCCTAACAGGTTAAAACCTCAACAGCCAGTCCCCTCCCTGTTTATCTAACCATAATTACCTAGTCCTTAATTCACTAGGGATGGTACATAAATAGAGGGCAAAAGCCAGGACAATGGGGAAATTCACAATTCCCAAACCTCTACGATTACCTATGATTATTTTATAATTAGTTAATGCACATATCCCTGAATATAGAAATGGCATTAAATTTACTTAATGACGATATTAAATTAATTTTTCATTTATAGAAAAATAATTGTTAATTTTCCACACTAACTTATTGCAATACTTCTCCGATTTCGACATTTTCAAATCATTGCGATTGCATTTGCACTTTTGATGATAGTGACGATTTTCGATCAGCATGAGCCAATTTCACCACGTGAAACTGACTGTAATTTACTCACAAATCAAATTTTCTTTTGTCGTACATTCTTCAAAAGCCATGAGTGTTTCTCAATTTAATTTACTCTTAGGAAGGGAACTTTGCATTATTTTGATCACGCTCTTTCTTTTAATATTTGTTCAACATCGTTGCGATGATAATTTGCTAACAAGTAATAGTAACTACTACGGAAGGTACGAAATTTTGTGATTTTTAATCGGATAATGAAACCAATTTTTTGCGCCCGTCAACCGCCGCATTAACATAAGGAAAGTAGGTGAAGTATGAAATTCGTGGTGTGTAGGGCATGGGTAGAATCCACGTATATTTATGTAAAATGTGAAGTTCAAATGAAGCAATTATTAAAATATGTTCAATACCTAGGATTTGTCAAACTAAGAACCTGATTATGATTTCTGGTTAGTTTTAAAACTCGCAAAAATAATCTGCTACTCGGATAAAAGCAGGGATTAAAATGTAAATTTTTGTGGAATATTTTAAAAACGATTTCAAAACGAATTAGAATTTATAGTTTATTATTACGTATTAGTATTCAATATCGAATAATATGCTCATAATTTCTCATATAAAAATTGCGTAAAAATACAACATACGTTGAAGTTTAGTATTTTACATTAAATATCTTTATTTGGAGATGGCAATAAAATTGTGACAAGCTTCCAAGCCTGAGAATAAGGACAGTATAGGAGCATTTCATAATTTGCTATATTTATGGATTTTTATTTTCAGCAGGTAGTGCAGCTAGTTCTTATTTATAGGTTAGTCACGATCTCCGATTACTATTCATGATATTTTTGCTGAATATTGCTTGATACCTCTTTCGGTTGGTGGCGACTATAACGTCCACGTCAGCATTCGACACCAAATTGTTGACTAGTGTAAGACCTCGGGGGTCCTAGACAACAGATAAACGCCCCCGGGATATTTAGTCTGGTTTAATCCATGTACTCGCTGATCTATCTCTTCATTCACACATCCATGGTCCATTTAATTCCACTAGCATATAAACATGAAAATTGATTAGTTTTTTTTGGGCATATCATGTCAAAACAGTTTGTAATTTTTCCCTATTTTAGTTAAAAATACACTAAGTAACATAGGCTGGATCCCATTTGGAGTATATACATTTCTGGAAATTTTTGAGGCTGGAAAAATCGATAAAAAAAACTTACACACACAGATAGCAGCACATTTTTCACTCATAATTAAGAAATCAACTCATTCACTTCGACAAGGAGAGATAATTAAACTGTCGCATCCTTTATCCATTAATTATATCATTTAATAAACATGTATCATGATTCATGCCGATAGCTGAGCAGACGGTTTGTACACTGTAAACACCTGCTACAAAATTCGACAATCGCGGATTATTTCTTTAAAAGTTAAATTAGTAGCGCGTCATTTTTTCAGTGACTTTAACAAGGAAATTAAATGGTCTCGTATTATTTATTTAGGAGTTAACTTACTTTCAATTGCATCAGTTCGTTTTTTGCTAATTCATTGTTTAGTATGCCGGGAAAAATCAAATCGCCTTTGACAAAGCATCTGCATAATGGCGAGCCTACGGGCGAGAATGTGATGAAGAATCTGCCCAAGCACATAAAAAGCTCTATTATTCCTAGTTAAATCCAGTTACATCTGTACGGATAAATAGGTCCACCGAGGCCAGGTATAGTCGCAAGTCCATTAATATTTTCAATACGATCACATAATGAACCACAGATTGAATAGTAGATCGAAAACAATGGGCAACTGTAACAATGGACGTAAACGAACGAAGATAAAAAAAACCTTGCCATCTATTGCAACGCTAGCGAATTCTCCGGCAAAAATAATGAGTTTTCCATTGTTGCTCAGTTGTATAGTCGATAAAATTGTTATAACTCGGCTTTTAAAAGTTTTTTTTTAATTTTTAATTATTTTTGCACCTTCAGGATGGAATTAAAGTATTTAATATTTCATACGCTAAATCGTCGCCTGAAACATGGGTATATTCTCTCCATTAGACTCGGAAATGTCGGCGAAATGATGGAATAATTTACCGACGAAAGAATGCTACTTGAGTCCCAGGGCTCTTACTGCTGGCATTTTTAGGGGTTTTTCTCGCTGGCATTGACATTTGACCCACCTTCATGCATATTAAGGCATTCCTGCATATTTTTAACCCCTTTGGCATATGTAGCAATTAGTGAGTTGTGATGGCTCGTATTTACGTACATAATTTAAGAAAGAGATTAGTTACTCAAAACTCGAAAATCATATCAGCTATAAATCTAATATTTTTATTGTTTACACATAGTTCTGATTGTTTAGTACATCTATAGTATTTTATAAAGAGAAATGGATTATGTGCCATGAACCTGTCACCGGGATAATATCAAATGAAACTGAAGGCCGATGAGAGATGTTTTGTCGTTGGAGTCCTTGACAACTTGAAGGTGTCCTAGATACGACGAAAACCATTAAAATACTGCAAGAAGAGATTGAGAATTTGCAGCATTTGCGATTATTTAACATGGTTAGCACGATAAAATGCCTCGTTGAAGTCCAAGTTCACTAGAAGCACATTTTGGTGCCAATTACAAGACGCATGGATATCGTCTGCAGCATTTCATAGGGCGACCTTGATGCTATAGCATTTCCGAACTCCTGATTGATGCAGGTGCAAGTGATTGCTTTGATGTGATAGTGACCTTTCAAAAAAGATGAGCAGAACAGCATTATAAAATATCTACCACTATGCTCATTTTTTGACGGTAAAATGATGAACAAAATTAAAAAAATAAAATGGATGTCACAACATTCTCGTGATACTATAAAGGAAAATTGCTCCGGGCCTGCGATGATGGAAAGGAAGAAAATTTAAAAAAAACAACTCAAAAATTATCATGTGATCTCAAATTGCGTAATTACTTTTTAAGATTTTACATATTGGCAATAAGGTGGACGAAAGGGTGACGAATAAGATGGAAAAACCTGATGATAAGATATTAGATACCAATGTACACGGAAATTATGGACAAACAAGAGATGAGAACTACAGCCAAATGTAGTTTTCATTTCCTATTAAAAATTTTTCCATGATTCACTCAAACGTCACTCGGTTTGGAAATAATATTTTCGCAAGGTTGAATTGAATGGTTTGACTTTGACACATATTTTTTGGTACGCCATCGTTTATTTTAGAAAATCTCATCCATTTTGGCTTAATCACCTTGTTATTAAAAGTGTACGTCATTGAATGTATTATATTTTACATTGAGTACAGAAAAAGAGTGTTGATTATAAACATGGCGAGTCTACACCTTATGTCTACAGCGGGATGGCTTTGAAAAAAGAGAGAGCGCTCGCCTTATGTCAACACTCGTCGATATGAGCCATCTTATTTACTGGCGCCGCAAATTTTTCCAAGGTGACTGACTCTTAGGTTAGGCGTCGATATCCTCAAGCAGATGGCAAATCAGACCATTTTGGTCAATTGAGAATGAGTCAGATATTCCCCTCAAAGGCTATGCAGTCCGTGATCACGGCCATTCCAACGGTCGACTGAAGCCCACCTGCCGTCACCCCCTATGGACTTATCGCACCAGATTAATTCCGAGGACGGAGGGTGTCAGACAAATCCAAAACCGCACACGCAGAAGGATCGTGGAACCTTAAAATTGAATTACTGAGTTTGAGTCGTCCAATTGCCGCCCCCCTCGAGTCATTCGATCCCCTAGGGAGATTTATTTAAAGCCGAACACGTATTTTTATACATCAGAAAAGGCCTCTTACTGATCGACATGCGGGGATCACTCGGTTCTCAGTCGAGTGACTTCTTATGCAAAGGTTTGAGAATGAGAGGTGATTTGGGGCGAGAGTGTCAAAATGCGGTGTACTTGAGTGACGATGAGAAAGGCCAAAAAGGGAACAACTGGAAGTAATTTTAGAGATAATGCTCGTATCAAGTTTTCAGTTTCGATTTAATTGTTGATTTTCCCGTGCGACATAGAAATCAGGATATAAATTGAACTAATTAAGCTTTGAAGATTTGAAATTCATAATACCATCATCGTTATAGGTCATCAATCAACACCCATATGACTTAGCTATGAAATCGATTCTCTCATCGAGTAATCTGCTCATGTGTAGGATATATTCTGATTTGATGGAAACAGTTTCATGTTTTTATGCCCATAATTAAATGTTCATTAAAATACGAATGTCACTTTAAGATAAGACGTGATTTATATATTATATTGCATATATATTCACCGAAGTAATTTTTCTTACGCAAGAAATTGAGCACGGAAGAAAATATTAAATACAATATCGTATTAACCTTATAATTGATGGTTTTCGGCTTAACGCTATGGAATCGATTCACATTGGAAATGAAAAAAATAATAAATTTGTGATTCCACAGAAAATTTATTACGATACGACCCGGGTTTTGACGTTCAACGTCATCTTTGACCTGATGATGACGCTGAACGTCGAAACCTGGGTCGTATCGTAATAATTTTTTTGCGGAATTACAAAGTTACTATTTTTTCATTTCCATTCGTATTAAATCGCCAATGATATCTAAAATCGCAATTTACCACCAACATATGTACCAATGCTATCTTCTCAGAGGGAGCTACGATCGGTAGCTAATGTTTTTCCCCTGGTGAACGTAGAAAGAAACATAATTGAACTATCAGAATCTCAAGATATTTCAGAGCAGGCCAAAGGTTGTTACAATTCCGTCCTAATCGTACGTAATCGCATAAAAAGCTCCTGGTTAGGAACTTCAAAGACGGCGTAGAGTACCTTCATGCTCTAGTACCCAGTTCAAAATTTGTATTAACCCTCCATCTACGCCTGGAAATTCATCAACCGTTGCTTTGAACCGACGACACGACAAGCGATCACCTAATCTCGTAGCAAATTCCCGGGCATACTATTAAAAAAAAGCCTCCTAAGATCTCGCGTGTGTTGTTATCAAACATGTCAGATAAATTAGACGACGAATTTCCTTATTAGTTGGGGGAAAGTTCATGTCTTTCGATCATGATAAAGTAATGATTCAGTAGGCAAGGACAAAATCATGTAATTCACACTGAAATTCAAGTAAATCACGAACATACGGCGCAAAAACAGTCGACGCGAGAATGCGTAAACAAGCGTGCATGAAGATGAGATTTAATCTTATCTTGAGTGGATTTTATTTTGTACCATAAGCGAATTTTGGTTGAAAATTTATTTGACCTTCATGATTATGTTACCATAAATTTGGAATGCATCTTTTAGTTAATCTACAAAAGAAACCGAAAATAACACACAAGTCAATTGTCCTTTCATCTGAGATTAACTGTTACATGTTGCTAGCGCACAGGATATTTTCTAATAGCTAAGTAATTGCAAAATCTCGCAATATCAAAACGATTCAGGTCTTTTTTATCACGTGAAAAAAAATGTGAATCATTTTAGCCCCACTCGACGTTATTACGAGAATTTCGTCCTCGAAAGTAACTTGAACCACGACGCAATCGCTCTACTGCGGTTATACCTTTCGACCGATTGAAAGATAAGGAGAAAACGAGCGGACTTCAGTCCGGTCAGATAATTCCATCATTTGGGTCAAAGCGGTCATGAAGGGGACTCCAAAATAATTCGCCCCTGGGAATCCTTGCGACCTCATGCGCCCACGGGCGAGCTTGAGGAGATCCGAGATAAATCGAGTTTTCAGCGTAGGCAGGGAGAAAGAGAGAGAGAGAGAAAGGTAGAGAGAGAGGGAAGGAGAGAACTTTACGGTCATTCATATTTTTGGCAACGAAGGTGAGTTAGTCCCTGAGGACCCCTGATAGCCTTTCTTCCCTAGCTTTCCTCGAAAGTGAATGAGATACAACACATATCCTAACCCCACGCATCCCAACGTTGATTTCTGTTTCCCAATTTAGCCATAATTTCATGCTTTTTTGAAGAGGTCTGTAATACGATGCATCCTGAGGAGTTTTCCATATGAATGAGTTCCAAAAGGGATAGATACGTATCGTGATAACACTGTTAATCAAACTAACCCTATCTGAGTTGTGAGCGATTGGAATCGATAATCTAAAGGGAGAAGTTCCCAGACTAGAACGATTTCTGCAGGTCAAAATAGAACTAAATTGTTAAATAGACATGTAATTGAGTAGCTTCAGGCGTGATGTGGTGGACGTCGAACATAATGAAAAACTGATCGTAGCAATTTTACAGTTGATACAATTTTTTAAATTTACAATCAAATTAATTAAATTTTAAAAAATTATCAAGTAAAAAAGTGCTACGATCAGTTATTCATTAGACATGCTATGATCCATCATGACACGAGATGTTTCTATTGAGATATGTAAAGACTCATAACATAACACAAAATACAATAGACATATCGCACAATATACATAGACATTAAGTGAGTCTATTTCATGTGCGTTTTCGGGAATATTTGAAAAATTAAACTTGCATCCAGTTGACCCCTACGAGAAAGTCCACCAAATTGAGTGCCTTAGGTATTGCGGCCGTCACATTTATCGTTGAAATAAAAAAGAAACGCAAAATCAGCAATTCCCCAGCAAGTTTATGGTTTAAGGGGCACACCCTCTGGGAGAAGGGTTGTGGAAAGGGAGTGCGTTATCTGGTTCAGGAACGACGTTGGGGTTCTGCCAGGGTGGGCGTTGGCCCTCGGGAAATTCCAATGTCCCACCCTCTTGCCCTGGAATTACGGATTCGGCGCGTATGCTGCACGCCCGCTCAAGGAAAAAACGACGCCGGTGAAATTGCCCAGACTCAACTAGGATTGTGAAACCGCACCCAGTGCCCTGCGTAACCATTTCCCACGACGGCTCGTCATTCTGCGCTCTGACCCGCTGTTAAGGCACACCCGCCCGCAATTGGGAGATAGGAAGGGAAAGTGAATGAAAAATTGGATGAGGAAGAGAACATGGGGAGATAAAATGGGGAAATCAAGAGAGGAAATAGAGTAAAGAGATCTAAAATGAGCGAGTGAGTGAACTGAAATGAAGAGAATCACATATCACACGAATCCACTTGAAGGAGAGTGACCAATTCGTGAAATGGAACAATAGATACATATTACCGTACAGTAATTTATTCTATGACACCATAATCATCATCGCAAATTATCAATCCAAGGACTCATTTGCAGCAGACCTCCAAACTATCCTCTACCCTGCCTAACTCTTCATTCCCTCATAGCTCCTTGCATTGAAATAGCACCTGCTTCTCCTAGAGCATCCTAGCCTCTCCCCTGTAATGTTCGTCCCTCTATGTTTATTGGAGGAATGATCTTTAATAAATTATTGTGTCTCAAAGTATGTCCAATCAATTCCTGTCGATTTCATTCAAGTATTCTCCATAGGTTTCTCTCTTCCCTTACTCTTAGAGGTACAAACTTCTTCATTTGCTAAACTGTCTATATGTTTCATTTTCAGCATTATTCTGTAGCACCAATTTTTAATCGTCACCAATCCTCTTTTCTCTGCTGCTCCAATCGTCCACGTCTCAGAGATTAGGAGTCTCAAAAGGAAAATTAGCCTCCACATATAAACAGCTGAAAATAGGCTAGTGGTATATACCATTAGTAACTGTTTTTTTGTGATAGAAAACTGTCTCCGCTATTCCATAGTTTTTAATGAATCGCTTCCTTATTTCTGTGACAGTACTTTTTACTGTTAGTAGTTGTTCTATTTTATGGAAAGCACGTTCTGCATACTGCTAATATGCTTACAATATCCCTCCGTGTAATATCATCGGAATATTATAATAACATTGCTTGGGATTGTTCTATCTAAATAATATGGCTGGAAAAAGAATAGAAATTGAGAAATTAGCACGAACTACAAGTTTGACGGGTGAAACGGGATTTATTTAAAATTGCAAAGAAACTTTCTTTAGAATGTTTTGATGGTTTGGGTGAGAAATTATAACATGCAAAGTTTCATTGGTAAATGGGTGGTGAATATAATTTTTGTGAAAACTTGCAGCATCAAAAAGATAGTGAAAAAAATCGAAACTTCACGTGACATTCAATAGATTTTCATGCCCAGAGCATATTGACTTCACTGTTTCAATTACTGAATGCAAACAATAATGGATAGGTAGTAGTGAAAATAATATGAAAATAAAATAGGAGGAGAAAAGGGAAGGGTGCAAGTAAAAGATAAGGGGAAGAAGAGTACGTAGGGATCCAACGAGAGAACATGAAGAAACAGACATGCCAAGTGATCCCACTAGAGGGACAGTGACCACTGCGTGAAAATTGGTATAAGGCTGATATTAACTTTCTGTTATACAATAGATGTTTATTATAAATTATATAAATGCACACTTTCATCAAGGCATCCCAATGATTGCTAATTTCGTCAAAGAACATGAATTTGGTTAATTTTTTTCGTTTAGCAACAAAAAATTATTTCGTTTCAACTGATATCGTCATTCATTTCATTGAATATTTTTCCATTGAATTCCAAATAAATGTCTGATAAAATGATATTATCTCGAAATATATTAATCATCATATAAAAAATTAATGGGCCTGAAGCAATCAATTATTCGTTCCCCTCATTAAAAAACTCTTTCAAACTGGTGTTGGGAGACGGCTTCCACACCTCTGGAGAGGACTACAACATGGCGACCGTTTTGCCTCGCCTAAGACTCAACTTCGCCTTCTGCACCGCAATGAAACCACCAATGCCTTCCCAAATTTCATTCCCGAAAGCAAAGTTAAACAATGGGAAGCCGGGAAGATAGGGTTTTATATGATCCTCGTAACCAACGTTCTGGGGGAGAATTCCATGGTAACCAAATTGCCTACTTTTTGAAAATTCCCACGGAAATAAGGAATGGTTAAATCCTCTCCGCTCCCACCAAATCCTCACCTCCTCGTCTAACCCGCACCGAGCCGCGACGGCCTAATATCATTCCGTCCGGGTAATGTGCAAGATGTAACTCGATATGGTGGATACGTCGAATAAAACAGTGCCCTTACTCCTCCTCCTCCTCCCGTCATCAATATCTACCAACCGCCAGAACCACCACGTTGAGGTGTGATAGTGGTATCAGTCGACCAGTATTTGATTGTATAACTGCAGGAAATAGGGATATTTTCATGAAGGAATGGAAAAAAAGAAGAAAAAGTTCTCCCTGTCGTTAAACACTCCTTATCTTAAGTTTATTTTGAACAAGAGAAGACGGACTATTTCAACATATTACTGTGGGATATAGTTTTGATTTTTTCTTGTCTTGTAAATATTTTAGCAATATAGTATGGAATAGTAATGATTCCCTCGATTATTAAGAGATGTAAATTTGGATTTGGCTCATCATATTCATCACTGTGGGATTACTTTTTCTATTTTTACCAACCCCAACTCACTTCTCCTCTTTATTTATAGGGTGTGTGTATATATATATATATATATATATATATATATATATATAATAAGGCAATTTACCGTTCAAGGTAGGTTTTTGGATGGACACAACTACCAAATAAATATTTTGTGACTCCTAACAAAACACAAAATCCAGTATCCTACTCTACATCAGGTCCCCCTTCATCTCTGAACACTTCCTTTCTCCCTTCATCCCGTCCAACCTCCCTATCCTGTTCCTGCCCTTTCCTCGTTTGCCTAACATTCTCCCCTTTATTACAGTCTTCAACATCCCACTGCCAGCCAATACCCCCTTCATCCACTTTTCCCGCCTCCATAGGATTGCTCCCAACAAACCCCTCTCTTCGCCCTCCATACCAAGTACTTCCACATTTGTTTTCTTCTCTGTCCATTTCACCTTCTCCATTCTTCTCCACACCCACATTTCGAAAGCCTCCAGTCTACGTCTATCCTCCTGCTTCAATGACCACGTTTCCGCGCCGTACTACGCTCCATATCAAAGTTTTTGCGAGTCTTTTCTTAGCATCCTTACTCAACGTCCCTGTCATCAACTCCCTCCTCCTTTTGAAAGCCTCTCTGCCTAGCGCAATTCTTCTCCTTACGTCCCTACTACTTTGACCGTGTTGATCCAAAACACTTCCGAGATACGTAAACTGTTCTACCTGCTCTAGTTTTTGCCCTCCTATTTTAACGTTTAGATTAGCCTTTTTCTTTCTAGAAAATTGCATAACCTTTGTTTTATTAATATTGATTCTCATCCCATACCTGTCGCACTGAATTTCCAATTCACTCAGCAATGCTTGCAACCCCTTGGCTGACTGGCAAACTAAAGCTTGGTCATCAGCAAACCTAACTGATTTTACGAATTCCCCGCCCACTTTCATTCCTACCTCGAGTTCTTCCCATGCCTCTTTGATCATTTCCTCTGCATACAGGTTGAACAGCAACGGTGATAATGGGCAACCCTGCCTTACACCTCTTCCTAACACTGCCCATCCGGACTCCCCGTTTTCCACCCGCACCTGAGCAGTCTGAGACATGTACAGGTTGCGGATTAGCCTCCTTTCCCTCCAATCTATTCCTATTTTCTGCAATATACTCATTAGTTTTTCCCAATTCACTCTATCAAACGCTTTTTCGAAATCTACGAAACAGGCAAATACCTCCTAGTTGTGTTCTATATTCCTCTCGATTAATAATCTCATTACTGCAATGGCATCACGCGTACCTCTCCCCTTCCTAAACCCAAACTGATCATCCCCTAAGTAATCATTTGCCCTACTCTCTATCCTTTTGTTTTTGATCCTGAGAACAACTTTAGCTGCGTGGGATATCAAACTTATTGTCCTATAGTCCTCACATGATGAAGCCTTTACCGTTTTCGGAATAGGAACTAAAACTGATCTTACAGTCTTCCGGCCAGATTCGTTCCTCATATTTACTTCGAATCAATCCATATAGACTATTCCTACCACATTTTCCTAAACCTTTCAGTAGTTCTTTGATTTCATCTCGCTAAATGATATTTCTATCCCATCGTCGAGTATGCCGGACCTAAGCTCTCTTCCACTACGTGAAGTTCTGTTTCCATGTCTAACCTTGTTGGCCTAAGTTCTTTACCATGCAGTTCTTCTATATATTCCTTCCACCTCTCTTGGTTCTTTTCTGAGTCACATATGACCTTACACGACTTATCTCTGACTGTTAGTAGAGATCTTCCCATCTTACTTCCCGATAGTGATTTAACCTTGCTGTATAGCGCACCAATTTCACCCTTTTTCTGCAAAATTACCATATCCTAGGGCTGTGTTCATTATGCTTATTTTGCTTTATTTGTTGCCCGTCACAAAATATTATTCAAATCCTTGTACTTTCTTTTGCCTACCCCTGTGTTTTCATTCTTCCATTTTCTTCTCTCGTCTATCTTTCTAATCATCTCATCTGCAATCCATGGTTTCCTTGTCCTTTTTCCATTTATGTTTTCTATAGTTTCTTTTGCGGCTTTCGACATCCCTTTCTTGATACATTCCCATTTTTCTTCAATAGTTTACTGTCATCCATAATTTTATCTACAGCCTTCTGATACTACTTCCTCGTCAATCCATTTAATGCTTCTACATTCCATTTTCTATCCCGACGCCCCTGACTTATCTTTTTGAAACGGACGCTACACTTAATAAAAACTAAATTGCGGTCCAAGTCCGCATCCGCTCCCGGGAATCTGTGCGAATTGATCACACTGTTCCTAAACCTGTACCTTACCAGAATATAAATCTAACTGATATCTTTCTGAGTCATCTGGCATTTTCCATGCATGCCTCCGCCTTGTGGTGCCGGTGTTGGTGATGACCAACCCCTGCCTCCGACAGAATTCAATTGCTTTCATGGTTATTGGCGGTCATTCCTTGTACCTAAACTGTGGTCCCCCTTCTTATCAACATCTCTTCCTTCGCCTATCGTCGTATTCCAATCCCCCATCACATTCAAATGTTTCCCTGCATGAGCAGACAAGGTAATGCCCTCTAAATGATCGTATATCCTATCGAGTTCCTCCTACTCATGATGGCTGGGTGCTATGAATACCTGAACAATAACCAAGTTCGTCGGTTCTATTTTTATCTCTACTAGCAATATTTTATCCGTTGATCTTTCCATGTTTACCAAGCTACTTCTTACCTCTTTATTCAATATATACCCCTCGTTTTCTCTCGTCCCCGCCGCTTTATATTATCCTACAATTATCACTCCAGGAATCTCCCCTATCCTTCCATCTCACCACCCATAAACCTAAAATATCTATATTTCCTCTTACAATCTCTCGCTTCCTTTTCTCTAATTTTCCTATCCCCAACATTGTCCTAACATTGCACGTTCCTATTCCAACTAATTTGGTCTTCTTCTTCAGCGTCTTCTCTCCTGCTGCAGTCAGTTTTCCTGTGCAAGGGTTTCGTGAGATAGCGACCGCAGAAGCTTTGCCTCTCCCCCTGCCGGGCACGACAAACGGCCGATGGAGCCGTGTCCCGTAGTTGCCAGGGCTCATATTCTTTATACTGTCTGTCATTATAGTCTTGGGAATGATAATTGAGGTGCCTTCCCGTTGCCTTCCGCAATAGTGTTTTTAACAGGACACCATCACTCAATAGGCCACCCCACTGGGGTCAGACGCCTTTGCAGCCGCCTCATTGAGGAACAGACCCTGCGTGGACTACCTTTCGTCTGGCTCCTAACCTTCGACCCATGGGTGACCCTACCAGGAACATTTATTATATATGTACATAATGTTCATATTAAATGAGGAAATACACGGGAGGAGCTTTGAAGTATCTATATGTATTTGTTGCTTAATTCATATTCTATCCAATATCAAATATTCTATTTAATATATTATCGAATCAACTTTCAATTCAGTAAGATTAATGCCATTCATTAGCTTAAAAATGTTTTCCATATCCTCGGAGCGGATACAGTATTTTTGCAACGGTGGGTAAAAGTGACCTTTGCAAAATCACTTTCTCCCTTCTCTTTATTTTGTAATTCAATTCACTGCATTTTGTAATTCAATTCACTGCATTGACTAATTTTCACTTCTTTAACATAAACGACCGTATACGACAGTATATTCATTTCGAAGTGTCAATGAATATATTTTTTTCCTTGGGGAAATCCAACCTCATTACTAATTCATTGACCGTCCTCCATGATGTGCCAATGATGAACTCTCCAGCCCATTGACATGATATTAGTATCGACTTATGGGTAATACGAGACGGGAGATATCATGTGAAAAGTGGTGGCTGGAACTTTGGGATTCAGGCTACCATTAATGAAAGGCGGCAGGTAATTCACATTTTAGTGCCACATCTAACGGAGCATGTCCTGTGTAGGGGTTTCCCAATGGCAATCGGATAATTTAACTTGTTCCGGAAAACGAACTAGAGAACTCGATCTGTGGAGCCATATTTCCAATTCTCCCGCACACATTTAGCGAATCAAGTCCCGTATTAATGAGGTCATGGTTGATAAATGCGATGAAATAACAATATAAATGAAAGAAAATTGAAAACGGAGGACAAGCCATGGATCAGAAATGAAATAAATGTTTGTAAGCTACAGCAAATGCATACAAATTTAATATGGAACACGTGAGACTACGTTATATCCATATAAGTGACAATTCAAATCCTCAAATACGTATGGCTGTCATCTCTTTATCTTTTGAAGATGTGCGGGATTCCCGCAGAATTTTCCTTGTTGGGAAATCTCAACTGTTCTGGGCTCGATTATCACCACTTAGTTGGCTTTTTATGCCAAGCGTTGTTAATATTACCGGAATTGTCGTGACCACCACCATATAGTGCATTATCTTTCCTTGCTATACTAGTATTGCGCAGCTTCGGGTTCACGTCTTAGCATATTGCACCATACCAGATTTATTTACACATTTCTATTCTCCGAAAGAAAGACATTTATTGGGACATAACCAATTATTCGAACGACCATTTAAGATTCTTGGCTTAATTTTGCAGAAAAAAATATTCTTCCCAATTCCACTGACTGCCAAGGCAAACCGATCGAAAAAATATATCCAGCAAAATTTGAAGAATGCGTATCAATTTAGGGTTATCGTCGGTTCAAAGGTCTCCGAGAGACTAATTTGATGGGCGTATCATAAGTCAGCTGAGATTAATTCGGAGATCTCTCCAGCAATATTATTAAACGACACAGCGAGTGATGCCGTAACGCGGTCGACAAATTGCAGTCATTTTCATCGTGCATATCCTCTGCCTTTTTTAGACCAAGCTTTCCTTTGTACTCCGGCGACTAACTCCAGCGCATCATGAGCGACAGAATTATCTCTTCCTCATTTCTTTTCCTCTTCCTTTTCATCATCCCCTCCCCTTTGAAGCCAACTACTACTCCGTTGAAAGGCCCTCACTCCTACACTTCTCCACCGCCAACTTCTCGTTATCCCTCAATTTTCTTCCCACTCCCCATTGTCAAATCATTTCTTCCAAGCGTCCATTACCTCCGATATATAGGTACCACTACCCACAATTGCCCCCACCCCCGAGCACAGCCCCCATCTCGTTCAATCTCACCTCCATTTCCGCACCCTTCCCCGCCCCCCTCTCACTCAAAGCGGTCCCCTTTATGCCTCATTCCCACTCCCCCCCACTTTTCTATTACTTCGTCCTACCTTCGCACTTCCTCTCACTCCAAAAGCCCCCGATTCCCCCTCACACCATCCTGCCCAAGCCCACCTACTCCGTATCCTTCACGCCCCCTACCCCTCCACCTCGATCCCCTCTTCCCCTGGCAACCCTCCCCCCTCTCATCCATCCCCGCTTCCAACTCGCTTCCTTTCCTTTTCTCCTCGCCCCCACGAGACCACTTTGTTGTCAAGGTTTCCTTATTTATAGTCCCAGCTAACCTTTCCCTCACGCCGCCCCTCGGCGTCGCGAACCCCTCTCCTATCTCCACCCCCCTTCCTCTGCACTATCACCTCTCTTCTCCCTCTGCGCTATGGCTGCACCGTCCTCCCCACACACACACACACACCCTCCTCCATCTCTACCCGCCCATTCTCGCGGACTACGCCCTCTATCTCCTCTCGCATCCATCTTTTCTTTCTCTGCCCTCTCTTCCTCCACCCCTGAAACCCACACCGCTTCCTCCCCGTCCTCGTACTCCCACAGTCACTATCCCCACTTCCTGCTTTCACCGCCAACTCTCGGCTCTCTCTTCCCTCTCTCGTCTCTAGCGCTCTTTCCTCAAATTCGCATTTACCCTCTTTCCCATCTTTCTCCCTCCTTCTGTCGTTCAATTTTTCAGTTCTCGTCGTTCACACCCTTGCTATTTTCTCTCACGGAAACTCCCCAGTGGTACAGCTAGAAACTGTAATCTTTGAAATACCAACAATTTGAAACTATCAAAATGGATGGAAACATTGTGACTCGTACTGAACTCTGATATCACATCAAACAAAAATACGAATTTGTGTTATGGCTAGTACTATAAAATGTATGGTAGTGTTCGTATATCTATACTTTACACAGAATACCCACTAATGGCCACATGGCCTGTGATCTTCGCTCACTCATGTAGTAGAGAAAATAACTAAGGGGATGCGAATTTATTAATGCATTATAAAAAAATAGCATAATAATATCTTGAAATATCTATGTAAATTTAATTTCAACCAAAACATTTGACATGAATGAAATGGATTCTCGCATTAAATAAATGACATTATTACAAATATCTTGTTGCATGTTTCAACTGTATTTTGTACAAGCTGAAGTGCCCCAGGTATCCGTCCATTGGGTTTATGTGGAAAAACATTGGAGTTTCCCTGGATCAACATGTACGAGACGGTTCTTGGAAGAATATAACTTGATCACGTGCCAGGATCACACGGAATGGTGAAATATTTGCATGCATATAAAATTTAAACGGAGTACCTATTATCTTCTGCAGGAAACGTGATTTCTACAGTGAGGTCACACAAAAGTAAACTTTGTATGCTGTTATATTTTTTAAGCTCCATACTCTCCGTTTTAATTCAAAGAATTGCGTAAGTGGAAAAGCATGAAAGTTCGTTCACAAGATCTATCAGAAATACTCAAATTAACTACAGTAATTTCATATGGCAAATAAAATGTTTTTGACTACTTGATTACTTACTACATTGATGTATTAAAAATAATTCAATCATGATCTAATATCAGATTAAAACGTTATCGTATATTAAATATAACAAGGTAAATTAATGTTAAAAAAATACCCGCTATAAAAAGCTGTTTCAATGCAATTCCCTTCCTTATGTCTGCAGTAGCATTGTTTGCCGTTAGTTGTGGCATATTCTGATTGAAAGCTTTCTTCGCCATTCCTTTTCCGTTTGGTCTATCCCTTTTTCATCTTGCCTAAGTAGAGCTCCAGCTTCCTAAGTAGCAAAACACTGTCGCTTGTTTCAATGGTTAAAAACTTATTTAAATGACAATTAAAAATGGAATTACATACTCACTTACGCACCCGTAAAATTTCCCTCAATGTCATCTTTCTGATTAATTTCCTGCAGTCGTCAATGCTGCTTGGATCCCTAAATCTTCACATCCACCAGGAGTATATGCGTGTATTTTTTAATCATTTCTGGCCAATTTTATGCCCTTCAGTATTTAAATATGCCTAAAACTAAATACCACATGGCCTAGGTTACCTTACTTACTCTTATTTTTTTGAAATTTTATAATTGATATAAAACAAATATTAAAATGTCATTTTCATATTGAAATGACTTTGTTTAAACCGCAAAATATTTCATATTCGATGCGATAATTTTATTCACCTAATTCAACACTGATCACTAATATATTACTAAAGAACATAATTTTGAATGCTTGGAAAATGAGTTTTTGCCAAAACTTTATGGAATTTTGGAAGCCTACCGCTTGATGTATGGCACATATTTCATGTAGCATGTAAGGAAATTTACCTTTCGAACGATTTTGTGTAGTCACGCGCTCTGTGTAAAAATACACGTTGATTATATGAATGAAAGATATGTATTTGAAAATATTAGAGAATCTCGCATAATTTCTTTTACCCATTAAACAATAAAAAAATAAAAACACCTCATTGATCTTAATTTGTTGGGAAATTATTTTTGGGAAGGAAAACTGCGTCACCAATGGAGCACCAGTAAAAAATGCATGGGCCAGATGTAGGTATGAGGGGCTAATAAGAGGATTTGATTGAATTATATGAAGATAATTAATTCCGTGAAATATTTCGTTTTTAACTAATGGTCTAAACTAATTTCCAGAGATTCAAGATGTGGAGAGTGGTAGTGCGCTGCCATGAGTGTGAAGAAGGATTACTGCATTTCTGGTAAAGGAAATGTGAGAAATCCACGGGAAAAAGTACGTGACAAACGTCTACGTGGCCAAACTATACAGCGAGGAAGGAAAACAGGTGATGTTCATGCCATACACTCGAAGTCATGAAAAAATTGAATGGAGGAGAAAATTATGAGAAACCTAAATACAATCTCCGGTCGAAGATTATAAGTATTTAGAATTTACACAGATCAAAATCTATTGTTTAACATAAACCATTCATCCATGAAGAAATTACGAGCATACAGACTAAGTACTTTCCGTAAAAGAAATCAACCCTCAGTGTCTGAGAATTCAAGTGCTTTTAGTGTATTCCAAGCTCCATAGCAACATTCCCTTTTACACGTTTCAACACTCGCGGATATTTTTCTAATTTTCGCATTAATACCACACACAAAGTTTCACTCCGAAGATAACAAGGAATCAAACGAAATGATATATGCTTGAAAACCGTACGAAAAATACTTGATCACTTTAATAGGAAGGTCCTGAGCAAACTTTTAGAGCATGTTAGTGAAAATAGTGCTAGAAAAATGAGATTCAGCAACTAATTATTTGTATGGTGTTTTTAAAGTACCGCCTCTGTCAAAGTTCATCTGACTACAACGACTGAAGTTAACTGGGCAAGTGTTTATGATTGGATATAAGGGGCTGCCAAGGTGAAAATTACATTGTCGAACTTAAGGTGATAGACCAGTAAGAAGACCACGGAAGTGCTGGGAAGATGGGAGTACATATTGATTCCCGTGATCCCTTAGGATTGTAACTCTAGAACAAATACGCAAAACTTGAACATAGAGGTCAAGGAAAGACAAGGCTAAATCTGAGGTGCACAGCTAGATGTGTACATAGGGGCTATGCCACCAATAAAAGAACCCTTGAACCTTAAAAGACTACAAAAGGCGAAAAAATACCAATTTTCAATGGCAACACGCGATACAAAATAAGTCTCTATAGAGATAAACTCGTCGTTCGCATTTGAGCACTAAAATTATTGAAAACAAAACGTAATATAACTGCTAGAATTTGTTTCTTTTTCGTTCGTTCTTCTGTTTGATCATGTTATCTCCCCTACTCTATTGGGTAGAGCTTTCAGCTTTGACCTGAGGGCCTGGTTTCAACCCCGTCTTCAACCTTGCTACGCAATTTTTCGGGTTCCAGATGTTTGTGGGCAACCACAAGCGGCACAGGGAATGGAGCTAGTTCCCTTGTCAGTGAGAATGCGTGTACTTCTTGCAGCATTCTGATAATAGGTTATCTCCACACTCCCAACCCCACCCCATATTAAACTATCTTATTAGCTGACTGCTTTTGTGTAGATCATACTCGTTGCATGGATCATAAAAAAATAAAAAAAATCTATCGCCTATGAAAATGTCAGCTTTCCAGACGATTAATCTAGATGAAGTTTCCCACCTGACAGTGGCTCTAACACGTGTGGCGCTGACCGATGTGACGAATCCGTCGGAAATCCAGCAGGAGCATTTTATTTCAGTAAAAACTACTCCTCTGAAACTTTTTATTAACTCATTGTTATCAATTGATTGGTGCAAACAATTTACAAACCAAAGTTACAAAGTTACACGACCCGGGTTTTAATACATCAGCATCACCGCTTGATGGTTATGGCAACGCATTCAAGGGTATTGTGATTGTAACTATTGGGTTGTTAATATTTTTCGTCAACCAATAACTGCTATTTCATTGGAAGCCTACTCAAATAACTCTATCAAAGCGAAACATAGGTATCTTAAGATGAACATGAAACAACATTAAGATGAACATAAATGTCGAGTAAATGCAGTGGGCACAGGGCTGGAGTGTTAGAGGTAAACGTAGTAGAGACAGAGAGAGGATTGATGATTGACGAAAGAATTGTTATAGGATATACTGCAGGTGATTCACGAGTATGGATGGTGTTTCCCTGGTTTGTTCATATTGAGAGAGTGAATAAGATTGGAATTGACAACCGGCGGGAGGGCAGGTTCAAAGCATTGCATTAACGTGGATGAGGCGAAAGAATTTGTTAAAATAGAGCCGTGGGCAAGATATTATATTAAAAGAAGTAAGTCTCACGAAATTAATTAAAATCAGACTTCCTTGACATTGCATGCCTCGAAACCAAACGGCTAGAATGATATGAATTTTCTTTGAATCTGTGGAATGAATATTTTTGAACAGGTATTTTTGCGATTTAAAACACCAATTTATAGGCTCACTTATTGGTAAAGAAACATCTTAAAAATTTAACCTGGTAGCCAATCCTTTGAATATATTTTCATACCAATATCTTATATTTTTATGAAAATGTTAAAATCTTTGAATAAGTTGAACTAGTTGCACAAATAGATATATGTATACACTATAACCGTCCCTCGTCGGTGAATCAATCATACATTTATCGACTGAATATTCCAAAAGGGATCATAAATTCATCGAGATCGACAAGTTCTCGACGACGATTCGACGTCGAAAACTGATTAATCTACTCCGGTTGGAAAGGATGCAAGACTTGGACTATGGTAGCTATAATTGGGGAAAATAAGATAAAGGAAAATCGAGGGGATGTCTATGGGATAACTAAGAATAAGAAGAAATCTCAAGTTTATTCTAATGAAAGATAACCAGCTGAAATACATAATGAAATTAACTGAAGACGTAAACTGAATTCCAAAGAAATTCCATATATGAATCAAAAGAAGTGAGCGATGGATGACTTGCAACATTTACTTTTATCTGCCGACGAAGCTTCAATTCGTTTGCATGACATACGAATGAATTCAGGAGTAAGAATTCTGTGATTATAACATTGATAAATATATATATATATATATATATATATATATATAATGTATAACACTTAGCACTAGTAGAAAAAGACAAAAACGCAAAAACACGCAAAAACGAGACTCACTATTTTTCGAATTTTCGGTGGTCACAGCCACCGAAAATTCGAAAAATTACGAGTCACTTTTTTGTGTGTTTCTGTGTTTTTGTCTGTGTCCACTAGTGCTAAGTGTTATTCATTATTATTCACGTCCGTGAGACTTTCAAAGAGTGTTATAATATATATATTATATATATATATCGCGTGAAAACAAGTGTTGCGTACGTGCAGTACATATTAGATACCACTGATAGCTGAGGATTCTCCATAAGACAAAACCCCCCTCCACCACACGACTTACAGGATATGTAGATCCCCTTCCTCTTACATCAGAGATTCCTATTTCTCCGTTTTTCTTGTTCTCATAAACGTGGGCATTACGTTTACGGAACGAATGTGAAAATTTGAACCCAAAACGTATTTCAATTTCAACATACATCGCTACTGCCCCTTCCCCCGGTCGTTTCCCTTGGACCCCTTCCCTCAAATTTCTCCGCCATCCACGCCCAGCTTTCTTCGCTCGGTTCCAATTCCATGGAAGGGGTTCTTTCATTCCTTTGTTCAGCCTAAACCCTCCCCCTTCTCCCTCCTCACACATCCCTTTATCCTTCTCTCTCCCCCTTCCTCCCAACCCCGCCCTCTCTCCGTTCTCCTCTCCTCATCCACTCACACACGCCAGCACATAGACGCTCGCACACGTGCACTGTATCTCCGCGTCTCCTACATGCAGCGGCGACGCCGGGCGTCCCGTCCCATCTCCTCTCCTCTCCTTTCCCTCCCTCCTCCCCTTCCCATCGTCGCCATCCTCCATTCCCTTTCGCCTCTCCTCCCACACAACGCAACATCTTTTTCTTCTTCGCCTAAAGTTTGGGGGGGTGGCATGGGAGGGGAGAGGCCTTGATGGCCGGGGAAAGGGCGAGAACTGAGGAGAGAGAGAGAGAGGGGGGGAGGAGGAGGTGGTGAGGGAGGAAGGGCACGAGGCGCCATGACGAATCTGCGGTACGCAGTACAAATTTTTACCGTCGACCCCAACTGTACCCTTTTTTTTAATACATTTATCGGGGCATGTCCATTTCATGGCTCAAGTCTCTTGCGCTATCTCGACAGTTGGGTGCGATGTGAGGTTTGGTGGTGCTTAAACGGACAGTAATTTACTCATCCTCCTGTTATTCCACATTTTTCGAGTTTTTTTTTGCAAGTGAGGGCGGGGGAGGGGGCGTCGCGTGAAATGAGAGTAACCGTTGTAAACCAATTGCTTTAATAATCAAGTATTCCAATGTGGATCGGTAAGCAAAACATATTCTAGATCGCTGTGAATTAAAATGAAACAAAAAGCTTTTCCACTGGTGTGCGGCACGATCTGGGCAATCGATGCAACGAAAGAGTCACTTGAAATCTTTTTATGATGCTAGCCCAAGAGATCCAAACCTGCAGGGAATGTTTCTTCTGTCTTCTCCAAAAAAATTAACAGATATCAAATAGTTTTTCAATCTCAGCAATCAATAGAGAACAAATTACCCACGCTCCTCTTAGAGTGCTCTCACTGGCTGTGGATCCATGTCTTTTTACGAAAACTATCAAAAATCGAAATAAGCCAACCATTACGTTAATTCAAAAATGCAATGTTTTCAGATTATGAAAGCGAGTAGGTATTTTGACAGCGGTGAATTTGTCGAAGAGAAGGTATGGAAGGTATGACCTTAGTATTAATAATAATTACAGGCATTCTACTTAAATTTGCCCCTCGACAGAATGAAAATACTTATACTCATCTGCAAAACGACATCAATATTTCCCAAATTCTATCGTAAGGCACATTGATTATATGATGTAAGATCGATTCGGAAAAATTCCGAATCTGCGCAGCACCTGGCAAGCATTGTCTCTATCAAACATACTCAGAAAAAACTTCTCGTAGGAAATCCTACTGCCTGATAATAATCGGAAAAAGAAAACAATTTGAACTGCTAGACCTAAAATAAAAAGTGCTGTAAAATCAATGTACCTTCTGGAAGGCAGGCAATTTTCGATAAAATGGGGAGGGATGAAATATATTTCGAAAAAGATTCGCCGCCACGCCTAGGAGAGAGGTGGGAGATATGAAAATAAAAGAAAACAATGCGTGTAATAACCCATGAGCGATATTGATTCCCGTAGGATTTTTGCAAGGTGCACTCTCCGATGCGGGCTGCCAACTTCGCGGATATCCAGGCTTCGCAATCTCCTTCCCCGCCCTCCCCTACCTCCCACCCCCGCATCTCCTTCCCCCTTTCTCCCTCTCTCGCCTCGCCCCCAGGAGAGAGAGAGAGGGTCCTCCTCCCTCATTCCGTCCGCCACCCTCCAACTCCCGTCTGAACCACCGCCCCCGCCCCCTGCCCTCACTCCCTCTCCTTCCTCCCCCTTCTCTTTCACTCCTCCCTCCCTCCCCTCCCACTCCAGGCACAACTCAATCAACTGCTCCGCCTCCTTTTTTTCTTTTTCGCCCATCTTTACCCCCTCCCCCTCTGTCTACTCACCCCATGACCACCCCCGCCCCTTCTCTCTCTCCCTTCCCCGTTTCTTCCTTTAATTCCCTTACACCAAAACCCCTTCCCGGACATTGACTCTCTCTCTCTCTCTCTCTCTCTCTCTCTCTCTCTCTCTCTCTCTCTCTCTCTCTCTCTCTCTCCTCCCACACCAGTTTCCTTTTGCCTACTGCTAATGTCATTTGTAGGCACGTTCTCAGCAGCTAATGTAACGTCAATCAGCGTTCGTGAGTCCTCCCGGTCGTCCATTAGTCCAGCACAAATTTCATCAGACTGAGAGTCATCATATTTGAAATATTCGAGTTGGTAATAAAATTTATCAATTTCTTTAAATCGAGTAGGAAATATCCGTTTTTTTTTATTTAGCACCATCATAGGTCCGCGCTCATAGGTGCCAATATGACCGCATTCTCGGAACGACTGTGCAATGATCCTCAGCGGCTGATGAAGATGAAACAATGTCGTTGTCAAAGCAGGGAAAATACGAAGAAATATATTTTTTTAAACATTTGTTTTCAATTAAGGTGGAGCCATTACACGAAAGCAGGCAATGATCCAATAGGGTGATGGAACTATTCACCATTCACATCATTCAAAAGGAAACAAAAGGAAATTTCATGCGAGTTTACGTTCAAGCTCATGTGAAACTTTTGGAATGGCTGAAACTATGGAGATATAAAAATTGAAGCAACAGACTCAATATTTGTCATCAGTACTAGTTCTGTTAATCAGCAGTTTTCCCAAAGGATCCTATTACTTCATAACGACTGACTTGCGATACATGGAGGAGATTCAAGGGAAAAGAATGAGTTATTATTAACATGCATGGGGATGGTTGAATGACGAACGCGTGATTTTTCTTTCATAGACAACTCTTTTAACTGATATTCTTGCATATAGATATATTATTATATACATTTGTTGGTTCGTTTTATTTCCTTATTTACGAAATGTCGTTATGCTCTTACGGTTATTCTGAGATACTCATGTTTCCATTTCTTCTAGTTGTCATCAATGCTTTTATTGTAATGTTTCTTTGACGTAGAATTGAAGCTTTCTCATCGCCAGCTTTTACATATTATAGGCATGGCAATCGCAAGAGTTAATTGGATGGGACTCGAGGACAATATCCGAGAATAATCATAAAAAAAAGGTTGGAAAAGGGAAATATCCAGGCTCTTTCCGTCATAGAGACTGCGCAGAAAATGTCGGCGTAAGGAATTGAACAAAGATGAAGAGATTGGCATGTTAAATTTATATATTGAAATGAAATTATTGACTTTATAATTCCACACACTTTATGTCATCTCATTTCAATATGTTATGGAAATTCGTTAAGGTTACACGGGAGACAAAAAATATTGGGAAATTATAGTTTCTCTCCCAATGATAGCAAATGATAGATGGCAAATGAAAATAGAAAATGATAGTTTGGGGAGCGGTTACAGAAAAAACATAGGATTTATTACCTGGGATGATTTATTAAAGTTTAATATTCAAAATATTCCAAGCAAAACCAGTGGAGATTTTCTCTGAGTGAAAGATCAAACGAACTCTTAAATAAGATACATTAGTATTTTAGGACTTGCCGCTGCCTACATCATCTTCACGAAAGATGCCAGGGTTTTGCAGATGTATGTCCCCTTTTTCGATGAAATGTTCTTATCAACGTTTTCATCTATAATTCTTTTAATTAATGATCCGATTCGAGAGCAAGCAGGGAAGGCAGCAGAGGGAGTAAGGGCTGTCTCTCGCCCAAAGACCTGGGCCCCTCTTACTGCGGAAGTGAAAGATTATCTTGCTGGAATCTTCCCATCACTCTCTCTCTCCCTCTCGTGCGTTTTCTTTTAGGGAATAGTTAAACAGAGAATACTTTACGCCCGAGGAGACACTGATGTTCTTCACGAATAATCTGTCTGCTTATGCTAATAGAGGCTTCCTCACTTCAAAAAAATGCCTACCCACGAAAGTAATTTCATTCATAACCGGAAAAATTAATAGAATAGATTCTTGCGTGCTTTCAAGACGAAGAAATTGTTTCTAAGAGTACATAACATTTACTGGAGGGTCCGTCGGCTAATATGTGATAGCCAGGTAATATTTTCAATTCTCAAACCAAATTTGGTCCGTAGAATCAAGGTAAAGCGTAAAGAGGATAACACATTCATGCATATATGCTCAATAGATTCAGACGAGATGTAGTGTAATTTCGTCATTACGAGATAAACAACATTTTCACTTTTCCACAGATTTATTTGTAACGTACAACGCGTTTCAGTGCATCGAACTATCTAGAGGTACCAGATCTTGTACCTGAAGTAAGTTCGATGTACGTTACAATTAAATCTGTGGAAAAGGGAAAATTTTATTTTTCTCATACATTCATGCATACGAGTACACCTTACATAAAATGGCAACCGAAGCTCCTATGACGAGCAGTTGCCTAATAAATAAATTAACTTTCCATAATCGTTTACAAAACTTACAGATATCCTGTTAAAGATGTACGTCTTCTCTCGGAAACTTACAACGGCAGAGAAATACGTATACCTCTTGGCAAATGACTAATATGTGGGAGTTGATGCTATCGACGAGCTGCTTGCGAAACTACTCGTACTTCATTTGATTAGGATCTCGAAGTTCCTCCATATGTATGGAGTTACTTCGTATGGGTTCAATCATCTTAGTTTAACCTGTACATAAGATGTCCATGCTCCAAGCGCTGATATCAAATGTTAGGAATGATTTCAGCACAACTGATGGAATATTGCAGAAGTTGGATTAAGTATTAGGTGTTTAGTAATGCAGCCCATTACTGCGCGGGTGCACAATACACTGAGGTTCAAGTGTGTTCAAATATAAAAATTACCAATTAAAGAAAGAGCTAGATCAACTGATAAAACAACTCGTGTACAAAGTCTCATGTATGCATCAATTTTTGCAAGCAGCTTACGCAATTCAATATGCAGGTTCAAACAAAAGGTCATATGGAACAATAGGGAATTTTGGTAGCTCAATACAATCAAAACTACATCACTACCTGGACGTTGAAGTCTCTAACATTTTTGCGTGAGTTTTAACAAATGATGTAGAAATAACTAATGAATGTAAAATTTAATTCTTTCATGCATGAGGCCACATTCTATTTTTACCACTCTGTCCCTTTACTCCGAATTCTATGTAAAATTAAAGGTAAAAAATATATCTACATTTTAATCATGCATAACTCCGACGTCCCGTAAACATACTATTTTTTGTTGAAGGAATAAAATATAAGCTATCCATTGTATTCAGTTAAGAAAGGCAAAACATAACATTTGAAAACCCCCGTGCCTTTCCATGGAGCTCGCTACGGTCCACTACTTCTAAAACCATTGATGCAGAAAGCACTTGATGCTCAGTTCACAGCCAGATGGAGCGTTAAAATCCCGGATAGTGCCTTTCTTCAGTAAAAGTCAATAGCATTGAGACATTTCTCTCTAGACTTCTCTCGTCTCTTATTCCCTCCCTACCAGCTCTTGTCAGTCACTTATCCTGCACACCTAAAAAGACATCAGAAATTTCATGCATCTCGAGAAAGGACCTCCCCTTCAACGTATACAAGAGTTTTTACGGGCATGATTTTCTTCATTTGAGAAAAAAAACCATCGAATGCATGAATTTCTGGATCATTTCTGTTTAACCGGAAAGCTTTTTTCTTTTACATAAACGTACTCTCTCGCAGATAATAACCATTTTTAACGAAAATTGGAGTCAAAATTATCAACCAGCACACATATGAAAAATTCACGAATCTCATTTCATTTCACCCAGGGTTCACAGAACGAAACGTCATTTTCATAAAATTCACGAGATCCATCCAATAAAGTTTCAATACTAATGATCCTCCCTTTGGTACATTTCATTATTGCATAAGTCTTGATCTTCGGACTTCATATGAATAATCTGTAATGTGTGCTGTATCCATAGCAACTGTAGGGGAAGCAACCGACAGCTGACAACATTTTCGCCATACTGTATACTTGTAAATATTGCAGACTATTTATATATTCATCGGCAAACCTGACGCATAAAGAATGAACTCAGAAAGAAAAAGTGAAAGGTAAATATTCGAGAGCGAGCATTTCTTGTCATCGAGTCCTTCCTTTCATACCTATAACGTTTCTTTCAAAGGAGAACAACATATCATCTTACGGCCACCGTAATTATTGATGACCAGCAAATCATTGGATGATTAATTGGTGATACGCCCAAATCAAAAATAGTCAGAAGTATCAAGATCGAACGAAACTACTGCCATAAGCATAAATGTTAAGACATCTCTTGGAAGGAAACAAATCAAGAAATTGTGGCTGGTCTATCGGATCACGTTTGGTCTTCCGTGATCTTTCATGCTAGATTCACATCTTGGATGAGCAACTCATTCCTTCGTGCTAGAAATCGTCCCACCAGGATTGCTTTCCTAACCGCCAAGTCGACCCGCGCATGTCTCCTTATCCCCCCCATACCTCATCCATCCTCATGCATTTGGCACTCTTGCAGAACCAATCTCCGAACTCACCCGCCTCCCTCTCAACTCCTCCTCAGCCTCCACATTCCACTTCCACCATCATCCAATATTTTCTCTCCGCGTGTATCTCCGTACTTGAGATTCGTATACTTTGCGGCACCATTTGCGGTTGCTCCAACACTATTCCTCAACGGTTATGTCGCCTTCATCATCATTCTATGAAGTCGGAGCGACCTGCAAGCCGCGTATTCTTTTGTGGCGGCGTTCTTCCGTTCGAAGAATTACGAGGTTTCTTTTTCGAAAGAATTTATTTGGCCTCCCCATAAAGCGAGTTTTTTTGCGGAGCGAGGTTCTGTACACACACGGATTTTATTGGATTAAATCAATTCGAAAATGCTTCCGTCGGGAGATATCCTAGCTATTGAAAGCAGTTTTTGAGTCACAGAACTAAGGACTGCAACGGAGAGCAGCTGAGAAAATTTCTCTCACGAGAAATTGCATTTTAACTTTACACAAAATTATATTCTAATGTTAACTCACTAGAGAAATCGATTTTGGGATACAATTCATAAATGTTTCTGCATTTAAAATAGCCATCGTGTTCTCTTGCTCCCTAGTACGATCGGAACGCATGCCTGATGAAAGAGAACTTAGAAAGTGGTTAAGTGACTGTAAGAGGCAAGGTTAATCAAATCTTCCTATTGACTTGCTTCCTATCTGCCCTCTTTGAAATCTCTTTTTAATCGTAAAAAAATGGTAAATGATAAGATCTTTCACAGAATAAATTCAAGACATGCAATAAGTAGTCATTCATTAATAGAAGTGTAAAATCAGTATTGATTGATTGGGGAACTCTCTACTGTGAGACAACGCCTCTGATTCCAGTGTCAATAGCTCATATTCTTAGAGGATTGTTGTTTAAGACTTGCAGATTTATTTGAATGGACAGGAGTTATTATTTAATTCAATTCTAAAGGAAATATGATGACGTAGATTCTTAATTTTTTTCATTTGTGACATTTCAGACACAATAATCATCAGATGTTACCTTTGGATAGTCGCTGAAATCTAAAAAAAAACACGTAATCGTGGTATTATTCAGCATGTGTGCATAACATTAATGTATCCAGCGAACCACTATTTCCGTCTTCAACACTTAATGATTCCACTCTCCCAACACACATTTCAAAGTCATAATTCTTTTCCTCTGCTGTTTCCGCTTAAGTGACGTTCCTCCATAGGTTTCAACATTGCACGCTCTCTTACCCATCTTCCCCATCTACTTTTTGTCCACCAATTTCCTCTTATCCTCAAACATGCTTCATTCTTCTTCGTTCGCCTTTCCCTCTATAAATCTCTTTTTCGCCATTATCATCAGTATCCACATCTCAAGACTTCATATCTCATCCTCTTTCCTCTAAGATCTGGATTCCGGAAGACTACGCTCCACATCTATCATACCGACACGTATATTCTTCATTTCTTTACCTTACGATCTCTGGGTTTAACTCTATTCGTCAATGTATGTTTCTTCCATAAACACATGCCCACTCTCAATGTTTTTATTCTTTGACCAAATTTCCAAAATATAACTTAAATAGATGGCTGAATTGTTCCGCTAGCACTTATTCCCTCTTGATTTATTGCTAAAATAAATCTTCCCACTCCTTCATAATTTCATTTTTTTCTTTTCTCACGACTGTTTAATTCATTACAAACCTCCTAAATTTAATCTGAATTGAACTCATCAGCAATCAGCTCTTCGCGCAATTTCATTGCTAATGATTATTCTTTCAATGATCATCATACTCTATATTCTGCGTCTAACGCACGATAAAAGAAAACCTCATTTAATCTCATTCCCCTTCCGATGACTGACGATCTCGATTTTGCCTCAGCTACCATTACATGCACACTTCGACTCATATACAGAATATTACTGATACGTTTATTCCTTTAGTCTTTTCCTGTTTTCTGCAAGACTGAATGGCTTTGTCTATACACTGAGACTAACGTCTTTTTAAAATTACCGAAGCAACTAAAACGACTCTGCTTTCTTATCAATGCTAATTTTATTATACCGACAACAACCTATTCACTCTCAAAACCTAAGGTATTGATCTGTTACTTTTATCCATTAAATTAAAGTAAAGTTATTTTTGTCAATATTCCTTGATGTTTCTTGAATAGTATTAATACATCTCATGCATTTGGGCCCCTAAATACATTATATTTTGCCATCAAATGTCATAAGTCATGTCTCATTCAACGGGCAATAAATATTTGATCACTTAAGGAGGCATGTTTTAAAAATTTATTACGATTCAGACACTGAAGATAGACATAAAATTGAAAATATCGAACTTAAACTTTTAGTTTGCTGCGCAACTTTTTTAAGGTTTAAATGAAGATTCAATACATAAACTCAAGGGAATTCAACCACGAAGAATAGAAAAAATAATGATTTATCAAATGCAATATTAAGATTAAGTTAAGTGTACGTAGGCATTTGGTTACAGTAGAAAAAATTGTATTTGCAATGCGCTTTTTCAAGGATGAAATATAACATTTGCAAAAATTGCATTGCATTTGTTAAAATGTATCGGGAACAAATTTTTCCTGACGTGATTGTACGTCGCACCGTTCAAGCTCTGTGATGTGGGGTCTGACCTTCAACACGCGCCAAGCGCCAATCGTCCAGCGCTACATCGTGTTGTTAGGGAACCTCAGCGGCGGGATAACGCCCTCGCCTTCCAATCCAGAGGTCGCGAGTTCGTCTCCCCTAGACGGGTTTCCTCCGCCTAGGGTATGAATGTTTGTGATTGTTGTTATTGTAATGTGTAAAGGATAGGTGGAATAAGGGACTATGAAGTCTCAATCTGGCCCCAATAAGGTCATTAAATGGATAATAAATAAATAAACCCCTGTCGCGTGACTCGATACAGGCGCAAAAAGCAGTGAACGATTGAGCAGCGGTGCGCCCTCAAATTTTGTGTTGGATAATGGAAATCGGGTACGGAGGCGTTGGGCATGATTTGCTAAGTGTTCAAGGATGAGAGCATGTCACAAACGACGGTTTTTCAGTAACACAAGCTCTTCAAAGATGACCAAGAGAGTGTGGAGGGCGAGCCTCACGCTGGACGGCCGTCGACGCCAAGAACCGACGACAACATGCAACGTGTGCGTTAAGTGCTGAATTCAGACCGTTGGTTAAGTTTGAGCATGATAACAGATCGTATTGACATTGAAAAGATGGCAGTGCACACCATTATCACTGAAAATTGGGCGATTGCTGAAGATCTGGGCTAAACTCGACCCCAAGGTCTTGACGGACGACAACAGCAGAGTCGAGTGTCTTCTTACGAAGGCCTACTGCTACGGCCTCGCGACGATTCCGCAACACCCTTACAATCCCAACTTGGCACCAGAAGACTATTTCTTATTCCCAAAAGTCAAATCCTCCCTCAAAGGCCACCACTATAGGAACCTTAGTACCGTAAAAGAAGCGGACCCTTTAGGACCTTCCGGAATTGGAATCTACCAGCGAGCATTCGAGTCGTGGAAAATCCGCTGGCAAAAGTTTTTCAACGCTCGAGGGATTTACTACGAAGAATTTTGAGGCATTGCAGCAATATCTGAAATAAATCTATTTATCTGATCCTTTTTTAAAAACATAATCCATTCATTTAGTCATTTTCAATATCACTGCATTCATATCGTCCAAACGAAATGTGATGAGGTAGATGTGCCTCTTAAAGTATATTTAAATAATTTGATGACTCCATAATATATTGGCAACTTTCTTTAATCACGCATAGTTTGACAAAATAATTTGTGCAAATTTAATCCATTGTGGTTGAATGTTTACTTTGACTGAAGTTTGTTCCCTGCCTAAAGCTACATTTCACATGAGAAAGACATCCATCAGCCTTATGTTTGAATTGGATCTTCCGCTCCTTGTGTGATGCCAAAACTCAATTATGGCAATCCTTCCACACTTCACTAAAAATCTCTTTGATCATTTAACTAGCAAATGAGGAGAAATTGAATCCGAAGACGTATATCCTTTCATTCAAAAGGCATAAATTAGCACGGGAAACAGGATTATTGTCAATGACTTTCCGGAGATGCCGTAGCGGAACTAAGGATCACCAAAGTGTTCCAATGTATTCCTCGACGAAAGAAATACACTTTTAAAATAGTCAGTAAGACAATAAGTAAAGGAGTGTTCCCTGGATCCAAATAAACTTTAATCCACGTCAAATGTATAATGTGAGAACTGTTGAACTTACGGAGGAATCAGCCAAACAGATTAAAGTAGATTACAGAGGTCAGGCAGGTTAAACCATTCAAAATGTCATGACGACTGAGATAGATCTATCAGAATGCATCAGGTAAATTCCCTCTCCATAAATGTAAAAAATTGAAAATGAAGCTATAAACGCTGCTTAGTAGAAAATATATGCATTAATAACATTTGTTTCATATATCAGCATATCAAATTAATTCGATTATGAAATTACTTTTATAAGTTGAAACTATTGCCTAATGCCAACCATTTTATTCAATAAATTATTTCATATTTGATGGTATCTCGTGAAATTCGTAGAAAAAGTAAGTTAAATAAATGTTTTTAAGATGCATGGTATTATATTTATATTTTTTTCATCAAGACATTTTTTTCATGCATTCACTTATTTTACTCGATCCCTTTTTGAAAATTAAAAATAAAATTACTTGGAGATTAAATTATGACCTTTCCAAAAATATATACTTTTACTCTACGATATTACACAACATAGTTCATTTGGCAATTTGGATTCGGAGGTAACGCATTCGCAAAAAAAAGAAAACTCTTGGTGAATCTTTCTTAACTGCGTGGCCAGAAGCATTATGGTCCAATTAGGAGGAAATTCGAAGTGTTTTCGAAGCGCTAAAAAAATGTTTTTTCAGGATAGGTCGACATTCACGACAAATTACTTAGGCTGTCAATTGTATTTTTTTATCTTCTCCCCCTCGTAAAAAAACATAAGGCCGAGCGCAGTGTGGAGCCAAATGAATAGAACAACAAAAGCTCCACGTCGTAAATTGAAATTGTCAAGTGACCCAGTCATCCAGCCTTAGGGCTGTAATGGCAAATGCCTCCCATTCTGGGAAAGTTCAGTCATTACGAAGTTTCGTCGTAAATAAGTAAAACTATGCGACATCGACCATTTTTCCACACTCCGAAAAACTCTCTCAGCGAACGTCATCCGTGTCTGCCAATTGGGGCACATTTCCAAAAGGCAGATTGCCCTTCCAATATTTCAAAATGTTACAGGCCAATCCAATTAAAGCAAATCGTGAATAAAAAATTGAGGATTTTATATTTGATGCAATCGCAATATTTCGTATCAATGTAATTTTTATCACGAAAATTGCAGAGAAATGTATCCTATTAGCATTTAATTGAGTCTGGTCTGTTTATGGCATTCATCCAACGCATTATTGAATTTTTTGATAGACAAGAAGCATATCGCGATTAAGGAATAACCATAGTTCAAAGGTTTGAATCCCATACTGGATATCTGATTTGGATGACCAATTTCGGACTATGCATCGCCTCTGTACGGGGTTATTTATCTTGATTTACCACGCTGGGTTCTGGGTGTTCCCGTAATGGCGGCACGATGGTGTTAAAACACCTATTTTGGTGGGGGGTGGTGAATACCTCAAGCGCCGCCTTCCCTATGATGCAAACCATATTAAATTTGGGGCTCCTAGGGTATATTTCATGTCGATGAGTCATAGCATTTTCCCATTCAATTTATCAGTTCAAAAATATGGTAGTGGATGAAAAAGCTTAACAGCTCTCGTAAAGGCTGCTATCATTTCGATCGCAAGCACGAGTTTGGTGTATTATAGAGAGATAAATAATCACTGTACAACTTCAATTTTCGCTAAGTGCTCTATGAATTATCGCATATGCTAATGATATAGTAATGATTCCAAAATGGGTGCTGGCGTTACATAAGACCTAACTAATCACTTTAGGTGAGTAAGAATAATAACATGGGGGTTTCTATGGCTGAAAGAAAGCCATTGGACTAAGATTAAAAGTTGAAACAAAAGTAGTTATTGTTTCATGCTCTTTCTCATCCTAGATTGTAAAAATTTGCTTAATGTAAATTAGACATCGCGTAGAATAGGCTAAAAAACGGGCCAACACGAACTCGAAGGAGATATCCTCGCTCGGAATATTAACCTTGTAGTAGAATGGTATCCATCCCCCTTACACTTTCGCGATAACTAAATTCGGTTCCTCTTTCCTCCAATTTAATTCCGTTCTAAAAGTTCGTCGAACGCTCTCTGCATATTGCCACAATGGCCCCCAAACCACCCACCGTCAAACTCAACACCTCGGGCAATCCCTATACCTCCCCCTCTTCCCATCTACCACCCCCAACTCCTCTTCCTTCTCCTCCACATCCCATACCCCCCCCCCCTCAACCTCCAGCACTAACACCCTTCGGCTGCGGAGGCACTCCCCACCTT
This sequence comes from Hetaerina americana, assembly GCF_022747635.1. Taxonomy (NCBI): domain Eukaryota; kingdom Metazoa; phylum Arthropoda; class Insecta; order Odonata; family Calopterygidae; genus Hetaerina; species Hetaerina americana. Next base: position 67,026,876 of record NW_027286985.1, on the reverse strand, counting down.
GAATCGATCGAGAGGCAGCACGAGAGAGAGAGTGTACCCCGTTGGAAGGAATGGGACAGAGGGGGGGGGATCGGATGTGAGGGACACTGGGGTGGGGGAGCGGTGAGGACGACGTAGGGGCAAGGGAGAATGAGCGAGGATGCGATAGCAAGAGAAGTGGCTGGAGAAGATGGAAGAGGGTGTGAGCAAACGGGATAGGAGATGAGAGAAATGGTAAGAAGAGAACGAAAGGGGTATAGGGAGGCGAAAGGGGAAAAAAGGGTGCGATGCAATGGAGGTTGGGGAAGGAGATACGAGTATGGGTGAGAGGAATGCACTCTAAATTTCGGTGGGAGTTGGGAGGAGTGTATGATAAGAGTGAATGATTATGTGGGAGACAGGAAGGAAGTTTTAAGTAAACAAAAGAGGTAAGTTGAGGAGAGGGTTTTATGGGTATTCGGATTTTGAACACATTCGGTAATATGCAATGACATGTTTCTTTTACTAACTTGAATCAATTCTTTTAACGTAAAATAAATTCCGTAATATGTTCCTCAGCTCTGAATTACTCATCAGTACAATTGTCTTAAAGTAGAGTTCCCCTACCATGGATGTAAAACTTTGCGTTAGCTCGTGATTTCTCGAACAAACATTTCTGATCTTGCATACCCATCAACGTGCTCAGGTACCGGTCCTTACGGATATCTGCACTAAACATTCCACCTTTTGAAATTATGCATTTGAAGTATGACTATTGGTGGTTAAGAAACATGGCCGCACGAGCGGAAGATAAGAGACGATAGGCAAAGTAATGGAAATATAAATTCGATGCTACCCCAGAAATGAATATCAATTGGCTAACGAGGGATTTTGCACATTGAGGCGAGTATTCTTATCAAGCAAAGAAAATACATAGCAATTTATTTGCAGCACATGGTTTAAAGCGAGATAGTACATCGAACGTAAATTTGGATACAAAACTGAATATGGTAACTAAAAATGTTTGGATGCGATCCATGTAACAGATAATGGATTAAGAGCACCGAAATACTAAGCAAATCGTTGATTGATAAAGATTTAATTGTAAATCCCTATTCCTAAAGTAATTTCCAACACGTTTTCTGAAATACAGACAAAAGGACATGCGTAAGATGCTACGCTCTAATTGATAAAATCATCATGGAAGGCAATCTTTCATTTCCAGAAGAGTTTTAAGTGGCTACTTTCGGGATTATTTCCAACTACTTACCACGAGTACATAACTATACACACAATATTGTACAAAATCAGAATGCTTATATCCCGCATTTTATATTCTAAGAATATCTATAATTTAATAATGGGTTGAAATTGAGCGTCCATTTAATCGAAAACGTGCTTTAAAATTTAATTTCAAAACAAAGAAAACATCTCATCTTTTAAAACGCAGCGATTCCTTAGTTTGTTTAACATGCACAATTTTGGCCCACCTACATATTTAACTCAAGTGAGGCTATCGATAGTTATCAAAGTTAGAATAATTATCGGTATTAGAGAATGTTATCTAAAGAATTAACACCTGAAGTGATTAAAATGGGACAATTTACAGCTCAAGTAAATGACCGAAGTTTGGAATTTGTTTAAGTATTTTAAATGGAGGCTAGAAGAATATAGGATCAATGGAAAACAATGGAAGCGATAGAAAGGATATCCCGAAAGCAGGAGAATAGGGCAGGCAGAGGCAAAAACTAGCCAAGAAAATTTATGGAATAAATCCATTAGATATGCTAAAAAATAAATATGGAAAAGGATCTGGCCGCCCTACCATGATGTGTGAATTCCACACGAGATTAGGCTTGGAATTCTGCGAACTCTACCATTGCCTATTCAACCAACCCTCGGATTGATAACCATGTTTATGGTTTTTTTTTAATTGCAAGCAAGCTAAGAAAGGTAAAGGAAGAATAAATGGAAATGTATGCAAAGACAAATGACGATATCCAGTATACGACGAGTATACGAATTTGTTAAAGCGGTAAAATATTCTAAGAAGTCATCTAAAAGTGACCGAAAAAATGAAATGCAATACTGAGCATAAATGACGATTCCTCACCGTTAGCAAAGAAATAGAGAATAGATATCAGAAGAACCCGAAGAAACTTTGCAAATGGAAATAAAAAAGAATGCCAAAGAGTGGTGTGATAAAGAGAAGCCCTTTTTTAAATGACTTTGGCACAGCAGTAAAATATCCACGGGAACGCCTCATAATTGACGTTATCTCTTCAAGGATATTGAATACGTCATCCTCGTAACGAAGATACGGAAGAGATAATGCAAATGGATCTGTGAAATTTAAACATCTTGAAAAACCCAACGGAATTCCAGAAGACCTTGATTGTTCCTTTAACTAAGAAGAATAGCACCGATAAATACGTATGTATTTGATCAAATGTCCTTCCTGAAAAAACTGAGGTACCATTGCAACAATCTGTTCAGTATCCTGAATAAAAAATTTAAAAAGTTTCGTTAGCAGTTATATCTTCATTGATTAGGGTTAATCAATTTCAAATTTTTATAGGAATTTAACGCCCCTAGGCACTCTCAACTCAACCAATATATGTTATTTTTCAGGTACCAGGTCTTCCCGGAAAACCATCAGGACTGCTGGCCAAGAAATGCGCCACATCCCTTCCCGACAAGTGGATTAAACGTGCCGCTGGGTTGAGCATTAGCTAAGCTATACTCTAATCTATCAAAGCAACTTTATGTTTAAAAAATAATGGTTGAATGCTGTACTCAGTTTTTATGTCGAAGAAAACACACAAGCAGAGCAGTGTTCTCCGCGAAAAGCAGCCAAAGAAACATACTTTTGTAGCACCTTTATCATCCTCATATCTTCAGCTCTTTTTTAAATTGAAGTATCATAAGGTTAATGGAGCATTTTGCAAAATATTAGCTTGCAAAACTGAATATAGAGATCCGGTATAAATAGACGAGAACATTCATTACAATGTGACATCAAATGTTAATTAAAACCCTGAAATCCGTAAGAAGCTATCTTAGGCCGCAAGGGTGGTAAACATTCGGAATACCTACCTAAAGCCTACCTAAAAAATACCTAAAATACCTAAAAAAATTAAATAATATTTTGAGATTGGCATGGACGAATGTGGATAAAAGTTATTTCATAGAAAGTGAGTGGTCACGAAAATGCTACGAATTTATGGATCCAAAGGTTCAGTCGGCATTTACCGGAATCACATTAGAGAGGTACACCCTGCAATTTCTTCTAACATTCAGTCCGTGCTATGTATACATTAAGGTCAATGAATTGTTTTTATGTATTTACTCCTGAATTCTTAAACCCGTAAAATGATGACATGTACTCCAACAGGATTATGGTCCTATCGATGAGATGTTGCGGAAATACTCTCAAATAAAGTTATCAATACTGAGTTATTTAATACTCTTAGAGTATTAAATAGCTCAGTATTACAGTGCACATGCAGAAAAGTTGATATTCTTAGAAGTTACCTTCAAGAATGAAGAAATTATGTTTCTTCTTTTGAATTGGTATTTAAATAGCGTTCGAAGACAAAATCGGTTTTCCCTTTATCTACATTACTATGCTAAAGAAGCTTACTCGCAGAAAACCACAGAAGAGCCCCCTTGTTTAGTTCGGATTTTACTTGAACTTAATCCACTAAAAACCACAGAGAGGTACTTAGCCGCGATGTACTCTTAAGTAATTATATAACTAAATCACTCAAGTACTAAGTTGCTGTATTTCCTCCTTTTTCTCTGAACAAGAAATTTGGTAATTCGTTTCCGTCTATCTCTTTCGATTTGAGTAATAAATTCTTAGTGATATTTCTTACTAAAGAGCAGAAAACATCATTTTGCTTCACATAAGATCTTAAAAATAAATTGTAATTACAATTATTCCTTTTCATTTATCATCAAATGCAATAGATTTTGAAATTATTGAAGGATGAATGAAAAAAATTATGATTTGCTTTTCTATCTGTATCGCGTAAGGAAAATAAAAAGTACAAAAAAAAACTAAATTGAAAATAAATATATTTTCATTAGTTTAAAATCTTCAAATGATTAATGGTATTTCATCCAGAATTTGGACATTTGTTAACATTTTATGGAAGGAAATGTCTGGATTTATGAAAAAATTATCTATTCTTCTGACCAACCCAGTAGCATTTTCATCACAATCCATTTCCTTACTTACGGATACATGGCCCCAAAAATACTTCCTTTTTATTTATTTTTCTCTCTCCGCGAAGGATACAACATTAATTAAATGCGAACTCTCGAAGGAGACCATTAGTAGCGTCCTCGCCGACTTATTTATAGATAGACCTTGCATTTAAATTAAACACGGCACTTAAAGTGGTAGTAGTTTTGAGGGGAGGTGACCGACAGCTAAGGTCATTTGCGCCATAGGGGATGGACAGGAAAGGATGAAGGGTGCAGAGAAACCCGGCGTCTGCATTAGCCTACTCTTTACGAAAGGCGCCAAGGGGTCCGCCGCAGCTTAACGTCCCATCCAACGGACGGCGTACTCACTCAAAGTGCCCTCCACAAAGCACCTCAAGTAGGGATCGAGATACCTCTGAAAAATATTCAACACCGCCGGGATTTGAACCCGCGCCCTCAGGGTGGGAAGTCAGTACGTTAGCCCCCGCACCATCTCACGGAACTTAAAACATATTGCTATTGTCGGAGACACTAAGGGACTTTCCTATGACGAGACAGCAATCAATTACGTATCTCATTCGAGAAATAGTAACAGATAAAAAGTCGGAGCGGGGGGCTGCGAGTTGATCACTCCTACACGTCATTTTAAAAATATAAAATTCTGCAACATTCTGGACTAGTGAAATTTATGGTAACGAGAGCGGGAAAATTTGTTTTACATAAAGAATCTCACATGCATATCTTGGAACCACATTAATGCTCGTAGGTGGAGGTCATAACTAAGGTTCCAGTAAGCAGAAGAGGAAATGATTATTTCTGCGGGGAATAGTGAAGACAGAATTGGCGGAGCCGTTCGGTTGCAGAGAGTTTACACTATGGTACAACCATAGTTCTAGTTCCCATGAACAAGCAGGTGGCGTGAAAGTAGACGACAAGCAAGAAACGCGCAAAAACAAGGAATCGCGAAAGAGTGCAGAGCTACGAGATGATGAATTTTCGTGGGAGGTTTTGAAAGCAGAACTTATGGAGAAGAGGGATGCATAGAAATCAGAGAAAGGCAAAAAGCGTACGAATGTAAGCGGAGTCGCACGCAGTCCTACTTGGAATGCGGACGCATGGAGCAGAATAGAGAACAAGAATGAGGAAGTGAGAAGGCATAAGAAGATGTTCTGCCAATTCTCTGGAAAACGGTATGAATGCCCCATGTGGCTGTTTTTGTTAGCTATGGAAGGCTGAGAATCCTCTTCTTCGTACCAACATTTTCACGCACGAAATGCAAAGAGGAAATTAGGCAAGAACGTAATTTACTTTTAAAGAAGACAATAGTTTCATTTATGATTTCGAGAATAATACCATGCAAGGAGTCAAAAGCATATGTAAACAAAACAAATCCTTCCTTAGCATGCATAGAAACATGGGCTTTGACGAGCCACTAGGTGTATCTAGACTCCAGTTCTGGAAATAGTGCTTGCGAAGATGCTGAAACCCGAGAGGAAAAAGTGGTAAGTAAATAAAGAAAGCTGCTTGAGCAGGTTATTATGGTCATACGTAAAATGGATTGGAATTTGGGGACTCATTTGAATGGCGAAAATTTAGCTGTCACGAAATTAGATTTTGGTTAACAGTCAAACCATACAAAATCTATTTGGCGTCGGTTTTCTATAGAAGTTAGAGCAAAGAACAACCAAAAGTAATCATGGAGTATGATTGGATTATCACTTTATGCTTACTAGAAATTCTTTGATACTATTGGTTACACATAAAAATTAAACGTATATATAAACATTTATATATACATATAATTATGCGTGTATATATAGTATGTATTCATAATCCTTGAATATTTTTTCAGTGTATTGACATTTTAAAGTCATATTCACATCCTTTTATCTTTGTATCAGAGACGGATGGCAAATATTTGTAATTTAAATTTTATTCATGGCATTTTTTTATGATTCTTCCATTAAATCTCTTCCAAAAATATTAATTCAGCAAATTCTTATCTCCTTAAAAGTTTCTCCCCATGGCTAATTTTTTAAATCGATAATGTGGCAGATAAATGACAGACAAAGATGGCAGCATTTACCTTTGAAATAAAGCTTCATGAACAAAAGTTTGTGTCGCATACAAGTACATGGATGTAACTACAATGAAATACTTTACCATACATAAATTACCAACATGGAGAGAATTAAGCATGAACAAAAGTTTGTGTCGCATACAAGTAAATGGATGTAAATACGATGAAATACTTTACCATGAATAAATTACCAACATGGAGAGAATAAAGCGTTTTCATGTCCTTCAATCCAGCACCCGTAACGAATTTCGATAGTTGTCACTACAAAATGCAATATAAACTTGTATACTACACCTTACGGTCAAATTTAAAGAAGAGGTGGGGAAATAATAGAAATTTTTATGCAATTAAGCAAAGTACAAAGTGCACAACGCTTAATGATGAGTTATTGTGATATGAATCATTGGGAATATTTCGCCTCCTGTCAGTTAGGACTCTTTGAGCACAGTAATACGTAGCACCAAAGCCCATCAAAAAACCTATCCTACCCTACCCTGACACGGTAGAATACTGCTCATCATTATTATATTTAACAAAACAACGCCTGGGTACATGGAGGAAGGCACAAACACCTGGTCGTATTTACTTACTTAAACATTAGATGACTTAATTCAAGTTCCTACGGATTAGTTGCACCAAAACGACGTATTAATCATTCTCCTGAGGTAATAGAATCACTAACTTATTCGAAAATTCAATACCGCATCAGCATTTCGTTCTGCTCAACATTTTATAAAATAAAACGGGATAAACAACATCAGGAGTGCAAATTTCCAAGTGGCAGGTACTTCTGGTAAAAAGGTAAGTTCATGGCTTACATAAATCCAGGCTCCAGCGAACCAAAGCGGATTTAATGAATGGGATATGTGTTATCCTTTCAGAAGAGTTTTTATTCAAAAAGTAGGGGTTATCCATTTCCGTTATTCTTATTATATATATATATATATATATATATATATATATATATATATATATGAGTCTTACTTGAAGAAGGCCTCGGAGAAGGCCGAAAGCTTAAACAATTTAAAATGTGACTGTCCTTTTAAGTATTACTATGTTATTTGTGTTCTATTGTGCCGTCCCAATATTATACTGCTCGTATGTGTTTCCGCATAATCGATATATATATATATATATATACAATGCAAAAGGTACCACATAAAGGTTATAAGCTGTTTGAAGTAACAAATCCATTCTGTGGCCAGCTAATAACGTTTCATCTGAACGTATAAGTCGCAGAATTCCTGTTTCTTACTTGAAATTAGGCACAAGGTGGTAAAATCGTCTTTGAATGAGTTTCAATCATAGAAATAAATAAAACTGTTAATTCTCCTTCTTCTAAAAAAATAATCTTATACGTCAACTGTAAATACCACTATTACTTTGGAAAACTGGATGCACTAGAAAGGTTTCGATTATTGAAAAATCGATATTTGCAATATATTTCACCGGTACAATAATAAAGTTTGCGGAATTCTGCATCAAAATGGTTGGTACGAGTTTTTATTTAATATTAAACCTAATTGGAATCCTAAGTCGAAGCAGGTCAATTATTTATGTGTACACAATTCAAAGAACACAAAACGTGAACGTGATAGCTTTCACAAAATCTTCATGATTCCAGTTTCCTGCCCAGAAATATTGAAATAACTTATATTTCCCAGATTAAAAGAAAATTAATTTTTGCCAAAATATTAAATAATTGCTCTTAAGTCGACATCTGCATTTTTTTTGGTAGTTAATCATACAATCAGGGAGGATATATGCACATTTGTAGGGGGGATATTAATGGAGATACTGAAAAAGACCAAATTTTTCAATAACCGATACTACTAATGCACTAGTGCATCCAATATGAAATTAGGTCTACGCCTAATGGACCTAACACACAAAATATTAAAGATCTTGATTTTCGTTTTGAAAGAGAGGCGCAACTCGTTGTGCAACTTTCACGATTTTTTGGAAATTAGCGTGATCAAGGGAACTACAATTACAGCCAGGAGTCATTCGATGAAAATATCTATGCGTAATAGCAAACAGCATGCAAGAATTAAAGAATGAAATGCGGCAAAAAGGTATTATTTATGGAATTATGTATTAAAGTGTATTTAATAAATAATAATTGTGTAATAAAGTGTTTTTAATACATAATTTAATAATAAGTGTCTTAATTTTATTTAAGTAGAGGTTTCGAAGCATGACGGTAAGGACGTGTGATGAAACTTAGGTGGAAGGAGAGGTGGAGAAATAAAATCATAGCCGTAGAAAAGACTAATAGGAGAGAAATCACTGTGAGTCGGAATGCATAGATAAAGTATAAACTAATGAGTAGCGCACACCGTGAGATACAATGCGTTCATAATTAGCATAAGGGAAGGAAATAAATGAATGATTGATGGGGAAATTTAAATTATGGGCGTATGCTTAAGAAAGTAAAGGAGTTATCATGGAAGCAAGAAGGTCTTGACGGCGACAATGTTTTCTAAAATCAGCATTACCTTGTCAATGTTCTATTTGATTCTGATATTGAGTCATCGCTGATTTAATGAGTCTTTTTATAAATGAGAATATAAATGAACCGGCGGATTTGCTGGCGAAGTGTATCACCTCTGCCTCATAATAGTTTCGTAGTATTGAACACAGAAAAAGACTTTCAATAAAGCTCTTTGATCGGAAGGATCACGATATGTGATGGGATAGAGAAAAATAGAAAGTGTAAATAAAGTCTTTGAGATTTGAAGTAATGATGGATGATGGTGGTGAAGAAAACCAAAAAAAAGGAAAACACGTGGAAATTTAGAAAAAGCGAGAGAACTCGCAACTTTTTCTTCATGGAAACGAAATGCATGTTAAGAAATGCATTTTTTTGGCGATGTGACCAATGATTTTAGACGAAAATCTCGGTTATCAGGCTGGGCACACTATTTTGAAAGTTTCTAATCGAACACATTGAAATCTGGCGATATTTTTACCATGCATGTGATTTTGCCTAAAACTAATATCTTCCAATAAAAAAATAATATTAAAATGTTACACAAAATATTAAGTTCTTGATTGTGAACTATTTCTTCGGTATTTCTATGCCTTTTTTGAAATGATTTTTCGATCAAAACTATCAGGTATAAAGGGTCGACATGTGTTCATGCCACTTCCAGGGTCAAGAAATAAGTAATTTCTTGAAGTCAGGTTGAAACGTGGCGATGCTTGGGTGCATTCATACAATACTAGAGAATGAAAAGTATGTTTTGGCAGTTCCACTATAAATTATATCGGAAATATAATATTCCAGAAAGTACAGATCCCCATGAATTAGATTAGATTAAATAATCATCTTCATAATACCCCGAATACCATCAAAATGACGGTTTGCAGTGTATAACAGTACACATGCAATAACAACATAGAGAAACCTGTTTACGGGAGATTCAGATATACATTTTTTATTGCTATGCGCTCTTTATATTGTTTTGCATTAGGTGAAGGAGGAGGCTTTCAATGCCTTCCATTTATCCTATCGATATATAACTATCTTAGTTTGCCAATGATGTCTGATTGATACTTAGGAAAGCAGTTATTACTGCCATTCTTCCTTCGCATCCACTGAGTCTAATATTGAATGTTATATGGTAATTTTACGAAGTTTCATGTATTTTCATAGAATCTTTTGGTGGACTGAATAACTGTTTACTGAGGTTTTTGCATAATTGCCTAAATGACGACCAGGAATAGAAATGGAGGACTTGGCAAATATCTAATATGACAATTTTTCAATTTCCTTACATATTAAAAGTATTAAGTTCTCGAAAATGATGATAGAGGATAACTATGGAAAAGAAAAGACGCACACGCAATTATATAGACAAACGTAAAGTTTGGACAAGAAAAATTAATTGGCGTTCAGAGTTTTTGTCTGAAAAGCCGAGACAAAGAGAAAGAGGTAGAAGTGGGAGAGAATAGATTTTAAGAGGCTCCTTTGGGGAATGAATGGCGACTGGGAGAGTTGGGAATCTGTGGAAGGAGGGATGTGTCCTTAAGGGATATGGAAGGGAAGTTGTGGGGACCAAGGGATGTGGATGGGGTGGAGGAAACTTGCAGTTATAAGGGCCGTGGTTGGAGAGGACGGAGTCATGGAGGCCGTTGACTGGGGATGGATGGGAGAGAGGTTTTGGCAGGGACCGTTCGTCGGTTGGGCTAGGATTATTGAATCCATGGTTCTGTCCGTTCTTCCGGAAGTTTTGGTGGGGTCGTAGACGAGCCGAGTTTGGGATCGAGGACCGAAAAGAGGTAAAGAGAAGTTGGGGAGGGGATAAGGCGGTTAAGAGTTTTATTTTTACCCGGGAGAGCGCATGCACTAAGCAGTCGATATCTAAGGGATTTGGTTTGGGAGGCCGGCAACTGGGGAGGCTGGGGTCTTTCGCATGGCGCAGAGAGACGTATTGACGGATTAGTGGGCCATGGAAGAAAGGGTGAACTAGAGTGGGAGTGGCCGAATGGAGCAGTGCAGTCTGAGTGAATCGACGGCTGGATCGCGGATGTGATGGAAAAATGACGGGGAGGGTTAAGGAGGAAGTGGAATTATGACTTAGGTGTTTATTTCTAGTACCGGTTATTCTCCGAAAAACATAAATATTAAAAACATATATATTTGAATTGCTAGTTATTCATTAAAAAAACAACCCAAGAGAAATGTCCCAATGAACAGTAATTGACGACGGGGAGAAAAATGCCATTTGCTTTTAATTTGAATTACTCCTGCGCCACACTCAAAAGTACTCAGCTTAAATAAATTTGAGATTTGGATCCCTTAAGTGCAATATCGGTCGTAAAAGACGTATATCGTTTTCGTGCTCTTTCTCCTTGTGAGTGGTGACTGGATTTTGTATATAAAACGTTTTTATATTGTAATATAAGACCTTTTGGAAATCATGGATGAAAGAAATCATCCCGCATCACATGCTGAATGTTTAAGTTTTTCAAAAAACGTAATTAACTTGATACTCTTCGAAATAACAGAAATACCACTCCAATTATCTCAAAATGTTCTGTTTTCAAATCAATCTCCGTCGAAGGAAAGTTTCACGTGCTCCGAAAGAGCTGAAAGTTCCATGAGAAATTTTAATTAAGTTTGTCCATAAAAATAGCTGAATAGTACATGCCAACCTTAGGCAATACCACACAATTATTAAGAAACGAAGATGAATTCTGATTCATATCTGCAGTGAAAACCATGGCATTGTCCAAAAATTTATTTTTCTCTTGGTCTCACCGCGAGTAACTTAAAATCAATGATACTTAGGCGTCGCGAAGTTATTTATTAGAGACGTATTTATTATGATTTTAGAGCTTCCTCATTTGCATCATTAGGAACTCAAATGAATTCTATAATACTAGCTTTTATGCATATAGACATTGGAAGATGCGGTTCATTCAATTGATGTGGGTTTCAACATTATTTGCGGCCATCGCTCAATGCCAATCATCGCTATATTTCCTCTAAAAATTATGAAATTTTATTTAGGAATGAAATAAATGATGAAATGAGTCCAAGTCAACGCAACATCTCACTTAAAACTTTTCATAGTAATTTGGAATTTTTTCATGTCGTGCTTAATGACCGATTTCAAACAAGTCTCATCTTTATACTCGAAATAAAGATTTTTGTCCTAATTATGGCTTGTGATACATGTGGGGGCAAATATCAGTAGATATTATATCAATCACCATCCAGAGGAAAAACCATTTCTAATTCTAGAACTTTGGTTATAAAACCATTTGCTATACTCGCAGCAAGTAACCCAAAGTATAAATGTTTCTAAAGAGGGAAGAGTATTGTTAGAAGTATATTTTTACGCCGATGACATTACTGCATAGCACTTTACTCTCCCAAATCTAATGAAATACCCAAGGCTGAAGGAAAATGTCACGTGAAAAGTACGCAATAAAGAGGCAATCAAATTTTATGAGTTGATATAAAGCCAATACTGCCTCTCCTGACGGTCATATCTAGAATTTTTATGACTGACTCAATTCCACCCGTACAAACTAAAACAAAGACTCTTGGAAATAAAAACATATGGCATGAAATTCGATCTATGGAAACGTGAATCGATACCCAGATTTATATGCGAGAGAACAAGAAGTAATGCAATTTCCCCACAGAAAAACTTGTTATGAATGTGGGTAGTCGCAGCGATTGCTTTGCAGAAAAACTTTGAGAGATTGCTAGAATATTGCAAAAATATATTTTGATATTGAATTCAATAAGAGGACAAATATTGCCAGGCATTTCAGCTGAATATTTTAGCACGGTGAACACAAACTTTGGAACCGAAATTGGCACTTGACACGAATGAAATCACACACACGCATATGTATATATATATATATATATATATATATATATATATATATATATATATATATATATATTTATATATTTATATATATCTGTATATATATATATATATATATACAGATATATATAAATATATAAATATATATATATATATATATATATATATATATATATATATATATATACAGATATATATAAATATATAAATATATATATATATATATATATTTATATATTTATATATATCTGTATATATATATATATATATATATATATATATCCGTCCCCGGACTACAACCTTGACGTTGTGGAAGGGCTTGTGCGTTTCGATCACCCCTAGAGCTGTGCTGGCGGGAGTAATAATAATTGCTCCTGGTAGGGTCACCCATGCCAGATAGGTCGAAGGTTAGGAGCCAGACGAAAAGTAGTCAACGCAGCGTCTGTTCCTCAGTGAGGCGGCTGCAATGGCGTCCCACCCCAGTGGGGCGGCCAGTTAGTGATGGTGTCACGTTAAAAACACTATTAAGGAAGGCAACGGGAAACCACCTCAATTATCATTCCCAAGATTTACATGATGGACAAAACAGAGATTTTGAGTCCTGGCAACTACGGGGCTCGGCCCAATCGGCCGTGTGTCGTGCCCGGCAGCGGGGGAGGCAAGGCTTCCGCGGTCGTCATCCCACGAAACCCTTGCAAGAGAAAACCAGCAGCAGCAGGACAGAAGACGCAGGAGAAGAAGACCAAATTACTTAGAATAGAAACATGGAATGTTAGGACAATGATGAGGACAGGGAAATTGGAGAATGTTAAGCGAGAGATGGAAAGGGGAAAAATAGATATTTTAGGTCTATGCGAGGTGAGATGGAAGAATAGCGGGGATTACTGAAGTAATAATTATAGAGCAATATACAGCGGTGGGGACGAGAGGTAACGAGGGGTTGCCATAATATTAAAAAAAGAGGTAGGAAGATGCGCATTCTACATAAAACAGCCAAGGGAGAGAATATTACTGGTAGAGACAAAAGCGGAACCGACGAACTTGGTTATTATTCAGGTATACATGCCACCGAGCAACCATAAAGAAGAAGAGGTCGATAGGATATACGATAAGTTAGAGAACATAATCGCGTGAGTTCCTGCAGGGAAACATTTGATAGTGTTGGGGGATTGGAATGCGGGAAGAGATGGGGATGAGGTGGGGGACTACGGTTTAGGCATAAGGAATGACCGCGGGGAGAAAGCGAAAGGGAGGGTGGATAATATTCCCGCGGAACTACTGAAATATTTAGGAAAATGAGGGAGGAAGAGACTATATGTATTTATTCGTAGTATCTATGAGGAATCTGGCCGGAAGACTTTGTGAGATCAGTTTTAATTCCTATTCCGAAAAAGGTAATGAATGTAACGTGAGGACTACAGAACAATAAGTTTGATATCCCACACAACTAAAGTTGTCCTCAGCTTCATCAATAAAAGGATAGGGAATAGGGCAAATGATTACGTGGGGGATGTGGAGTTTGGGTGTAGGAAGGGGAGAGGTACGCGTAATACCATTCCTGTAATGAGATCACAAATCCAGAGTAATATAGAATACAACCAGGAGGTATTTGCCTGTTTCGTAGATTTCGAAAAAGCGTTTGATAGAGTGAATTGGGAAAATCTAATGACTATATTGCAGAAAATAGGAATAGATTGGAAGGAAAGGAGGCTAATCGGCAACCTGTACTGTCTAAGACTGCTCATGTGCGAGTAGGGAACGGGGAGTCCGGAAGAAGAGGTGCATGGCAGGGTTGCACATTATCCCCGTTGCTGTTCAACCTGTATGCAGAGGAAATGATTAAAGAGGCATAGGAAGAACTGGAGGTAGGAATGAAAGTGGGCGGGGAATTGGTAAAATCAGTCAGCCAAGGGGCTGCAAGCATTGCTGAGTGAATTGGAAATTCAGTGCGACAGGTATGGGATGAAAATAAATATTAATAAAACAAAGGTTATGCGATTTTCCAGAAAGAGAAAGGGTAAGTTAACATTAAAATAGAAGGGCAAAAGCTAGAACAGGTAAAACAGTTTACGTATCTCGGTAGTGTTTTGCACCAACACGGTCAATGTAGTAGGGACGTAAGGAGAAGAATTGCGCTAGGCAGAGAGGCTTTCAAAAGGAGGAGGGAGTTGATGAGAGGGACGTTGAGTGAGGATATTAAGAAAAGACTCGCAAAAACTTTTATATGGATAGCTATGTGCGGCGCGGAAACGTGGTCATTGAAGCAGGAGGATAGACGTAGATTGGAGGCTTTTGAAATGTAAGTGGGGAGAAGAATGGAGAAGGTGAAATGAACAGAGAAGAAAACAAATGAGGGAGTACTTGGTATGGTGGGCGAAGAGAGGGGTTTGTTGGGAGAGATCCTATGGAGGCAGGAAAAATGGATGAGGGGCGTATTGATCAGCAGTGGTATGTTGAAGACTGTAATAGAGGGGAGAATTTTAGGCAAACGAGGAAAGGGCATGAACAGGATAGGGATGTTGGACGGGATAAAGGGAGGATGGAAGTACTCAGAGATGAAGGGGGACCTGATGTAGAGTAGGATACTGGATTTTGTGTTTTGTTAGGAGCCACAAAATATTTATTGGGTAGTTCTGTCCGTCCAGAAACCTATCTTTACCGGGAGATTACCTTATAATAATAATAATTATATGTACATATATATTTAATATAATACATAATAAATATATAAAACATTTGGACGGTACAATAGAACACAAAATAAAATAGATAACACGTAGAAGGACACTCGAATTTTAGATCGTTTGAGCTTTTGACCTTCTCTGATGCCTTCCTCAGGGAAGGAAGGCCTTCTTTTGGAAGACCTCGATAGCATAAAAATAAGTAGCGATATCATAAAAAACTAAAAAAACCCAACAAAGTACATTCACGATATGTTTTTTTTTTTAATATTTCGGTGGCGCAATTACCTTAGAGAACACATTCATGAAAAAAATGAAATTTTCATGAATATGTTCGTGTGTGTATGTGTTAGTTCAATATCCTCCAAATTTTACGGGTATTTTATGATAATAATGACTTGAAATTAAAAAGAAACGACCCGAGTGTTCGTTTGGAAAATATTTTGCGAGATAAATACATCTTAATTTACAAGTTTGGCATTTTCCTGAGAGGATACTGGAAAAGCGTGCGTTCGCAAAGTTAATGCCAACCGCCTGATGCCGACAGATAACGAAGGAAGGATATCTTGCGGAGCCAACTGCGCAAAAGAAAACAAAAGACGAAGAAGATAAGGCTCCTGAATTGCGTCGCGCACTTTTGTGCGGCGTAAAAACATGCTTTCAGCTCTCGAAATATCTCCTTCCCTCTTGAACACGAACGCTTAACTGAAGGGCGCCTCCCTTCGCCCACCTACTACTCCCTCTCTACCCCCTTCATGCCCTAACAATCCAATCTCAAAATCCCCACGACTAACAAACAAATGCGTTACTCCAGCTCCCAGCTCCCATTCCGCCCCTCCCCCACCCCCCCCTTGGGCTCGCTCCACTCCGCCAATCCTCATATTAAGCTTCATTACCCCGGAGAATAAACGTAATGCTGTGCCTCTCCTCCTCCCCACCTTCTAGTCTTTCCGCTAGGGTCCGCACTCCACCCCCCCTTCCCCTCCTACCCTTCCTTTTTTTTAATTCCTTTCCCTTTAATCCCATGACATACGAATAACGAGAGCTCTCCCAATTAGACCGCATTCTCCGTCACCTGCGCTCACCTTAGCAGGGCCGCATGCCGTGAACGAAGAGTGGAATTATGCTCTGCGAATTGGCGCCATGAACTCTCCATAAAATAAGGAGAGTCCTTTTGTAGAGAATGAAACGGTTCGACACACCTGGTTAGGTCCGGATTCCATCTGCCTCTATTCGAACAGAGGTAATTGCGATGAATTTCTGCGAAATCGCCATCTAAGATCTGAGAACTTGAAAGTGGTCGCTGAGTCACACTGACGGAACAGTGAAAGAGTGCGTAGGCGAGTATTATATGCTCGCGGTGTGCGTTAGCTAAAGGAAATCGATAATTTCCGTTCCTGTTCTCAAAAATGTTGCATTAGGCTGTTTCAAACTCAGGTTTTGAATATCCCGCGGACGTATTCGACAATAATTGTGATAAAAAAATATTTCCTCGAGGTCCATTCTATTTAGCAAAACAAAATTAAAAATTTAATTGTAGTTAGAAAGGAAACACTTAACCACGTCTGTTGATAATGCAGAGTGAAACCACATAACATGATTGCATCAGAACTAACCTGAAACAGTAAATGGATCGACTCAGCATAACGATGAATCTATCTTCTCTCGAAAATTACTTAATTTCACTCGTGGGATTACGTTTTTGTCATTCATTTAGACAATACAAATTCATTCAAGTGTAGATACTTATTGCAATTCCGGAAAAAAACAACAATCCACTTCCGTAACCGACAAGATACTGCATCTTAGATTCAATCCAGTTTCGTAGAGAGCAATGATCATTGTAAAGTAAGTTGTGTCACTATTGTGACATTCCAAGTTATCATCCGTTCGTCATGATACATTCACATTTCGGTAAAAACCACGTGACTGCCAATTCCAAGAAAACCTGTAATTAATTTTCATGCTTAATTATATGTTCTACGCTTTTATGTTTTATTACCTGGTTTCCCAGTAAAGTTGGTGTATTTCATTTGCCCGCAAGGTTTTAGTGGGATGAAAGTAAATATTTTCATGGAATTTTACGGCCGTGACTTAATTTTTTTCAAAGCGTGTATACGGCTTTTCCTATATGTTCTTCATCTCATCTGACAACAAAGAAATTAATATTTCATCTCAATCGTAATTAATCATTCAATTCATGGAAAATTCGCACGTTCACACTCGAGCAATTCATTATAGAGGCGCCGCTGTTTGTGTAGTGCTCACAATCACCTCGATACGACGTAAATATAGCCGAAATAATCATGAAAAAAATACTCGAAAAGCGTGTACTCTCTAATGCCTTTACAAGTGAACAAAATTGTGTGCCTTACACTGATTGATTGAAGTGTCACCTTCTCTAGTAATCTCCCAACATCCTGCACTTAGTCCTCGTTAAAACTCTATCACCACATTATCTGGGCTATTTTTTTGGAATCTGAATGAACTGAAAACGCGATCGTGGAAATCTCAAATATCTTTAAAGAAATTAAATATGGCTTATCAATACTCTGCTCCTTTAAGGCCATACAGGCTCCTCAAAGTTACACATTCTTATCATTTGATTTGTATATAATTGTCTTCCTTTTTTATATCGACTAGGAAATAAATAAATAATCCATCTACTTCTTGATAGAGCTTTTTTAAAGAAACCATACCTCGTCTGTCCCGGCCATTGCGAATAAATTGATAAAACCGTTCCTTCCCAACTAGCGTAGGTTGTTTTTTAGCCCAGTACACAAGCTTCTTTACCAAGATATACTGCTTCCGCCCAAGCCCGACATAAAAATTAGATATATTTCCCTGATATACGGGAATTACATTCTTTGATTTGCCCATTTTACCGCCGTTGGGTACATTTCTTTGTTTAATTTGCCAAAGAGTATGGAGGCTTGGTCAGATGCTAACTCTCTCTCCAATTTGCCCATGTTTCCCTTCCTTCTACTATTTTTTGGGATAATGGTTCGTTGAAATGCGTGTATTAATTAGACTCAGCAAGCACACTATGCCAGACTCTAAAGGAACAGATCCTTATTGATCCTTAACAAACGAAAAACTAACTTATGGATAACAATATTTCTCTAAACTCGCCTTCCACTCCAGGGCACAGCTAGTAATTCATTCGCATAAAGACTTCAAAGCTATACTAACTTGCAATGCTCAAATATTTGTCTCAAAATTTCCATCCTTTTATTTTAAGTACAACATTCGAGATTCTGCCGCAGAGGAGCAAACCTGTTTTTCGCTACTCCATTTTGGTAAATACAAAACTGTAAATATGATGAAAATTCGGAAAGTTAAAATTATCTGTAAAATCACAATTCGATTCCATTTTTCCCCAACACAATAATCATAATAAGCGTCACTTCTGAGTCAACAGGAATCCGTTGCGTACTAAGGGATCTAAAAAAAGCATTGGGTGCATCTATAAATCCATACAAACGAACTGCAATGTCTCTACAATTCTTGATTTTGGAAAATCCTGGATGCTGATGCTTTGATAAGTACTTCTTTAAATACATTGCCCTCACATACGCTAAACTCGTGTCGGCTTCCTTTGTCATTGGTGCGCTCATATCTGTATACGTATAACGTGCAACTGACTTTGCATTAAGATTGTGATGCAACATAAATTTTGCTATACTTCAAACATTATGCCATTTATGCACTACTACTTGGGGACATGTAAAAAAAAACTGGCTCGCACGCTGAATGCAGATAGAGAGCCATCATGTCATAAATAATTGCCATTTATCTCATTTACCGCGTTGTGTACCTATTTCCAATGAAAACATCATTTACTCTCGAGATCTTGGACGAAAAACGTGGACATTTCCCAGAACATCCGTGAAGTGCACTCATGGAAACCATTTGAGGAGTTTGCACTTCGTATACTCGGAAATTCATCAAGTGCTCCAAGAAAAGACACATAAAAACGTCTCCGAATGCATGCTGCTAATCAATGTCCGACGACACAAGGATCGAGGGGGGGCTGCTGCATTTAAGGGAAAGAGGAGGGCGTCGAGGACTCGCGGGTTGGGTGGGAGGGGGTAGGCGGATGGGAGGAGGGATGGAGGGGGAGGGACGGAGACTCGTTTTACAACCGGCATGGAGTGAGTGGGCGGGCGTGGGTGCGGAGATATTCTTTCATCGATCGACTCGAAAGGAGACAGCACCACGGAGGAGAGGGAAGGAGGAGGAAGCTGGGGAGGGAGAAAGGGAGAGAAAGTGAGGTGGGAGGGAACGGCAGGAGGAGACACCAGGCCCTCAACAAGGTGACGTGGAGGGAGGGAGGGTTCAGGGAGGAGAAGGGTGTAGAGAAAGCTGGTGGGTGGTGTGGGAAAGGGCAAAGAGAGAGAGAGAGTGGAGTGGGGTTAGGGGAGAAAGAGAGAGAGAGAGCGGAGGCCCAGGGATGGTGGACATGAGATTCGGCTTGGGAGGTATCGAGGGTGTGGGGTGTACATGGGAAGTGAGGAGATACATGCGGGTAGTGGGAGGAACGGATGGAATGCACAGTTACACAGACGGACCATCCAGAGTACCACTTCTCTCATCCCTCACGCAAGTAACAGAATACGAATAGGTATTTTGTTGAAAAATACGAAAGGATCTAGTAGGACCGAACCAATATCACGTGATTTGAAAAAGATAAACCCCGCCGTTGTTCATACACTAATTTTTGTGTTAAGATAGATGATACTCAACGTCTGCTTTTCTTCATTGAACTCTATCTCTCTCTCTCTCTCTCTGAATTGCCAGATCGGTTCACGTAATCGGGTTTATGGTTTACTTGTATCTCATTTTCCTGATGACTCTCCCAATATTTATGGAAATGTTGGGTTACACAAAAATTAATACCAGGCAGCAATATCCATACATAACCAGTGCAGTTATTTAGATCAAGGATAAGGAAGAGGGTAAATGACAGAGACAAAGACAAATCGCAGTCTAAAGTCTCTTTTGTAAGCTACAGGTATTATTTATTATTATTTACCTGTATTATTATTTACCTCCACGCGTAATGGAAAATTAGGAAAGGAAATGTCTTAGCTCCGATATCTCAGTTACTCAAAATAGTAAAATTCCTAAAAAAACGTGCGACTCAGCTGGGTATACTTTGTTTTCATGATAGAACCAAACAAGACATTCCCATGTCGTACAGTTGAAGCCACGGTGTGTAATATAGGCATTGCATGATAAAGAATCCCGATTTAGAAGCAGCCTATGTTAATATAGTATTTCAACGAAAGTATTAAAATTGAAAATTTCGTTTTGATACTGTAGTCAAATTATAACCCATCGCATATGTTGGAAAGAAATTTTTAAAAATATCCTCATGTACTGTTGCTATTATAAGGTAATATGACGGCAAATACAGAATATAAAGTTTTCCAAATATTTACTTTGAAGATGCAACATTATTTGCGGACTTATTCGTTATGAACTTGAAACTACAATACATGTTGCTTGAAAATGTGTTTCATTCCTTTTTATTTATGAAATTTGATCTGTAAAGCTGTAAAATAAATATTACTGAACATTATTAACTTTTTAATAACACTTAACCGATTCAAACCTTTAAAAGTTAGAAATATTCAAGATAATTTGAAAGAAGCCAAATAAAATACTTTGACCGGCAAAATGTGCTTCACACTTGACCTGAAAGAACTTATGCTCAAAGCATTGATGAGTTTTGGTGGTAAACGACTGCCCAAAGCATTTCACGTCTTTTGTTAGTTAAAAATAAATTCGCTTGGGAGGCAGAATGTTCTCTGCCATAAAAATTCATGTGCCATAAAAATTTTAAATTGAAAGAGAAAACGTCTTATTCTTCATCTTTTACTATTGTATATAGTATATTTCAGGAATTTTGTTTTTTATTCTTCTTAAAACATTAATAATATTCAGCACTGACTAATTCATCCAAACAGGTCTGTACTTTCGGCCTTCTTTCTTATATCTACCTCCGATTCTAGTAAATGACAAGAGTTGTTACGAATAGGAAACGAATATGATATGAATATTTCCAGGAATATCCAGGCATAAGTGAATTGAAATATTCCTGGACAGATCTACTTATCCAATCGACCAAGTCAATGTCAAGCAATGACAGTTATATTTGTAATTCGATGAACTAGATAAACATAGTGGCGACGTCCTATCAATACTGAAGAACGTCTGGTTGTAATATAAGAAGATCAGCCTGTATAATACGAAATAATTTATGGTAGTAGTAAAGTGAAAGTCGGGAAAAACCAAGAATTAGTGGATATAAATCAGAAGGGTAAAACGCACTGGAAGAGGACGTTAGCCATTAAGTACAGATCTCCTCAGTCTGAGAGGGTGTTCAAGATGCTGAGGCAGTACTCCGCTCGAAGAAGTTACGTTTATAGTCAATGAGTTAAATGGACTTCGGAAAAGTAGACCAGAGGATATTATTACCTTCGCAAACTGATGCTAGAAGTGGATTCTGAACATCAAATGCAGCGATAACACGACGTACAAAAGAATAGAAGAGGAAGAGGTAATAGGGAAGTCAATAAGAAAAACAATTAGATGGACTGAGCTCACCTTAAGGCACAATGGAATTTCTAGGAACATATTAAAACTAAAATACCGGTTTAATTCCATCATTAAAAATGGATACAAACCAGACAATGAAGAATGTAAGCTTAAAAATTTATCAAAGCGTGTAAGAAATAGTACAGATAGGAAAGAATCGAGGTGTTTTTTCAACCAACCTCAGAATGAAAGCCAATCATAGGCAAAGCTGACACACCAAGACAAACTGAGGAAATTTACTAAGTTAAGGAATGTGAATGCACTAACACGAGGTTATTAAATGGAGTAGAATGGCTTTATTTTTATTGTATCAAAAACTTGCAGACCAAAAAATTTCCGGACATGCACTAAGCAAATAAGTATAAAATTAATAACAAAAAAAATTTCTTCTCTCCAATGAAGCGACTCATTGAATCACATTGCTTTATATTAATTTACAGGAACATTTTATGTCTCCGAAATATTGTTTCTCTTTACGCTAAAAAATCTTTTTTCCATTTCACTAATAGTGGAAATTAATATGGTGATTGAAAAATCAGTTTGGGCAGTATTCTGAGATACTCTCTAAATAGTCAAATTTTCTTCATTTGCTTAAGTTTTATCGATGCAAAAACGGAATGGAGTGTGAGGCAATATAGACTACAAAACTAAATTAGGACCTAAAATAATAAATAATCCCTGCTTTAAGCTGTACCATGTCCAGTTTCATGTGGATGGGCATAAAGATGGATAAAAATAAATCCCCCCACTCCTCTACCAACTAATGGACGCCAAGCAAAATTTTTTTCATCAATATATTTTTTCAACAATGTATTAATTAATTCCTTCTCCCAGCCTGCTAATTTATCAATGCTACCATTCATCCTCTTCCTACCTCAACCAATCCTTGCTTTCCTCCCTCCCTCCTCTTCCCCTCCGTCCAAAGCTATATATACTGTGTTTGACTTGTATTTTCACCTGATGATGTTATACCATAACGAAACCTAGTTCGTAAATAAAAGTTTTTTATGTGGAAAAGCCAAGTGGTTTAATTTTAAGTTCAATAGAGATGGGCTTAATTTGACGACACGGAAAGTAACTCATTAGTACAATTAGAACCATATACCAGGGTTTCAAAGTTCAATTTACAGCCGAGTGTATAAGCTATCATTGTGGAACAAAATAATTCAGAATCAAAAGTTCAAGTACTCATAATCTTCACCCAAAAGGAAATTTACTATAAGCTGAGAGGTGATCTATTACTTAAATATCATCCCTCAACATTTTTACGCCCACCCTACCGAATATAACCCTGCCACACCGGGAAGTTCTGATGCCACTCAATTCTTATGTTTCTAAAAAAATATTAATAGGTTGGACACCATTTCAATAGCTTCCGAAACTCTCGCTTATTTGCTAACGCTGCAAACGTGACGGAAGTATACATATACAGCAAG
Organism: Hetaerina americana; assembly: GCF_022747635.1. NCBI lineage: Eukaryota > Metazoa > Arthropoda > Insecta > Odonata > Calopterygidae > Hetaerina > Hetaerina americana. The sequence continues at coordinate 67,003,553 of NW_027286985.1, read as the reverse complement.
GAGCAATAGCGGGTACAGTTACAGCAAGTACCTGAATTGCGAATGGGAGTGGTACCAGCGAATGCAATGTATTTAACACATAATTTCAATTTTAATGGGCTAGCTGATAGTTGACACTACAGGAAGGGCAACTGTTTCCGATACGTCTACACTACCGCTAATGTCTCACATAATTAGAAATTATATTTTGTATTTTCAAATCTTTCAAGTTTCGCAGAGCATACGCGTACTCTACCTTTGTTCTAGAGGAAAACTAATATATGGTGAAAAAAACCACCCTGTTTAGGTGGGCCTTCCTATGGTCGCCTCAAAGCTTGCTGCGAGGAATGAAAGAATCCAAGAAGTAATTCAAATTTAATCTGCTTAATATTCCACGGACCTAAAATGCATCTTATCTAAGAAAAGAAGTACATGGAGTACAAAAAAATTACGACAAAAGGGGTAAAAAAGGGAGTTACTAAGGCTACGTCCATTTTATCCTTCCACGTAGGCGAAATACCTCTCATTGCTCCCCTTTCTTCCCCACATCCTTGCAAACAGCTCATTAAATGCAAATTTATGCGACCAGTGGATGGCATGAGTAAACAGAGAGCCCTCCCAGGAGGGATTATGGAGCGCTTCAGCCTGTGGTATATTTTGCGAGACCGTCAGATAATTCTGGCACCGGGTTTCTCGCCCCTGCGACAGATGCTGACAACGTTAGCTCCTGTGAAGGCCATAAATAATTAACTCAGCCCCGAGCTTTGGAGGAAAGGTGCTGAAAATGGGATGGGTGAGTCAAAGAAGGTTAGTGGAGACGGACCATATCTCTCTTCCGTTACTCATACCACCAGGATTATACGATACAACGGGAGAAAAGCAAGGCAAATATATTTAATAAAGCACAAATACGGATTTATGGATGGTCTGCCATTTCGATAAACGGATGGCCAACTAAATTAAATTGGTGTGATTGGAAAGGATTTAAATATTATTTAGGTTCTCGCTAGACTATCCTCAGGCGAGCGTCGTAATGGCAAATTCCAAAGAAACTGCGGGAGATGCCGCAACAGTAACTATTTAACGGAGTCTTCCGCTAATAAGGCGAATGATTTTTACACTCTGAAATTATTGCATTTCCATAAAAGCAGTTTATTGGAAGATCCTCTGGAAACTGTTGATCCCTTTGCGTAATAAGAAACATTCAGGACACAATAAAAAGAGACGTTTCAGGCGTGATATGGTGGAATATCATGATTAATTGAAAATAGCAATTTTCCACAAAAATATTTAAATTTTGTGGAAAATGGCTATTTTTTAATTATTCAGGACAGAGCCGAATTCCACCTCCACGAAACCACGGTACCGGCAGTAGTCCTAACCAATGCCCAGAAATCGCCAGTTATAAGAATTCTAACTGTCTTAAACAGGTCGAATCTCACCAAAACTTTGAATTTGGTCTATTTTATCTTCCGCGAAACAATGCAGAACTTAAATTCGATGCCAAGAAAAATCTTAGAAAACGTAAAATGCATCACTTTAGAAAATTTGGGCCGGAAGTTTAGGATTGATTAGAACACTTTGGCATTCAGATGTCGTGCCGAAAATTAGTGACAAATATTCACACATATTCTACTTACCACCGATGTAATGCACCTTGGGGTCGTTAGCAGCTAATTCAATCACTCACTTCGTTACCACCGGAGACAGTAGCTGAATGAAAATAAAAAGAAGCAAAAATATATTTTAGAGTGAGCACGCATCAATTTTGTTAAAATATTAAGTTGAATCATTCAATGTGATCCACAACATTTCGATTGCATGTTAAAATACCTATTATTTTCGGAAAAATATTCGCTAAACTTTTCATACTTTTTGCAACGCAATTTTTAAAGTCAGTCATAGATTTTACGCTTATTTCTGCCGAATAACCTACGTGTAATTAAATGGAAGTAATATTCACACATGTATCGTTCGTATCAGCGATTCACAATTAGCCTATATGGCTCTGAGTACATTGGTCGCCGGTTTCTGAGTGGTTGAATCATATTTTTTGCAGAATATGCTATGATGTCACGTATTCTCTTCTGCCAGGTTGATAAATTTATAGAATTGCAGCCAATAGCAAAAAGAAATTTTTATCCGTAACATTTCCAATTCCCTGCCTTATTTTTCAGTGTTGCGAATTACGGGATGAGTAACACCGAGATCAACTTTTACCCAATACGAGTATATATACCTAGGGCAACCCGACAGATTTACGTTAGACATAGATGTACACTCCCTTAGTAAGAGAGCTAATTGCACATTTGTGAGCAAAATGCGATTCACGAAGAGAATGCGGCTCTTTTCAACCAAATATGTGACTTCTGAAAGTACATTTCCACGAATTTGGGTGTGCTCACCAGGCTATTAATTGCTACTGACCAATTGCTGCTACCGAAGCATCCAGTGACACCACGTGATCCCCGATAGTTTATAAGACAACTACTCGTAGTTCCTGCTTGACCAACGGTTTTACTAACATCAGGTAATGACCATCATACAAATACAAGCATACGGAAACAACTACAAATTACGGTTAAGGCTCGATATTTTCGAAAACCGCTAAAATTGAGGCCAATTGGAAAGAAAATATTCTTACTCTGACATGAAATAATAATAAATTTCCGATTAATAATCCCAATCAAACGATGCTGAGGATTAAAAGTAAAAAGATTTGAAATTAACTTCTCGGTCTTGAAAGAATAAATACCAATATTTGTTACACGAATGACCTTGATTTGTTTTTCAAAATTCCCGATATTTTATATTCTTAATGATACATAATATTATTGTATTATTAATTAATTTATGATACTGAGTTATTATTAAAATTATACCAAAACAATATTCCTACATTTTGACTTGCATTACGAAGGACGACGAGTTTAAATTAGGTAGAATATATGTTTTCAATATAAAATTACAGTCATAGAATAAATATTTATTTGAATATATAGACAATTGTCTATGGGAATGTAAACAATAAGCAAAGGAAATAATCCAAATATGATATTTCCTGTTTGTCAAAGGAGAAAGCAGATTAGACCGAGCCAAGTAATTATGTCCATGAAAATACTTTTAAAAATACAGTCTGATAAACGATATATGCAACAGTGGTGAGATCATCTACTGAGTGAAGACACTATGATGAAGTCCTCAGAAAGCCAGATATTACTGGCCTAGTAAGCTAGAACATGGTACTACTGGCTTAATAAGAAGGGAAGGATAAGAAAGCAGTTACCTTGGATTAATTAGATAAAAATTTCACGATAAATGGTGACGATGCCGATCATCTTCATAAATCTTTGCAGTTTACCCGTGTCAACTCATAAATACTTGATGAACACGCTAAACATTCTTTGCCAGAGATATCTCAAAATTATATCATAAAGATCATATGAATCTCATTAATTATCTAAAATCTTTGGTCAAAACATAACTCAAAGGCCTGTTATAACGTAATCTTTGATCGACTTCCGAATATACGAACATGCACTAAAAATCATCCGTTGCTAACATCAAAGATGTATAAAACAAAGCAGAGTGGTAAAGATTTAGATACTTCATGGAAATCACTGAAGAAAGAGAGAGAGAAGAAAATACTATTTAGCCAACTAGATAAGGAAAAGTACGGCTATCAAGAAAAAGATAATTGCCTGAAAACAACCCAGGAAGGATAAATACATCGCATTCTCAACAGGCTAACGGATTTCCATTTAATTTATGCATTTATGTACTAATTTTTTGTGGGTGGTCCAGGGGGTAGAGCGTTGCTTAAGAGCGTAGAGCCAGAGGGGCCCGGATTCGATTCCCGGGCAAGGCACTCTGGGTACCTGCAGCTCCACCCAAGCTATGTGATTTTTCGGGAACCAGGTGTTCCTGGGAAACCATAACCGGCACAGGGAAAGGAACTAGCCCCCCTACCCTGATGTGCGAATTTCACACGCCGTCGGGCTTAGTACTGGGTGAACTCTACCATCACCTAACAAACCGACCTTCAGGTTGGTTACTATGTTTATGGTTTTGATACTAATTTTACTGTGCATAATATACCGCGATTATCATAATAAGGCACAGGAATGCCTTATTATGATTATCAGGTGGGATCAACTCATGTAGTCGTTTATGAACAAATATATAGACCATCGATCCAAACTCTGTGTTATGAAGGATTGATCATTGTGGCATTGTTTTATATTATGCTCTTTGGACTCCCTTCGTCAGCCAATGTGTAATCTATTGATCCTAAAATGAACCTGCGAAATATCCACTATCAGCACAAAATTCCGTCAAGAAATAGCGGAAGTCGTGGCAGCAGATGATTTGATGTTACTATATGCATTTACGATCAATGCTCTTTTAGGCTTATAGTTCTCGTCACGTATTACTCCAAACGAGGTCAACACCCATATATACCTACTATGGAATACTTATCTCCCTTAAAGTTGGAGAATAATCTATGCTGAAGAGGGGGAAAATTCTAATATTTCTGGATATTCGTGAGATTAGGGTTAAGGGCACTTACAAAGGATAGAAAAATGAATGTTAAACGAGTTGCGACGTATGATTTATGGAAACGAAAATTTAAGATGAAACGGGAATTATTAGGCTGCAAGAAGCATTATTGCCCGTATTTCTTTTGGAGGCTGCTAACGCCTAAAAGGAAAGCAGATGAAGGACGGTAATATTATATTAAATATGTGGTTATATCATGCCATGTCCTCAATTACATCTGAATATTGAGGAAGGCATATTTACACTGATAAACCCTACGAAGAATTGACATTTGTAGTAATTTAAAATTAATTCGTCTCAAGGTGTTAAAACTTGTGAAATCAAATTTAATCAAACGCAGCTGGCACACGCATACAATTATTTCCATTAAAATATTAAGAAGGTATAACTTTCATTTTCAATTGTGAAAAATTTACTCGATACAATTTGCATGTTTTTAAAAGTACATGGACGAGATTGTAGCCTTAAAAGAGTCATTTTATTCCAGATTAGAATCCTGATACAGACATCAAGGCTAAGTGGCAATAGGAGGAATATCATCGCTCAATTGAGTACCATCCCATAAAGGTGGTATCAGATCTACATCTACATCTACATCAATACCCTGCAAGCCACCAAAAAGGTGTGTGGCAGGGGGTGCAGCACCAGGAGGAAAGGGTAAGGGATGAGGGGATTAGGGTTTTTCAAATGGATGGGGAAAGGTAAGGGGAACCTGCAAAAAAAATATATATATAAAAAATATAAATATAAGCGTATAACCCTGCGCAGTCGCTACCTTGTAGGTTAATACTTATTATGTCGAGCCGGATCCTGGGCGATTTCGATTAAAAGAATTCTGGTCTCTTATTGTTCTCGGAAAAAATGACCATTTAAATCTGTCTGTCCTGCAGTCAATCTCTCTAATCTTACATTCGTGATCCCTCCGCCCGTAATACGTTGGGGTTCGTATTATGTTCTTGATGTCATCGGAAAAGGACCCATCTTTAAATGTTTTTAATAAGTTTAATCTATATTGTAAACGCCGCTGTGTAAGGGAATCCCAGCCTAAATTTTCTAGCAAAGTAGTTACGCTACTGCGTTGGTCATAGCAATTTTTGACAAATCTAGCCCCCCTCCGCTGAACTCGTTCCAATTCCAAAATTAAATTTATCTCTTGCGGATCCCATATACTGGCAGCATACTCTAGGTGGGGCCTGACTAGGGCAATAAAACATCGTTCCTTCACTTTTTCGTCACATTTACCCAGCACTCTTTTTACAAATTCCAATTTTTTATTAGCGCGACCGCATATTTCCCGTATGTGCTTTCCCCAGGACAGATCGTGAGTAATTGTTACAGATATTTCATTCGATATCGTATTTTAAAAATCATAATTATAGCGAATTGGCTGTGAAATGCTAACCTGAAGGAATACTCAGATCTGATTTTAGGAATACTTGGGGTGAGGGAGGCATGCTCGGAAATCGCAAGAAGGGAAAGACCCTCTTTCTAGTTTTAACATGGAAGAAGGACTTCATTAAGGGCGGTACCTAGAGAATGGTGACTCTCGGTTGGTACCTTGACTGCTGTACTATTTGAAGCATTCAAAATGGGGAAGTACACCTCACATAAACATACTGTAAGTATGTTTCTGAACAGAAGGATGCTGTAATAATGGCGACGCTGTTTGCGCTGCTGAAGTAGAATTTTCGGTCGAAATAATTCCCGTGCTATAATACTGATTAGTAACTGATGTTTTAGAGAGAATATTAATAAATGTGGTAATAATTCATTTTTTATCAAGCAAACGTGGGTATTATGGGATGATTTACTTTTAAGAGATACGTTCACGGTCTAAGGCCATCAAATGTATTCGTGGAACTGGGAGAGAAGATAGAAATATGCGGTTTGACTTGAAATACGCGGGAATTATCTATGGATAAAAAAACCTACATGGCTGCACCTTACAATGCGCAGGGTTTGGATAGCTGCCGGTAAAGACAGAAGCGTTGGTAATGATAGAAATGACGTCGTTTTGGCTCAAGAACAGCGTGCAATGATCCATTTTATCCCCTTGCAGGATTTTAAACCCCTCAGAATTCACCGTCAATTGAGCGAAAAATATGGTTATGTCATTGTGAAAGTAAAAAATGCGCGTTCGTGGGAGTGACAGTTTAAAGAAGGCCAAACTTCGTGTGACAATGAACCCAAGAAGCTTCGATCACGGACCGGCTGGACCGAAAACATGATTGGGGCGAGTGGAGCAAGTTGGAGCAATGAAGGACCACCGTTTAGATTCAAGTGATTTCGCCTTTTAAGTTGGGATTTTCCGAAAGATTTGTACCGAAATAATTCATGAAGATCTAAAAATTCGGAAAATTTCTTCGAGGTGGATTTAGATCCCTAGAATGCTGAACGACAAACACAATACTGCCACTCGGGTAGAAGTTTATCAGGCGACGTTGACACGTAATTCTGTCATGGATGGTGTTTTCATTTCATCAAATGCGACAATGGATGAGACTTAGATGTGGTTTTTCGATTTTGAGACGCAACGGCAAGCTGAGCAATTGAAGCGCACCGAGTCACCGCCACTGCGTACCTACGTTTCAGGTTACCCCAGTGCTATGAAAATTTTGGTGGTCATGTTTTGTGACAGCCGCGGCGTAATCCTCAATCATTTGGGTTTCAAAGAGCACTACAGTCGCATCCTAAAAGAGTGTATTTAGGACAAGACACCTTCCAGAATTACAAGAAAACGGCAACAAAAATACTGCACATGTAATTTTCCATCAAGAAAACATTCCCTCAGAGCGAGCGTTCTTAAATCAGGAATTCCTTCTTAATAAAATGTTAAACTCATGCTCCCTACTCTCCAAAACTTCTTCTTAGCACCTAATGGCTATTTTCAAGGATAGCAACTCACCGCGGTCGCACCATTCGGCCACTCTATCATCAGCAATTTTCCAGTGGGCTAGAGAGACCAACACAATTTCGTTCTCGAAGATCATGGAAATTATAAAAATTAAGTTCATCTGCAGGATCATTATGTCGAGAAATAACAGAAGTTTCAACGCTTTGAAGCAATTAGTTTGTTAGAAAAACTTAAGCAATCTCACAACCTGAACGTACCTCGTGGTGCCTTTGTGCTGGAATTCCATACCCTGATATGCAACTAAAACGTTCAATGATCAATGAATTATACCCAGTTCAGAAGATTTTTTAAATGGAGCTATGTTTTAAAACCCGCAAGGGGTAATATCATGTGAAACAAGAATAAAATTCTCGAAGTGAGGAGAGGAAATTAAAATTGAGAGCATATTTTTATTTCTTCACATCGTGATCCAAAATTTATCGAACTCAGTTCTTCGCTAAAATGATTTAATTTGTAACACGCAGGCCATTTTGAATAAGGCTACGATATCAGTAAATGCGGAAGATACCACTGGCTTTATTCTCACAATAGGCTTCGATTACAACAAGTATGAATATTTTTATCCAGATGTACAAAAATATGTGTTTTTCATTCCAATTTTAGTGTATGATCCTAACCTCTCCGCAATACTCACCCAATTCTAAAGAGCCCCATTGCTCCCTCACGGTCCACTCCAGTTGAAATAATCAAATTACTCTCAATGATCATCATTTTTTTTAACTTTTCAGGATATTAGCATTAATTTGAAACCACAATTACAAGTAAGAAATGAAAGTTTTCCGACAGTTGCGAACTCGATTAATATAATTTTTAGCATGAACTCCCTAGCGGTTTGACAAACCTAAATTTTGCTAGAACCCAACTTTCAAGGGAATCTCATTTCAATGCAACATCCAAAAAATTTCGAGACCATGGAAGATAAAATTTTCCAGATTGAATTTTTTAAATGGTAGTGATTTGTAATGGCGGCTGAATAAAGTTAACTAAATTGTATTTATTATGTACTGCACACTTACATGAGCAGCTTTACTTTACTTCTTCATTTTTGTACCTCTCGTCAAAGTTTAACACCTGAAGCTGAAATAAATTGATCTTCCATTTCATGTGCATCCTATCTCGCATCGCATCCTTCCTTTATTCCGGCCAACTCCCGTATCCTGTTCCGCACGCCATCTTGGTTGCCTATCGTACACCCATTCATCACAGTCTTTAGTATGCCATCTCCAATCAAAATACTCTGCATCCATCTTTGATCCCATCTTGAAATACTCTCAACTATGCCTAGTATTTCTTCGTTTGATTTCCTAACGGCACATATTCCATTTTTCCATTCTTCTCAACACCCACATATCACAACCTTTCAATCCACGTCTAACTTCAATGAAGAATGTCTTGCTTCAATGAAGAAGCTTCCGAGCAGCACGCTCCATATCATATTTTTTACTAGTTTTTTTTCTTAGCCTCCTTACTTCCCTGTCATTAATTACTCTTTCTTGCGAAATATTTATTGCCTTAGGAAGTTCCTCATCTTATATCCGTACCACTTTTACCATCTTGGTTCAAGACACTATCAAAATACGTATATAATTTTTCTTATTATAGTCTTCTTTTTACGTTTAATTCCACACCCACCACACTGATTTTCTAATGCGCTTAGCAATCACTGTAACCTCTTGGCCGCTGCATGAATAAAGAATGCCTGCACCCGGAAGCCAAATTAATTTAATGAATTTCACTTCAAATTTCATTCTATTCTCCCATGCCATTTTTTTTAAATTTCCTCAACGCATATAGTAAGTCAAAAACCACGGCAGGCCTGATAATTGAACCCGGACGTAGTAGTCCAATAGTCTACCCGATAGGCTATCGTTTGTTAGTTTTTTTTTCAATTTTTGCATTAATGGTTCCCTGACATAATATTTATTGGTGGTAGTTGTTAATAACTTTGAATTGCGCGTTCGTGGTATTATTGCAATAAATATTATATTTCAATGTCGTTTGTAATCCTGAAGAAAGACAAGAAAACATGAAAATTGGAGCATGTATTTTCCCAATTGATGCCCTCATTTGGACTAACATGTTTTAAGTTGGAATGGTAAGACTTGGGAATTATTTGCCTAATGCAATCAAGCGTAGTATGTTTTTTTTACCTGATGTCTCAATGCTCTGGCATGTAACTGTTATTATGGGAAATAGTATACTGGTTGAATGGAGGGACCCTGAATCCGGTAAAATGCTTTGCGACCTCGTTGCAGGTTGGATAAATAACCCTAACGATTAGGTTAATAGCGAATCTAGGTCAACTGCATCCTGACTTTCAGCTCCTCCTACGCTTCCCTTCCTATTTCCTCTGCATATACTAAATGGGAAACCTTAAGGCAAAAGCGGATGTCCTTGTATTACTCCCTTTTATAATAATATTGCCATCCAAATTCGTTTTCCACTTTCTCAAAAACATTTACCCATATGAATCCTCCCGGCTTGCATCCTCGGACGAGCTTGCATATTTCAGGAAGTGGGGTCGTAAATAACGGCGTATCTAGGAAACAGAGATGAACCGAGTAATTAAAATCCTCATCTCCCTCATCCATACCCACATCATGCAGTCATGGGACATATAATTGTTAGTTCTAAAATAAAAAAACCTTGAAACCTATAATTTACTGATGAACAATCGATCAGTTTCCGTAAGAGTGGATCCTACGATGCACAAACGACGCTTTTCGTTCACGATATTATGATATTGGGAGAAAGCCATGTTCCAACGGACACGGATTTTTTTTAATTTAAAAAAAAACCTTCGACCAAATATGTCTCATAGCAATTATACTCACAGAACTAGAAACCTATGGTATAGATTATGTATAAAGACTATTAAAATGGTCGTCACTTCACGTTCATCAGGCAAATATCATCGAAGCCCTTTTATTCCTTCTTTGTGTTGACGACATCAAAACCGTGAATAGTAAGATAAGCTCATTTTCCGAAGACGCGTTGTTTTACAGATATATCCATACTCCTGCAGATTAAGTATCATTAGCAGATGAGCTTAATGCACGAAATGGTAATTATAATTCAACTTATAAAGGTTTGAAGGGATGAATTTTAGGAATAGCGTTAATTCTCTCCAGAATGCATACTACGAGGACATACAAAATTCCGAAATAGAAAGGCTGGTCTCCATTTAATACTTAGGAGCTACCCTTGCGCACGACATACCCCGGAAACAAGCTAGTGTGAACGAGCTAGTGGAAAATTTAGAATTATATGAAGAGTTTTGGGAGATGTGACGAGAAGATCAAATGGCAACGTTAGCTTCCGGAAGTTAGGCTTCGTTTAGAATATGCTGTTGGTTTTAAGGGTTCCTCGTGAAGTTGGATTGATTGCTGAATTAGATCGCGTGGAGCGTCGAGAAGCTAGATTAGTGCGAACTTGTAACGATGAACTTAGTAGCGTATCTAGGTAATTGGAGGAACTAGATTGGGAATCATTCACGGAACGAAGGTTAAATTACAGATTAAATCTCTCGGGTGAATTGAAAGGATATCTCTTTATCGATGATGTTGAAAATTCATTATTAACCCGATAGTACTACTGTGGAAGGGATCCTGACAGGAAGATTAGAGAGATAAAGTGTAGAACTGACAGATGTGAGATGTCATCTCTACAATTTACAGTACGACATCAGATGATCAGCAGCCGCGCCGAGGGAAAAAGGCATTTACTTTTTTCTCATTAAGTGTCATTACGTTGTCCTTATTTTATATAACCGTAGTTTATTTACCTTCTGATACATGTTACTTACCTTTCGATGCATTTTAGCAAGATGAAGCATGATTTACAACTTCTGTGACTAATGAAATAATCATTTTGAATATATATTTTTTACATCTACTGATACAGTTTAGCAGACTTAATTATAAAGCTGAATCATTACTAGAACACTAGTTGATATGGCTAATTGCATTACGGTCAGCTCTTCTCCAGACCCACTTGGGCACTCAGTAAGTATAAAGGAGTTCTACGTTTAAAACGACCTCGCCTTCCATAATATTTTGGTTACCGCCTCGCGAATATCGTAATACCTCCTCGAATACTAAATAAAATATTTCGCTTATTTGACTTTTGGAGTAGCATATTGTGCCTCAAAATAATCCAAATAATTAAATCACCATCACTGCACTACACTGAATCTGCTACATAATACAAGCATGATGTCTCCTTTATCTCCAATACGTCGGCCATTTTGAGAACAGACGACAGCGTCAGAAATGAGTCTCCGTTTGGATAAAAATTGAATTTCTAAGTCAAGTCGATTCAGAATTTTTTTCATAGATTATAAAACCATGAAATTGTCAGAGCTATATTCGGAAAGGCTTTATGTAGCAGTCACATTGAAGATCTCATTAAACCTCAAAATGATAATAACTATATAGTAATACCCGTGAGGTAGGTTGCTTGTTAGTAGAGACAGTCAACCCAGTGTGTTCTGCACTTGAAAATTTCCTTTTCGCGCGAAAAATGTTAAATGCAAATATGTAGGGAAAAAAATCAATAGTTTAAGCAATAAAATCGTTTACTTGGTGAGAGTATGAAAGAAGAATAGTACCTATATCGTTTCTTTTGGTAAAAATTAAACTTTTACAAGATTAAATATATGTTCCTTTTGAATCATGAGAGAATTGAAAGGGTTACCAAAGTGTGAAGGGGTGCTTGAAACTGTTTTGAGGATTAAAGACGGGCATTCAAATTGTAAAAATGTAGGAAGTTAAATTAATGACTATTCTCTGATCTCATTGCATTTGAAAAATAACATAAGACGAGGATAAGTACACGAAATTCGAATTATGCCTCATCACTCATTCAAATTACTCAATATTGGTGCAGTGTCGCAGTGAAAGTTTCCAATGTTCAAAAAAAAGAGCTGAATATGGACAGAAACAGTAAGAACAAATCCCTCAGGATTTCGCTCAGATATATACGTATTTTATACGACCCCAGTTTGTTAATAATGGGAAATTCCCGGTTTACCTTTTACTCTAGAAATAAATACTATCATTTGGACTACAGCCAATAATATTCCTAAACTAATGTCATGGGCAAACTACTTGCAAAGTACTAAACTATATTTAAAAGGCCCGCCATTTTGTGGTCCACGCTGAGAGAATTTTCGAAACTTTACCTAGGGATTTTCATTAAATTGTTGATGGAAACAAGGAACAAAAGCGTGATGCTCGAAGGAGCTCTCTAAGTCTTGCTACACATCTCTTCAAGATCCGGAACAAGGTTACGGCTTTCCAGGTATGACGACGAGGGCGCAACTTAAACAAAGGAGTTCGTAATGCTCTCTTTATTCAGACGTAGGAGCAAATTTTCGATTCAGGAATAGACCATTAACAAAAAATGCATGGTGCAGTAAACAGAAATCTTTGTAAGTCTTCTCGGGGAAGATGACGAGAGTTCCATGCTCGTCGGAAAATAATGCACGTGAAATTATTACGCGTAATTAGGTTTCTCCCTGAGCACTCGCCGGGACAACAAAAAGATACCCGCCTACTACTCTCCCCTGAAACATCACTCATCCTATTATAGGGAACGTCACCGTCTTTAAATTACGACACTAACTAAGAGGATATGGAAGAGGGGGAGAGGTAGGAACGCTTTCCACGCTGCACCCCCGGCCCCAGAATATAAAAGCCCCCACTTTCGAGGGGGAGGGCGCAGAGTAGGGTGGCGGCGAGAGGGAAGGGGGTTGCGGGAGGAGGGGGGAGAGGGATCTGGGATGGGTTTCGGAGAGGAGGGGCGGAGGACGCGCGTGGTCTTACGTAAACGAAGAGGGAAAGCAAAGTGGAAGCAGGGAAGGAGTGTGAGTGAAGAGGAAAGAGGAGGGAGTTTTGAATAGCCACGAGATATGAGACTTTTAAGATGGATATGGCAAAGGTTGAAGAACGTGGAAAATACTGCATTGTGTCAGTAAGGTTCGGAAAAATTTAGGTGCGATAATATAAATACATTTGATGTGGGAAACCTCATGTAGAAATTTCAAACACCTTTCATCAGACCTATCCAACTATTACTCCGGCTTCAAATGCAATCCACTAGTATACGTTAATCAAAAGCAACGGTTTTGAAACGCAGCATGTGCAGGTACATTATGTAGTTTCTAGAGCTTTTGCTTCGCTGCAGTGACACTCACAGGGACTAATATCCATGGGTAGAATTCCTATTTAAAAAGTGTTGTTGGGAGAAGATGATCAAGGAAGAGAACTTGGTAAAGAAGGGTACTTGGTAAATGTGATGAAAAGGCCAAAGAGAAATGCTATCTTTCGCTGGTTAGACCGCATTTATGTTGCAAGTATATGGGATCCTCAGGAAGTTGGCTTAATTGCCGAATTGGAACGCGTGCAGCGAAGACGAGCTAGATTTGTAGAATTTTGTTATGATAAACTTAGTAGCGGATCCAAAATGTTAGAGCAGCTAGACTGGGAAGCACTCACGAAGCGAAGGCTAAATTAAAGATTAAAGCTTTTGCAGTAATTGGTAGAAGGTCTCTTCAGCAGTGATGTTGAAATTGTATTATCACCCCCATTGGACTACGGTAAAAGAGATCATGCTAGTAAAATTAGACAGCTTAAGCGTAGAACAGACAGATTTACGATGCCATTTTTTCCACGAACGTTAGAGGATCATAATAAGGTAGTGGCATGTTCGGATAATTATTCTTATGTGTATTCACTCCCTGCCACACACCTGACGGTGGCTTGCAGGGTATATATAAATAAATAAAATAAAGTGCTAGAGCCATAAAAAGAACTGCATAATTCCTTTACAAGGAGTAGGCGAATTATGAGAGAAACGTTGTGTTAGAATATTAAAACATAAAAAACTTTAACTTAGCACGTTGTTCTACAGGGTACGGAAACTTAGTCTTTAGGCAAGGCTATACGTGTAGCTCGGGGGCTTTTGAGATGTGATGGGATGGGAGAGACGACAAAAGTAAAATTGACTTAAATTTAAACCAACGAGGACGTACTAGATATGCCTGAGGATTTGGGATGGTAGTTGTGAGAGGTTCAAGGAAGGTAGGAAAAGTTGATTGAGAGTATTCTGCGCAATAAAATGTTGAAGATTACTCGTATGATATGGTTGAGAATGTTGGGCAAGCAAATTAGGAGGTGGCAAATGATAGACATGTTGGACAATATGAAGGGAGATTAGTAGTATGCCGAATTGAAGAATAGTTTAATATAAAGGTACCATACTGCGTTGTGTTAGATTAGGCATATAAATTTCACGGTTGTTAGTCTTTTTGTCCATCCAAAATCTACCTTGAACGGTGGAATAACATGAGACTAATATGTATAGCCTTCAATTCCCCACATTCTATAACTGACCCTACTATCGGATATTATTTCACACCTCGGGATACCAGCCTACGCCTACACCTACATAATACCCTGCATTTCACTGCAAGGGCGTCTGTTGGGGGGTTTCAGGTCACCACCCGTAGAAGAAAACACAACCACATGCAAAATCAACACATGTACAGGTATGCCCCCAAAAATAGAAATAAACCTACACCCATAGTGGCGTATACATTTATGAAAAAACTTTCCCAACTTACACGCAAGCAAAATATATGCAAATACGTATATTATCAAATAACAAACACATTCACCTCAGAAGGTAGTAAAAATTTATCCTATAACGTGCAAGCTAGAATTGGAAAAGTTAGAAGGCGAAATTCCATTACCAGATGGACATGCAACATACAATGGTCTCCGCCAGACATATTACGACTCCCAAGAGAAAATAGTAACCATTGCATTTAATTGAAAACCCGCCCAAGAAGGCTGTGAACAAATGTTTATTCAAATAGGGTGACACACTATTATGCTAACACTGATGGTAAAACTGATTTTTGTGAAATCTGTAATATACAAAGGACGTGACTAAGGGGAAATGACCTCTATGAATGCTCAAAAAACATTAAAAGGCCCACCGTGCTCATACATAATAAAGTTTTACACCGTTTCAATTATTTTATATGGAGAGTTTTTTTTTTATTTCTGCTGCGGCTGGCCTTGATTTACGCCCTAATCGTAAAATATGTATACGAGTCCAGAGTTGTAATTAAATGCCTTTTCATGCAAATTTGTTCGAGGTCAAAAGGTTACTTAGCCATTATAAAGAGTTATAACACGAAAAAGCTCCAGAGAGCACTACTATATACTTTTTAGATGCTGAATATTTATCTAAAATAATTAAATTACAGACATAAATAAATTATTCATCCCTATGTATGTATTCTTAATCCATTCTGTATTGGTAGGTGGCACAGTCACGCCGGCGTGGTTTACTTCCAAATGGGTATAAGATCTAAAAATAACGTCCGAATTGGGGAGAAATATCAAAGAGAACATATTTTTGAAATTATAGAAACTAGAGACTAAAAATTCAAACTTTAGAGACTCTTTTGCATTCAATTGACTGGAGTTGCCGACAAGTGTTTTGTATTTCCTTTAGGATTTTAGCGTAAAATAGTACTACGCCGTTTAGTTGAGTCGAATCTGAAAATGAAATTGTAAAACTGATTGCGGTATTTATCTTTTCGGCCAAATGGATTCCTTCAGAAAATGAACGAGAGCGATCCCCGAGGAAAGATAGAAAGACTATTTTGCACAGCCTGCAATCGCAGTTTCAAATATCTATCATGTTTCCCAAAATTGATTGTGATATTTGTTCCATTACTTAGTTTCGGGCCATAATATTACTTCCTTGCCGAATGACCATCACACTGAATTATTCTCTCTTATTTCTGTCGATTCCAGCCAAATTATTAACATCGTAACGTTGCTTTAACTTTGAAAATTATACAAGAATTCAATATGATAACTGCCATAGAAATAGTTCCGCCAAAGTAGTAAATACTAAAGAAAAAAATGGTAACAAATTTATTTTCGGATGTTGGCACTAATTGCTCAATTTTAACAACAAAACTTTAAGCCCCCCATTGCAATGAACCAAAAAATGTTTTTGAGAAGTGACTGCAGATTGAATCTTTCATTAAACCCAGACGCTTAGAGCAACGCATCCAGGTCTGGTTGGTACAACTTCTTTCCTTGCTCCACCTGCAATATTTTCTTAAAATACTGACAGGCACTAATCACATGACTGGGAAGTTAGCTGGTTATTCGGAGGCACTACACAGATTCGAACCCATTACCACCTGCTTAACAGCCAGTTACGACAGTATGTTACCATTCTTAAAGCACAAATTAATTGAATCACACTACCAACGGCAATACATAATTTAAACATGTGTATATATATATATATATATATGTATATATATATATACATTATAGTTTTATTTATATATTGAATCAGTCTAAACTTGCACATGATTATTTTTAGTCAGATCGTAAATACCCTCCATATCAAAATTGAAATATAATTAAGGTTAAAGAGATTTAATGGAATGAGTAATTGCCACTATAGTAATCAACCCGAAGGATGGTGTTGATTAGTGAGGAGAGATATCACGTTAAACCAATCTTTCAGGCGTGTGAAATTAACTCAAATCGGGGTAATGGAGCCTGAGGTTTCCCAAGACGTTCTTATTTCCAGGACACCGCATCCCATTAATTTTTAGATGACTGTTAAGATGGGTTCGCCCTATACAAATCATATTCAAGATACATTCACACACAGTTTCACAAGGCACTCTTCCAGAATTAGTGTATTCATAGCATGAATTTCAAGGATAAGAAAGTCCAATTGGTAGAAAAGCAATCCAGTATTGAATTGTGAGGAGAGATAGTGGTAATCGATAGTGGTGATAGATTTGGGGTTCAATTATGCTCAAATAATTGTAAGTTATAAATTAATTTATTCATCAGGAAATTAAGAACTATATGGACACATATTGCAATATAATTATTCCTCATTTTCTAAGTGTGTTTATAATATTACACTCAACATCAGAAACTATCTTAACGTCATCGTTTTCAGTATTATTCCTTATAGAGTATACCTATGAGTAGTATTAATATGCAACGCTCAGTACATACACTTCAAAAGAGTAAATACATTAAATCCAGCATTCCACAATCTCCTATACCAATAGTTTGAAAAATTAGTTTGAAAAATATCCCGACTGACTCAAATATCATCAAAATAGCATATCGAAACTTAAGAAATTTATGAGATCCAATGTCTTTGAGAAGAATTGAAACATGTGAATGGAGAAGAGGATAAGTGAGAATTGCTAGACATCCAAGAGGACGACGGAAAAAGATTTTTTAGAGATTTTTGGAGACTGGAAAAGTCGATATATGGCATGTGAGTGGCGTTGGAATGGTTGATACTGGGTTGGGAGAACGATGCGTAAGCGAGTTGAAGGGAGGAAAGTATGATGTACACTGGATGGGATGAAGGGAGGTAGAAAGATTGTGGGGGTTAAATAAAATGTATCTTTTGACAGGGAGTTCGAGGTAAATTTAGTGTTTAGTACTATGGCTTAGGAGTTCGCCAATTCTTGTTCACCCTGGATACATGAAAAATTTCCTTGATCGGCAGGCCACTTTAAATAATAATTAATAATATGGCGTGGGCATATCGATAACTATCAGCAGCTCCAAAATGCCATTAGAAACTGGATAAAGCTTCGAGGATTACGTCGCAGGAGAGGATGGGAGGACGCAATGGGCTTTGCTGTGGGTTGGGGGGGGTGGAATGTGAAAGTAGGCGTGCACGTACGCATATGCAAAGGGATTTGAAAAGGGATGAGGAGGGGAGAAGGGTGAGGGCGCGCGTGGAGGGGCGTGCGGAGGCGGCTGCGCGGGGGGGGGGGGGTGAGGGGGAAGGGTATGCGACAGAGGTGGGGGGGGGGGTTTGATCCCCAACCCCCCGTGGACAAAGAGCCGCGGAGAAGGAAATAAAGGGGTTGGCTAATATCGAGAGAAGGGGGGGGAGAGGGAGGGAGAGTAAAAAAAAGAAGGGAGGTTTTTGGTGTAAATAGAGAGGGAAATGTGAGGCAACGCGGGGAGAGGGAGGAGGGTGAGGGTGGAGGATGAGGGATTAGGAAAGGTTTCCGGACGCAGGGTTTGGAAATGAGCAGGGTACGCTGGCGAGGGGAAAATCGAAGGTGGGGTGGGATAGCCAGGGACCCGAGGAGGTGGGCATAGGGCCGAGGTGGTGGCGAGGAAGGGATGCGGAGAAGGGGAGACTCGTGCGAGGTGTGAGAGCGGAAGGGAATGGAGAGGGGCTTTTGGGTTTCTCTAGAAGGCAAATAGGAGCAGGGATGCTAGGGTTTTCGAATTGTGGATTCCTATGGATTTCTACGCCTTCACGGGTGAGAATATAATTACTGTCTGGTTCAATTTCAGGGAAAGTAACCTATTAAAACAGTGGAAACGGGCATTCAAATTACCTACATGAATGAAAATATCAGGCTGATTGAGATGGCGAGTGAATAAAGGAAGGCAGTAATTATAACAAAAAAGGAAAAAAAAATTATTTGGCATGAGGTGTCCTCTCGTTTCTGTCTTATAGATAGAATTCCATTTGATTTTTTCAGTAACCAAGGATGAATACCTTAATAAAGGCATCTGAGGCAACACAATGTAAGATTTTTCTGCTCATCTCACACAAGTGAGAAAAGATTTTGTTTATATTTAGAAAGACGCAAATTTAATATTTCACGGAAAAATTGCCCCCCTTCGTGAAAAAACAATAAATCTAATAAGCATTTATTTTTGGGAAAAAAGAAATCAACAATTCTGAATTTTCATAATCAGTTATTTGAGACATAAACATAAAATTAAACTCTGATTTGCAGATTTATATTTTTAAATATATTAGACTCATTTCACTGTAGTAGAGTAAAGATAGGAGCAATATGTTTTATAAAACAGAAGTCTGGAAACCTATTTGGGTATTCCGAGTTTTTTGAAAACATATGTTGCAAGACCAAAAGCTGCAAAAAGGCAACGAATATTGTGACTTTCTTTGTTAAGAAGAGCTTATTTAATAGAATGCATATGGATTCGAGCGAAAATTGCTCAGTCGATAATGGCTTTCCTTTTTAAACTAAGGTGTGTTCTAATATATGGTATTTAAAAAGCCATTTAAACGTTGGTTATGTTTACCTAAAGTTGTAATTCATGTAATGTGCCATGTTGTTTCCGATGCCACCAATTGGATTAGTAGTACGAGGGTAATTGGTCCTAGAAAATATGGCGAGTTGATTATCGTCTCTATTGGAATACTTATATGAGTACGTTTGTTTGTGCAAATGACCAAATCTATGCTACTATGCTTGTTCAAACCCATATTTGTCAGGAATGGCTGGTGCCAAAATCCCACCCTCAAACGCCATAACTTCGGCTTGGTGGTAATTTGTAGAATTACACTGGTAGATATAATTCTAGTCTGATAGAATATTTTGATTACCCAGAAGAGTTGAAACACCATCGCATCATGATTCATTGTGAATAAAATCCCATTTTCCCGCATGCTAAAACGTACCGAGAGTAGCCACGGTATATCGTATCCGAAAAAAACAGTATTCTCGCTCTGACTCTTCGCCATCAGGAGTCGGCGGGAAAGTACAACAAGCTATGATCGCATTATTCTGTATCGAGTGGAATACGTTTCATGGTTCAAGCCTGAGTGTATGCATGGGGTAGGAAAACAGGCATCCTAGACGGGAATGCAATCCTCATCACAATTCAATTTTAATAGTATTCAATTCCAATGACAATAATTTTGGAATGATCATATGAATGGTGTACTATTGAACATTTTGTGCGTAATTACCTAATTGTGTTATTTTGAGTAAACTCGATGAATTTTCATATCTCTTCAGGTTCCTTTGGAATAGGTAGGTACGTATTTAAGTTCTTTGACTTTAGAATAATTTCCAAATTTTCCAGGTCTTAAACATTGAGAAAGAGACTCAAATGCGTTCAGTAGACTCGTAGCTATAGGGACGGTATTTTAGATTTTGAAGTAAAAAATGCGACATTTACCAAGGGGTCAAGTAGAGGAATCCCAATGTTTCAGGCAAATGAAGCCCATTATTGTGGTGTACATACGTCGTAAGACTGTGTCGGCACATTTAGGAAAAATTGAAAACGGTGCTATGGCTACGTAACTATAGAAGCGCTTTTAACCCTGAGAATCAACGCACAAATGTTCACATTTTCGAGAATCGCCATTAGGTAATTATTTTATGCAGTCTTCAAGTCAATATACTACCTTGATCAAAAAGTTCCCGGAATTTATTCAGAAAATTAAAAATACAAGTTTATTCATCTAAATCTATATTGTCCCCTTCAAAGTAATCCCCATCGACTGCAACACACTTATGCCAGCGCTTGATCCAATCCTCGAAACATTTTTTATATTCGGTTTTCGGTATGTCCATCAGTGCTTCCTGCGATTTTTCCATTACTTCCTCTCGGCTGCTAAAACGCGTTCCCCGTAATGGTTTTTTAACTCGATTGAACAGAAAGAAGTCACAGGGAGCCAAATCAGGTGAATTCGGTGGCTGTTGGATGGTATTTGTTGCATTTTTCGTCAAAAAATTACGAATAATGATAGCACTGTGCGACGGTGCGTTATCATGGTGCAAAATCCACGAGTTTTCTGCCCACATTTCTGGTCTCTTTCGGCGAATTGCTTCACGCAAACGTCTCATAACGCCCAAATAATACTCTTTGTTTACTGTCTGGCCTTCTGGCAAAAATTCATGATGCACTACACCGTTGTAATCCATGAAAACCGTCAGCATTTCCTTCTTTTTTGACTGAAAACGACGTGGTTTTTTTGGTCTCGGCTCATTTGGTGAACGCCATTCACTTGCCTGATGTCTGGATTGCGTGTCGTACTCATAAACCCACGTCTCGTCTCCAGTAATGATCCTTTTGATGAATGTGGGATCGGATTCAGCCTCGCAAATCATGTCTTTTGCGACGTCAACACGGTCTCTTTTTTGCATGAAATTGAGGTCTTTTGGCACCAACTTTGCTGCTACACGACGGAAACCCAAATCATTAACCACAATGTCTTGGGCGGATCCATAGGCAATGTTCAAGTCCTCCGCTATTTCTCTGATGGTTAATTTGCGGTTATTGACCAACATTTCTTTTACTTTATCAATTTTTTCACCGACTTTCGATGTCGATGGTCTGCCACTGCGTTCATCATCTTCGATTGACTCACGACCACTTCTGAACCGCTCGTGCCACTGGTAAACGACCGTTTTTTTTAGAGAATCGTTGCCGAAACACTTTTCCAACATTTCCAACGTCCGTGCGCCACTAAATCCGTTTTTTACGCAAAATTTAATACAAGTTCGTTGTTGGAAATTTAAATCCATTTCTGAAATTGTAAAAAATCGCCAACACACACAGAGATAGATGTACTCTTGGCTACGTAACTTTTGCAAATGTCAAGTTATGACACTAAGATTTAAAGGGAATATCAACAACAGATGTACCAATTTAACAAAAAAAACAGAACTCAAATCGGAACGATGGGAGCGCCACACGGTGGTTATTCCGGGAACTTTTTGATCAAGGTAGTATAGTGCGAATTAACTTCTGGAAAATAGACTGGAATTGGATAGGAAAGGTTCATATGTTTAAATGCCTCGTCTCTGGAGATTTTATGTCACTGCTCTGTTCTTATGTTTTTGAAGTCATTTGGGATTAATATCATGCAAAAATGGAGCTGATTCTAATTATTTACACCACTATGTTCTACATTTGTACGAGTTGATTTCGTAAAAATGCACTGTAAAAAATCATTCGTTCATAATAATATTCAATCTATTTTCAAATCCAGGGCCTCAACCTTGCGCTTAAATACTCCACCTGACCGTATCAATTTTAAGCAAAAGTGATTCAGTCCGCAGGCAGAAGTTATATCAAATCTTCTTAAAAATTATTAGTGGTGAATAATTGGTGACGAGGAATCGAAGCGTACGCATACGATATTTCTTCATCCAAAACAACTCATAGAATGCGAAGTTATGACACAATTCTCACTTCGCATTTGTTAACGTGGATGCATAACGTCAACACCGCAGGAATCAATTACAGGGTCCGTTTGCAGAAGGCTGGCATCTCCAATTTGTTCTCCGTTAATCTCTTAATTCCTTCATAACTTTTCACATTAACATTCTCCATTACTAGTTTTTGGTGAATCCATTTGAAAGAGAAACTGCGGAAACTGTTAGTCTGTAAGGATAAATATTTACAAAGTATTAAAGATATATTCATAAAAACATCCCATATTCCTTATTCAAAAACAAATTTAAAATATAATTATTATTAGTGTCATGGACTCCGTAGACCAATCATAAAAAAATTGCTTTTTAGATTCCCATCTTTTTTACTGGAAGTATATGACACAACGTATTTCGCTACACTACAGGTTAATAATGTGCGTTTAGCAAAAGGTTTTGTGCCATTTGTTTCCAGAAACAAGTCGGAAAACTTAAAGGTTAGTTTTTTTATTTATATAATTCCGCAAATTCCAAGAGATCAGGTCGGATTTGATTAACTTTATCCCAAGTTAAGCTAGTTATTAGTATATTATATTTGGGAAAATAATCAGGAAGTTATACACTAATTTAATTGGTGGCTTCCAGGAGAGTGTCTTGACGATTTTCGCAATAAATCCCCGAGTCGTGAGTTTCATAATAATTCTTGAAAATATATTAAAAAATTAATTAAATAAACAATAATCCGTTGAAATTTTTTATACTGTTAACAGGCGACTTCTGGAGTGAGTCTTTCTTTGCAAAATTTTCTCGTAACAAAAACAATGCCAGTTAAACGTATAGAGTCCTATCCCTGCCCTGTGAATTAAGCCAGAGAGACAGTAATTGGGAGTATTTGATTAAGTGCAGAACTTTTTGTTTTCAGTTGTCTGCATGAAGGACGGAAATTTGTGCTTTCAAATTCATTTACCTAAAGAAATTCCGTACGCATAAGGGTAAGACACTAAAAGAATCACGAACCGAGATGAGAATCAGTCCCGAATTTCCGAATAACTGGTGATTACACAAAAGGGGCCAGAGTACTTGGATGCTAATACCCAAACAGGAGAGGCAAAATCCAATTAATGTTAAATGAAGGTTTTTTTTGGAGGAACCACATTACACCATACTGCCGGATTATGCACGTTTTGTGATTCCATATTACATCGCAAACTGTTCCTTTGACGAATCAGTTCCTTTGTCAAGCATTATGTAATACACTTTATCTAAATGTAATTTAACATTTTTTTAAAATTCTGCTGACACATTTGGGTTTCATATGTTTCCCATGCCCTCTTCGACTGTTGCCTCCGAGCAATAATGCTAAGCCTTCGCTCTGTTTTGGGCACAAGGTTTCATTCATTGTTTTTTCCTCTTCCTCATTACGAAGCCAACTAGTCGAAGGGGCCTTGTCTTTTGCAAGGGGTTACGGTCGATGAATTAAATAAAATTTCTCTGGTCACGGTAACCGGTCACGGCTCGAAAAGGTGAGGGTATCGCAAACGAAATCGCGTTTGAAAGCTCTTTTCTGTTATTTCCGACAGGTATATGGTAAAATACGGTAATAAGTAGTGAGTAATTAATCTACATCTAAATCAATACCCTGCGAACCACCAAAAAGGTGTGTGGCAGGGGGTGCAGCACCAGGAGGAAAGGGTAAGGGATGAGGGGGTTAAGGTTTTTCAAATGGATGGGGAAAGGTGGGGGGAACCTGCAAAAAAAATATATAAATATTCTAGTATAACCATGCTACCTTGTAGGTTAATACTTATTATGTCGAGCCGGCTCCTAGAGGATTTCTATTACATGCATTCTGGTCTCTTATTGTTCTTGGAAAAAATGACCATTTAAACCTGTCAGTCTTGCGGTCAATCTCTCTAATCTTATATTCGTGATCCCTCCGCCCGTAATACGTTGGGGTTCGTATTATGTTCTTGATGTCATCGAAAAAGGACCCATCTTTAAATGTTTTTAATAAGTTTAGCCTATATTGTAAACAACGCTGTGTAAGGGAAATCCAGGCTAAATTTTCTAGCAAAGTAGTTACGCTACTCCGTTGGTCATAACAATTTTTGACAAATCTAGCCCCGCTCCGCTGAACTCGATCCAATTCCGAAATCAAATTTATCTCTTGAGGATCCCATATACTGGAAGCATACTTTAGGTGGGACCTGACTAATCTTTTAGATACGTTTTAGAATATGCCCTACGTCTGTCATTTATTTCTTTCATATTTTGGATTGGAAACAAAGTATGACTTACATGGGACTTTTCCCATTGATTTCTTTTTGGGAAACGTAAACGCTTCCAGAAAATCAGAACATACAGTACGCGTGCATGCAAAGTCAATAATATTCACACGAAAGAGAGATTTTGAATTGGTAGCAGATCAATGGGTGCTACATGGATCTAGACTCCGCTCCTACGTCGTCAGGAGAGGAATGAGAAACAGAATATCAGTTGAGTGAATCTACCAACCGTAGACCGTGGAAATGTTTCAAGGGATCATCACTTAGGCAGAGTGTAACTTTCGGAAGAAAGTCCTCGCAAGTGAAAAGAAAATCTCTGAGAGCTACGGGAAATATTCAGAGAGGTACCATTCAATCAGTCGAGTTGGCTAAATCAGTTATAATGGCACTCTGGCGTGCGGAGGCGAAATGGTCCAATGGTCGCTGGTTTGCCTGCAGGATATGAAGTTTATTCACGAGCTCCGTAAGTTACGGAAACAGTTTGGGAGAGGATTCAATAGATGAGGATACAAAATGATCGAAAAGGTTGAATAACGGTGCAAAAATTTGATTTAGGCGATACGAGGGCAGGCGCCATTTCGCATTACAGGGATTCGATGTCGCAATCTGGTTATCTCAAGTGAGTTTTCTGCCTTAAAGACTGTTGAACCAGAGGGATAAGATCACATAATTGGCATTTCAAAATAGGTCTCGATAAAAATCTCACAAGTTAAAAATGCACACATTTTTCAGGAATGTGATTTTTAACGACTTCATGAACTCAATAAGTTTAAAAATTACCCATTTAGGGCAAGGAATCACAAATAACTATCAACTATAAATAACTAACAAATTACTACGTCTCAACTTGACCTTAGTTTTATTGAATCGAGGCCGAGGATGGCTCAAGAAATATAGTCAGTTTTTCACTTCAACGAGCTTCTTGTTTGCAGGGCTTGGACCTACTAAAAAAAGGAATAATTTCATGTGGATATTCAGGTAAAGTTGTAGTTGAAATTTGGCTCAAGATGATTCTTGAGTCGGCATCATTTTCGACTATTAACTTGTTTGAAAAATGTCCATTATTTAATTAAACAAAATCCATGGCTAGACAAGATTCAAAGCCTAATAATTTCAAACTAATATCCTAAACATAATTTTTTTGCCAGAATAATAGAAAAATGTTTCAAAACTCTTTAACCTACTGAATTTCAACTGAATTTTTAAAAGATCTATAAATGGATTGAATTTTTATGGCCAAATTGTTCTTTATACTGTTTCTCTTTGAATTTGTCAAAAAACAATTTTCCTCTTAATTACCTCTTTGAAAGACCACATTTTTCCTCAAAAATCTTGATTAAAAAATCCTTGGACCGAATCGAAGTAATCGAACATAAGGTACCACGTCTATGAAATGGGTAACAAAAAAACATGCATGCACTAACGCCAAGCCTAATCCTTCGACAACAATGCGGGAGAGATTGAGAGACGAGAGGGTTCTCAGTGGGGGGGGGGGGAGGGAGGGGAAGTCATTGGGGACGGACGGGAGGAAGTTGGAGATTGGGGCTGGAAGGGTAGCTGTACTGTACGAAGCGTAGAGAAGAGGAGAGGGAAGTTGGTAGAGAAAAGAAATGGATGCACTGGAAGGAAGAGGGGAGCATGGCACAAAAGGGTTGGGAAGGGTTCTTGCGGAAAAGTAAGGGTGCGACAGAGAAGGAAGATAAAGGGGGATATAGTGAGACCCAACAGGGTCGGGGGACCCAAGGTAAGGGCGGATAGGAAAGGAGGCAGCGAAGTTTCTGAAGGTAAGAAGAGAGAGGAAAAAAGGGAGCCTGTGGGGGAGGAGAAGCGGATGGACTGGAGAACCCACCCCCTCGGCCCACCCTATTGCGTTGGACGGAAAGAAGGTGGGAGGGAGAGGGGGTTTTGGGAGCTGTAAGGACGGAGGGATAGGTTCAGTGGGTAGCGTGCAAGGAGAGGCCAGGGGGTGGGGGACAACCCCCTCTTCCTTCCTTGCTGGGAATAGGGAGCGGGTGTGGCGAGGAAGGGGCGGTCGGTGACTGAGGGAGGGGGCGGGTAGTAAAAGAGGTGGGGGTGGGAGCGTGAGGCAGAAAAGAAAAAGGGGTGGGGGAGGAGGTGTGCGGGGGATGGGATGGGACGGGAGGGGTGTGTGAGGAGAAAGGTAGAGGGGAAGGGAGGGAGGGCAGGCGGGGAGGGTGAGAGAGAGGGCTATACTAGTAAGAGAGGGTTTT
Source organism: Hetaerina americana (assembly GCF_022747635.1). Taxonomy (NCBI): domain Eukaryota; kingdom Metazoa; phylum Arthropoda; class Insecta; order Odonata; family Calopterygidae; genus Hetaerina; species Hetaerina americana. Next base: position 66,976,568 of record NW_027286985.1, on the reverse strand, counting down.
TGCCTCGTAGTAGTAGTCGTCGTCAGGGGAAGATCAATGTTTTTGATGGATGCGCGCGCATGAAACTGTAATATGTAATTGAATGCTTACATAACTCCCCATTCCTCCTCCTGCCCTCATACTTTTCCTCCCACCCTCCTTTTCTCCTCAAATCCCCCTTCCCATATCCCCAAAAAACCCCGTCCACTTCGGTCCTACTCGATCCGCCTGCCCCTCACCCCGAGTATTCTCCCCTCATGCACCCCGAATCCCCTCTCAACCAACCAAAAAAGCCCTCGCGACCCCCCGGAAAACCCAAACCAATTACCAGACCTCTCCCCCGGATTTTATTACATTTCATAATTCGCAATAGGGATCGTGGAGCGATTGTGTTTCGAGAGGCCTTCCATATGCCGAAGCTTTCTACTTCTTTATTGACTGGTGGTTGGGAAGACGCTAAGGGCGACGGAAGGAATGCCAAGGAGAAGGCGGACCTCAATGCCATGGAGAAACGAGAGGAATGGAGCGGGAACAATAAGCTAAGGGTGAGAGAAATGAAAGCAAGTGTTCAGGTGTATGCAACCGAAAAGGCCAGATGAAAGCACCAGCAATATGTTGGAGGTTGTGTGGGAAGCAGGAGAAGGCACTGCACCCAAGCAAATAGAGCGAAAATAAGGGAAAAATATATGAAGGGAAGGGACTTTTATCGCAGCTTCCTGGAGGATGGAAAAACCTGATGCAATCCCCGAGAGTATGAGTTCATCAGGTGTCGAAGACAGCGCTGTGGTACATGGCTTGCTTCTCGGCCAATAAAGCCGTTAACGACAAGATGGCGGCTGAAGGCTGTACGTGGGTGATGACGCTGGGTGAATAGCGCCATTCCTGTAAATTTTGTTGTTGATAGGGAAGCGTGAAATTAAATAGAACTTGCTAAATGATTTGAAAAGGAAACTGCTTAATAGCTACCAACAAATTTAACGGTAGGTACCTACTTCATTCACAATCTAGCTTTACAGGTTTCCCTTTCCGGAAAACGTGCAAAACTAGATCATCTTGCATTGACATTAATACTGTGTGGCTCAATCTGATCTTACACTTCATTTTTCCAGTTCAGATTTCTCTCGGCTAAAACTTGTAATTAAAAAATCTTACAGAAGTAAATAAGGAGTGATTTCGAATATTTATTGACTCATACTCCCTACAAATTCGTCTTTATTAATATTATAGGACCAGTCCTAACGAATTGAAATGATTTTCACCGTTTAAATGACTGAATGAAATGCAATGGCAGTATATTCTACATTTCTGAAGAAAGGAGAACGTAAATTTCATGCTCATCCTGAAAAAATCTAGGAATGCTGAAAACGAATAAAACTTTGAAGATATGAAGAGATTTTATAAGAAATCATAATGCTGATTCGAAAGCCATATACGTATTACGAAAGGACCAGAATTACATATGTGTAATTAGGGTTCAAAAATATGAGAATCAGTCGTCCGATGCTATGTGGAAAAAATGAATCTAAAATCTATTGAAACCATCCCAACCCAGCGAAAACCCATTGAACTCATTTAAAAATGCAGTGAAAACCATACAGTCAGTAGTAATTGCGTCCCTACAATCATAAATGCAATCGATTATTCCAACTAATTTGCATAAAATATACTAAAATTCCAGATTCTTTTTACTTTTTCTAGGTTTGCAATACACAGTGAGTTTGGAAATATAGTGAAACTATTCGTAAAGAATATTAAGAATAAAAAAATATTTAAAAATTCACTAAATGAAAATGCCACATACCTCTGTGAGTTCCCTTAGCTAGGCAAATAATAGGATTATGGCCAAATATTCCTACTACATCGGCCAATGCATTGAACGCTCACAGATGCCCAAAGTAGTTTGATCAGAGGATGTTTATTTGGTAATACATATACCCATAGGTATTCGGAAGTTCTATTTAAAAAAATGACGCAGTATACTGCACTACACACAAGCCCAATGGGGGATAAACTGAGCTCCTGTAGTTAATAACTACGCTAAATTTCTCTCCTCCCTTTCTCTTACCCATTTATACCCGGATTACCAAGTTAATAAAGAGGGAGTGAGCCAATTACAGAAGTCTCGCTACTCGCTGTCAAAGTATATCGTGCCATTTCGCTGCAATGATCATAATTGTTCTAGCTTATACCGAGTATAAGGAGTGAGTATCACATTGTTTTCCGAATAAAATACGATTTTAAAAGAGAAGCACTTTCATCCGAGGACGTTTTAAGTCGGTATATGCCTACCATAACTTTGATAATAAGATAATTGTGCTGAATTTCAGGATATGAAACTTTAAAGTATCTTAATAAAATTTATTTCCTATGCTGGAAGGTAGTTTAGTCAAAAATAAAATGAATCTATGGATAGACATTTTCGATATAAGTGCGCCAGGGCACCAGTAGTTTCTCACACCCACCAAATATGCAAACAAATAATATTACTCACGGATAGCGTTCCCTGATCTTGGTAACTGGATAATAACTCAAACCATAACCACACGAATACGATATTTATCTTGGAAAATACAGTAACCGAATAACAAAAACAAAGTCGCAGAATATCATCACCTTATTCAAAACACAGGTGCAGATGTAATCATTGTGACAGAAAGCTGGTTATCCACTGATATTATCGACGGTGAAATTTTTCCAAAATCCTTTTCAATTTACAGAAATGACAGAGCAAAATATAATCGGGGGTGGTGTCTTTATTGCAGTAAAAAATTCCTGCATGGCTGAGTTAATTCCGGGTAATGGTTTGGAAAGGGTTTTGTGCTGAATTAAAAGTCCTCAATCGAAAAGAAATTATGTATGTGCATTTTACGGATTGCCAGTCGACAGAGACAATTCAATACTACAATTAGATCAGCAAATCAAAGGATTTTTTATCCCAACACAAAGATCGCGACGTTATAATCGGTGGAGATTTCAATGTCCCATCTATTGACTGGACAACATATAGTTTTAAAACGGGCGGTCAAGATAGAGATATCTGCGAATCTCTATTGAATTCTATTAGTTGAGCTAATTGAATCAACTTGTCACTTCACCCACTAGGGGTGACAATATTCTTGATTTTTTACCAACGAATATTCCCGAAAAAGATCTAGCTTCGGAAATTGCTCCGTTTCTAGATATAATATTTAAAAAGTCGCTGGTAGATCACAAGGTTCCCAGAGATTGGAAAACGGCTAATGTAATACCAATATTTAAAAAGGGAGATAAGGAGGAACCGAGTAATTACAGACCTATTTACCTCACATCCATTTCGTGCAAGGTTATGAAACATATAATTGCTATTTCGATCGTGAGACACCTCGATAATCAGTATTTATTAATGAAAAATCAGCACGGTTTCCGAAAAGGTAGATCTTGCGAGACACAACTTGCGCTTTTTGTTCATGATTTTCTTATTTCGAGAGAGAGCAATGCTCCAGTGGACGCTATTTTTCTAGATTTTATGAAAGCCTTTGACAAAGTACCTCATAGTAAACTACTCGCAAAGCTAGAAGAATATGGCATAGATAAAAATATCCGGGATCGGATTTAAAACTTTTTCAATGGTCGGGTACAAAGAGTAGTGATAGATGGAGTTAGATCATATGCAGTAGAAGTTACTTCAGGTGTTCCCCAGGGATGTGTCATCGGTCCTCTTTTTTTCCTACTTGACTTACTAGTGACACTAACTCCGTAGTCACTAGTAAGATACGTTTATTTATATTCAACAGATTCAGGCGAGATGTAGTAGAAGTTCGTCATTTTGAGAAAAACAAATTTTGCACTTTTCCACAGTTCTGTTGAAAGTGCAAAATATTTGTCGAATATGCAGTGGTTTGCCGTGATACTGAGGGCACGGCAATTTTTTCAGATGACCTTAATGCTATACAACGCTTGTGCGACACTTGGCAATTAGAATTAAACTTAAAAATGTGCGTAGTCATGCGTTTTTGGAAAAAGAGCAATCCCCTCCCGAACGCCTACTTCATCGGGAATACCGAAATAGAATGTGAAGACTTGATTTAATACATAAGAGTTACCCTCACTCACAATCTCTTCTGGGTAAAACACATACGGGGAATATGTGGACAAGCTAACAAAAAATTAGTATTAATTAGAGGAGTGCTAAGTAAATGTGATGAAAAGGTCGAAGAGAAATGTTTTCTGTCGTTAGAATATGCTGCAAATATGTGGGATCCTCATGATTTTGGATTAATTGCCGAGTTGGATCGCTTGCAGCGTAGAGGGACTAGATTTTTAAAATGCTATAATGATAAATTTAGTAACTTATCCAAAATATTAGAGCAGCTAGGTTGGGAATCACTCACGGAGCGAAGGTTAAATTACAGATTGAATCTCTGGTAGAAATTGGAAGGAAGTTTCTTTAGCGGTGATAATGAAAATGTAGTTTTAATTCCATCGAACTACGGTAGGAGAGATAACGTTAGTAAAATTAGAGAGATTAAGTGTAGAAGAGATAGATTTAAGATTTCATTTATTCCATGAACGATAGGGGATCATAATAACATTGTTCGACTGCGGGATGGTCATTTTCGGGTGAAATTATTCTGATGTGTATTCACACACCCTGCCACACACCCTGGCGGTGGCTTTCAGGGAAATAAAAAAAACATAAGATAAATAAATAAAAATAAACACCTACAAATTCCGTTAAAATTGTTAATTTCTTGTCATCTGCATTAATACACATACATTCTCCAAAGATTTTGAATTCCGAAGTGGTCAGGAGACCCAGCGCAGCAGGCCTTAGATATTTATGAATTTTATTACATTTATTAACCTGAGAGAATAACTCTCTTTCTTCTTCGCTCTTAGATTATCAACAAAAAGAGCTTACATTCATAGAATAAAAAATTACTAGCATATACTGATAGTTGTAACCGTAAATAAATGCAGAAAAGGTTTTTTTTTAAGGTTTATGGCCGCAGAGGAAAAAAAATTGGCGAGGGAAAAAAGGAAACATGAACATGATAACCCCATGGCACATAAGTAATGGAAGACGGATCGGAATACGAGATGGCAATGAAGATGAGAAATGGAATGAAATGATGGGTGAAGGGAAATATTCCTCGAGGGAAAGCAAAAGGGGAACCAGAGAAAAAAAAGTGGCTATCGCGAAGAAGATAGCAACTCGACGGTCGATCAGTTTTTTATGAAAAGAAGTTTTTTTATGTGGCCCTGTGACTTAACTTTGTATTCCTTACACTAGCGCATAATAATAAAAGCAATGCAGAAAAAAATTCTATTTTCAATCCTGAATCATTCTGAACTTAATAGGCTAGACATAGAAAAAATTCATGAGGGTATATGTACTTAATCATTATAAAACTATGTTACGTTCTTTCAAATAATATGTGAAATATTTGTATATGTTAACCATGTGCATGAATTTGCATGCAATCCGCAATGATAATAAAAAGTATCGGTAAATCAAGTTATGCGGAACACAAACCATGTTGATTCGAAAGCATTCAGTTGATATCTAAAAGTATGTATCACCTTTCCTCACAATAGACCTATTATTAAGAATAGAAAAGAATGATGATACGAGGCAAGAGATCGCTTCCTGAATCCGCTGGACAATGACTCCTTTTGAAATAGTTCATGACGCAATATCCCTTTGGGTGAGCCATCGTCTACCAATGGAGAATGTGACCACAAGCCTTTCGAATGACTCCTTTTTGAGGTCATCGTTTAGAATTCCAATCACCCTCTCGTGTTTTCCCTTACAGAGTGCATCTATAAACGTGATTAAATCACAAAATGGCCAACAACATTGTTGAATGTTTTGAAAACTTCTCGACTGAAGCGCGATGATCTCATTAACATTTGCAAATAATGATTTTCGCTAAACAAGGACAATGGGGAAATTTATTCCAATATGTCAATTGATGATTCGCGACTGATCCTCTACGTGCTTGCGTCAAAGACAATAGTTTATTCAAGGATTGCCAAGGTGAAAATAATGCATTCGCAATTCATTTCAGTTCGATAGATCTAAGATTTCTAAGATTTCTACCTATCATTCCATTTGCCTTCCGAAAATTGACAAATAATAATTTCTTCTGATATGATAATGAATACATTTATAATTCATAAATCAACATGGTATGTTACTCATTAAAGCTGGTTTTATTCGTTATATTCATATGAAACTAAAAAATGATAAAATGAGCTGAACTTATAATTTGACAATACTAAATTAATTGAGTTATTTAATAATAACAAAAAAGGAAAGGACATATAAAAAAATAAAATTTGATCTCCTAGATGACTTTCAAGATTGTTTGGCGATTCGTAAATCAAAATAAATGAATTGATTTGTCCATCCTGAAAAATGCTCTCAATAATATAAAAGAACATTCGTAAGCTCACTTTAAAAAAAGGCTTACAACCGCTTAATATGGAGTCACTGTGGTAGGGCCTCTTTAAAATTCGCATCTTACAAGAATGTGTGGGAGAAAGAGATCATATCATAAAAAATGATAACTTAATACCAAAATGAATGCGTGCTGAGTTTCCTATGTGACGCGAAATATTTCCCGAATGATACAATACATCAAGTAATGCTGTATTTTAATTAAAAGCGTTTTAAATCAACGAAGGATTAGGGCAAAGTTTCAAACTATTGCAAGAGAGAACCGTAAAAACGGTTCCATCTCTGAGAATATACAGAAACAAGAGTCTTGTGGCATAACACTCTTTTGTGAGGCGTCGACAATAGGCTAGAAGAGCTTTACGTGCACATGTGCGTGGGAAGAAGATTAGAGAAAGACCAGGAGGAAAAAAAGGTATGAGGGTGAATATAATATCTGAATGAATAAGAGCTCAATGTATAGGAAAGAGGAGGAAGATGAGCGAACGTATCGAGCCAAAGTGAATAGATCCATCGATGAGAATATAGTTTTGAAAAATTCAAGTAAAGACTGAAACTATAACAGATTTGGTAGCATGCTCAGTGGATAATGGCATCCAAGTTTTACTAAATTTCACAATGTTTGCATTCGATACCAAAGCAATAGCATTGACTAAAAGGATACGATTCAGGCGTGTTTTGATGGAATATCACAATTAATTAAAAATTGGCAATTTTCCACAAAATAATATTTTGTCGAAAATTGCCAATTTTTATTAATAGCATTGACTATAAATAACTGAATTCCAAGAATTGCAGTGGGTCCAGAAAAAATATACTGGGCTGTATGGGGTTACATATCATACTGGGTTAATACTTCACTGACGACAGTATGGGCCGCGGGGTCGCGACTGTAATCCCTGCCAACCCAATGAAATGGAGCAATGAGCAAAATGTCCCAAATTCAGGGTAGACAACGAAGGTAAAAGGTCAATTAATCAAGCATATAATTAATAAGTTTTCTCCAAACTGGTGCATTCGTGTCATAATGTGATTTGGTACGGTGTCACGCTACATAGATAGGAAAGGTTCCGATAGATCCCGTGTAATGAAGTGAGGAAAAACGAAACTCTTTGTGAGTTGCATTAAAAATATTATACGGAACCAGCTTTTCACAATTCCCTTTATTCACTACAAGTAAAATTAGAAAAAATGTGGCTCCACATCCGTTTTTACAACTGAACAAATGATTCTTTGCATTAAAACAAAGCCTTTTATGTAATTTAAAAACTGTTAAAATACGACTCTAATTAAATTAAGAGATGGCATTAAAAGATTTCTTTTTAGATTATTTGATTCGAGATCTTTTCATAGAAATGAAATGCCTTTCATAAGTACGTTTGCTGTCATGATGAACGAAAAAGCTAAACGCTGGCTCCGAAATTGTATATTTCCAGCAGTAGAGTAAGTTCTGATCCCCGAACGAGCCCTTGTGAATAGATCTTTTAGTTTTTCTGCTGCACCACCATTTGAAAAAAGGAGGCCATGCTCCCAGCATGGAAAGCTCATGAACCCAGTATGAAATCTTTAAGGTTAATATTCTTTGCCAAAAATATGGTTCTTTTTAGATAACACACCGGGCTGCGTCGAGAGCGAATATTTAGAGGATCCTTTGTTTGAAGTTTGTAGCACCACTTTTGGCGGTATAAACGCCAAATAAGCATTGGGAGCAATTCTTTTTAAAAAATCTATTTTTGCGCTACCTGGGACTACGCTATTATTAGAGTGCTTAAAAAAAGTCGAGAGCCCCCTAACGCAGGAGCGAGAGACCGGGTCATATTTGAATAATCAGAAGATATTTCCTTCTAAGATGCCTAAGGCATAGTCATGCCTGTGACTATCAATTGCATAGCATTACATTATTGTTCTTATCGCCATACGTATTCTCTGGCATTATTCATCTGATTTAACAATTTGAACACTTTGGATAAGGATTAATGTCCTTCGATATTTTAAAAATATTTTTTTTGTTTTCTTGAGACCCTTCTGAGGTCAACACTTAATGCTCCCGTCTGCTCGTTATCACTTACTTCCATTAAATAAAACGGTTTCTGGCGTCACTTGGTGGAAATTCTTCATATTGAACTTAAAATTAAACCACTTAGCATAGGAAAAGGTGAGACCGGCCTTCTACAATAAATCAAAATTAATCAACCTGTTATGCCACAAGAAGGACAAAGTTAGACCCATACACAAGAGTGGGGTGTACAAACTCCTCTGCAAAGACTGTAACCGGATATACGTAGGCCAGACGGGAAGGAGATTTGAGACGAGAATAAAGGAGCACCGAGCATGCTTTAGAAAAAACATCTCCAAACATCTGAGAGACTGTGGTCATAGCAGCGATTTCATCCCCGAAATCCTGCACTATGAGAAGAAAGGTCACCGCCTCGATGTGCTCGAGCAATTAGAAATACTTCAGCACATGAATTACGGAGGAGATGTTTTCACCAACGAATTTCTTTACCCTTCGTGTTCCCCGTTATTGTATTTTTCTCACCCATCTGCCAACTAAAGTCACACCAAGCAAAGCATTTTCAACAATGTAGTAACCCCACCCAGCCTGCTACTTGATCACCTAATTACTCAGTGCCGTTCGCAATACCCATTCCCCCACTCCTCTGCCAACTAATCGACGCCAAGCAAAACCTATTTCAACAATATATTTTTCCAACTATGCATTTTTTCAACAATGTAATTTTTTTTTATTTTATATTTTCAACAATGTATTAATTCCTTCTCCCAGCCTGCTAATTTATCAGTGTTACCATTCCTCCTCTTCCTACCTCAACCAATCCTTGCAATCCTCCCTCCCTCCTCTTCCCCTCCGTCCAGAGCTATATATATTGTGTTTGACTTGTATTTTTACCTGATAATGTTATACCATAACGAAACCTAGGTCGTAAATAAAAGTTTTTTATATGGAAAAGCTAAGTGGTTTAAGGTGAGGGTGAAAGAAAGAGAAAAAACAACTTTGCACTTCCACACACTTTTTAATGTAACACGACCATGGTTTCGATGCTGCGCATCATCTTCAGGTACAATACAACAAAATTATTCAACTTATATAGCCAGGAGCCAGGTAGGGGAAGTCAGGGAGAGGGGTGGTAGCAATCATTGGTGGGTGAAGGGAAAGTGAGGGGGAACTAATGGATGCAGACGGTACAAAGAAGAAGATGATGCGCAGCATCGAAACCATGGTCGTGTTACATTAAAAAGTGTGTGGAAGTGCAAAGTTGTTTTTTCTCTTTCTTTCACCCTCACCATGAAAGAATTCCACAAAGTTAAGCCTGAAACTGTTAGCTTTATTAAGTGGTTTAATTTTAAGTTCAATACTTCCATTAACGTTACGTGGGAACCACTTCCATTTGTCATAATATCCAAATACGCGTGATTTCCGTGGAAATACTTGCTAAGTACTGTCCAAATATTCCCCTGAATTGCATGAATTTACCATTTTTTGACTTGATTTTCGTAAGTTTGCGATGGTGTGCAGTGAAGTCCGGAGTTCAGCGAAAATATATTTCAGGTCATTACGTTCCTCAGTTATACGATCATATTGTACAGGAGTTGTTATCTTTTCAGGGTGGTTAGCAGCAAAGAGTTTTAGGGTAGTATTTTCATCAACCACAATCAACGTTAGGTCGCGGACCATTGGTCGTTGATTTGACGGACGATTTAATTGATTCCGCTCCATCATTATATAAACTATTTTTGATCAAGGAATAAAGCACCAGATAAATTCATTTTCGTTGTTTAATGATCAAATGTCGAGGATCAACTAATAGGTCGATTGGGTATTATCAAATGACGGAGAAATGCCATCTTTAAAGTATTGTTATTTCAAATTAAAGCTCGAAAACGTGTCAGTAAGAAGATGACTAGAACTCCGGATGATTCCAAATTTCGACTTGGTAAAATGGACGGATTGAGCGAATAACGAAACATTCTACATAAAGCCATAAGAGAGAGGACGGAAAATGTAAAAAATGAACATGAGTATTAAAACCATCGGTCATTATCTTGAAGTTAGCTGAATATAAAGACAACAGCGGAAGAATAATTGGGTGGAAAGACCGATATCTCACGAATGATATAAAAAAATACTAGCAATTGAGTGCGGGAGCACATGAATATATAGAAATGAAGAGGTTATAAGTAAGGAGACCGTGTAATACATATCCAAGGAATAATACCTCATACTGTTATTATGTAGAACATAGGGGTGGTGTTCACGATCTATGGCAATCATATATTGAAGTGATATCACACATTTTCATGAGAGCTTACAGTAAACGCATTTTTTTCATGTGTTTTGAACCCTATTATTAAACCAGTTCTCTAAGAATCAGCACACGTTTCACAACGGAAAATATTTCATTTTGTGCCTCAAAATGATTTTTTTTAAATTTACAAACAACAAAATAAGATATTTTTTTATTCCCCTGTCAGAACCCTGGCCGAGCGCGCATGACCGCTGAAGTCCTTCTCAAACCGACAGCAGTTAATCTAAAGCTGTACAAACTGTAAATGTCTTTCAAGATGCGAAATAGTGAGTTAAATATTATGTTATTACTAATACGCTGGGGAAATTTTTACGTACCATATTTACCTTTATTTTGAGCCCAAGGTTTTCATAATACATTAACAACATATGATAAAATAGCGTAAATAAGATTTACAAATAAGCGTAATATTTATTAATGACCTTTTATTACGCGATATTATCTCATCAAATTCAGTTTTCTACACGATCACCTGTGCTGGATAGAGCCTTGGAGGAATTTAAAGTTGAGTTCCCCATTCTCTCGCTATTATATATATATATATATATATATATATATATATATATATATATATATATATATATATACATTCAAACACGAAATCCCGCCAAACGGCGAATAAATACTCATATATACAGAAACAGATATAAGGAAAAGGGATAGGATCACATATAAAGGACGAACACAATAAAGGTGGGGAAGGCGGAATCGAACGGATCACAACAGTAAAAATACTTCCTTGACCGGGCCTCGAACCTCGGATCTTTCCACTTGCCGGGCGGATGCTCTTAACCACTTGAGCTATCGAGGAAACGTGATTTTCCATGAGATCCGTGGGTTTAATATGTTGCCAAGCGCCCCGATTCTTTAGCCAAGAGATGGCGTCAGGGGACTGTTTCACCCACCAAAGGAGAAATAGACAATTCACAAGAGGAAAGGACAGTGGTTTAGAATTCATACAACATCATACAGGAAAGGAACAGTGCGTTTCGTGGCACGCATAGCCAGAAGAAAGAGATGAGCCAGATCCGTTCGATTCCGCCTTCCCCACCTTTATTGTGTTCGTCCTTTATATGTGTTCCTATCCCTTTTCCTTATATCTGTTTCTGTATATATGAGTATATATATATATATATATATATATATATTTTTTTTTTTTTTTTTTTTAAGGTAATCTACCGGTTAAGGTAGGTTTTTGGATGGACACAACTACCAAACAAATATTTTATTACTCCTAACACAAAATCCATCATCCTACTCTACATCAGGTCCCTCTTCAGCTCTGAGTACTTTCTTCCTCCCTTCATCCCGTCCAACATCCCTATCCTGTTCCTTCCCTTTCCTCTTTTGCCCAACATTCTACCCTCTATCACAGTCTTCAACATCCCACTGCCGGTCAACACCCCCTTCATCCATATACACACACACACATCATACTGAAGGGAAAGGTAGCCGTATGTGAGAACTATATGGCAATAAATTTCAATTAACACGTAGCCGAGGTAACCTAGCGGAGCTTGACACCATCAGTAAAAGAATAGAGGAGGGAAAATGATTACTTAGGGTCAGCTTGGGTTCAGGAAAGGAGAATCCAGAAAATATCCATTCGAAGAGAGCAAAGAAATATAGTATCATATTTAGCTCATAATTTATGAATGTATATTGATATTCAAAACTAGCAGCCCAAAATGAGATTGCACCGAGATATATAAAAATGCCCTTCCTCCCATCTTCCATCGCCCACACGACAGGTTTTATTAGGCGCCCAAGTTTGGACACTCGGGTATCCACTTGGTGGAGAGGGGATACGGGTGAAGGACACGTACTCCCGAGTAGAGAGAGGTTGGTGGTACACTCGGGTTACGCAAGTAGTGCTATCGACTTTAACATCCCTGACATTGCCGAATTAGCCATTGGCATTCTGGGGTTCTTGAAAACTGACGTAAGATCAGATGAGTGTCACGGATTCGAATCCCACAACGATATCCACGTTTTACGTGACACGAATTTCAAGCGATATGACCTCAATTTGGGAAATTACGTCAGTTGCCTGAATCGAAGGATTAGTATTACCACAAATTCACGGTGGTCGACGAACTCCCTCGAAGTGGCACCCGGAATTCACACGAAGGACAACGGTTAAAAATATCCCAAGTTCTAGATGTTCAATGCCACAAACCACAAGCAGAAATACTGCTATTGAACGAAAAGTTTTCAAAAAATCTAGAGAACCGGAAATGCGGATATCTCCTATTGGCGACATAGCGTTAGCGCAAGCCAAGCGAAGGAAATGACGTGTCCTCGCCCATTCTTCGCCTCCATGCGATGTCCTCTTTACTCCGTTTGCTCATACTCCCTAGTACTTAACCTACTCTACTTTCTTCACGAGTATATCCACTAACCTTTAAGTGTTAAAGCAATGACGAAAAGAATCGCTTAGAGTTCTTATAAGGTTTCACGTTTTTCCTTTTAAAGACCCAAAAAGTTCATTGCTGACCAATTTTATATGAGTGGAACGTAGTTGTAATTAAAAATAACTTAAATTTCTCAACAAAAAAATTGAAGTTTATTAATAGAAGTTTTATTCATCGCCAAACTTCAGTATATATATATATATATATATATATATATATATATATATATATATATATATATATATATATATATATATGTGTATACTATATGTATATATATATATGTATATATACATATATATATATACATATATATATATATGTGTGGGGGGTGGGGAGGATCGGGATTGGTGCGGTGACTACCGTACTGGCTTCCCACCCAGAGGGCTCGGGTTCAAATCCCGGCGGTATTGAATATTTTTCCGAGGTATCTCGATCCCTACTTGAGGAGCTTTGTAGAGGGCACTTTGAGTGAGTACGCCGTCCGTCGGATGGGACGTTAAGCTGCGGACCCCTTGGCGCCTTTCGTTAAGAGTAGGCCGACGCCGGGTTTCTCTGCACCCTTCATCCTTTCCTGCCCATCCATTATGGCGCAAACGACCTCATCAGTCGGTCGCCTCCCCTAAATACTACTACCCATATTTGTGTGTGTGAGCCATGTGTTTCCGTGTTATTTTAATGATTAATGCAAATATCCAAGTGAGTCCGTTAAATTAACTGGGCCTGGATAAATTGTTCAGATATACCGCATTCAAAATTACATTTACATGTATATTTGAATATTACAATGACGTTCAACGCTCCCATGTTTGCGTTGATGAAACTATGATGTATTCTTGAGTAGAAATAAGTATTCAATGAGGGACGTTTATAAACACATATTATTGAATCAAGTAACTTGTAAGGGGAATTAGGGAGGAAAATTTACGCAAAACGAGCGAAGGAAAGTAATTCCTTTCAAATTCATCATGGAATGTTAACTTCCCTACTAATTTTATACTTTTCCAAAACCTTCAGCGTGATTTTGACTACTTACATCCGGTAAAGATTATTCATTTACAACAATACAATTTTCGAAATTCGATGAAGAACGCAAATTCCTTTACATGAGTATATTGAATCAGATAAGTCAACAATTTTCAAGCTGGAAAATTGTGGCAAAGCTGCAATAATGGCTGTAGGAATGTAAAATGTTTGATTGGATCAGGTAGAGTAGATTAGATCCTATGGTAAAAAATACTAGCATTATGTAATTGAATGTTTCTCAAAAAAAAATAAGTTCAATGTTTTTCATTTCATGAATTCCCAGCGTTGCGAATTTGAAATAATGTCAAGTTGAATTGTTCGTTGCAAATAATTTTCTCGAGTTATGTGCAAAATTAAATTCAGCAGCCAGCTACAAAAATGTATTAGAAAAAACTGGTAATATTTTGACAAATGACGAAGTATACTGAGCTATTTTAATATGCCATATGTTTTAAGGGTTGCCACTCCTTTAATAAATTCAGTTTTCCGTTATTTTTTTCGATTTTCCCGTCGAACATGCCGTTCATTTTCCCGATTTTTCTCATTAATTGGAGTCTGATTAAGCATTCTGTTGTAGATCATCATCATGTCTCACTTCGTGGCTCACTGGTATAATTAAAATCAGCTGGATTTTAAAGTTGAGTCCTGGCACGCCCAATTACCTGCGCCCAACACACACTGATCTCGGAACTAAAATGCACAACAATCGGTCTTTTCCAGGAATTACCAATTTCCAATACTTTCGATTCGAATGTCGAATGATCGTTTTTTTTATAAATTCGAATCTTTGCCTCACTTCTCTCGGAATTATTTAATGAAATGACCAATTTTTGGCCTTTTTCCGATACTCCCGGCACGTTTTCCATCCTGGTAATGGCTAAACAAGCTGAATAATATACAGTACGCTACTCAGAAACGAGAATACGTGTTCCCATCGAGGACAGAGCAATCGATAACTCCGAGAGAAATATGTATTGAGATGCAAACAATCTAAGCCCTTTCTCATCCCTCGGGAAGCAAGAGTTGCCAAAACTTCAGTTTCTTCCACAGTTGGGAAGACCATTTTTCTTTCTCTTTGCGTGGAAAGTCCTGTAACCAAAACATGCTATTTCTCTGCCATTTCCTATCACGTCCTTTTTATTTTCCGTTTTGCCATCTTATTTTCCGTCTCTTACACTCTTAGCATTCTTTTTTATTCTCCATTTCATCTGTTCTATCTCTCTACTGCACGTTTTCCGCTGCAACCATAGTTTTCACATATTCTTGTACTAGTATGTAGTATGTTCAATAACCCCACTTGGTTAATTTCATCGTACCTCACTTACTTTCAGCCCCTTACTTATTTTGTCAAATGTTCACCTTCTTTAAGTTCCTCCCTCTGCACGAAAGTTACAGCTCTCATCTTGGATTTTTAAATTACCATATTGTCATTTCGTACGAAACTGTGTCAGACCTGGCAGCAAACTGCGCCATTAACATTAATCCATTTTCAATAAAATCATAAAGGTGATTGTTTTATTTGCTGTAGGATACTTTATTTTTAAATACTTCCACTATTTCACCTCAGTGCGCTTCCAAAATTTCTGCCAAAATGAGCTAATCACTTCTCTTTACCCTTTGTTCTCGTCATCACGTATTTTCATCATAAGCCATCTGTGATATGTTCGATGCTTTCCTCCGTTAATCTCTCTGTGTGAATATTATCTATGCTTTAAAATGCGCGTCATAAGATTTTTCCGACTTAGCGCAAGATTTTTACTACTACAATGGTAATTTTATGTTAACATAAAATAATGTTCCAGAGATTTTGATCAATATAAACACGTGCAGGACGGTGATTTCAACTCTCATGCGGCGATGAGGAAGGTGATTATTTCATTTGTTGAAGAAGACTTTACCGTAAATATAATTTGCTGCATAATCAAGAGTAATAAAAAAAAGAGATCCGCCACCTCTTAAAACGAAGAGATATTTTCATAACAAAAATAAGGAAATAAGAAGGAAGGAATAATAAAGTTATTCAAACACACTCTTTAATTCGTGTAAGTGTAACTAACAACGTTGTTACGGTTAGTAAAAACAAAAACTGCGACACAATATGGCATTGCTGAATTGCATTAATTCCTCACTGAATAAGGAGCTTGTTTATTTTGATCTAAGTCGAACACAAAAAGTTGATAGGGTGGAGAATAATCCTAAAAGAAGCATTAGAATAGTTTGATTGGGGAGAAAAGAAAAGGCTCAAAAAAGGGTAAGGGCTTGCAGAAAGACAAGCATGGAAGGAAACTGGAAGATGTCGAAATATATTTTTTGAAAAGCAGAACTCATAGAAATTTGAGATTCATAAAAAAATTGGCTGCAAAAATGTCATCCAATATTTTTTCCTATTGAAAGAGTCCTTGACTCATAGCAAGAGAAAAATATACTTCGAAGTTAGTAAAATTTCACCTAACGACATAATTGGGAAATAATACCCCGTGCGAATATGAGAGAGGTAACAGGAAAGATTAGAATTTTGGACAAGACGGGCTTAATTTACTACAGCAGTGAGGGGCTGAATTTCTTACTTTTAATTAACAATATTTCCGGAGAATATATTTAGCAAGAAATCTATACAAAAAATTAAAATAAAGATACCTTGTACAATACCATTTTCACTTGTACAATCCGGGAATTGAAATTTTCTGAACAAAATACTAGCGAAAAGATGCAAATAAAGAAATCCTATCCAGAAATTAAGTCGATTACCGCTTCACTAAAAGAGAATATAAACGATTATAGACATAACCATATTACTATGTAAATGAGAAAAGATATTTGAATACAACGAAAATTCGAAAAAACCCTCGTGATTTTAATCCATCCATAGCGATTAAGGTCATGGGGAACGCCAAGCCAAGCAAGGGGCTACAACATCTCTAGAGAAAATTGCTAACAGTGCCAGCTGATTCTTATTTCTCCAGGACCTACCGAAGCTTATGGCTCGATTAAGGAAACTATATCTAGCAAAACCAAATGCTATAGTTCTCCATTTTTGCAATAAAATTTACAGAGGCACGAGTTGGCTAAACCCGTTAAAATTCGATTAATATGTAGAAATTACATGCCACCACACCTATAATGTAACTTCGTATCATATCTGTTTTAACGATCAGATTTTTCATCTCAGTTTAGGATAAAAAACTTCTTCGATACATGTAATTCTTTTTAATCATACAGAACATGACATTATCAAAATGTCTTTCCACCATTGGTGACGAAATAAATACGGTTTGCTCTAAACCTATACCCCATATACTCTTTGTGCATCTTTTACTTAGTTCACATGCAGCTCAAATGTAAACCATGTACTACTCTGCGAATTATATCAGTACGGTATTCATATTAATGTTCTATATGCAAGCTCTGAGCGCCAACTCTCCTTACCAACTTTTATCAACTTTCCTCCAGTTTCCATTCTTAAAATCTGTCTTACTTTCAAACTTATTTCTACCTCTATTTCTCATTCCTTCCTCTATCTCTCCCTCTTTCTGTCTCTCTCTCTCTTCTCTATCCCACCTGTCGCCCTACTCAATGCTATTATTTCTTGTTCTCCACCTCTTTTCCAGACCCTACCCCTTTCTGTCTCGTCCTCCGTAGCTTCTCCCGCCCTCCCCACACATCCTTCCCTTCTTCCCGGCAATAGCCTCCCACTTTCCATTCCAGCCCGTCACACTCCCTGCATTTTTCTTACTCCTCTTCCACCGCCGCCAACAGAGCGCTCCACCCCTTCTTGCCCACCCACCCACCCTCCTTGCCCACCCCTTCCCTACCCCCTCCCCCTTTTCCACATCGCTAACCTCAGGTCTCAACGATCCCTCCTCCCTCTCTCTGGGCATTTTTCTTCTGCCGCCAGCCCCCTCTACTTACCCTCCCCCCACCCACACTGAAACTTGCCCCCTCCCACGTCAAATCCCTTCCCGTCACTGCCCTCACGGCCTCTTCCACTTTATCCTCCGGTTCCCTCCTTCTTTTCACAAATCCTCGCATTTTTCTATTCCTTTCCTCCTTCATCGCCGCGTACATCTCATACCCCTTTACGTTTCAAAAGTATTCTTTTAATTTTTTACCGTTTGGGTGCCGTACGCTGCCAATGGGAAGTTCATGGCCTGAGATATGTACTGCGAATTACATCATCTTGATTGATTTACTTATGAAGTGCGGTGGTGGTGCGATATCAAGGACTTAACGCGAGTCTCGCATGCACGGAAATCATATCGAGACATCCAACGTTAGCCATTCCATTAGGGGTTTTCAATTTGCATTGGAAATGCAAGCTCTGAAGGGCAAAATATCAATTTACTACCCTTTAAAGCTACTCAAATTAGCATACCGCTTTCTTCGTTGCGGGCGTCTCTAATTTTTCATCCCCCTCCCGACCCCCATTAACCTTCTATCCTAGCAACAATAACGTACTTCCGTTTCGGCACTTTTCCATTGCTAATATGTATTGCATTCTTTAGAAAGGATGCACGGTAAGCATACGAGGTTAGGCTGAAAAATAATGCACACATGCTTGTAGAGCACAAACAAAATGACCTTCAGAAGCACTCCTGGTGGCATGCGGAAGTAACATTCCCCCCAACACGCATGCGCAGGTTTGTGGTCGTTACATTCATCCAGTGTCTTTTGAAAAGCGGAAGTATGTAGACGTGTTCTGGTGCTATGTCAACGCGAGTTAAACAGCGTGACTTAAAAAGTGACTCCTACTGAAATTCATCGTCGTTTAAAGACTGTTTATGGTAAAAATGCTGTTGATAGGTCTACTTTAAATCGATGGGTAGTAAAATTTCGTGGTTGCAAGCCTGGAGAAGCCATAATTGTGGATGAAACACGCAGCAGACGTCCGAACTCTTACAACAGACGGTAAACATCGCAAACTCGTCGAATATGTTATTCAAAATGACCGGCGAATCACTCAAAAGCGTCTCGCAAACCGTATTGGTCGTGTTTGGCTCGTTAAAGGCAGCCTGGCGCCAATAATCTTGCAACATGGCAACGCTCGCCCACACACCTCGCGTGCAACTGTAGAGGCTCTGAAAAACCTAAAACTTTAACCAATTCCACACCCTCACTCTTCCCTCGTTTTCTTTTCATCAACTCAAGAGACACCTCAAGGGTAATCATTACACCTCGGATGATTAGGTGAAGGCAACTGTCAAGTCCTGGATTTCAGAAAAGGCGGAAGAGTTTTTCAGTGACGGAATGAGACACTTGTTACACGTTATGAGAAATGTGTTAACTTAACGGTGAATATATTGAAAAATTAATATATGATTTTGAAACGTAAGAATTGTACTTTAATGTACTTTTTGCCCGATCTTGCTATTTGTTTTTGTTCGCGCTCTACAAGCATGTGGGCATTACGTTTCAGCCTACCCTCGTAGAATCAAATATTATTTAACTTCTAAGCTAATAACTTTGCTGTCGTTCTACAGGTTGGCAGGAATTTTGCATTAGTAGATACTTGGTCATTAATATTAATTCCGCTCGTTCTTCGTTTAAAATGCCTTAATTAGCCAAACTTGCATACTAATTATACCGTGAATACACCAATACTTTCACAGGGAAAATTATCAGTCAGAACAACATTTTATATTGATCAGAATCAATCATCACCATCTACAGTGTTATAATTCGTCTTACCATTACCTACCGATTTCACACCAAAGGAATTACCGTCACCTACCATTCCTCTTAAGTTATTGGTTATTTACGCGGCAATTCAGGGATAAGGTTTTCAAATGAAGTCATAATTTGAATGTTAGAGACGCAAAGTATTTCTTGAGGTTTTACAGTCCACTGAAAAAACGAGGCATAGAACTCTATCTGCTTCTGTTACCTAAACTTGGCGATATGAATAACAGTATGCTCGTAAATTTTAAATGTACCTGCATCTACCATCATTCAGAGAATATGATTTTCCTGCAGTATTTTTGAAGAAATAATTAATATACACGAGGAAGCAATGCCATAGCTCTGGTTTCGGTGAAACAGGTATGAAGGGCTTTTGAAACACCAGGTCTGAACAAAGCCGACTAATAAACTTTAATCAACCACCATTTTCTTGCTGCCACTACCGAGAAACTACGCCACTTTGAATTTTCTAAAGCGCTCTGCAATTTTTGTAACACCTTTACTAGCTAGCTAACTGAAGCTTAATCGCCCGCATACTCATTTCATGAAATCCCCACCGAAGGGTATTCCTATCTCCAGTTCTTCTCACGCCTATCATTTTCTCCACGCACACACGTGGAAAAGCAGGGCTAATAATGGAAAATCCTCTCTTACCCCTCTTCCTTATCTCATCCTATCTTCTATCTGCCTCTCGCACCTAAGCAGTCTGAGACATGTAGAGATGGCTGATGTATCGCCTGTCGCTCCAATCTACTCCTATTTTCTGCAATGCCCTCATCAATTCAAACCAAATCATATCATCGAACATCTTTACGAAATCTATGGAACAAACAAACATAATCTTTCTGCTATTCTAGATTATCTTCCAAGTTGCTTTCTAATAGTGAGCTCGTAACAGCTAAGGCATCACCCGAGCCCCTCCCTCTCCTGAACCCAAACCGATCATCCTGTGGGTAATCATTTACTCTCTTTGCCATAATCTTATTACGTGGTTCGAAGTATGACCCTAGCTGCGTTGAAAAATGCTCGTCTGCCTTTCCTTTCCTTAAGATGGGAACTAACACTCCTGACTAAATCCTTCGGCCTTCATATATGCTACTATTTAGTGCATGAAAACTATTCCTCCCACATTTTCCTAAACCCTTATGCTGCTCCGCAGGAACGCTATCTATCTCCGCGGCCTTATTTGATTTCAATTCGCTCAATGCCCTCTCTATTTCGCAATTAAGAATAAATAAACTGAATTCATCTCTATCTACGACATATTTTCTTTCTGCGGCTGATCTCGCTGGAAAAATATATTTACCATTAAGATCGTCTTATGCATTCTCTCCATCCTTGTTGAAACTTTCCCGATCCAATTATTAATTTTCCCGACGTATCTTTTATATTGAGCACGTATTCTCCCTTAATACTTTCAGAAAGTGCTTCCACCTTCCCCTGTGATTCACCGATAACACCCTTCCTTTTTACACTCTGTGTGTCCTCGCAATGCTTCCCCTGCCCCGGTTATTTCGCCCTGTTAGTTTCCCGCCTTAGTTCACTTACGAGGGTCATCCGGAAAGTAGTACCCGTTCGTGAAATAAAGACACAAAAGTAAATATTAACAAACATAAAAAATTTTATTTGAAAGAGGATACTTTAAACTACTTCTCAACATAATCTCCAAGCAAATTAAGGCATTTGTCATAACGTGTGACAAGTTTCTGTATTCCTGCTGCATAGTCCTTCGCCGCCAGCTCATTGAGATACGCGAGGGACCCATCTTGCACAAATTTTTGCATAATGCAGATGGTGTTTAACAATTTCATGAACAATTGTTCGAGAAACATTGGGAAAATGCTCACAGATGTCATCAATTGTGACGCGCCGATCGTTCCTCACGAATTCGTCAACTGAGCTCACCAGTTGGTCTGTAATGACAGACGGTCTCCCCGAACGCTCATCGTCGTGTGTGTTCCCCCTCCCCATGTTGAAGTTGCGACACCACCGCCGAACAGACGACTCGTCCATTACATTGTCTCCATACACCTCCTTTAATTGGCGATGAATATCACATGGGCGAACGTTTCTTGCATTGAGGAATTTAATCACTGCCCTCACTTCACAACTGGCGGCGTTCTCAATTTTTTTAAACATTGTAAACAATCACAGAAACAACACAGGCAATGCTAGCGTCACGCAACTTGGCTCAGAGAAGGCAGACAAGCCACTGAAGCTATCTGACCTCGTCCAGCGGCTACTCGCGTCATCAGCACTTCATGCGGCACGAACGGGTACTACTTTCCGGATGACCCTCGTATATATCTCCTTGTACTTCAGTTTATCTGATTCTGTGTTTACATTCTCCCATTCCCTTCTATCATTAATCTCTGCAATCAACCAGTTGATAATCAATGGTTTCCTTGTCCTTTTCACATTTACAGTTCCTATAGCTCCATTTGGCGTTTTTGACGTCCCTTTCTTGACATGTTCCTATTTTTCTTCATCTACGAGTATACCAATCTCCACATCCTCACTCCTCTACTGCAACCGGGTACTCCTTTATTTTCATTCCGGTTGATGCTTTTACAATTCATTACCCCATTTTATACTTTTTTATACTCAATTACCCATTCAATTAAATTTCATCAGTATTATGTAATGATCTGAGTCCGCACCCGCTCCCAGGAAACTATTGAAAATAATCAAGCGGTTCATAAGTCTTTGTGTAAACATAATATTGTTTAAATGATGCATATAGGAAGCCTGGGAAATTTTCATGCATAAGTATATCTTCACCTATTTTGCTGTGTAAACCTGTTGTTCGTAATGAATAACCCCAGTTTACTGCAGAATACTATTGCTCCCTCCCCACGGTCATTCTTTGTTCATAAACCGTAGTCCCCTGCCTAATTCCTATCTCTTTATTCTTATTATCAAAATGTTTCATTCGTTCAATCCTTTAGCTCACATCTCACGGCCCTAAAATATCTACATGTACATTTATTTCCTCTCTCCATCTACAGCTTTCTACATTCTAATTTCCTTCTCCTCAACATCGTCCAAACATTCCCCATTGTAACTGGTCCGATTCTCTTCCGTGTCCTCGGCTGTTGCTGTTATTTTTTCGTTGCAAGGATTTCGCGAGATGACGAACGCGGAACCCTTACCTTTCCCGATGCAGGGCACGGTATACGACCTAGCAGGCCGAGTGCTCCAGTTACCCGGGCTCATGCTTAAAACTTAGTACATTATTGTTCAGTGGGATAATTAATGGAGGGGGCTTCCCGTTGCGTTCCTCAATAGTATTTTGAACGTGGTGTTTTCACTAAAATAATCGCCCCACTGGGATCGGACACCTTTGCAGCGGCATTGGAATGAGGTTAAGTAAAAACAAGTAAGAAGCATATATACGGAAACAGGGATTAAGTAAAAACTTTTTCCTTTATTCTGCAACTAATGTGTTTTTAACCCCTAGTGCGTCATTGGATTTATTATATACTTGTAATCAACATATCAACTAAGTATAAACAGTGAACCATGATAGGAAAGACGGAGTACAGGGTGCGACAGCATAATTTTCTGATTTGAATTGTTCGCCTCAATCCTCAAAATCCAAAACAGGAGTTGTATTACACATACGACCAAAGTAAAGGAGTCCAACGAATCACTTGCAGATGTTTCTATAAGAACTCTCGTACATACTAATTCAGTGTAAATCGCCATATGAAAAATCAAATCACAAATTAATCTCGGAAATTTTAAAATAATGAAGTGAAAATGGAACATTTTGATTTAAAATTGAGAAAAGTTCGGTGATGTTATCGAACTGAAGATATGGAGTTTAAAATAATTATTAATAAGTTCCTGTTACATGTCCACATGATTATGCCGCGTGGCAACAATACTTGAGTTGTGCCGTGTGCATTGTGAGTGTGAAATAGCACAGTCTGTATTCTTTTTCATACACTGTGAAATAATTTATTCCACGGAAGCCTCAAACAGTTTACTTTAAAACTTGGTAGAGAAGAAACATTTACTTTTCTAATTATAAATGATTTATTATCAACAGGATACTAATAAAGGAAAAAAAACTTAAATTTGTGGTGCTGAATTTAAATTTACTACGCTGAAAGTAGCTTAATGTCATAAAAACGTTTTACCAAAGAGTGTCTTATAGCAAATCAATTTCAATTTCAACTTTCAATAAAAACATTACTAGAATAGGCCATTGAACTCCTTCCTCTAAAGGCACAGAATCTGCTCACGTGAGAGCGACAGAAACACCTCCAACATTGATTATATTTTTCCACCCACAAAAATCCATCTATATACCTGTAAGTTGAAAATACCTGTTAGACAAGCTTACTTATAACTTACGTCACTAGACTATTTGCTTTTAGTATAAATTTGCGTTATCCTAAGGATTTCAAATTAAATTAAAAATCATGCACGGGGAATGTGAAACAAGCCCCGTAGAAAATCTCTCTTAATACTTAAAAAGAGTTATAGAACTAAAAACTACTTAGGTCTTTCCATATTTGAACCCCTCGTTCTTTAAATAATAACGCATTTCGTGCTTGCTTAAAGACTCACGTTTTGTTCTCTTCCTTTGAAGAGCGGTTTCAGAGCAAGTACTTTGGCGTCCAACTTGAACGTATGAGGGAATAATGAAAATTTTTAATCCTGCATGACTTGGGCAGCTGATACACGAGGTGTAATGCGAGAAGAGTCTCCAGGTACGAAATGAATGAGGATAAAACGCGATATTGGAAAAGAAAGAAGCGGAGGGTTGAGTTTAATTATAGACCTGGAACAACGTAGGTGGAATTGACGTTGAAGGTACGTAGAGGGGCAAGATAGAAGCATAAATGGCAGCGAGACGGAGGAAAGGACGAAAGAGTACATACTATTAGAGAGTACTGGAGACTGAATTTCAGGTACATTTAATATGCTGACGTTCAATAAAACAGGAAATTTTCAATTTCATATTCCAATGGCATCAGATACCGAAATATAATTGATTACTACTCACATTTCCATTTTTTTTAGGTGTCGGCGATGATTTTATTTTCATCACATATGGACAGGATCGCATTGATACGGGAATGATACTATTTTATCAAAAAGTGCAATCCGAATACTTCAATACTCATGAATCCTTGGTAAGTGCAGGGAACCAAAGAGTACGTATTTGTTGGTTGACTGTTATTTATTCCGTCCCGTTAAGAGTTATTACAGGACGCTGTTTACAGCTCTTTCGTAAGGAGAAACGATTTAATTTCTCGATTGGGATCAAATGACTGGTTACTACCCAGGGCACGCCCAGACTCCATACTACTAAATAAGGAAAGTTAAACGAAGTCAATCACGATTCAGGAAAAAAAATAATCGTCATATTTTATGTAGCTTATATCTTATTCAAGAAAATTTTAAAAAAATATACCACTTATATTTGATGTTAATGCTTTTCCTCGGCGGTACTATCTATTTTAAAGAGCATCTATCTCCACGTTGAGGTCATCTGTGAAGATAGGAATTATTTAAATGAGGAAGTTTACTGAGAGGCTCAATTTTCTGCCCACCTTCGAAATACGTCCGCCCACGTGATTTGACTTCACCTTGCTCCCGGCGTCACCCCCCCCCCCCTCACAGCTGAGTAAATACGACATCCGCTTTTGCCAATTAGACGCAGAAATTATCGGAGGGAACGGGTTGGGCGGGGTAAGGATAGTAGCTCGGTTGGAAGGCTTACGGGGAGGAAGAGAGGCAGGAAAGAGATTTGAAATGCGTAGATGAGGAGGAAAGGGGCGCGATGACGTCGGTAGAAATGGTAGAACAGAGTAAGGGATGCGATGACGTAGATAGAGTGAAAGAGAGAGAGAGAGAGTGGGAGTAGAGGGTGGGCGATAAGGGGAAGGGAGACATTAAGGCGGGGTGTGAGGGCGAGCCCAGAAGCAGGAGATGAAGAGGGAGGCAGGAGCAGGAGGGAGATCGGTGCAGGGTCGTAGAAGAAAGTGGGAATGGAGAGGAAGGGAGAGGAAGACCGGAGAATAACCGAGGATAAGGAGACTATGAAAGCTAGCTTGGCGAGGGCACAAACTCGCCTTGGCCGAAGCTTAAGGAAGTAGGAACGGGGGGTGGGGGAGATAATCAGAAGGGTTAGATCGAGAAGGGGAGAGTATGATGGGGGAAAGTGTGACAAGTCACTCCCTTTCTGAGGTGTATTTTGGGCTGTGTAGTATACGCGAAGAGAGAGAGAGAGGGGGGGGGAGAGTAGGCTGGGAGAGACGGGCGGGGAAAGGGGGGGGGAGACAGGGTGGCATGACGTCACGTGATGGCGCCGCCTGTATTGATCCCCATCCAAAGTATCTTCTCCTCCGCTCCCTCCCCTCTCGCTTCCCTTCTCTCCCTACCCTTCTAACGCCTTCCTACCACCATTCTTTCACCCTCTCCTCTTCTCTTTCCTTCCCACATCCCTCCTTTGATTTCCTTCTATCTACATTTTCATTCCTCTATTTTCACACTGCATATCATGTTTCTTCTCACTGCATGTAATGCTGATTCGAAATCCGTTGCCAATTTTACATTTTAAATTTCTTCCAAGGCATTTCTCCCTTCGTTAATTTCCTTCCGTCCTAGAAACGTTTTTTTCGAGTTGGCGACTTGACCGCCTTCCGCCTCGGTATGTTTCAACAATTGTCGGCCAAAATAATCGCATGACTTTTCAGCGTCCTTTACTTCACCCTTTGTTCTGGTTAACACGTAGTTAGCTCTTTTCTTCTTAAGGCATCTGAGGTGTTTGATAATGTTTACCGTTTATCCCTTTCTCTGCACATATTTTCGGTCGTTTTTGAAGGCGTGTCATATGTTTTTCTAGCGTAGATATCTATCTATAGCGTAACATTTTCACATTTTACCTATCAGTGCTGTGGTATTTCTATTTCGTGTCCATCTACAACAATCTTCCGAAAATTCTAAACAAAATAAGCACGTGCAAAACGGTGAATTATAAACTAATTTGGAAATGCATGACGTTAATCAGAGCTTGGGTTTCAGAGAATGCTACCTAGTCTTTGGGAAAAGTGGTGAAACGATATTTCTGCCATTTTTATGATTAGTGCCATTGTTAGCTCTGGATTTTTCTGTTACTGGTTGTAGTTACTCGGTCAATTCAAGGAAACAGAGTACTAAAATGTCCAAACGCTTTACAAGAAAAGGTAGAAAAGTTCCAGCTGATGTTGGAAATGATCAAATGTAAATTATGAAAATATGGCATTTGGGCGGTTGAAACGCGTGACATTTTTCATAATTTTAACAAGGCGTAAGTCTTGTTGTGTATCTTTGTTTGCAAGCTCCTATGCTAGCTTCGATATTCTTTCACATTCCTGAATTCACAAAATAATATACTTTAGTTGTTCACTGGCGTATTTCCTCACCGAAACACACGTATATAATACTCGTAGATTTAAAAAATCTCTAAAATACCTGTCACGTTTTGATTTTTCTTATTACACTCTCCTCAGATAAGGTCAGTTTCCTGAGCAAGATCTCAAAAAACCTTTATAATCTCTTACGATCAGCATGGTAGTAAGGCTTTGTAAATGAGAACGACTCCAACTACAGACTAAGCTCTTAATTGACGAAACAAACTTTTTGAGAAGCGGTTCATTATTTATTAATTAAGCATGTAAGTTGAATTGACTAATCACACCTACTGCTTTAATAAGATCTTGGGTACCCATTCGAGCTCCGAACAAATTTCACTTGTACATCCTCAACTATCGTAAACAATAAATTTTCGACAAATGTAAAGTAATAGTGTCTATTTCCCAGTGACATCTACTCGAGGTGGTAGTAATGGAACACAAAATATACACAAACGGTATTACAGGAGGGATATACCTTCACAAGCTGTAAGATATAAAATGTATATTTGTGACAGACGTTTCCACCTGGGAGAATATTCCTCTGACTAAACACGCCAGAGAAAAACGCTTCAGTAAATTCTGCGAGGTACCTTAACTTGGGGCCTCGAAATAAACAATGTCATGAGAACACAATGTTCATAAATGTTTTGTCTAAAATGATTTTTTACTAGCTAGCAGACTTCTATTTCAACAAAACTTGCGCTTGGGAAAAAATAAGAAACTATCATCTTATAAATGTCATTCTTCATAAATGACTAAGGTCCAAAAATATTCCTATCCAAAATCTATTCCTATTTCCATGTATATAGATATATTTATGTATGTGTGTTATTTAATATACATGTAGGCATGTATATATGTACATATGTATGTATATATATTAAAATATATATATTCATATATATATGTGTGTGTGTGTATATATATATATATATATATATATATATATATATATATATATATATATATATATGTAACACACAATATAGCAACACAAAAAAGGAACACTCGCACGTTATTTCTTGATAATTTCGACGGAATTCTACTCCGTCTTCATCGGAAGATATAGAAGTAACGAAACTCATGTCAGCAGTCATTACTTCTATATCTTCCGATGAAGAAGGAGTAGAATTCCGTCGAAATTATCAAGAAATAACGTGTGAGTGTTCCTTTTCTTGTGTTTCTATATTGTGTGTTACTGTGTAATGTACTATTCGGCACTTCCGTGTTACGTCTACGAAAGCATATATATATATATATATATATATATATATATATATATATATATATATATATATATATATATGTGTGTGTGTGTAGATATGTAGATAGGCACAATAGAATACAGGATAAAATAAATAACACGTAAAAGCACACTAACATTTTATATTGTTTGAGCTTTCAGCCTTCTCTGAGGCCTTCTTCGGGTGAGACTGACTCAAAAGAAGGCCTCAGAGAAGGTCAAAAGCAATCTTTAACTATCAAACAATCTAAATTCTGTACATCATCTATACATACAAACATGCACAAGTATTTCAGCCTAAATATAAGAACGCCCTCTTTCCAAAGTGATTTAAGATAGAATATGATATTATGCCTGTTGTAAGGGCGAAACCCATGTAAAATAAAATAACGCCCTCAGTACGCGAGTATATGAAAAATCTTTCCATGCGAACGTCCGACATTTTCCTTTGACCGATGCCGGAAAATGAGTTCGTCCTAAACATTCAAGATACCATAATGTTGATACAATACACAATATTAAAGGCAGACCTCTTTTCGGGAAAAATACAATCCGTTACATTTTATTACTATTTGTAAAAAATATAATCAGCCTCAAAAGTATGGGAATTATTAATTCATAGCTCCGCATTCTATACCATTAGTTCGGGATTGGCAATGGATTAGATAATGGCTTCTGGTATAAAACTTTGGGGATAACCTAAAGTTGAAGTATATAATTAATTATTGCTCCAATAAATCCACTAGAATACCATATTCTTACCAAACTTTTTCTTTAAATAACAATAAAGGAAAAAAATGGTAGGAAAGTATGACACTGCTATTTTATTTTAATACATATCTCTAGGTACGCTTTTAAATCCTACCGTTACATATATTTCTAAATTAGATGGGAAAACACTTGCTGGATGTTAGAAAGGAAAATTGAATTTCAATAATGAAATCTACAGCTTTAAAGAACCCAATGCGTTGGCACTAGACTCATTGTTCCCAAATAATAATCGGAACATAGCTGCAAAAGACTCAATTATCATCCATATGGCAAATCAATCATCATGCAGAATTACGAATTTTCGAAATTACTACGATATTTTTTAATTTTCCGAAACCAGAATTAAATTGATCATAATTTATGCATTGAAAACCCAACCGGGCAAACCTTCCTAAAAACATCGATAGAGATGTCCAGAAAATTGTTGGCATCCACGGACTGGTTTCACAGGCGACCTTTCCCATTCGTCGCCATTTCCTTCACGTCGTATTTCGCATAACTCTCCTTTTGCCGTTACTATCTTCCACCATTTTTCACCCGAGTACCCCTGCTTCTCCGTTCCCTATCGCACCCCTCGCTATCGCTGCTTTAATAAAACCCTATCTCTAGTCTCCACTCAGGTCCTTCCCCCCCCCTTCCCGACCTCTCCCACGCCCTCTTCCTCCTTCCTTTTCCCCTCCATAAAATATAAAAACCGTATTTTCCCTTCCACGTCACCGGGGAAACTAAGTTCTTTCCCTCACTTGCCCACCCAGCACCCTCCTATAAAAACTCCTCTCTCTTCCCTCAAAGTTTCTCCCCGGGTCCTTTCACATTTTTTTCTTCGCTTTCTTTCTCGCTTCATACCTCACTTCTTTTCACATTTATAGTCTCCTTTATTTTCTATTATTTAGTCTAAAAGTCTCTCCCTACGCACTCAGGACCGTGAAACCGACAATTATTTTTCTTATCGTGCGTGCAAAACGTTATATAACTTCCTTGCGCAAAAAATAAAGTTCCCCTGCAACACAGATGGTTTTAAGAATGCGATATAGTGCGCGGAAATATTTTTCATCCAATTTTTAACTCTTTAAGCATTTTAGGAGTAATACATACTACTGTATGAGTAATTTTTTTATATTCTTAGTTAACGCGACTGCAGGAAAACAATTTTCCACGGGTGGTATGTAATCCAATTACTCATGGTTTACATGACCTTAAATAGGATGTAGACCTTAAACAGATGTAATCATGCTTAGTTTGAGCGAATTTTAGACCTCCTGGAAACGTGAAAAATTCCCAAGGACGTCTTCATCAAAGCAAAAGTTCATGCCTAAATTTGAAAAATCTAAGCATACTGGGATACAGACATCTCTTTCGACTTTGAATTTACTCTTTGACCGCAGAGAACTGAAAAAGACTGTTAGGTTGAGTAGAGGCATCATCGTTGTAATTAATAATCTTAAGATAATTAATTCAGTAAAATATGTGCTTCAGTGGGGAACTCCTGGAGTTTATTATCATTAACTATCTATGTTTGGCTTAGATCTGGCACATAAAATACTCAAATCAAAATACAAATCCATGCACCAGCGTTGGTAGATATTATTTTTATGTCAACTTCTGTCTTCTATCCCCCCTTTAGTTGATGGTTTAGAAAAATTCCAAAGAAACTGCGGGAGATGCCGCAACAGTAACTTTTAACGGAGTCATCCGCTAATGTGCATTTCAATGCAACAATTTCAGAGTGTAAAAATCATTCGCCTTAACTGGGATGCCAGTCAAGGCGAATGATTTTTACACTCTGAAATTGTTGCATTGATGGTTTAGGTTAGTCATACTTAGCTTCCTATTTAAATTAACCAATTTTTAATTATTTCCTCTCGAATAAGCGATATTTAACTAAACATCCATTCGACCGTCAATATTATTGCAATCAAAATCGTTAGATTTTTCGAATTATTTATAATGTTCGTAGTTGACTATCCATTAATGCTTCCAATTGAATAAAATATTATAAAGTAGCCATTTTGAGCTACTCATTGAAAATACGTGTGTAATATTTTTGTATTTCACAACATACTATACCAGCGAATTACATTCCATGTTTCCACAATCTTATTAAAATAAGATAAACAAATTTTATTGGAAATGCATACGACTAAGCGAAGAAGTAAAAAATATATATTGACATCAACATGCAGAGGTTTCCAAAATGCGTCAGCTTTGAGGATATCACATTTCTTTACGACCTATTTTGGGAACGGAAAACGCTTTCATGCAAGCAATGTTCCGTGTATAGCCGCCATTACACGAAAAACAGAAACCCCTCCGGAAACCTCTTCGGACTTATTTCAATTTTTATTAATATCAAACCAGAGAAAAATAAATGTAAGCCCTTATAATGCCTATAAGAAGATTTTCCCTCCCGAATAAAAAGCCAAACAATCCCGACTTTCGAGGATTTTTTTATAAATAGCGCATACCACAGAAATGGAAATTGTTTTACAAACGATGTCGATGGGCATCAAAAAAGATAATAATAAAATATTATCGTTTCGTTACCTCGATCGAGACAATCTCAATACAGATTTGGGTATTAAATATAAATAATGCCTATTTTGACATGAAAAAACTGGTGACTTTCAATTCAAAAACATTATCGATGCATCTTAAATAAACATATATATATATATATATATATATATATATATATATATATATATATATATATATATATATATATTTATATATATATATTTTTTAATTTATATATAAAGTGGGTTGAGGTAGTCCAGGTGGTAGAGCGTTGGACTACTGACCAGAGGGTCCCGTATTCGATTCCCGGGCAAGGCACTCTGGGCACCCAAGCTATGTGATTTTTCGGGTACCAGATCTTCCTGGGAAACCATAACCGGCACAGGGAAAGGAACTGGAGCCGTCCGTCGGATGGGACGTTAAACTGCGGACCCCTTGGCGCCTTTCGTAAAGAGTAGGCTAATGCCGACGCCGGGTTTCTCTCCACCCTTCATCCTTTCCTGTCCATCCCCTATGGCGCAAATGACCTTAGCTGTCGGTCGCCTCCCCTCAAAACTACTACTAGGAACTGGTCCCTCTACCCTGATGTGTGAATTTCACACGCCGTCGGGCTTAGTACTGGGTGAACTCTACAATCACCTACCAAACCGACCTTCGGGTTTATTACTGTGTTTATGGTTTTTTTATTATTAAAAAGGCTAATTACTCGTCATATACATGTGATTTAAAAATCAAATTACAAAAATATCACTGGCGAACTTACAGAAGGGCAAATCTTTTTCAATAGACTTAAGGTCTAAGACTAAGGCATCTCTTTCAATTCAAAATTAGACTTTTATCTTTAAACAATCGAAAGTGTGGAATTAGACACTCTTGTTGTCTTCCATTCTATTAACTTTGATATACTATGACTTTGGTAAATCTATGGGGGAACATGGCATTTTAATATGATTTCTTTCCGAATGATCTTTCAATTTGGAGTCTTTCTTTCCGGGAGAGTCCATTTTGATGCCACCTTCGTTTTAAGTTCTCAAATATAATTTTAAATGTGGTATATGTTAATTAAAATAATTTCTTGCATGTGGAAAATATACTTTGAATTACCAAGTTCACAGTGAACGATAAAGTCACAATATCTTCCAAGTATTCTTTAGAGAGACTTTACTTCGTTTATCAGAAAGTTAAATACCGGTCATCTGAAAGATAATAAATAATCACTTCAAAACTTTAGAATTGGTTAAAATGTATTCTAAAGACATCATTTAAAATATATATTGAATTATCGTATTAAGAAATCGACCAACATTGTCGTAAATCTTGTCTTATACCACGATTTTTAAAAACGTGAGTATTGGTCACCACCAAAGAGATGGCCATCGGCCTTATCTGAGGCCTTCCTCCGGTAGCTGACCTGAAGCGCCATTTGACGTTTCCATCTGAAATTTTGACCCTTTTAACGCTAAATTTCTTTAGAACTTTGTCGTTTGATCATAGCTTGTGTTGTTTACAGTGACTCGAAAATTTTGACTCAGCGAAAAAATGGAGTTAACTCGCGAACACTTTCGTGCGATGATTTTTTACGACTTTCGACATGGATTATGAAGATAGGAGTGTATCGATCAACTTACTTCCACTTTTGGCGATGAAGTCCCATTATTCGCACTGTGAAACGCTGGTAGAACGAATTACATCATAGCCGCCGATCGCTCTGCGACGAAAGTCGTGAATGCCATTCAAAATCAGTTGTTGTGCCAGAAAACATTGATACTGTGCAAGAACTAGTAACGGTTGATCGTCATGTGACTTATCGTGAGATTGAGGCATCTTTGGGGATTAGTATGACGAGCATCAATAAGAAGATATTGCATGAGCAATTTGGCTGTGAAAAAAATTGTTCACATTGGATCCGTATAATTTGACCAAATCTCAAAAAGATTCTCGTGTCAATTGGTGCAAAGAAATGCTCAACAAATACAATGCCGGTGCATCAAAAGCTGTGTATAACATCTACACAGATGATGAATCTTGGATCTATGCGTATGAGCCCGAAACAAAACCAATCCACTGTTTCCAAGGTCTTCCAAGGCGAGCCAAATCCGACAAAAGTGATTCTTTCACGAAGCACATCGAAGTAAATGATGACCTGTTTCTTCAAAATAATTGGACATGTGGCAATCGTACCGTTAGATTAACGTAGAGCCGTGAATTCTGAATGGTACACGAGCATTTGTTTGCCAGAAGTGCTTGGTGAAATACGGAAAAAGAAGCGGCAACGAAGGATCATCCTTCATCATGACAATGCAAGCTCTCGCAGATCGGCTGAAACAACTACCTATTTGACTGGCCAAAACGTCGAATTGATGGGTCATACTTCGTACAGCCCTGATTTAGCACCAAATGACTTCTTTTAATTCCGTTTATCATGAAAAAATCGCGTGGACAACGTTTTTCGGCGCCTTAAGAAGCCGTTGATGCATTCAAAAACCATGTTTTGGAGGTACCTCGATCGGAGTGAAAAACGTGTTTCGAAAATTGGTTCGAGCGCATGCAAAAGTGTATTGATTATCATAGAGAATACTTCGAAAAATAATGATGCAATTTTCAATTACAAATTAGTCTTTTCATTATTAGGCTGTTAATATAAATTACAACCCTCATATATATACGTGTATACATATCAAGGACATTCTTTCAAATCACTTTTATTAAATTTTGCAATATTTTCTGACCGAGATCAATGAAGATTGCACCAGGTTGTATGAAATGTGCAAGGAAAAAGAGAATTCTGGTGAGATAGATCGGTATTTGCGCCAAATAGTATTGTAATTATGCTTACGTTCCCTGTAATTTTGTTAATCGAACCTCGAGTTAAAGGTTCCGTACGAGCTGTCCCTACCCCTAACTCGCCCCGAGCTCCCCTCTCCGTTTCCCAGTTGTGTTTTCTCCTTCCCACCTCTCCTCGTTCCCCTTGCTCCATACCCCCTTTCCGTCCTCCGCTAAAGCCCTCACGCATTCCCTCCGCTGCCGCGTCTGCCGATTGCCTCCACGACCACCGAGCGCGCTCGTGGCGCTATAATGCACTGCGCCCCAGCGTGTAGGCTGCAACGAGTTTCGGGGAAACTACGGCAGAGGGTGTGGTCGGACCGGACCGGTCGTTGTGACGAAAGGAAAACGGTTCCGCGCTCTGACGGCTAACGCGAGGGGCTTAGGGGGGTGGGGGAGACAGACGTCTCGTGGAAAATAAATGGACGCGGGGAAGCCACCGGTATCCTGATTCCAACCACATGCTCCAGCGATGAGCCTCTAAGCTTGAATTCTCCCTAAGTTTCAACTCCTTGAGGATTCGTTGGAACTTATTCCTTTTCTTAGTTGGAGCTGGCAGACATTTCGTATCTGTTAGCAGAGGGAAACTGTATATCTTGGAGCCTGACCAGGCCCCACGGTTGCTAGAAAGTTGATATTCACCATAGTATGAGTAAGGATGGATGAGGCTTCGCTCGTCAAAATAGCGCCAATTCTAAGTGAATTGCAATCAGAAAAATGTTAACTTGAATATCACTTTGCAAAATGGCCTCCAAGCCCCACATCAGAAGCACATTAATGAAAGGTGAATATGGAGACGAGCTAATAACAGAATGAAGATGCGAGAATTTGAAATGGGAATTATTAAAATTAAATTTCTTCCTTATGTATCTAATATTATTTTCTTTGAAGAACCAATGTCGTAATGTAACTGAATGTTTAGTTGGTTTTAAAATTAATTCATCTACAATTAAGACGAAATCCTATGCTCCGTGCCTAAGGGATTTAGAAAAAAATACACATTAAACAGTCAAATCCCACCAATTTTGTTCTTGTGACAGGATTATTCCATTGAAAGGATTGGTTTACCCTGGATTTTCATAAATAGTAGTGATGTTTCACCACAATGAGCCATTAAGGCATTTCACCTATCCTTAGCAGTGGTGAATTCAAGTGAGTACCTATGTGCTTAATCAACAAAATAGCTCCATATCCCAATCTTAATTTCACCTAATGTGTTTTGCTAATGGAGCTTTCAATGCGATGAAGAAATCCTTTTAGTAATTATTAGCCAACATCTCAACGGCTGTGTTGACTTAATTTGCCACTTGGTTCTGCAGATTACTAATGCTTCATATCTTCTTATGTCTTAGGCGTCACGTAATCGATTGGTTGTTCCATTAATTATGCTCAGCATCTTGATGCATACTTCTGCCCTCTTATTGGTTGAAGTAGGTACGTCAAAGAAAAATTTATAAGTTGAAAAGTACTCTATTTTTTTGTGTACTTTTCCAAAGGAGATTTCTGAGGTGTCTAGACTCCAGACAAATTTTTCCACATGTTTTTCCATATTGCTAAATCTATCTTCTTCCTGTATATTATTTGCTCCTTCCCAATTGAGCTGCTCTTCGCATCATGTCCTCAGCTATCACAGCTCTTTCATCTCATCTATTTGACTTCTGCGGTAGGTGAAAGACTCCAGTTGTTCTAATTAGTCTTCTCGTCCTGCGACATCTGCCTCCCTCCTGTCTCTTCCGCATACTCAGATTTCAGGTTTCCTTCAAATGATTTCCATGATATATCCTTGAAGTATTTGATCCATGACGTTCAAGGATGTCGACACGTATTCTCAATTCCCTTCTATAAGCGTGATGTCAATTGCGAAACGGATTATGTTAATTTATTCTCCATTCGCTTCAATAACTTTGATTGCCAATCCTAATGCTTTTTTATATGCCGCTTATTAGTGCATGCCTAAATGTTGGGCAGCCACGACAGGAGAATCTATAGCTATGTTACTCCTTCGTTTAATATATCCTAAGTTGTTCTACTGTTTTTCATTATATGTGCCCGCTTTATTCTGGCTTAGTATTCTTTGTTACTTTTGTCTATTTCAAGTTTTTCCAATAATTTGGCAACTTTGTTCCGATGGGCATCGGTAAAGGCCAAATCTCAATCTGAGAATGCATCATACAATGTACAGCTCTGATCATTTGTTTAATTCAACTAATATCCTTTTACTAAGTATATTATCCTTGATTGTTCTGTTGCTGCTTCCGATCTTACCTCCTATCCTTCGGATAATTATTGCTCTCAAATATTTTTCGCATTTGACTAGGAGTTAGGTGGTCCTCCCATCTCTCGTTCCGTAATAACTTTACTAAGTGGGATTTATTATGGCCCCATCATATTGGTAGATTCCCAGCCCACCGAGATGAAACAAGACAGACATCGTGACCGACAGATCCAAGTACTCGCTCTTCCCAAGCACGATACGCAGCCATAACAAAATGGAACCTAAGAGCCAGAATACGTGTATATTAACTTAAATACCAACATTTAATGATTAAGTAAAACAAACTAATTTTGGCATGGACTGATAATACTAATATACACTGATATGGATATGCGTTTTCATGAATTATTTTGTGCATTGGCGAATATATAAAACTGCATCTATGGACTAATGTTTGTACATTCATGACTGGTGCCCTGACTATCCCCTTCACATGCCCTCGTGGCGGCTTATGGGGCACTGTATGCTGCAGATGTATTTATATTACTATACGTTAATTTGCATGAAAAGTAACTGCCCAGATAATATTTTTCGAACAGCGAAACGGCAACAAGCGTAGAAGGAACAAATTCTTGTTTTCAAAAGGGATTTCCCCTGAAAATAAGGTACCATTATTAAGAGCATCCCTTTGTCAAACTTCTAATTTAGCGCCCCAGGTCTCTCTTCATGGAAATGACTGAAAGACATAGACCCCTGTAGAGAAAATCACAAAACTAGGGCTAATCCTCATTTCATCTGTCTAACCTAACCTCACTGTTGCCTGCGACTTCAAAATTCAATGATCCCTCGGCGGACGTCACTTCCAAGTAATCATACATTTGGGGCTTCCGTAGTCACCGAGTCATACAGTGTTATAGATCATTGAACTGTGCGACATCGGTTTTTTGGTGTTACGACACCATATCAGTGAAATATCGACCCCTCCTCGACAAGTCGATGCTGACGATATTGGAGACAATGTCAGTGTCGGGGTTGTAAAGTCGACATTGCTGAGGTTCACATTAAATTTGACGCAGGTATCGATATCGCGCGTATACATCCGATGTCGCGTCGACATCCCGAAATGATACTTAGAGGGTGAGATCGGACGGATTAGGAGTACTCTTTAAATTCCATTACATACTGGTATCATATTTTTATAATATTTTCTTTATCTTCAACATGATTGGTAGATTTACGCACGTGGGATCCCTTGATCCTAAGGCGCAAATTATAAACAGGTATGAGGTGAATGTTTCTTAAAAATATAGGGGCTATTGATTTCTTTCTCGTGCTTAAGAAATGTTTTGCCTTAGAATATCTGCCTATGTCCATGCCCATGTCGATGACTACATCAATTTCAATCTCGACGTCAATATCATACGCGAAATGTCGACTACACCTTAAGACAGTATCGACATGCTAACATCGAAGTTAATATCGACACCCATTCAACATATCGAGTTGTCGCACGGTCATAGTCAGAGAGTGAATAGGTGGCCATTGTGTTATTGTCTTTCCGCTGAAGTCTTCCCGGAACGTGGACGATCCGCTGGTGTTCTCTTAGACATTAGGGGCATAAAGCAAAATTTGACCACAAACATCAAGTTCCAAGGCTGTTAGTAGCTGTAATGGAAATAAGGGCACAATGGTTAATATCGAAATTTGTTCTCTAAAATGATAGCTATTATCATAATAGTCACCGGAAGAGTAAATAGTGAGAGTAAAGCTACAACTTCTCCCATATAAGAAAAGTTGTCTACTTGAATGACAAATTGTTTCGTGCAAAAATCGACTAGCACTCTCAAATGCGGAAGAATATGACCTTAAGAGTTAAGTTGCAGAATCAAGGTTTGCAGGTTTATTATAAGAAATGAGAAAGGCAAAAGCGAGTGAACTACTTCTGAAATTTATCATCTATTTCCTCTTTTAAAATGGCAGTGAATTCCAGATGTAATAGATCACCAGGTTAAATTACGGAATTAGTCATTTTGGCCATATAACTCATCAAGCAGTTAAGCTCCAGGCAAATGGTTTTCGTTTTATCGTATTAATGCAAGATCGTTAGAATATACTATACCTCCCTTATTTGGTGTTCCACTATTTAAGGTAGGATAAGGTAAGAGGCAGAACTGAACATTGCCACATTTCTTAGCTTCGTCTAGTTAGAACCATGTTGACACCGAGCATTACATTGAACCCTTCTTCAACTTCTCCTTACTTCCTTCCTCCACTAAATCCATCCAATATTCCTACCTTTTTCCTTCCTCTACCTTAACTACTTAATGCTTTCCCCCTCTCACACTCTTCAACATTCCATCGCATATCATAATACTCTGCATCCATCTTTAGCGCCTCCTTTGGATTTCTCTCAACAACGCTCTCTCCTCCCACACCATATCTAATATTCCTGTTTGATCGTTTGTTTCAATTTCCATCCATCTCCAAAGCCTCCGATGCATGCCTATGATCTTGCGTCAACAACCAATTACCCGCTCCGTACAAAACCACGCTCGATGTTCAAGTTTTAATGAGACTTTGCTTAACATCTATATGCTAAGTATCTGTCATTAATTCCCTCCTTGCGGAAACTTCTTCGCCTAACGCAATACTTCCCATTGCGACTATAATCCTTTGACACCCTTGATCTAAAACACTTTCCAGATAGGTAAACTTTTGAACCTTTGCTAGTTGAACTTCTATTTTAACGATTAACGTAGCCATTAAGTGTCTCAAAATCTCGTACCTTTTTTAAAGATGTTATGTGAAAAATAAAATCTTATATAATTGTAGTGAGCAATTATTCGCATGCTTAAATATGAAACCATAAAGTGAAACAGAAGCTGTTGAAGTACGTTGTGCAATAATTAAATATTTTCCTTTGTAATTGAGTAACTAGTAGCCTCTAAATATTTAAGTAATAGAGAAATGAAACTTGGTATTAGAGTATCAAAATTATATTTTGATGTGCGATTCAAACTCTTACCTGAACAGACGACAAAAATGTGGAGAATATATTCAAAGACATGCAGTATGCAGTCAATACTGAGGTTGAATAGATATCACAAATTAGTTTTTGTCAGAGAAAATTGTTTTTAACGGGGTTAACTTCATATGATTCAATTATGTGGTGCTCTTTCATATTGAAAAGAAAAAGCACGACTTTACCTTTCCGCATAAACCGAAATTCAACGTAACATCTTACAGACTCTGCAGAAGATCCACGTCATCAGGTGCGCCCGCAAGACACGATCAGGCCCATAGTGTGCCACTTGGAGGAGATAGGAGGGCGAGAGGAAGCCGTCAGGAGGTAGGGATAATGTAGACGGGTGAGGGAGGGCGTGGGTTGGGAACGCTACCCCACATGGCAATCGAAGGAGTGCGAGGCCAGAGGAAGTGGGGGGCTGTGGAACAACCCTAATCTGCTACCCAATCTTGAGAAGAGGGAGAGGAGTATATAATCTCGTTAAGCACTGTTTTATTTCCTTTAAGGGTATTTTTAAATTAATTTTCCTTTAATTAAAATTTCGCATTTTTTCAAACAGTCTAGTTTGGCCCCTTATTTCACAGTGTAAAATCTCAGGACAAAAACCACCTCCGAGCCTCGCTTCCAGTGTGCGTCCTGGAAACAAAGAAGCGTTGTTCCCCTTCCGGAAACACACCGCATGCACCTTCACTCCCGCCCCTGCAAAATCCGCGGCCTGCCCGTCAAATGCAAACAGCCAGGCAGTCGCCACATTCCAGAGTATACGCCTTGCTCATGCCCACCTTCCCCACCCCATCCTCAGCGTGGAGGATTAGGCCCCTGAGGCAATGTCGACTACAAAATGCAATCCCGCGCCTCAGCGTGCTTCTCTTCGCTTAAGAGGAAACACCGTCCAGGCAGTGAAACCTACCCCATCTACCGGATCCCCGCCACCCCTCATCTCCCTTCGTAAATCTTTCTTCGCGCTGGCGTATTCTTCTCTTCAATAACTGCCTACAAAATCCAGTCTATCCAATGTCAACGACAATTTGGATTCCTTATCTTTCTAGATCTTAAACTAGAATGTTCGAACTGAAAACATGATTTCGGAAATTTCAGGCATATTAATGCCGCTTTTCAAATTATCCCTGCAACTACCAGTTAAAAATACTCACGTGACATGCAGCGTTCTGCTCTTCACTGCAATGATTTTTAAATTACATCAATTTTTATAAAAAAAAAACAAAAAAATTGGAACTAGATGTAATTTTTTTAAATTGCAATAAACAGTAGATATGCAGCAGGCACAACAGACAAGTTAAAGAAGGAGAGACAGCGACAAAGCACTGTTAAACACAAAGTGTGATCGAGGAGAAAGGGGACGAAGATAATAATAGGGAAAATCAACAACCCTGGTCACACTTCCCTCCTAAGGTTCATCTGGGTGCATGTTTGAAAGGCTGGGTACTGGGAAAGGATATATGATAAATACAGCTAACGCAGTCTGCTGAACATACGGAGAACGTGGAACCAGAGGCCACAGTTTAATGATGAACTGGGTGCTCGAACTTCCTCTGACAAGCCACCACAGCAAGTGTTTCTATCATTCAACTTTTGTGGTAATAATGTGAAGATTTAAATACGATTACTAACAACGATTCATGGTAAGAAAAATTCCGTCACAAAACAGTCTTCGAATGTAACAAATTTTAAAAAAATGGAATTCCTATTGAGTAATAGGAATAAAAACCGTCAATATTATTTATATTTCATGAAAACAGTAAATATAGCATTTCCCATCAAAAATCCAAATATTTATCGCTTAAAAAATGAAAATGGAACAACTAATTAACCAGAGAAACTTCGGGAGAACCTGGAACCTGGCATAGAAATACCATATCACCTGAGGAAATAGTAATTAATAATTCTTCGATGATAAAGAACCATTAATTGTAACTGATGTAAATTCCGCGAGAT
Organism: Hetaerina americana; assembly: GCF_022747635.1. Taxonomy (NCBI): domain Eukaryota; kingdom Metazoa; phylum Arthropoda; class Insecta; order Odonata; family Calopterygidae; genus Hetaerina; species Hetaerina americana. The sequence continues at coordinate 66,934,747 of NW_027286985.1, read as the reverse complement.
TAACAACTGTACGTAGAATACTGCGGTGAAACTACGTATTTCTTCAAAAACATCTTGTCAGAAGACACTTTTTCCTCTATGGAGGAAGAAACAAAATACCTCTACTACTAGAGACGAAGACGCGACACATCCGCGCGGCGTCAACTATTAACGGAACGTCGTTGAGGGTATGTATCCCCGGCAGAAATATGAAAGACATAAGTACCTACACGGAGGTAGCAATCGACGTGTCAAAGTGAAGGGGAGGAGCGTGAATAATGGGATATATTTCCCAAGGGCGAGGAGCCTTTGGTACGCATCGAATATGTGGAAAGAAGACAGGAGTGTGACGATAGGGGGGAGGGGGAAGGGAGGAGGACGCTACCCGAGGCCCGGGGAAGGGGGAACGCGAGGTCTCAGGAATCCCAGGGTTTATGCAATGTGCCGACACGCGGCAAATATAGAGGACGCATAAAAGACACCTGGTGACCCGGTATAGTACGCGCGTTGCAAAAGAAGCTTCTGCCACCACTCCCCGCATGCGTAAAATAAAAAGTACGGATGAGACGACCGCCATGAGCCGGGAGAGACGCAACGACGAGGAAGGAAGGAAGTGTCAGCCAGAATGGAACGTCGATACATGCTAGCTCTCGCAGGTTCATACACGCCTGGGGCGTTGGAAGGAACGCGCAAGCGATGAAGCCATATACGTAGTAACGGAGATGTGTACTATAGGGAAGTGGACTCTGGGGCTCTAATGCGTCAGTTCTCGTGATCTCAGGATACCATACAGTTTCCTTATGTACACGCTCAATGAACCCTGTTTTAATCAATTCAGAGCGTATCAATTTCTCCAGTAATTAAATTTGTAAAATAAAGCGGGCATTTTGTTAATCCTATAAAACTTTTCATCAATCCGTCAAAATTATATCACGCTCAAAAGTGAGGCGCAAGTTTTAACATGCCAGCATAATGCGAGGAGAAGGGTTTGTTGGGAGAAATCCTATAGAGTCAGGAAAAATGGACGAAGGGCATATTGATCAGCAGTAGGATGTTAAAGACTGTAATAGAGGGGAGAAAATAAGGCAAACGGGGAAAGGGCAGGAACAGGATAGGGATGTTGGACGGGATGAAGGGAGGAAGGAAGTACTCAGAGATGAAGAGGGACCTGATGTAGAGTATGTTGCTGGATTGTGTTTTGTTAGGAGTCACAATATATTTATTTGGTAGTTATACCCGTCCAAAACCTAACTTAACCGGTAGATTACTTAATAATAAATACTTAACAAAAGGCCATGAGTCACCTAATGAATTTCCCAATGGAAGAAGACCTCTTCCCTTTACGTCAAGCCACGGTGAGCAAACAGAATTTGGTTTTCAAATTTGTTGATGAAACTTGGGCAGGTCAACCGCAACTAGTTTCGTGCAAGGGTTTATCAATTGCCTCACCGAATAATGATAAGGGAATGGAATTTATTTCTGAGCTGGCTTTACGCCCAGCAGGTCTTCTCAAAAGGCGTCATGAAAATTGGAGGCGTTTGAAAATAATGGGTATTAGCGAACTAGATAAAACAGTATCAATAGAAAACATTCGAACATAATTACATGAATAATAAATATTCGATAAATGAATGGTTTTCTAATTCATGATAAAAACTCGAAGAAAACTTAGTAACAGATATCATGTCAGAGATTTTTGCTAAAAACGAAATACTTCGCACAAACCTCAAGGGTCAAAATTGGGATGAAAATGGCATTCTCAATTATGTTCAAGTATCTATTTTTCACATATTGGCTAGGTTGAATCTATGACTAAAAACAGTAATTTCTAAATTTTAGCCTGGCTTAATGAAAAATATTTTACTTCGTTACACGCACCTTTTACCACGGTCTCCAGATTCCTGTGATGGTAGATCAATATCAAACGTTTCCCCTTTATTATCACCAAAGCGTTTACAATAGTTCAAGTTCTTTTATTTTCGGTATAAAATAAAAAGATAAAAATTAAAATTAAATAAGATAATCGAACCTATATGACTCAAAGGATTCAAGAAATCAATAATTCTTACATTTTTCAGCTCCGAAATGAATTTTTATTTCGGCTCCGAAATGAAGCCCCCATTACTTTTACCGAGCTTAAACTACAGCAATGATACTAAATATAATTCATCTTTTTAATACACATGAGTTCAGATTTGTTTTCTGTATTTCAAAGGAATAGATTATGAATATCTCGTTAGCTAGTTTCGTTTCCTTTGTATTTTTGCCAGTAAAAATAAGACTTATTTATAAGTGGTCCATGATTTCCGTGGACTAAGTTTTGAACAAACAAATTCAAAGATTAATAAATTATAGCCGTAATTGTGCCGTAAACATAATAAATTGTCCGAAATCAGTAAATTGCAACAGCCGCAGAGCTTCGCGAATCCCGAAGAAAATCTCAGAAGAGATTTTAACACTATGTGCAGATCGTTGGGAGCAAGAAGATAGAGTGAAATCCTATTTTGGCCGACCACACTGATGTGTCAGTAACTGATACAGACCTGAGGACTGTAAAAAGATCACCTTAGGCCAGGATCGCGATCTTGGTTAATTGCCTCTCGAGCAAAATCAGAACCCCTTCTCTCAAATCTCGCATAGATGCCTCCAATACTCTGGTACAAAGTTGACATTTCTTCACATTACTTTTCTAAACCTCTGTACACGGGACTATCAAACATTCCAACACACTGGCCCCCGCCCTAGAAGTCAGCGGGACATCTCTTCTACACTTCTTCCAATCCTACATAGACACACCTACGGACGCAGGAAGCAATTACATTTTCCCATACGTTTGTAAGCTCTTCTTTTCAATAGGTGCCCTTTCCACTCCGTTCTCCTTACCTGGATCCCTTACCGGCCCTGCACCCACAAGCAGTACTCGATTCACCCACGCGTAGCATGCCTCCAATCTCCAAAATCCTATCACTGAACCACCAAATCCCCAGCAGCTTCCTTTCGTAACGTCGGTCATCTCTGACCGAGCCGCCGTTGAAAGAGTTTCCTCACCCACACCAATTTTTAGGTCTCGCTCCCATTCCTGCCCAATAGCTTCCGAACGTCCTCCCTGCAGTGCTTTGCGTTGACCAGGATAATTGAACGCGCAGGTCGCGTCAGCTTGCGACTGACGATGGCAGAGTCAGCTATCGAAACGTGGGTGTACTGCAACCTGACCCGGTGGGAAACCCGAGAGAACTTATTCAATCGTAAACCCTTGTAAATACTCTCCATATTTTCGATAAATGTTCCATTACTATATGTTTTAGATTTATAAGGTTTCTCTTATGCCAAAGAAATCTATGCATTCAAATTTTATGTTGAACACTCGTATATATGCAAAATATAAATGCATTTTAGTTTTGCACTAAAATTACGATAGCATTCATTATCTGTCATGGATATGTCGCCCTTGTATATAAATATAATACAGAGAAACAATAAAATCAGCTTTGAAAGTTAGCATTAACCCATTAAGGGAATTATTTTTTCAAGTATATAGTAGATTATTATTTCATTGGAATTATTTATTCTCTGCACCGAGCTCATGTGCCGAGGATTAAAACGCACTAATACCTCTCGAGGTTGTTTTTTCAATATTCAATAACCGTTGCTATACTCAGGTTTTATTCTTAACAGTTTGGGAAAAATGATTGTAGAATGGGCGAAACACCTCCTCGTGTGTGTATATGTATGCATGTGTATGTATAGATATATGATTATATATATACATTCATACACGAAAATCTGCCGAACGGCGAACACACATTCATTCGCATGGAAATAGATATAAGGAAAAAGGATAGGAATGAATATAAAAGACGAACACAGGAACGGTTAGGAAGGTGGAATTCAACAGACCACAAGCGAAAATACTTAATTAAATTAAAAAATATAAAGAATAATTAATTACATAATTATAATATATTTATAATTATATGTTCATAAATGTATACTATAGTATATATATATATATATATATATATATATATATATATATATATATATATATATATATATATATATATATATATATATATATTCTATATATCCGTGGTTCAAGTCTCGATCAAGGAAGTATTTTTGCACTTGTGATCTGCTTGATTCCACCTTCCCCATCTCTCCTGTGTTTGTTTTTATATGTGTTCCTATCCCTTTCCTTATATCTATTTCCATGTGAATGGATTGATTTATATAAATAAATAAATGAATATATATATATATATATATATATATATATATATATATATATATATATACATATATAATTGGAAAAAATTACTATCCAGATCTAATCTATAGACAAAGAAATTTTATGTATTAAATACCATTGGGTTTCTATGTAAAAAATATGTTTTAAAACATAACGTATTTTTATTTTACAATAATCCGTATCAAGGATATTTAGTTTTGGGCCGTAAAGGGACTGCGGTTTTTTCGTTTAGGGTATGGGACTAGTTTCATCCATTACTAACGATGGATAATGGCTTGAATAATTTATTTACCGTGCACATGGCATGACTTGTTTGGAATTTTGGAATTGACAATTTAAAAAAATATTTCTCGATGCTACTCAGCGCAGCTGCCTCGCTTCATAAAATTACTATAATTCTTCAAAAACCGTAAATTGTCAAATAATTTTATTTGAGATTTTATTTGAGTCTGTTATCATAAAGTAAATTATCCATTTGAACATAGTTGGCCTCTCTGGCATTAATTTGATGGTTAATGCCGCTATCAGCTCATGAGTTTCCCCATTCGTTAAGTCTAAACACTCGGTCGAACTTTTAAAGAAAAGCTCATCGTAAAATAAGGGTCAAATGGAACTGTGAGCGCGTATCCGCAATTGTCTAAATTCTAGATATCATCACACTTTCGTTATTATCATGGTTCACCATATTTTTATGTGGAGAATCGGAAAATACGAACCTATTTAAAATTTGGTCTGCGTTCTTAAAACTGCGTGTTATGAATTTTCTTATGCCTTTAAATTCCATAGGAACGTAAGAAAACATTTCCTTTTTCGGCCGAGTGTCTAGTGTGAAGTAAACATCATGGATCACAACGTATAGTATGACGATAAATCATCATCATACTTTATCTATCCGAGTAATGGTTCGTACCAACACTCAAAGCTTTCATGTTATCTTTCAATCTTATCCTTTCCCCATAATCCCCTACGGTTTCTTCAACCATTATCAGCCTCATGCATTTCATTTTAAGCCTTCCCCTGTGATTCTTACCATAAAAGGTTTTCTAATTTATAGTCTTTATTATCGCCCTCAGGGAGTACTCGATTTAGATTCCCCTCATTCTTGAACATTCCATGGTCACCTTCTTCATCCACTCCTTAAATTATTCTTCAATGATTACTGGTAACGAGCGTTTAATGCATTTAAAGCATTACGATCGTAAGAGAAAATATCAATAATACAAATTCCCATAGCTATTACTATATTATCCTGTTGAATATCAAAACTCTCATAAATTTCTATTAAGCCAATATTTAAATTCTATTTTCCGCACGCCAATGATGGAAAATGTATTTTTCCGCTGTAACATCAATAAAACTATGCTAATCATCGAACTACCCTTAATTTTGGTAATTGAGAATCACCACAATGCCAGACTCGCTAACTTGGAATTAGCTACTGGGCGTGGCTCGCCTTTCTTTTCTAATTGCTCCAAATGTTTGGCCTTTCGTGGTGTATAAAATACCGTTGCTACCACCCCCATAACACACTACTCCCTTCCATTGGAACTAAATGCGGTGGACGTATTACCGATTCCATTAACTTCCTCTCATCTCCGAAGTCTCGTCTTGTTTCTGTGTTCAATCACGTCCCTTTTGTTTTCAAACCCGATACACCTATACTACACCCCCGGAAGAGGGTCTGCGGTTCAACGCCATAAGTGTGGCCGACAATGGATATCATAACAGATATTTCCATGCCGTAATTGCAGTTTTGATGCCTGGTTACCGCAAAATGGAAGGAGCCACGGACTTGTGATGTGTGTTTGATTAACACACTCCTTTTTGACAATAACTGCTCTCAGTACAAACAAATTCATAAACAGATTTAACAAGTACCAATATTTACAATGAATATGGCTTGTATTGATTTTAATTGAGTTTTTATCTTTTAAGGTCTTATTAGTTCTTGAATATAATTTGTTTCATTCATTGCGTTCTGAATACATTGTGGTAGTCGGTTTTAAAACATCAGTCATGGATTAGCATTAAAAATAAAACCTCTTTAAATAAAATCTCTGCAAGAATAAATTATAGGAAATTGACGATACCACCTAGCATCTAATCTCTGGAATTAAACTGAAAATTAGTCTTAATAACAATACTAAAATAATTTGGCTTATCAACTAAATAAGAAATATCCTGTCACGATACTTCGAAGCAATTAAAATTAAAATAATTAAAATTGAATCAATTAAAGGGTTTCACCTACATTGCACAAGAAGGCATCATTTTACCAACCAGGAGGTCTTTACTAAGCAAAACTCACGACAGAGCGCAAAATTAAGCCATACCTCACAAACTAGCATGTAATTCGTGAAATGTAACTTAATTTTAAATGAATTCCACGTTGTTGTACGACGGAAGGTATTCTGAAAACTTAAATCACCACTGTCTCATCTTATTCTGAATTAAACCTATGCTTAAAGAAAAATACGACGTTGAACCGTGCATTAGTCATATTGGGAAACTCTTATCCCATAAGGAGATCGATGAAAGCTTTATGAATGATTTCTTCACTCCTTTTTATTTGGGGATGTACTTCACTGCATCACGAGTTAAATAATGCACTAAAAGGCGTGGATTTATCATTGGATAACCAGTCATTGGTTCGGTAAAATTATATGCACATTAACTCGGCTAGTGACGATCTAATGTTAAAAACCAAAAAAAATATTCAATGATAATTGTGAACCCGATTCACTCATCCGATTGGAAGCGAATTGCATACGAGCAATTGCCATGATTGGAACGCATTTCCTACTCTGCCGCAGTTTCATGATCAATGTACTTTAGTAGTTTACAAATAACGAAAGATAACAAGTTAATCACAAGTTCAGAGAAATATTTGCAATTTTTTAGTCACGATCCATCAAATAGATGAAAGGAACAATTTATTGATTTGAGTATTCGTGACCGTTCTATAGCACTTCGAGAAAAGCAATTTATCACTACGGATGTCTGGCATATGACGCAGCAAAATCGTACTTCGAATAACGTGTAATAGTACAAAGCCCTGTGAATACAACCAAATCAAACTGTCGGCCAAGAGAAGGATAAACACGGCCGCAGAAGGGCACGCAAGGGCGTTTCAACCGTGACCACTCATTAGGACTACTTCCATTAACGGAAGAATGTGCAGCGGATTGCGGCCCGGCCCCTGCTTCGCCATCAGTTGACCTCACCCCCCTCGAGACTAGCTATCTCAATGCCAATACGGTTCACGAAGCATTGGAAGAGCAAAGGCGGCATTTTAAAATTCACTCATTGTTTGTCAGTGGCGTGGTCACTGTCGCATGACCCCCGTCGTCTGAATACAATACGTTTAAAGGCTTGCCAGTCTACCGATCATTAAATACCAGTCGAACTTCAGAAAAACGGCGACCGCCACATCCGGCAGTCCTCTGTAACGTTATCTTCCTTACTACATTAGTATATGCACCAATATACAATTATATTTCATGAAAAATGCCCTCAGTTTTCTAGAAGATTAATATTTTACTGGCCCAAAATTGATTATAGTGATATTGAACAGATTTCGACTATGGTAATAATATTCTCAAATTGCTTCGAATGATTTTAAGCATAATATTTTATTATATCATAGCACGTTTAAGCAGTAATTATGGCGCGGCAATAATAGCTGGGTTTGTCCTATGAGCGAGCCACCACGCTGATCTTGGATCATGAAAATGGTTGAATTAATCGAAAAATTAAACAACTCCCTTTTTAATCAGCGTTTAAATACTAATAATCACTGCTCTACTATTTATGATGGTCCGGTTTATTCAAGTATGATAGATTTTACTATTTACGGTGGTCCGGGAAAAGATTTGAAGCACGATTTTGTAACAAACATAAACGTTTTTGTCTAGAGAGGATACGACGGTTAAGCGGCTAAGTAAATTGCTGATTCCATAATGTCACAAAATCGCGAAAAGAATAATATCAACTGAATCAGGACCATAAAAGAACTTAAGTACTTGGGATTTTCAATTTTAAGCCGTTGTCCGGAAAAAAATCAACTCTTAGAATTCGCCAGTCTTTTAGATCTTCAATCTGTCAATGACCTTCCCTTAAGTTACTGTGGATTTTAGAGCTCATGGATTTTCTTAGGAATAGCTCAGAAGTAGGTGTAATAGTCGAAAGCAATTAATTCGTCCAAGTGTACAGTTAAGATCCCTCCGATTAAATGCTACGTTAGATCACAGAATCATTACTGGAGGACGACCTTCGAGTACCGTTATACAAACTGTTTCTAAAACATCAAATTCAACTGCCCAATTCCGTGATTGCTGAGGATTGAGGAGGACGTTATTTCTAATGCAGTAGCAAATACTTATTCTGAGCAATACATATAAAACAAACACTGTTGCCGTACTTAGATACTTCTGTTAAGGGAATCAAAAGAATCATGGAATACGGGTGCCAATGACTTGTGCCACCTTCACTGATTACCGAAGGTTATTTCTTAAGAAATAACCACGGAAAATAATAAACGAACCAAAGACAGATGAACTGGTCAACCTGCGCGTCATATACGATTCTAAGTAAGCACCTCAACCCCATTAACAGTAAAAATTCCGAAGCTTCGCCACCGATGATTACTTCTATGAATTAGCGGTTTAAATTAGTCGGTATTTCTCTCCATAGCATCTAGCCATACTCTCTATCACATTTTTTTATTTAATAAACCGTTTAGTTAGAGATTTTAATTTCCATTTTCAAATGCATTTTAAAATCGGAGATTAGATGCCACTCAAAATCTACAGATGCAGGCAAATTAAATCACTCGTAGGTCGCGATCTATCGTGATCTCAAACGCAACGACCATTACCAACCAATTATGTCTTTTTTTCAGGAATAGAATCAAATATTCTACGCTTAGAAGCTTCACACAAAGAGATCCGACTATCTTCTGGAAATAGTTATTTAATAACAGAAGAAAAGATATTATTTCATATTGGAATCATTATCATACACGAAAAGCAATCAGTTCCATTTGGATGACAAAATCCAAATGAAGAGAAACTTAGCTGTCCGAAGATATAGTCCATCGGAATGCATTTTTGAGAAGAGATTGATAATGAAACCAAATAACAATATATAACGAAATATATGTGCATGTACCTATAGATATGTATCTTATATCTATAGATACCTCATAATCCTAATGTTCACAACATATGAGGAGCAGGAAATAATAGGGCATGAAAACATATCAGCGCTATGAAACCTTGACTTATAATATTATGAGATAATCTTCCAATTAATTACTTTTAATGAAGGGACATTTTAATTATTGCTTCGGTCAAGAGAGTCCTTCTGCAGAGCGGGCTCGGATATTTCCTGTGAATCCGGTAGTTCGTTGACTCTTTGTTTGTTACCATGAAAAATCTTCCACTGTCATGAAAGCATGGGTATTATCCAGCAGTTGAACACAGCCAATAATCGGATCATGATCCGTTGATGAATCGGCCACGCCTGTGAAGTGCTGTCACTTGTGCGAACTTAAATGAAGGTGAAGTCTCCTCCCCTCCTCCCGTGAATGTTCGGGTTACAAGGGGCTCATTGTCAAAACCTCTCCTTTGCGCCTGAATATTCTGCTTAGTCCAGTGGCAAAGTTGTTTCGATTAGATTCGTCACAAAACTATGGAGCGCCACGCAAAAACTAGATCATTCACCACTTTTTTCGCATATCAAATCGCTGATGTGAAGTAATTTCAAGAGAAAAGGAGAGGGGATAGAATTCCTGTAAAATGGCTTCTCCATTTTCATGACAAAATGGAGAAACAAAAAGCAGACTTTGAACCACCACTGTAGAAAGTCATTACGGCACATTTCGTATGATTTCATATGCTCAATAGCATATGAACTTATTTCAGAAAGATTTCATATGCTTAATAGAATGAAATAAAACTCTCATCGTGCAATTGGGAAACCATTTAATAAGAACAAAGTTCCTTTCATAGTTTGGCATATAAATTAAAAATGAACTTGAAACAATGAGTTAAGTACGAAAAAAGTTTCAGTGAAGGCTATGAAATATTGAAATTGCGTTTAAATTTAATAAAATAATCACAGATAAGAGCAAGTATACTCGATTATACAATTATAATCTGATCTAATAGTTGAATCAACAATTATACTTGATTGAAACAATTTCAGTTCATAATACAGGTACAAATTCGCTGATAATGATAAGCAAATTTTGCAAATTGAAAAATAAATTAGCAAGTACCATAATTTTAGCTGTATCAAAGTAAATTGATTAATTCCAAGACTCTTTGCAAATAAACTATGCCACGTGAATTTAAACTGTTTTAATGCTGGGGATAAAACTTGATCAAGGATATTTTCCCTTCTAGTTCATATACGAGTATAAAAGATAATGTGTAATAGGTTCCACATTTTTTTAAACTCTTGATGCAATATATTTCATGTTCACTCTAAATTTGGTTATTACAACTATAAATTTTTCATTAAATAATACCAGCAGCTGGCTGTTCAAAAGGTACGAAAATACAGTAGAGACAATTAAAATGGATTTTATTTACCTTGGATCAATCCAACTTCCTCATTCCTATCTCGTCATCCAAAACGTACCAAACAATGATGCATACCCAAGAATTTTCTCCTTCTTTCATAGCATGGAATTTCTGGGTAAGAACCACCAAGCATCGACAACATTACCATTTCTTCGTTATTTACGGGTTCATCTCGTTCAATTTAACCCTTAAGTGGCCACTGAATCGATCAGGAAAATTCTAAAATATTCTAAAATAATAATTTTGAAGACATTAACATTTTCAGTTATTTCCGCTGACTGAACGATATTTCACTGAAGGATGCAAGTATTATCCTCACGGACGGGTCCCTGACTGTGTAGTTGATATGTAACACCAACAAAGATCACCAATAAGTATTGTGGTGATACCAGGGCACCATTAAAATTTAGCTTCATTAATGTTATGATTCCCGTACTGCACTGTTTTCAAGCCATCAGCCTAACTACTAAGTGCATTGGTTTTGCCACATTTATTTGATCAAATATTAATATTCATGATGACGATAGATAACACTATTTTATTTATTTTTACGCCTAAACTCAAAGAAGCCTCCGTGGAAATTTAGAGCGTGGCTTCGTGAACATAGTTAATATATGAAATCGAATTGAAATCATCGGAGAATCGAAAATATTATGTTTATTATTATGAATATATATGTATGACCAAACGCTTATTTTACTAACCACTTATTTGTTTGAAATAGAAACGGTTCCAATCCCTGAATATTATTATCTTGAACTAACGTAATAACGTACTATTGAAGCCCAAGCTGCAGAAACACGACGTATATCAAATATAGTGTAAGCAGGGCTTAGAACTACATGTATCTGCTAACTTAGTGAATTCGCTATCAATATATTTTCTATCACGTAGATGTGTTATTTATATTTAATGCTATGACAAATAAAAATAAAAACTTAAAAGCTAATGCCATTGATTACACAACTAACCAAGAGACGGTCTTTTAGTCAACATATTATCCAAGAATGACACATTATTAACACCAATACTAGTCAAACTGTATTATTTACATACATTTTGGCACAAGGAATAAATCCAAATGCAAGACCCTTTTATTAGAATTCACTAAAAACTAATTTTTTCACGGATGCCGACGTTTGTTTGGAGAATGCTAAAAATGAAATTATTTTGAAGGATAAAAGTCATTTTAATGCAACAATTTCAGAGCGTAAAAATCATTCGCCTTGACTGGGACTCGAACCCAGATCCCTCAATATCCGGTCGAGTGCTTTAGCCACTTAAGCTACCGAGGCGTCCTCTTAAACTCTGAAATTTTGGGGCTTTTAAAGGAACTAGATGTTATGACGAAATACCGTACATACAATGTCACATGCATTCGTAGTCGTGCGCGAGGCGCCACTGTCCACGAGGTTAAAGCCAACTTTAAACACGTATGGTGTTTTCCCTTTGACAAATTCCAAAGAAACTGCGGGAGATGCCGCAACAGTAACTTTTAACGGAGTCATCCGCTAATGTGCATTTTAATGCAACAATTTCAGAGCGTAAAAATCATTCGCCTTGACTGGGACTCGAACCCAGATCCCTCAATATCCGGTCGAGTGCTTTAGCCACTTAAGCTACCGAGGCGTCCTCTTAAACTCTGAAATTTTGGGGCTTTTAAAGGAACTAGATGTTATGACGAAATACCGTACATACAATGTCACATGCATTCGTAGTCGTGCGCGAGGCGCCACTGTCCACGAGGTTAAAGCCAACTTTAAACACGTATGGTGTTTTCCCTTTGACAAATTCCAAAGAAACTGCGGGAGATGCCGCAACAGTAACTTTTAACGGAGTCATCCGCTAATGTGCATTTTAATGCAACAATTTCAGAGCGTAAAAATCATTCGCCTTGACTGGGACTCGAACCCAGATCCCTCAATATCCGGTCGAGTGCTTTAGCCACTTAAGCTACCGAGGCGTCCTCTTAAACTCTGAAATTTTGGGGCTTTTAAAGGAACTAGATGTTATGACGAAATACCGTACATACAATGTCACATGCATTCGTAGTCGTGCGCGAGGCGCCACTGTCCACGAGGTTAAAGCCAACTTTAAACACGTATGGTGTTTTCCCTTTGACAAATTCCAAAGAAACTGCGGGAGATGCCGCAACAGTAACTTTTAACGGAGTCATCCGCTAATGTGCATTTTAATGCAACAATTTCAGAGCGTAAAAATCATTCGCCTTGACTGGGACTCGAACCCAGATCCCTCAATATCCGGTCGAGTGCTTTAGCCACTTAAGCTACCGAGGCGTCCTCTTAAACTCTGAAATTTTGGGGCTTTTAAAGGAACTAGATGTTATGACGAAATACCGTACATACAATGTCACATGCATTCGTAGTCGTGCGCGAGGCGCCACTGTCCACGAGGTTAAAGCCAACTTTAAACACGTATGGTGTTTTCCCTTTGACAAATTCCAAAGAAACTGCGGGAGATGCCGCAACAGTAACTTTTAACGGAGTCATCCGCTAATGTGCATTTTAATGCAACAATTTCAGAGCGTAAAAATCATTCGCCTTGACTGGGACTCGAACCCAGATCCCTCAATATCCGGTCGAGTGCTTTAGCCACTTAAGCTACCGAGGCGTCCTCTTAAACTCTGAAATTTTGGGGCTTTTAAAGGAACTAGATGTTATGACGAAATACCGTACATACAATGTCACATGCATTCGTAGTCGTGCGCGAGGCGCCACTGTCCACGAGGTTAAAGCCAACTTTAAACACGTATGGTGTTTTCCCTTTGACAAATTCCAAAGAAACTGCGGGAGATGCCGCAACAGTAACTTTTAACGGAGTCATCCGCTAATGTGCATTTTAATGCAACAATTTCAGAGCGTAAAAATCATTCGCCTTGACTGGGACTCGAACCCAGATCCCTCAATATCCGGTCGAGTGCTTTAGCCACTTAAGCTACCGAGGCGTCCTCTTAAACTCTGAAATTTTGGGGCTTTTAAAGGAACTAGATGTTATGACGAAATACCGTACATACAATGTCACATGCATTCGTAGTCGTGCGCGAGGCGCCACTGTCCACGAGGTTAAAGCCAACTTTAAACACGTATGGTGTTTTCCCTTTGACAAATTCCAAAGAAACTGCGGGAGATGCCGCAACAGTAACTTTTAACGGAGTCATCCGCTAATGTGCATTTTAATGCAACAATTTCAGAGCGTAAAAATCATTCGCCTTGAAATACGAATGAATCGCCTTGAATTACGCTCTGAAATTGTTGCATTAAAATGCACATTAGCGGATGACTCCGTTAAAAGTTACTGTTGCGGCATCTCCCGCAGTTTCTTTGGAATTTGTCAAAGGGAAAACACCATACGTGTTTAAAGTTGGCTTTAACCTCGTGGACAGTGGCGCCTCGCGCACGACTACGAATGCATGTGACATTGTATGTACGGTATTTCGTCATAACATCTAGTTCCTTTAAAAGCCCCAAAATTTCAGAGTTTAAGAGGACGCCTCGGTAGCTTAAGTGGCTAAAGCACTCGACCGGATATTGAGGGATCTGGGTTCGAGTCCCAGTCAAGGCGAATGATTTTTACGCTCTGAAATTGTTGCATTAAAATGCACATTAGCGGATGACTCCGTTAAAAGTTACTGTTGCGGCATCTCCCGCAGTTTCTTTGGAATTTGTCAAAGGGAAAACACCATACGTGTTTAAAGTTGGCTTTAACCTCGTGGACAGTGGCGCCTCGCGCACGACTACGAATGCATGTGACATTGTATGTACGGTATTTCGTCATAACATCTAGTTCCTTTAAAAGCCCCAAAATTTCAGAGTTTAAGAGGACGCCTCGGTAGCTTAAGTGGCTAAAGCACTCGACCGGATATTGAGGGATCTGGGTTCGAGTCCCAGTCAAGGCGAATGATTTTTACGCTCTGAAATTGTTGCATTAAAATGCACATTAGCGGATGACTCCGTTAAAAGTTACTGTTGCGGCATCTCCCGCAGTTTCTTTGGAATTTGTCAAAGGGAAAACACCATACGTGTTTAAAGTTGGCTTTAACCTCGTGGACAGTGGCGCCTCGCGCACGACTACGAATGCATGTGACATTGTATGTACGGTATTTCGTCATAACATCTAGTTCCTTTAAAAGCCCCAAAATTTCAGAGTTTAAGAGGACGCCTCGGTAGCTTAAGTGGCTAAAGCACTCGACCGGATATTGAGGGATCTGGGTTCGAGTCCCAGTCAAGGCGAATGATTTTTACGCTCTGAAATTGTTGCATTAAAATGCACATTAGCGGATGACTCCGTTAAAAGTTACTGTTGCGGCATCTCCCGCAGTTTCTTTGGAATTTGTCAAAGGGAAAACACCATACGTGTTTAAAGTTGGCTTTAACCTCGTGGACAGTGGCGCCTCGCGCACGACTACGAATGCATGTGACATTGTATGTACGGTATTTCGTCATAACATCTAGTTCCTTTAAAAGCCCCAAAATTTCAGAGTTTAAGAGGACGCCTCGGTAGCTTAAGTGGCTAAAGCACTCGACCGGATATTGAGGGATCTGGGTTCGAGTCCCAGTCAAGGCGAATGATTTTTACGCTCTGAAATTGTTGCATTAAAATGCACATTAGCGGATGACTCCGTTAAAAGTTACTGTTGCGGCATCTCCCGCAGTTTCTTTGGAATTTGTCAAAGGGAAAACACCATACGTGTTTAAAGTTGGCTTTAACCTCGTGGACAGTGGCGCCTCGCGCACGACTACGAATGCATGTGACATTGTATGTACGGTATTTCGTCATAACATCTAGTTCCTTTAAAAGCCCCAAAATTTCAGAGTTTAAGAGGACGCCTCGGTAGCTTAAGTGGCTAAAGCACTCGACCGGATATTGAGGGATCTGGGTTCGAGTCCCAGTCAAGGCGAATGATTTTTACGCTCTGAAATTGTTGCATTAAAATGCACATTAGCGGATGACTCCGTTAAAAGTTACTGTTGCGGCATCTCCCGCAGTTTCTTTGGAATTTGATAAAAGTCATATTTAATTTTTTTTCAATTATAAAGCATTCGGTGAATCATGTAAATTTATATATAGCATGACAAAATTAATATGAAAAAACTAGAACGCCAAATCCAATTGAACTTTGTTTGACCGAGA
The DNA here is from genome assembly GCF_022747635.1 of Hetaerina americana. NCBI lineage: Eukaryota > Metazoa > Arthropoda > Insecta > Odonata > Calopterygidae > Hetaerina > Hetaerina americana. The sequence continues at coordinate 66,918,781 of NW_027286985.1, read as the reverse complement.
TTTAATATTAATTGATATAAGGCTACCCTCCCGCGGGCGTTTATCATGCCTGTAAATTTTGAAAACCAAACAGAAAAAAAATTAAAATGAATCAAACCATAGAGCCTGCCGAGCACGAAAACTAAAAGATAAAAAAAAAAAGAAAAATTTGAAGTTTAAAAGAGCATCCTTTAGAGGACATATGTTGTTTAAGCATTAAATACAGTCTCCCAACCGTCCAATTCCCCGAAAGGGAGAAATATTTTCATTAATTCATTTTTTTTACCCAGTTCCCATTTCATTACACGCTGATGTGCGCTCGGCTGCTTTCGAAAACGCCGACACTCTCGTCGCCAGTCGCCAGAGATTCGCCTCCCTACTAATACAATTGCATTTTCCGACTGGAACAGCTTGGGGCCATTCAACCTGTTCGTCAACGGGCGGGGAAGGAAGCGACGAGTGAGTTTCGAAAGAGATGACAGGTTGAAGCCAATTACGGCAATAGATGGGAAACGATGGGAAGGGGGGGTCGGAATGAGCATAAAAGGGAGTGGGCGGGTTGAACGGAGGGTGTGTGTGCGGGGGTAGGAAGAGAGAGAAAGGGGGGAGGGATGGAGGGAAGGGAGATTGGGAAGGAGGAGACGGGGAGTTGACGGGGAGTCGGGCGGGGAGAGGCTGGAGGCATCACCCGCACCAGGGACTTCCGGTGCCACACACTGGCGCTCTGCAATAATCATCCATTCCACGCCCGTTCCCCGCCCCCGCGACCCCTCAGTCCTTCCTTTTTTTTCTCCACCCCGCCCACCCACTTCGACCGCCGCACCCTCCCAGCCTCCCCCACCCAGTCCCTCCCCCCCCTCCTCTCGCCCCCTTCCCATTCCACACAGTTCGCGCGTCATTCGCCTCTCATTCTTTCTCACGCCCGTGTGCACATCTTCCACTGGAATACTTCAACCGCCGCCGGTGTCAATGCTCCTCTTCCCATGCCAATTGTCAAGGTTTTTTTTCACTTATCAATTGAGGGACCTAAGTGCAAACGCTTAGCCAATGAGGCACTTCAAGACTCGAGGGTCTGGCTAACTTTTCATCCCATTGGCTTGAGACACTTTTATTGCGGTTTGATCAAAATGAGGGTGTTGGCCAGTTTCCTAACTTATACGCACTTACGCCTTAATGACCATCAGCACGGGTTATCATTTCGAAGATGACTTTGTAACAACTCTCCAGACCACCCTGTTTCCTGCCAATCTCTTCATTAACTGTATTCGATGGTTTCTGGCTCAACTTTGCAGAAGTTTATGCTCATGGAATGAAGGATACAATGTATTTTTCCACTGTTTTCAATTTTCGGTACTATTAGTTTCAACGATTAGGCGTCATCATCAGGTTGAGCCTGATGATGACGCCTAAGCGTTGACACTAGTAGTACCAAAAATGAAGAACAGTGGAAAAATACATTGTGTCCCTCATTCCATCTTCATTACCTCATAGCTCTTACACCGAAAGTTCCCATTAAATGTTTCTCTTGTTTCACTTTGGGCCCCTCTCTGCAATTCTTCACCTTCAACTGCCCTTCAGTTATTTTATTTATTTATATATACCCTGCAAGCCACCGCCAGGGTGGGTGGCAGGGGGCGAATACATACAGGAATAATTTTACCCGAACATGACCCTATCTCGGTCGAACAAGGTTATTATGACCCCCTATCGTTCTTGGAAAAATTTACTTCTTAAATCTATCTGTTCCACACTTGATGTCTCTAATTTTATTAGCATGATCTCACTTACCGAAGTACGATGGGGGTAATAATACATTTTCAACATCACTACTTAAGAGACCTCCTTCCAATTTATGCAAGAGCTCAATATGCAATTTAACCTTCGCTCCATGAGTGACTCCCAACCTTATACCCAGTACTCTTCTAATACATAAATATGAAAAAATATCAAGTTATGATCTTCATTAAACCATCTTGCTTCAGGATACGGCCAATCAGTTTTCCTACTCTTAATTTGTCCACTTCAGGGAGAGATCCCACGTAGGCCAAACCTTAACTCATACTTCTTCATTCTCTTTTCTATCCATTTCGTTTGCATTATAATTTTGTAGCGCCACATTTCCATTGCCTCCAATCTTTTCTCTGCATATTGTATCGTTAATGTCTCACATGCATAGAAAAGTAGAGTTCCTAGGTAACTCTTAAATAGCTGGTATTTTTACGTCTATGCTAATATTATATACCGTCAGCAATTGCTTCTTCCTGCATATATTTTTTAAAGTATAAAGCATTTTTTGTCATTATTATTCTTCTCACTGTATCTCTCTCGATTTTTCCATCAGTAATAATATCTTGATCATTTGTCAATAAGTCCAGAATAAAGTTTTCAACTAACCGTCCGATAGCATTAATTCATACGTATCTCCTGTTTTATTCTCCATACATTTCGTCCATTATGTAATTCAGGATATGCATTTACGCACACTCTATAAATAAACATGCCTGCAATTTCTGAATCTAAAAATTATGTCTAGATAAGCAAAAGGTAATGAGGTTATATTGTAACCTGATATGTGCCAAATTGTCGAAAATTAATAGCTATAAAGAAAACTAGGAGGATATTCAAAGGTCACTAAACGTATTGGATGAAGTTCCACAAAGATACGACATAAACATAAAAAATACGAAGACTGACATCCTAGTATGGGGGCGAGAGAAGCAGAATACAGTGGTCACACTGAAAAGAAAATAATTAGAGCAAGTGAACTCCTTCAACTTGCTCGGAATTACCATCACGTGGGACGAACGAAGTACTACAGTCATAAAGCGAAGGATAGCTGAAGCTAAGAGAGCACTATTAATGGAAAGACAACTGCCCTGTTCAAAAAAGATAGAACTAAAGACAAGGAAACAATACGTTAAAGCATTCGTATTGAGCGTGCTACTCTATGGATCAGAAGCTTGGATCATCGGAAAAGTAGACCAGAAAATATTCTAAGCCTTCGAAACCTGGTGCAGGAGGAGGATGTTTAAGATTAAATTGACGGATTTAATAAGAAATGAAGAATTATGCAGAAGAATAGACGAAGAACGGGCCTTGTGGAACACCGTAGAGAAAAGAACCAGATGGATTGGCCACACCCTGAGGCGCAATGGATTCGTGAAGAATATAATAGAAGAGAAAATAGAGGTATACGTAAGTCCCAAGAGGAAGGCCAAGGGATACACACATGGGGTAAATAAAGAAAAATGTACATGGCAAAAAATACCAGGAAATAAGCCAATTAGCATAAGATATGGTAGGATGGAGGACTGCAGTCAACCAAACATAGGATTGAACGACCAATGATGATGAAAAAGTATATTAAGCTATCACTAGCAAACAAAAACAAAAATACAGAGACAAACAAACGAGAGAAGAAACTCACACGTTTTCGAATCGTGGTGGTCAAGCCAACTTTCTTAAGGAAGAGAAGGAACTAAGGCGGAATGAATATATATATCTATATATATAAAGGAGAGTGTTTGTTTGTATGTATGTAATTTGTTTACTTTTTGCTGTCATAGAAACAGCATTTTTCCAACTATGCCGGCAGGATAATTTTGCAAGAACACTATTGTATTCAGAATTGCCGAGATATTATACGTGGAATACATCAAGGAAAGTTTTTGTAGAAGAAAAATGGGCAACTTTGATCCTGAGAATAATATTTATTCATGTGACGCATTGGGCCGAGTCTACACAGTCCATCCTAACAACGCCGAATGTTATTTTTTAGGAATGCTTCTACATACCATTAGAGGACCTCGCTCATTTGCAGAATTAAGAACGGTAAACGGAAAAATATGTGAGACATTCAGAGAAGCTTGCCAGAATTTAGGGTTGCTAGAAGGAGATCAACACTGGGATGACTCATTGCGAGAGGCCAGTTTGATTTCTCTTCCAGGACAAATCCGAATTTTGTTTGCCATCATAATAACCTCCTGTAATCCATCTAACCCAAAAACAATATGGGAAAAATATAAAGAATCAATGAGTGAGGATATACTGGCTAAAGTTCGAAGTGAAAATCCTACATTGGATATTACGTTTAACTCCGACATTTTTAATAAAACTTTGATTATTTTGGAGGAAAAGTTTATCACCATGGTTAACAAGACTTTAGTGGAACTCGGTCTTTTTGCACCTGTACAAGGTCAACAGGGTGTATATTATCCAGATTATATACGTGAAACTAGCTACAATGTCTTAGACTTAGAAGCATACATCGCGGATAAAAAGCCACTTCTTAATTAAGATCAGAAATTCGCGTACGAAACAATAATGGATCAAGTAGATAAACAAGAAGGAGGTATCATTTTTCTTGATGCTGCTGGTGGCACGGGGAAAACATTTTTAATTAATTTAGTTCTCGCTGAAATCAGGGTTCATGGAGAAATTGCTCTAGCCGTTGCATCTTCAGGTATTGCAGCAACATTAATGGAAGGAGGAAGAACAGCCCACTCTGCCCTTAAGTTGCCACTTAATATTTCCCAACAAGAAAATCCCTAATGTCATATAAATGAAACAAGCGGCCAGGCACAAGTTCTTATAGAATGTAAATTGATAGTATGGGATGAGTGTACGATGGCTATTAAAAAATCTCTTGACGCCCTCAACGCAACACTTCAAGATCTTAGAGGAAACTGCAGTTTAATGGGAGGAGCTCTGGTACTCCTGTGTGGAGACTTCCGTCAAACTCTGCCTGTCATTCCAAAATCGACTCCAGCCGATGAAATTTATGCCTGTTTAAAACATTCTGTTCTATGGAATCATGTCCAAGAAATTAGCCTTAAACAAAACATGCCAATCCTCTTAAGAGATGGGAATGCTCAAAATTTTGCAAATAAACTTTTGGAGATTGGAGAAGATAGATTAGTTATTGAAGCATCTGGTATGATAAAATTGTCATCAGATTTATGTGTATCGGTGAAAACTGTCCGCGATATGATACAAGCAGTCTATCCTAACGTTAATCAAAATTATAAAAATTTAGAATGGTTGCGAGAAAGAGCCATTCTTGCTCCTAAGAACGATGATGTTAATGAAATTAACAAGGAGATATTAGCCATGCTGCCAGGAGACGTGATTGAATATAAATCGGTTGATACCGTAGTGGATGCTGACGAAGCCGTCAATTATCCAACGGAATTCCTAAATTCACTTGATCCAGCTGGATTGCCACAACATCGCCTTATACTTAAAGTAGGATCTCCAATCATTTTATTGCGAAATTTAGATCCACCAAAACTCTGCAATGGGACACGATTGTGTGCGACAAAATTAATGAAAAATATAATCCAGGCAGTCATTTTAACTGAAAAAGGTGAAATAATTTTTATTCCACGGATACCTCTAATCCCAACTGATCTTCCCTTCAACTTTAAAAGATTACAGTTTCCAGTCCGGCTAGCTTTTTCAATTACCATTAATAAATCACAGGGACAGTCTTTAAAGTTTTGTGGTGTTGATCTAAGATCGCCATGTTTTAGCCACGGGCAACTTTATGTTGCTTGCTCCAGAGTAGGTTCGCCTAAAAATTTATATATTCTTTCTCCTGGATATGAAACAAAAAATGTAGTTTATAGACAGGTGTTAAATAAAAAAGATTCTTAAATTTGTATGAAGTAGTGTATTATTGTACTTTATAATTTGTTGTTTTTATTTATGTAGTATATTTATATTATTGTTTCCCCCTAACCCGTGCAAAGCCGGGTATTCAGCTAGTATATATATATATATATATATATATATATATATATATATATATATATATATATGCAATCATCAAATAAGTGTTTTTCCATATCTTCTTTGATACGTAATATTTTTTGGGAAGGGTTCTAATAGTTCTGCAGGTAGACCGTTCCAGCCAACGATTGTTTTGTTTATTATTAATGAAAATTTTTGTAATCATTGTTCTTTGCGCCCGGTATTTCGCCTTGTAGTTACCATCATTTTTCCCTAAAAAGTTGTGATTTACCACGTCCTTCCTCAAGTTTATCCAAGCCTTTTCTCCCTTAAATATGTGAAACATCCACAGAGTCTGCTTTATATTCTTCTTTCTGTGTTAAGATTCCCAGGTCAGTATTTTTAACAACTTTGTCACACTCTCTCTCCTCCTGAGCCTCCCCAATGCGTATATATCTGGTAGGCGTTCATTGTTCTGCAATGTTTAGCACGTGGGTATGACCCCAAGTCCCACTCATGGAAGCAAAACTGAAATACTTCAAGATATAAACTGAGCTTGGCTCACTCCAATTTTGAAAAAAATGTCGAAATGGTTATAATAACTCTAAGTTAAGACTCTACAGCATTGAAAAGCTAAAATACATCTCTGAAGGCATCTAACGGGTGCAAATAAATGAAAAGAGAGCCATGACATTCTTGTAACTCGGTTTTTAACTAGATATTCGATATCAAGTGACTGGCAAAGGATTAGAGGTAGAGTTATAATAAGGCCTTTGCTATTTGCTATCGACCGAATTCCACCTCATTCATTTAGTATTGGGTACGGACGTACTTAATGTTCCCAGTAATTAGTAAAAGCCTTAAATTTCTGTCGTCCTTTGAGTATTATTCTAGCTCAAATATAGAATGGTTGACTACCTCTTGTCGAGTATTTTTTTCCTTCAAGATGTTTAATTATTCCTACAAAGAACGACGAAATGTTGTAGCTCTGTCCAAGGTAGCTGTGTTATTTTTTGTAACCCATGCATCCCTTTGATGCGTCTCGCTCCGTAATTGATTCTGATAGCTTATAAAGATTCTTCATGAGCACTCAAAGAGCTTGCGTATTTCTTTGAACTCATGGCATCATTTTTAAAACTTTTAATGTAAACAGTTAACTCGTAACACGGAAATGTAGTCTTTCTTCCCTCATCTTTGAGAATTTCCGCCCACTTGTATTTTTCGTCTGGAATAATTTATGCACGTTGAATACTTGCTCGTGCAAAACTTTTAGCTGTGGACACGATATTCATTTTCTTTGCTACGAGATGAAATTTTCTATCCAACTTCTCGATAAAAATTCTGTTTTCTTGTGATCCCAATTTCTTTCCATACTTAAATTACTTCAATAGATAATTTGAAACATATTCATTGAACTTTACCTTAATTATATAAGGTGATTCTCTTTGCAAAATAGAAGCACTTGCTTTGTCTTTTAACGTTCTTATTTATTTTAAAAAGGAGAAAAAATTAGTTATTAGAGAGTGCTGCCCGGGAATTTTCGTTCATTGTCTTATCTTACCATCATTATGAGAGTCAAAATTTGAGTGCGAGGAATTCTTTAAATTTTACGATTTCATTGATCTCATTATTTCATAGTAATTTTGAATGAATATATGTATGTAACTTCGTCACTCATTTCAATTGGCCATTTGTATACTGCTCTTGCAAATATGGGGAAAACAATATGAGTTTGTCTAATAAAAAAAACAAGCATTTCATAAGCTGGCAAACTTGGTCTGAATACCGATATAGTCCAAAATAAAATCCACACACACGAAACTGGACTGTTCTGGAACGACCGTGATCTATGCCTAAATTTCGTGAAAACAGTTTGAAGATTAGTTCAGATCAATTCAGGACACAGGGTGCAACGGTGACCTATACTGTAAAGAACTCACATCCAAAACCATGCTTCGAATGGGACACTAAGAATGGCGGGAAAAATTTATTTCGAGTCTGGACGGAACTCCGATCGCTTATCCGGTCGCGGTCATAAATTGTTCTCGTCACAAAATCGGAATTGCTGTGCACGATATCGACGAAAAATCCAACCCGGAGAATTGAACGGTAGTCTGGAATTGAGAGGCAAGTACTTTAGCAATCAACCGCAACGACTCCATCCGAAAGACCGGAATGGAAAATGATATCGCTCGTATCCGTCAGCTCCGCAAATGCACCTGGACGGCGACAGAAAGAGATTAAAGGTTCGGTTCTCGGCGAAATGTGTGGACGTACGTTTACGTGCACACACGTAAATTCGCTTTAGTACACAAAGCGAAGAGAGAAAATGCAAGGGGTGGCGAAGGAAACACACACTGTAGGAAGTGGCATAAGAGGGGAGACGGAACCGGCGGATACGAGATGGGATGCTTCTGAACTACTTATTTGAGGCAGACTCTTTGAGGCAGACTTTTCGTCGTGTGTGTGTGTGTGTCTGTACTTGTGTGACCCAGTTGAAAACTCACCAAATGTCATCTCTTGAGCTAATTTTTTTCTTTTACTTGGGTGTAAAGTTTCCGGCCGCCAAGTCTGGCTGGGAGGTGTAAAACTTTTTAATCCATACACATCCGCCAGCAAAGGAACACATCCATGCCATGTGACATGTACGAAACGGCTTCCGATTCGGGAAAGATATTTTATCTCTAGAATACTTGATTTTTTTCTATTTCGTTTAGTCATTTAAGTAAATGGCAAGTAAATCGCAAAAATTAACTATCATTTGGCCACTCTCCTAGGTTACAAGCGCCTTCAGTCGGATGTGAACATTGGAATTTCTGGAGGAAAGAGGCCGATCAACTGTGTTTTTAACACCTTTTTAGGCAGGGAATATTTTCATGCTAATCTAAACACACTTGTCAAAATTGATTGCAAATATTTATTTTTTTGAATTGTTGCCCGTGACAATTTTATTGTAACAAGATGCTATTAGGTTAGCAACGTGAATGACCAAGCTCACGGAACCTAATTTATTTAATCAAAAAGTATTGAATACCATAGTTTGGGGATCATCATAATCATACATTAAGCTAAACCTTCTAAAAACGAATATGCAATTAGTGTATCCCACCCTTTTTGTCCCACATCCCACACCCGGGCCCAAAGTGCAAAATACCACGTGGGAAAAGACTATTACATGAGTTGTAATGCCAGTTTGACCTATGAGTTCCAGCAGGCTTAATTCTCCGAAACAAATTTAATTATTATTGTAAATGGAGTTAATGAAAATACCAAGAGCATATTTTTCACCATGCCATCATACGGTATGAAGAAATTTTCACTAGCATAACTACTGCCTCACTATAATTGACAACTTCGTATGACTACTGGCATCACAGAGGCGAGTCCTCAGTCGAGTCGAGGAGATTATTTCAATCCCTTAGGAAATTATTTCGAAGACTGAGGAAATTAATGTCCTACATTTCGTGACTTCAGCAGGTGAAACTGATTCACCAGAAAATGAAGGGAGATGTGAATTAAGTGAATGTGTAGAAAATTTATATACACACCTGTGTGCGATCTTTATACGCAACTACATTATACAATGTTTTTCTCAAAGTTAATACTGGTATAACTCGTATGTTTAGATCACTTAGTAGGAGGGAATCACTCGCTTGGTAGAGACGTAGTGTGGCAGATGTTTCAGTACCGTAGGTGTTCAGCAGCACCAACTTCGTGGCGTTCGATCCAAGACACTGAGACCCAAGAACCATCTGGGCGTCTGGAGCAGTTGTTAACCTCTGTATTTTTTTACCCTGGCTACGTAACTCGGGAGTTATCTGATAGTAGTGTTCCATTATAAGAAAGAAGGATATGGAAAACATAGGCATCATTATAATCAACCTATTTGCGCAGGTACTAAGTTTCTTTCGACCAATTACACCCCATATTCCACTTTTCCCTATCCCTCCTCAATGTTCTCCATTCTTCGAACTACATATCATCTCCGCCTTTCTCCTTCTTCCCTCACCTCATCTCAACGTACCTTATGTCATATTCTTAGGCAAACGGTTCCTTTTGATTGTGAGTGGACTATCCAATTATTTTTCCTTTTTTTTAATAAAGTCGATCACAATACTTTCCTCGTTTATTGTCCTCAGTTATACCATATTCCTTACTGTATTCATCCACTTAATGCTCAAAACTATCCTTCAAATCCACACATCAAAGGCTTGTATTTTTATTTTGTCTTTTTAAATGAGGAATAACTTTTTACAGGCGTATTAGAACAAAATCAATCACTTTAACGCATCCTTTTTTTCTCAGATCAATGTCGATTGCACTACTTAAAATTGTTTTTCTTTTCCCTAAACAATTTGTTATCCGTCCCTATTCTAGCTCTCCCTTCACTTGCCCACCTCCAGTTCTCTAACACTTTCATACCTGGATATTTAGAACTTACCACTAGTTTTAGTCTCACACTTTCCATGATTACTTCCATCAATTCAGCTTCTCTCACTTTCATCAATTTATTTTTCTTTTCATTTATCCTTGCATAGTACTTTCCTTCCATGCTTCCCGATTTTTCCAACAATCGATTCACTATCCGCGCTTTCCCCTCACAAGTATAATATTATTAGGAATCATACAAAATTTTTATATGATTCTGTAATCGCAGTGGAATTTATTAAAAGTCTGCAGCACTCCGCATCAAGTGAAGAATGAAGGCTAAGTCAAAAGAAAAGCGTGATCGTCCCTAGAAAAAAATGTGACGAGGTAATATGTGAAAACTTTCGAAAAATATCCTGAATATTCAAGCAACAAAGTCTTTGTAAACAATATATTATGAGAATAAAAAAATAATTACCACTAGTTATTTGAGAGTCCTCACAATTACTCGGCCAAGAATGTAGAGAGAAGCGGAAAAATGAAGATGAATTACGATTCAGAAGCAATTGAGAAAAAGAAGAACTCCTGCTCCTAGTCTCTTTGGCAACATGGAATGAAACATAGTTATACTTGTATTACATATCTTGTTATAAATTTACATGTATTACGGCTTAATACTGATGGACCTCTTTGAAAGCGTAGATAGCAAAGACAAATTATGCTAAACATAGATAAAAAGCCCAAATAAATAAAGTAAAAAGGTGGAATGCCCATTATCGCAACCGATCGTTGTTACGTATATCAAGAAAGCAATGAACAAGACCAAAGGAAATACAAATGGCGATGCGCAGATGCAAAGTGGAAGAATTAGTATGAAGCGGTTTGCAGATCACAAAGTGCCCTTAGTTTGAGAGAACTAAATGAAGGATAAAGAAGAACTATGATTCAATGCTATTGGGAAAAAGTTATAACACGTAGATATATAATGGTAAAAAAACTATGGCTATTGTCAAAAGCCGATGGAAGTTTAATTTTTAGTGCACCAGTCCTTGTTTCACATAAACTCAGGTATTAATGACGAGTAAAGAAAGGTAATGCAATACCCCCATCCGTTATTAGTTTTTTTAAAAGATAAGATGCGAGTATATCTCTGGCATATGCTATATCTCTGCTATCTATTTTAGGTTCTTGGATGTTTATTTTTCCTACCTATGAATAGATCCAATAATATGTCGGTGATTCATAACTTCCTTTTAATGCCTTTTATTTTTAAGAATTTCTCATCTGCCTCATTCGACCTTCCGTTTTTTTTATTAATTTTCATGTCTTAGCTGGAGTTAATCATATTTTTTTCCAGTAATTACCATTCCTCATTACTATTTCCATCTAAGATAGGTTCAAGATAAAGCCCTGCACCCTTTCCTTAATATTGAGTGCTAACGTCCCTACTTCTTGCTAGAGCTTCCGTCAAGATATATTTCTTTGATTGTCCTACGTATATAGTATATATATATACCTTGCTCCTTCTCGTAGCTCCTTTCCTTCTAGTATATTTTAACATTTCCAGAAAGTCGGCCTATATCCTATAGGAGGCTTGCGGGGTATCATGCAGATGCAAATACATTTTAGCTCGAAAGTAGCAAATCCATCTCGTTCTTCTCTCCCTCATTTGTTCCATATAGTCTTTCACACCACGAATCCTGCGTAAAATTCTTCATATCTTATTTCATCTCTCCATAGATCTTCAGCATCCACCTCCAGCACACACGATTGTTATAATCCTATAAAATGCTAAGCTATTCTGTTTCCTTCACCTATTTCTAATCTTCCCTTCAGCACATCTTGAATTTGGGCTAACGCACAGTTTTTCTCTACATTATAATCGCTGACGCAAAAACCACTGCAGTAGGGTTTGAAGCTTTAATCCAGATCTTCCAATTAATGTTCCAATAAAATATAGTTAATTTCGAATTTAATTTCTCCATCACGTATTATTCTCCATGTGATCTCCATCGATAGTTTGGAAAAAATGTGAGTTCTACTTCAAGGGGGCTGAACTCATGCAGTCTCTTTCATCTTTCATTTCAATTTACCGAGTCCTATTAACCTACTCTCTCTCTCTCTCTCTCTTTCTCCTCTCTCACATTCTTCCCCCTACCTGGAAATAGCTTCCTAATCTCTTAGGATTAAAAATTTTCCTTTGCCTTTGAAGTTCTTACGCACTTCCTCTATGACTTATGGGAAAATTTTATCAACTTTTCTTCATAATTTCAACAAATAATATATATCTATTTGCCAAACGTTTTGCCCGCCTTAGTATATAGTATACTATGCCAATGCCACCAGGAAAATCGCCTAATTGCAACGTAATTCTTAAATAAATAATAAATATATCCTCAAGGAGGGATGATGACTTCACTCACTCTGCAGCCCACTTTCGCAGCACTATTCCCACTCTCGCATTTCCATTTATGGATTATATTTCAACTGCGTTGTAGTTGCCGCTGCGTTAGTCATCTTCTTCTGGTCATATCACTTCTCGAGAGTGTATCTGAGATACCTAAGTTCATTTTACTCATTTCAACGAACCGACATTCCATCTTTCACACATCCGAAGTGATCTGACACTCAACAACCCGACTCTAAATTGAACCGGCGCGGTTGGCTAACCATTCTTTCTGGTGGTCCGGATCTCCCGCTCGGAGATCTAAAATACACCTGGAGCTCCTTGTTCACTACGTCCGAGGTTTGATTAACTAAGTGATAGTTGACTCGGAAGTGTTTCAACATGTATTTTTCTTAAAAGTAAAAAAGCAATAGTTCTGACTTCCAATTTGTGGAATAATGGCTCAAGAGGTTTCCAGACGTCTTCTATGTCGCATCATCTTTTTTGCTGATATAATTTTTAATCACACCTGCGATGAAAAGTAAGTTGCTCTGTTGACATCAATATCTCCACCTTTAACCATTAGGAAGACTGCGTTTTCATCCTTCTAAGTAACTAGTCATCTATTGATTGACGACAGCCATTCGCCAAGCAATGGTACATTCATAAAATGTTTTAGCACGTCAATACCGTTCCGAGCTCAAGGATATAACCTTAAACCTGCAAGCAGTTTCTTATTTTCGTCAACTATTAATTCGCTAATTAGACTCTTATTTTGCAGATAACCTGTACATTTAAAGTTCGAGTCCATTACTAATCCGACGGACGCTCTCGGTGACTGAAGTACGACCCCGAGTATCGTTGCCGCTGTCCTGGGTACCCACTTATTTCATGGGTTCCTATTCCCGGTCTTTACCCAACGTTCGCAAAATACAGGTATATGCCGTCCTTTCCCCCAAATTTTCTACCGAGTGCTTCGAAGCTGAATTTTTATTACAAGAATGAATCTTCATCTCCTTGCGTGTTAATAGTATCACCGAAGATGGTGCCAGCACACTTTCCGGTTTTGTCAAGATCTGCTCGCGCTGAAGCCTACGGCTAAAACTAAATGAATTCACAGCTGTGTGGAGGTCGTCCTCAACGTGAATTCTAGATTCTCATATCATTTTTCCGATTCGAATTGCGAAATCCTTGATTTTTCGAAACGATTGGGTAATTTTCCCCATTTTTCTCAAATACATGAAGAAACTGAGACACCTCAAGCCTGAAAAATTCCGGACTTCACCTAAGCCCTAACAATTCCCGAACTTTTCTCTTTTTTCTGATTATTCTGACTGAGTGGCCACCCTGCTGTGAGTGATAAGAGAAGGAAAAATCGTTTCGTGATTGGCACTCTTGGCCCTTTCCCAGCCACTGTGCATTGCAATATTAGGACAGGTTTCCTCCCAAATAGTATCGTCCTAATGCTTCAATATTTGTACCTTTAAACATTAAATATTATATATTACCCCATACTCAAATAAGGAAAGGTATTACACCCCTAATATTCTCCTATCCCTTTCCATACGATTTTAATCACAGAGTTTTTACAATTCTCTACGGCAAATACCAATATTAGAGTTTTCATCGAGAGCAGCAGTGCTCCCTTTAACATTGAAAGCTGTGTGTACAAAATCATTGAATTTATTATTATTTTCTTCATATTCGACACCAAATTTCAGTGTAAGCTTTGCAATTATAGAGTTTCTAAAAGTAAGTTTAATCCTAACAATTCCCAGATTTATACTCCGCTTGCGATAACCCTAAATATTTTTGTATTTTCCAGATATTTAGTAATTAAATCATCAATAAAGGTGAAATATTAGAAGTCATGCGATTTTAAGGTAATCACGAAAAAATCTTTTTTCATGAACGTTGCATTTGTTTGCAATATGTTTTCATAAGGATGATAAATATTATATAAAACTATATCAAATATTATAATAAAATTAAATCAAATCTATAGCGATTTTCATTATTTTTACAATTGGAACTTTGGGACAAAGAACTGAGTCACCGTTAAAGATCTTATTCAGATAAAAGTGTTCTCATTATAGTTGACCATAGATTGTAAAATCGAGAAGAATTATCTGCTTCGCTTTGGAAGACTAGGCATAAACATTACCTTACATTACCCATTTACCGTGTCTTGCTTAAATTTTAAGTTTATCAGTTATCAGTCATCATTCAAAAGACATAATTTTTCAAAACTGAACTCCATCGTCGATAATTCAAAAAAGAAAGAGTTTATTCCATAGGGTTGGAGTAATTGAAGTATTATAATATATTCCAACGAGCTGGAAAAGCTTTTCTTTGATAATTTAGATTTCATAGCATTTTGTCTTTTTTTGGTTTACCAATGGTTAATCGTGTTCTTTTTAGGCTTATGAGAAACGAAATCTTCACACCCTAAAGAGCATGAGAAGGAGAGAAACCCAAATAATTGTTAAGAGTAACCGAAAAAGTAAGATTACCGACTGGCACATACTATGTCACAATTGCATCTTTTGAAATCAGCCATGGTGTGACTCGAATAGGAAAGGAAAACACGCTTACAAGATAGTCGCTTAACGAGTGCGTACGAAGTATCCGCAACTGCTCGACAACCTAACTACATCATTTCTTGTAAAACAGCGGTCGCGGTCGTAATATCGAAAAATCTTTGGGGATTCTAATCTGGAGGCAGTCCGAAATAATGGGCTCGGGAGCAAGTTCTTCCTTCTCTCATTCGACGTTGCATCCGGCATTTAGAGCTAAGGTTTTGCCTGAAGATATTTCAAATAATGGGGGAAAGATGCAGGGGATGAAATCTAGGGATGTACACCCCGAGAGCCTTCGTTTGATTACAAACTGTACTGTTCTATGTTCTCATGATGCCAGAGGGTTGAAACAAATATCTGTTACGAGTATAGAATGAATGAAGGGAAATTCAAAGGGAAATATGTACGAGCACGACGGAGGACCGAGGACATCGCTTTTGAAATCATAAAACACTACCGTTAAAAAATCAAAAATCTTCAAATAAATAATTATGGATCCAAATTTTATATATACGCAAAGTGGAAAATGTTTCCTTTGCAAGTGTCATATGTTTCACTTATATTTGATAAAAATATTTCAACGGCAGCACTTGAAATGCAGCAGTCATCCAAATACGATACTTGTCTTGCCTGGTAACTTTTAGCACAGAATGATGAATTTATGGAAACCCGAAAGAATAAAATATTTTGAAGAATTTTTCAGATGGTAAACTTCAATAGGGGTTTTAGATAGGTAGGATAAAAATAACTATCAGTGGAATCATATCTACGGAATTGTTTTGCTAAAACATTTAAATAATCACCACTTGAAAATAATAAGATACTACCTTAAACCCATTTAAAATAATGACGTTGTTGTTTGCGAAATAAAATAAACCCACAAACAAATTGATAACAAAGCGAAGGATGAAAGAACATTTTCCATATATTTTAAAACACCAAACAGCAGTTTTGTTTTTCACTTTTATTATGTAAGGATGAAGAAAGAAGGAGTTGGATTTTAGAAGTTGGAGAGAACAATGAGACATCGTTTCAACTGCGTACGCTGCTGGTGCGTTACGCCATAACTCACCCTTTAACGGTCTCCGAGTTTTTATTTCTGGTGAATAAATTAACAATCTAAACCGCGCAACTCATTGTGGGGAAATCATCAAATTCTGCGGTAAGAATATATCTTTTTTTGTGATTTCGCTAGTCAAAATTAGTTTCATGGCATTCAGTTGAACGAAATCAGCAGGACGTCTATTGAATTCACAAGGTTGACATTCCTTGGCATCTGAGGGCTTATTGGTATCGAGGAGCATTGCAGTTAGTCCATCAGATAATACATTCAAAGCCGTGCTCGACCCTGAGCCCAATCCTTCGCCCTTGGAGAACAATATGTTTCCATAACTCTAAACCTTGGTCATCATAGTCTCCCTCTGAATGGATCAAAATGAGGAAAGAATTTGACGACTGGTTTGTGGCAGGAGGATTAGCGCATCAATTAGCCCTCAATTAACGAAATCCACGCAAGGACGCATACAAAAGGTGTTTCCTTTGCTCCCTAAGGTCATTCTTCTCAGAGCACTTCAACGAGAGAATAGTCGCAAGTGAGAAGTGATTGCGTACACTTTCCTTCGCGAGGTTTGTGGCACTTTTTCAAAGGAAATTCTCTTCAGAAAAAATATCTACGAATCTCGTGGAGGAAAATCTGATTCGATAGATTGCTGCGATTGGCATTTCTAAATAATATTTTTTAAATTACCCCTGATGGTTCAATGACTTTATTGCAGCTGAAAATAATTTTCCTCCGCCGATGTGTATACGATAGACACAACGTATGGATTATGCCAGGATTCGAGAACTCGCTCGAATACTATATATGGATTCTCGAATCGAGGCGCAGTAGCCGATTCCCAAATCCTGTGTGCTCGGGTTACCCGCTCTCTAGTAACAACGAATCAATTACGGTGAAATTTATTCGAAGTTCTTTAAAATTGATTAGAAATGGATCAGTATATTTCAAGGTATCTTCCCGCAGATTTATTCCAAATTCTTGGAATGTAAAACCGGTTCAAATGTTACTCTATGCGCGATATTTTGATACGTTGATTGGTGTGGTCCGTGGTTGCAAATGAATGTCTGAAATAGGATAAATATTGATCGGCACCTGAGAGAAAATTAGAATTTCATGATATTTCATCAAGAAAACATTCGTTCAATTTCGGTTGCTTTGGAAAAAACGAAAAGTCACACAGTCAATCGGCAACGAATAACATGTAAAATTCTAAATGGGTTACTTAATAATTATTTTTGCGTCATCATCACCCGTTTTTAATGAGCTATCATTATTTTTAATCAAGAATTATAAATGCAAATGGAAACTGCGCGAAATTGGTCATTAATGTTAATTGTAAGCTAGAAATGTGAAAACAGAAGCAGGCTATTAGATAAATATTAATTATTAAATATGAGCTCTTTGAATAATTATTTGCAAATCGTCAGGATATGCATTCATTTGGATATACGAGTGTTTCAGCCACCGTTTTAATATAAGCGATGTAAACCGTAACGCCATAGTTTTAAACTCGCATTACTATTATCATTTCGTGAATTTTCCGTATTAAAATTATTTAAGTCTCAATAATATAATCAATTCGAAAATACATTCAAACTTTCGAGTGGGAATCGATAGTTTTCTGATCGATGGATTTCCCAACAAGCGAAGATACAAGTATATACGCGTGGAATAATTTAAAATAACGTTGAAGATAGTCTGAACCTCTCGGGTTGGCATTTTTTTGTTGAACATTTTCGTCTAGATTTTTATCTAAAAATTATTACTATCCCATGCGTAAATTCAATCGACTGAATCATTTGAATGCATGTAATTTATGAGACCAAAAATAAAACACGAAACCTATTTAAGCGTATAATACGATTTTCAGAATCGTTCAGTTGTGTATATTTGCCGAAATATAAGTCAACAGCAATTAAAACGAGTGGAAATGAGTCCTTCAGTTTTTTAGGAAGCCATAAAATATGAATCACCTCTAACATTAATATTTTAATTATTTAAATTACCTTGTTTCCGTTGGAAAAAAGTTGACTAAATGACTGTTATTTTACCAATTACGTTCTGAAGTAATTATTGTATTATACTAATAAATAATTGAAGTAATGCAAATGGTAAGGTATAAAAGAATAGAACATCTATGACCGGTTTGATAATTAACGCATTCCTAGTAAATGCATTCAAGCGTATGAATGTAATATTTATAGATGTCAATGCATGCTATTAGTGTGCGTCGCATATTGAGGTAATGACCAAATAATCACGTGTTATATCTTTGGACAACCAAATCTAAAACCTTAATAATCAACAATTAGATCACTGGAATGAACGGTAAATCAGAGACGGCAGATGAAGTGGCCTTCCAACCATATATGAGTGAATTTAATGCGTCTAATAGATAGATGAGCTCTGTCTTCACCCACCGAACCTACATACGCTTTGATTACTGCGTCATTAGTCATAATAAATAAGAATAACATACACACATTTTGGACAAAACATCTACAACAACTGCAGAGAATACAGCAAAGAGAGAATAAAATAAATTTTAATCATAGTAGATGAATGAATTTCATTGACATTAAAATCATTTGTATACATGGTTAAAACAAGTAGAAACACAAAGATATGATAACCGGAAAAACTAGACAATATCAATAAACATTGCATTGATATACGTAGCTAATGCTTCAGTAGTTTCAAGTTAAGTGCTAATTTGATTGGAAACAGTATAGGAAATGAATTTATAAATAAAATATACCTTTAACTCAAGGAAAAATCAATAATAAAATATATAAATATTTTAATAATATAATATAATGCATAATATAATTTTAGGGATTGAATTTGTATTTAAAATGTCTTTTCTTTTCACAATCCTTTGGAAAATACTTGATGATAAACCATGGAGACTTTTAAACAAGGAAATTAACTACTTTGCTTTTAATATTCCGATGACTCATACGTGTAATAAACGTACAATGGTAACCGCGTTAAATACTATTAATGATGAGATGAGAACATGGAAAAAGGCTACTGAAAATCACTCTTTCAAGTTTTTTCATGATTTCGATTACGATCCGTGCATGCCTTATACCTCATGACCAAGATTTGCAGAGTAGGTATGATTCAGCGATTAAGCAACATGAAAATCTGTGATTTAATATGGCCTGCACCGAAAGGTCAAAAAGTGATCTATGGGAGAAATATGTGCGCTAGAAGGATTAGCGATTACGTATGACTAGTCTATCTACGCAACTACACTGTATAAGGTTTTGTCTGTCCATAAAGATAAAATTGCTTTGTGCATGAAAATTCGGCGTGAGATATCCATGACGATTTTTCCGCAAAAGTCGGTCCAGTTAATTATTTACATTTTTCAAATTCTAGAGAGGAGGGTATATTTGAAAATGAGTAAAAAACTCATAAATAAAATAGAATATGATAAAACAGAATGGGCACCGTCAGTTGCATATAAATGGATTACCTTGCGCTAAATAGTTGGGAAACGATTATGCTTTCTTTTCTGCGTTGCTATTCATTATGTTTCAGGTTATTACCTTTCATATCCAGAAATAAGCAGCATTGGACTACGGAAATGACTTCCAGGTTTAAAAATATACTCCGCTAAAATTACCGGCTATTTAAAATTCTAGACCAAACAATTTACCACATCCCTGTAAATAATGCGGCAATTACTAAAAGAAATGTACGCAATGAATGAAGCATGAAACTAATTTAACTATGTTTGTTCAGCATGAAGTGTCAGGAAGGGAATAAAAATTGATTACAGCCGATCATTTGGATGGTTATAACCTCGTCCCATAGAAATTTTAATTTAATTCAAATGGAGAAGAAACAACTAGTCATTAATTAACATTAGAAAATGATGTATTATTTTAATTTTTCACATTCACAACTATAATTAAATATGATGTATTTTACAATGCTTTGGTTGAAAAAAGTGCATTCGTCCAAGTAGGAAGAGCCATTCGTGAGATTTCATTGAAATGAAATAGTTTCAATTTTTAGCATTAGTTCAACAATAAACGTCGGCATAACCGGAGTTCCAACCTGCCAAGGATCCGGCGTTTAACAGGGACTTCAGTTTAATTCAAAGTTGGCAACATTTTAAGACAAAATCTTTCCAAGTAATTTTCAATTTCGGTTTCATCATGTGCCGGCAACTCGTTTTCTCTTTTATTAATGAACACAGAAGCACACTTTCTCTCGTCACACTCCTCTTGGTGCCATCTCGGGATAAAATCACAGGAGCGCTACATGACTTCTTGAACCAAAGAAATAAGGAGAATATGGCCGAAGATAGCTTGAAAGATTCACGACCTTAAACTTATTAAAAAATTAAAATCAAAAGGGATGATGAGGAAACTCTGAAACAGATGTAATTCTTTTACTAATACGATAAAAATAAAAACATAATCACAGTAATCAACTCTAAAGGTCGGTTTGTAGAGTTCACCCAGCACTACGCCCGAGTGCGTGTGAAATTCACACATCAGCTTTGGGGGACCTGTTCCTTTCCCAGTGCGCAATAAAAATATTAGCATTAATTGAGGTGAATACAATGTTAAAATTCTAGACTCGATTATATTATGCACCTAAAATATGATGTTAATGCATCTTATTTATGCACTGGTTCAAAACATTTCAATTGATGTTTCGAAGGGCTAAACTTATCAGTTAATTTAAATTAACAAAAGTATATCCTTGATAAGATATAAACCGAAATTAGCATGAGTTGCAATGATGTTTCAGTTGATACTTCCATTTTATAATACGAATAATTCGTTGAATACGAGGCGATATTTATGGCGATGAAGAGTAACACATGCGTATTCATGAACTGACTATTATTTTTGCAATATACTCGATTGAATAAGGACGCTGTTAAAAGAGGACTATCTCGAACCACACTGATGCCCGGTGTTTACTATCAATTTCTCCTTGAGTTTAGCTTGGATGAGAGCGTGTGTGCGCCGGCTGATTGATACAAAATTGAAATCTTCTCCGGCGATGAATACCCAATCTCCACGGACATAGCCTTCCGTTTCATGCCGACATAATTTGATTCGTCACCCAGCAGCGCACGATTTCCGACAGATACCAATCAAGCAATCATTTTCTCCGGAGTAGAAGATATGAATACTCTTCTCTGAACGTGCGTGTGATACGTCTTCCTCGGTTTTTCCACCTTGAACAGTGGAGTGCATTGTAGAAATAAAGAAAAACAAGAAGTACAGATAGATATATTTCGTATCACACATCAAAAGAATATCAATGAGATTGTATGCGTGACAAAATATTAAGATTTCGCGAAGATTCACAGCCTGGAATTCATTAAAACATCAGTACTATAGGTTCAACAAATATTTAGGCTGCAACTAAAGAAAAATAAATCATAATATTACCGGCTGGAATTTCTTAAATTTACATTAATTCGGATACTGCGAATTGGAGTTTTACGGCGTATGAATATTGGGGTGTGGAAATTTGAATTAAATAAATATCATGGCAACTAATTAACGGTTCCTGCTTTTGTAAGTTACCATAATCTTCAATCAATTGATTACTTCCGTTATTTTCGCGAAAATGGGATGGATTCTTAGTCCTCCAAAATCGCGGAAATATCAAATCCTTGATCAATGTGAAATTTATCATCCTTAGTCCAGTCGATGGTGTGGAAACAATAAAAATCAGAATTCTTTTTGAGAATTAAATGCCATCTAAACAAAATTTTGAAAATCTACACTCCATTGACTATCTTCCTATCTAATTCTGTCTTTCGTATATTCTGTAATAAAATGCATATTACCTAACAATATAATATAAGAGGTTACAAAACGAAGTTATACAGGGATCTGAAATGCCCAAAGAAGGTGGATAAAAAGATTCTGCAATGATATGAAAGACAGCATAAAGAAGGAAAAAACCGTAATAAAATTCAAGCTAGAATTCCGTCGCTTGCTATGTTCCGACGTTAGACGGAAAACGAAATGCCATTGTACCAGATATAAGAATAGGAATATGCTAATATAAGTTGACGACATAGGAAACAGGTTGAATGAGTACACCGAATAACTGTATGATGGGTGGAAACCCTTGGAAATGACTTAACGAAAGATGATAGCAGGTGGGCGAAGGCGACCATTATGCGTCGTGGACGAAGATGACGGTGCCCTGGGAAGTGATTTCGAATGAACAGTGATAGGCCTACAGGTATCACCTCTACAGACATCTACACAAGGCGCCCTGAGAGGATTGAATCAAGGAGAATATTACCAATGTGCTAGGAGGTATTTCAAAGGAAATCCCATTTGTAATAATCAAGGAAAGTAACGAAAGGGGAAGATTGACGGAGAACTTTGAAAAGAGCATAAAGATTGTAATACCGAAGAAAACGACGGCCAAGAGATGTGAGAAACACCGAAGGTGGAGTATATTTTCAAGAATAATGTAGCAATGAGAACGAATAACCAAATTATGAAAGGGAAGCCGAAGTATAAATCGAAGCCAGCCTGTCGTAAAATAAATTCGAGTCCAGGAGAAACGGAGAAAT
Source organism: Hetaerina americana (assembly GCF_022747635.1). Classification (NCBI taxonomy): domain Eukaryota; kingdom Metazoa; phylum Arthropoda; class Insecta; order Odonata; family Calopterygidae; genus Hetaerina; species Hetaerina americana. Next base: position 66,896,105 of record NW_027286985.1, on the reverse strand, counting down.
GAGGGAAGCCATACAAGTCTTCAGGATATTGGTAGACAAAATTAAACACATCAGGAAGCTATTGTAATTTACTCTGTTGGACTTGGAGCAAGCATCTTGTTGGATGTTCATATTATTGGAAACGATTGACTTGGGTCAAAAGGGGAGAAGAGTGATATCAGTTTAGGTATATAAGAAGTAAATAGCCATCATGCAAATGAAAGACGAAAGGAAAATAAAAGTAAAAATTAAAAAAAAACAGTTAGAATTGGACGCATTACTTCACCATATACATTTTCTGCATGCTTGGAAGAGGCAAAGTGCAAGGAAAAGCCATGAAAGGGATCAGGATGAATGGGAAAATAACTATCATACTCTGCTTTGCAGTCAATAATAAAGATACATAATACTCCGCAAGACGACGGCGACGCAAGGGCTTGTGGCGGGAGGCGGCGGCACTAGCTATACGTGCATAACTTATTAATTCATACATGGCTTTATTGGCTTATATACAAAAACACTCGATTTAGATTTTCTTATGACTGCGTATTTTGTGTGGAAAGAAAGAATATTTAATTCGTCGGTGTCTTTCTTATTTTATCCCAATGGTCGATCCACCAAGATTTGCAGGGACCTCTCTGTTTCCATTATAATTGCCTCGGTGACGCTAGAAAACCTAGGTTCTCAGTCTCCTGCTCCCTAAGAGGATCAAGAGGCTCTCAGACTGATTCCTCCAACATACCCGTCACGCTTACTCTCTTCTTGTAGTAGTTTTCCTTCAATTCTGACGGATTTCCTCTGACTGCTATTGCTGCATTGAATTTTTCGTCCAAGGATCAAAAATACTTGCCGTATAATCCAAATGTGACCAAACTAAAGGATGTAACACCTCTCTCTTAACTTTTCGAAGTTTTGAAGTTGAATCGCTTGGAAGCTAAGTTAACGTCGAGACGCCTCGAACAATAATTTCGTCAAAGTTTCATTTTATCTTGTGAAATGTGGCTATGAGGATTAGCTCTAAGGGTAAAGGTAGGTTTTTCATGGACCCAGGGACGATTCGGTACTACACTTCTAGACTAGTCTTACACTTGAGCTACTAAACGAAAGGCCCTAAATGATTTTTCGATACCATATCTCTTTGAGAAACTACACACGGCACAGATAAAGAAACTGACCCCCCTACCCTGATTGTGAATTTAAGACGTCGTTGCGCTCGCAATAAGGTGTGCGCTTACCCCACCTAACAAACCAGCTTTCTCCATCCGTTAACCGCACGTGTGCTGTCTGAGACACATACACATTTCGGTTAAGTGTGGACTACCCCTTCAGTCTACCTCTATATTCTGAAAATAATTTTATTGACTTCAGTTTACCCTGTCATACGCATATTCTTAATCCAAGAAACAAATAAATGCATGCTGGCTGTATTCCATATTCCTTTTTATAGGTGATCGTAACTGCTATATCATTATGTATGCCTTTCCCTTTCTTTTTAAAACTCAAAATGACATTCCCCTCATATTCATTTGCCGTTTCCTCGATCATTTTTATGATTGAATTTGGAGCAAAATATTCTGTAACCTGTGAAGCCAAGCTCATGTTCCTATTTCTATCTGTCTCTCCTTGGGATGGGAATCAATACTATTCTGCCAAAAGTGAGAAGACTACTTTCACGAAAATGACTTAGCTTCAATATGGCCATTCGTAAATGCTTAGAATGAACCTGTGAAAACTAGCCCTTATCTACTTTTCCGAAATATACCAAAACTGAGAACACTGAACCCAGTTTATGGAAGTATACCGTCCACTGGCGGTCGCATTTGTCAACCTTCTGCAACGTAATCGAAACCATCCGAACTTTACCGTAGAAAAGTCTCGGATAATAATGAAAATGTTCGTGAACTGATTGAGACAGCTATAATAAACATAAAAATGTAGTGACATCCGAACAATTCGATATTGCGAATCCGGAAAAATTGAGTAGCCTACGTTACAACATAGTGTAGTATGGTCCGTCATTCTTCCCGATAAATATTTGTAATGCAATCTTCCCCAATAAATTTCCTTAAAAATTCTTTTTAGGACATTTAAAATATGATTCATTGAGGTTTATTTGGGAAGCACAAATATTCCTCCTTATCAAAGGACGCCTTTGAAGCTTTCTGATTAAAATTTTAGCCTCAATCATTTAATCGTAAACATATACTAACGAACGTAAATCAGGGTTAAACTTGTGTATCAGAAGAATTGCTCCTTGTAATCATTTATCTTAGAAGTATTAATAGTTTTTTCTTAGAAGTATTAATAGTTTTTTTTAGCTTTGATAGTTATTTTACCATGTGAAGGGTAACAAGTTTTGTTGTATCCTTTCGCTGACTTTGGAAGTACTCCTTCCTAATTACAGAGTGAGCTTTTATTTTGTTTCACTTGATTTTAAAAGAAGACAGGTTGAGGTTAAATTCAGCGAAATATTTCTCTAAATTAAAAGGGAAAAATTGAATTAATTAGCAATGCAGAACCTAACCGTGACAAATAATCGAAATTAACCTGTCTCAACAAAAATGGGTTTTATCATCGTGAAACAATGATAACAGTTGGGAAATCATGCTAAATAAGAACTAATGTTACATTTAATGGCGCATTCCAATTTATTTAAAAATCGTAAACACAGGGGTAGAATTCGATGAAGACAATATAAAATGGATCCCTAGCTAAACTTACAAAATATTTTAAGTATTTTTCGCTGTACACTGAGACAAAAGTCTAGAGTTTAACATGAAACCTACAGTGAGCCTACAACTTATGGAATGGGAAGCGCAAGACTGATTTTAAGTCACGTGTCGTCAAGTGAGAACAAAAATTGGTGAACAGGATTACAGGAAGCAGGCGATTAGTCGCCGTCAATGTCATGTAGGAATATGCAAATCATTTCTTCTGGTTCTCTTCCCATCGCACCTACCAACAGAGACGCAGTCAATTTAAAAGGAATGTTCGCATAATGGGGAAAATGCACCACAAAGGAAAAGTTGAACATTTCGCGAAAATTATTTCGAAAAGATCGTTACGTCGCAAGCACGAAACGTAATCATTCGAGCAGGAAGGTATTTCTTTCTTCCGCTCAGAGTTCGTTTCGTCCCGGCAATAATCCCAGGCATAATAACAAGTGTGTCTGTCCAAAAGAGATCAAAAAGCAAGCATAGCATTACCGCTTGAACAAAACCTTTCGGCGACATCTGTCGTGTGGGAGTCGATCAAAAAGTTTCTGCGAATCCCCTTCCTCCTGTTTCAGCCTTATTTCCCCTCCCACACGGAGAATCCACCCCCACCCCCCCTGTGCTTCTCACCCCCCACACGTCACCCCTCCCCACGTAATTTTTTTCTAAGGGCTCACATTCTCTTTCCTTCTCCCCTCACCAGGAATAGATGGGTGATCTTTTTTTTAAATCATTTTCGCCTTTTACTTTTTTCGTAAAAGAAGGGTGCACCGTCGAAAAAAAAGGCGGCACTATGAAACTCGAGTGCCAGGGTAAACGGTTTCGTACCCCTTTTCTCCGCAGTACGTTGACCTCCTGGGGTAGGCTTTCAGGGCGGAGGTTGTTGGGGGAGCGGGGGGACGAGGGGGAATGAGGAGGGTGGGGAAAGAGGAGGAGGAGGAGGACGGAAGGCGAAGAGGGGAGAAGCGAGCGGAGGAGGTTTGAAGGGAAGGGGGAAGGAGGGGGAGAGAACGTAACGACCGCGACATCAGAATGGTACTGGAGCCGAGAGGAACGCGAGGGTTTCTTTCTTTTTTTTCTCTCCCCCTACCCTTTTTTTTAAAGTGGAACGATAATAAACGACCTCCCCTCCAAACCTCAACTACCCTTTCCCTCTTTCTCTCTCTCTCTCTCCCGCCTCTCTTTTGTTTTTCTGAAATTGTTTGCTCCGAAACGTTTCGAGGGATCTTCAGTCGTTGCCGGCGCAGCGGAACTCAATGAAATTAGTGCGGGCTCGGGTGGAAGCGAAGACATGTCCCTCCTTTCTTTCTTTCTTTCCCTCCCCCCCGCCCCTCCCTCCCCCTTCCTGAAGCTGAAGAGAATTTCTTTGCATTCACTCGACGTGGAATATTTCCTTGGGAGGTCTCCCTATTTTTTCGCGACACGCCTCCTCGACATGATACACAAATAAAGGGAGCTCGACTAAACACACCCAAAAAAAAATCTGTTCCGCGGGGGTGTCAGTGGAATGGGAAGAAATATCCGACGGAATTCGTTTGAAAAACATTCGATTGCGTAATACTGTAGGAAGTTTGAGCAGTGTTTGGACTAAAATGATCTTTCGTGGTACTTGGAGGAGAATCACTTGTGGAAGACGTTGAGCGCAAAGTAAAAAAAACGGAATGGCGGTGAAAGTTTGTGGGCTAAGACGTTATCCGCATTATAAATTGCAAAATAAAATGTTTTGCATGAGTTTCGGAAACAGGACAAATGTTGAAACGTACATTAGAATGTACTGTTGATATTCCTTTCCATAAATTTGTGATAGAAGCGGTTTTATCCATCACTGCTGATGTAATTTCCAATTGCATAAGATTTCCGCACTAGCACTGAAATTATTCTTTGTATAATTCATCTTTTATTTTTACTCAAGTACCTATCAAATCACTAATTTTCATTTACGATAAAAAAGGTTGGAATGATAAGGCTGGATATACACGCTGAAAAAAAAACAGAATTACAATATTGCGTAAATGTAACAGGGATTTTGTTCTTCATTTGGAGAAAATTCTTTTGGTTTTAACGCGCAAGTTTCATATGACTATGTTTAATAAATATGATTTTTTTTAAAGTATGAATTATTCACATCGGCTAAAAACGCTTTCAGAGCTTTCAGTTCTACATAGGGGGGTCAAGTCAATTATCATGGCGTTAAATCAGGTCGTCAATACCTCAGAATTAAATCAGCACGAAATAATTACGCAAAGAGCAGACTTCTTTTAAGAGAAGTCTCATAAAAGGGGATATCGATTTAGCAAGCCTTGCAAGCGTAAAAAAAAACCCATTGGTCATTCTGCGCCGAAGGCTGTGATTAATGCCAGTTGCTGCAACACATCAGCGAGCACGAGTGATCAACGGCATTGGAATGCTTTTGAAATGGGACGATTTTCCGAGAGACAGGTCATACGTAATGCTCAACTGGCCCTCTTGGTTGGCCGAGAAAGACACGTGATGTTTTGTTTGGGCGCAGTAGGTCACACGCCTAAGTAGCGGCGGCGGATAGTGATAGCATCCTTCTCTCTAGGTTGTTGAACTTGCGTCTTGATGTGAGAACATGCCGCGGCCAATGCTGGTCTTTCTAAGGACACATAATGTGTACTCCAGGTTATGGCCCGCTGATAACGGCCAAGCCGTGCTCATTCACCTCCTCATTTACTTTGCCATAATGTTCATTTACGACCGCAAAATTGATACCGTTCCCAAAAATGACGTTTAGAATTGTATGATGTATTATTTATTTTTTAAGGGAAACTATATTTTGGCCCTTGTCGCAGTTGGATAATAAAAGAACGGCTGTATAAAATTCTAACTTGAGCAGGTCCAAATACGCTTTCGAAACGACGTTTCTAAAGAGTGTGGGCGTTAAAATGAACACAAAATTCGAATGATTAAGTACCCATAATTTACTATATTTTCGAATATAAATGCATACCGAATCAGTTGTAACTTAAATATCCCATTAGCTTCGAATGAATTGTGACCTTTTGTGAAAAATATTTTCAGTGTACTTTTACGTGAGAGTTCTAAAACTACGAAAATGGCCAATCAACATATTTATGACGCAATAGAGGCATAATGACAATATGAGCGATATTTTGTACATCATAATGACATAAATGAGCGATATTTTATAATTTATTTAACGGAGAGATCACAACCGGTTTTATACTTGAAACCAGAGATCAGTAACCCGTTTTGATCTCCCAGTTTTGTTAAGGATTTCGCCAGATTAGCGCCCCTTGACCAGCAGTTTTGGTGAATAGACTAAATTGAGTGAAGAAGTGCTGCGTTACTTCGTCTTCAACTTACCCAGGCTATCCAGATTTCAGCCTCATTTTCGGGTATTCATGCAAGTCAAATTAGTTCCATTAAATACGTATTTGTCTCTCCAAATCTCCAACCCATTAATGATGACCAACAATCTTAACACAGTGACAATATTAAAGACCAACAAACTCCCAATGAAATACACACTTTTGAGAAATTCTTACCCATCGCTTCCAAATCTCTAGGAAAATAACTAGGCGAAAGCGTTACAGTGTCCAGCACCGATCACTTTCTGATTTGAAAAGTTTTGTGATGCAAACACCAAACAATAAATTCAATAGTAATCCTTAAACAAACTGTCAACTTCATGGCAAATAAAATGCACACCCAGCAAAGAATGAATGAATATGGTTGGTTACAATAGCTAATTGTTCATAGTGTTTGATGTTAAGAAATGAATGCCGATCAAATGATGGGAGATCGATGGACTCTTGGTTGAATAAGACATAAAATTAAGAGCGCCGATGTTTATATCCCATCGATATTTATCCGATCATTAATATGAATACCTATTCCTAACTCCATAATGGGAATGCCGTAAGATAGCCTAGCCTTATGTAGATATGATTCCTATCATATTTAACGGTAAATAAATATTTGAATTATTACTTCTGGTTTCCCCAATTTATAACGTAATAAAAAAATGGTAAACTATCTGGTAGCTTTTTTCCAGTCAGATAACTGTTTAGTGTCTCCAAACGTTTATATCCGTACGTAAGCATCAATACCTGATGAAAGCGTTTGGGCTGGCTATGTTGTTTGTTGTGCAGCCAATGAAACTGAGTAGTTTTGATAAATGTTTTTATGTCATCGAAAAATATAAAAAATATGATGCTACTTCCTTTGGATATTTTTTTCATTTCAATCGAAGCAAAGAACAATTCTATATTAGTAACAAAGATATTTCGTGAAAAAACTATCTCAAATTTTAATCCCAAAAACTAAGAGCACACGTTAAAAGGAATCGTAGTTACGAGCATCGATCATATTATATTTCTCGATCCTACTCGTAGTAAAGCAGGTCGTTCAACCTTTTCACGATAACGAGTGACCAAAATAAAACGGCCTATTATCACGGCTGCTCGATTTGGTGATCTAAATAAATCAATAGCGATAAAGATACCACCAAATACCCGGTAAGGTTCCATTAACATGATTTGTGCACAACTTCAACACAAGGTAAATATTAAAGTCACGATATGCAATATCAGCTATACATGATATCTCCGATTTATTCAACAAAAAAATCAATATTCCCATAACCGTTCGGGGTATTATTATTCGATAAACGTCTATGTTTTCCATTTTGCACGTGTTTCAATGAGCTGTAATTAGGCACAAAGATGGACTGCTTATTTTCGTGAGTATATTGTGAGTGACGAATGATCTTGGAGTTATGGATTTCGTTCCAGTCTTGAGTATGGGTGGCATCGTCACGTAATGAATTTTTCTTGGTTAAGTTTAGAACTCCGGAATTCGGAACATTTTAAAACTCTCATCACTGGGGCTCCAAGAGGACATATCGTATCCACTGCATTTTCTAAATTTACTCATTCAAGTTGAAATAATAGAATACCTCATAAAAATAAGAAAATCAATTTTGATTTATTTCAAACATTTATGCAAAATTTGCAACAGAATCATTAAGCGCTCCTTGGAAGTTGTATTAAAATGAAAATACTCGGGTTATTAATTCGCTCTTTGTTTGGAATTAACAAAGCAAAATACGCGTAAAATTTGGTGTTACAGATGACGTACGTTTTTTATTCCGAGAGAAAATATATCTGCAAACATACTCGTATATATTTCCGGACTGAGTAAAAGATACACCATAGCAAAGAGTTGAATTCCAATTTAGATTAATCCATTGGTATCATATAGATTCCCATTAGCAGCCAGGACATGTCAAAGGCGGGGAGGAAGTGAAGGAAGGGACAGTCATTCCCTTTGCGTATGAAAATAAAAAGAATCAGAAACCTCATTACAATAATTTCACATTAGACACTAACTAAATTCACCAAAACCATAACCCTTCATTTCAAATCCGGACATCAAATTTCGTATTGCTGCGTTCCGTGGTCTGAATAAAACTTTTCTACAACTTTCACGATATACAAGCTAATAGCATTATTCTTGTGTGAGAACAGTGACAGCCAAACTTAATGTTCCTAATTGATTTGAATGGGGTAGGGCGTCCCAAAATTCTGTTCGTAGAAGGATTTTGGGATTGTAGGGTAACTTTTCTCGCTAAGATCTTGTTGGTAAAATTAACTTCGAGAAAATATATTGCTTCTAAAAAGGGGTTATGAATCTTAAATAACGTATGTGCAATGTAGACAACGTATACATGAGGCTGTAAGTTAGAAATCATTTGTATTTGGCAACATTGGTGAAACAAAATTTTGTAAAATTCCCAAAAGGTCAACTTGACGCGTTGTTTTGCCGGCATTTGTTCAATTTTATTAATTTTGTGCATTGATTTCTATAAACCTTCATAGAATATAAAATGGATTCGTTTTTTTTCTTTTTAACTCAGAAATTTATGATAAAAAATATGATGTGATACTAGACCTCACAACATTGACAATTGACCCAAAAGGTCTTCATGTAAAAATATTGACTTTCTTGCAGTGTTAGGATAGATTAGAGACGTAAGGAATGCAGATTTTACGATTCGCGCTGGAAATAAAATGATCCTCTCTGAATGCTCTTTTACATCAGGTTAGTTACATTTAAGTACACACAAAGGATTATGCGACAGTATCCCATGTACTACAAAAATGCCTTGATGCGCACGATCGTGCGATCGATATTAGAACATTTTATGATCTTGATCACATGATCCCCAAATGATCGATCCCATAGTAGCGACGTCAATGTTAGCAATTTTGATGTAAAATGACATCATCTCATGGTTTGGTTCATATTGTCAATATTTCAAGAAAATGGACCAATTTTCAAGCTAACGGATGTCTTATTTATGTAACTACAATGCAGTGGTACTTCTTTTGACAGTTAAGTAAGTCTTCCGTGGCTATCTGTCTTAATTATCCTTCAGCAAAATTTCATGTATTGCTCTACTTCTACATGTTGCCCTGCAAGCCAACGCTGGAGGTGTGTGGCAGAGGGCTATTCAGCAAGAGGCATGCAATATCAAAAATGAAGTTGGTTTAGTTGCTATGTACCAATAAATGTGTAAAATAATGGCTATAATGTTAACTTCAGGTTCGTGTACTACGATTTTAAAGTGTGAAATACGTATCTATTCATCCGAGACGAGCTGATTTAACAAGGACAATGAAATAAAGTTTAGATAAAATAATGGCTGCATACTAAGCTACCATGATTAAAAAAAATACTTTTATTCCCAAGCTTACAGTTACTCTGATCCCTTTTCGCTCATGGTAAAAATAACATCTTAAATCTGTCGGTTTTACAATTGAGCTCTCTAATCTTATTTCCATGATCTCTCCTACCGTAGTAAGGTGAGGCTCATAAGACATCAAAATCATCGCCAAAGAGAACTGCTTCCAATTTATGCAAGAGATTTAATCTGAAGCTTAACCTTAACTCCGTGAGTTATTCCCAACTCAGTTGATCTAATAATCTAGATAAGCTAAGTTCATCATAACTACGTTTTACAAATCTGGCTCCGCGCACGCGATCTATTTCCACAATCAAACCTACTGCATGAGGATTCCATTTTCAGGCAGCATATTCTAAATAATAACTAAAAAGCGAAAAATAGCTTGACCCTTAACATTCTCGTCACTTTTCCCCAGTACTCTTTTAAGAAAATAACTTCTTTTTAGCTTGCCCACAGATCCTCTGTGTATGTTTCACACAGGTAAAGTCGTGAGCGAGGGTAATGCCTAAGCATATAATCGAATCTGCACTTTCTGTTTCGATATTTTTTATAGGATTACTGGATCATTGGTACTAAAGTTACCAACTTACACATGCGCGTGTGCTTATGGCTGTACGGAGTCATCAAGTTGCTTCCAGATATGAATTATAGTTCACCTATCACTATCCATGTATCCAAACTTTTATATTTTAGGATAAGCATAAATGACGCCTGAATACTGTTATAAGAGTGAGGTTAGGGTGTGCTTGAAGTGTGTTTGAACTAAGATATAAGAGAAAAATATACTGATTGAAGAGTTATAGTGATTCATGTGTGTTTTATGTGCTTAACACCGACTAATTAATATGAAAGAAATGTGCTTCTTCACTTATTTTTCATGTTGAAACAAAATGGATGAGATCATAATTACCTATCAAAAAGATATGTACTACGAATACAGAAGAAGGGTTTAATTCGTTTGAGAGTGAGGAAGAGGTGGATGAGGGAAGTCAAGGGTGAATTTGGTCGAAGAGGCACTTAAAAGAGGAGAAATAATGTAAGCAGTCTCAAAAGGAGTGGAAGAGCGTGTTTGAATGTGTAACAGAGGGGAAAGAGGTGCCAGGGAACACTTGGGCATTGAAGGAAATTAGTATAAAAGGTAATATAAAGTTCCCTGAAATAATAAAATGAGGCTTTTTTTATTGTAGTTAATCTGAAAGGGAACTGTAATGACATGAACAAAACTATTCATCCGAACAAAACAGTTGGGCTGGAAATGTCGAAGAGATCAGTGTGTATTGAAGTCGATAAATTGTTAAAGATTCGATAACCGGATCACTTTGTATGATTGCAGCTCTGTGAAATCGCCGAAATCATTCGCCGGGCGTATACAGGACCTTTACCTGGTCATCACGCATTACTATGCGTGAGATAAAACGGTGGTTTTGAGCGTGCTCGTGTACAACAGTGTTATGAAGTGACTTACAAAGTGATATGATGCCTAATCACCCACGAATACCTGATCATAGATGCGAGGCCAGAAGCAGATATTAGCGCATGAACTGTCTTCATATTATTAATCGTCCCCGTCTGGAATCCAATTTCAGAATTTTCATTCAAGAAGAAATTATAATAAACTTTTCCAGGTGTGGAATAAAATCCCGCCATACGAGGTCTGTCAAATAAATACGCGAACTGAGGCCATAAAAACTTTATTTTGCAAAACTGAGTCTACATCTATTTTGTCCCCTTCCAAGTACCATCCATTCGTTGCTAAGCACTTATCCCATATTCTTTCCCACTGTTTAATGCACCCTTCGGAAGTCCTCGGCAGTTAGACTTTTTAGTTTTCTCGTCGTTTCTTGCTTTATTGTGTCCACATCTTCCCAGTGATGTCCCCTCATCACATTTTTGCATTTTGTGATTAGGAAAACGTCGCAGGGGGTGAGATCTGGTGAATAAGGAGGATGATCAAGGATAGTGATTGAATTTTTTGCCAGAAACTGGCGAACGATCAATGCTGAATGTTCAGGTGCATTGTCATGTTGAAGGATCCGTCCATGATGTTCGGTTAAATAGTGTGCACTGTTGATTTTCCAAAATTCAGTCCATCAGCTATCATTCGGACAGTTTTTCGACGATCGGTAAGGACAAGGGACCGCACACGATCAATGTTGTCGTCAACACAGGTGGTTGAAGGTCGTCCCGGTCTTGCATCATCCTTGGCGTCTTGTCGGTCATATTTAAAACGCTAAATCCATTTGAAGACGGATGTTTTCTTCAGAGCATTATCTCCGTAAACAGCTGTCAACATTTTAGTAATTTCTTGATAACTTTAACCGCACTTCACCGAAAAACTTGATGTTGATTCGTTGCTCCATTCCAAATGGAGCGTTGTCAAATTCCATTTTCGACAAGCAGTAAAAACAAGGACAAAAGAAACTAACAGTACTAGCATCTACGCACAGCTCGACGATCAGCCAAGTCCAGACGGCTCATTGGGTCTCAGGCAACTAGCGCCGCTAGTGGCCGGCGATATAGTCTGCGTCATGGCCGCCAGATTGCTCCAGTTCGCGTATTTATTGGATAGACCTCGTATAGCAAACATACTTTGACCATACGTCCAGGGTTAACATTTGAGCATTTTAAAGCAAATCAAGTCTTTGAAACAAAAATTGCCCTGAGTGAGGGTTTTAATCCCAAATGCCATCGAGGTGGGATAATAAAAACACTTCTCGTGGAAAAAAACAGGAGCCCGCACTAAAAAAGCGCAAATGAAAAATTGATATAATGACTCACTCTCTAAAAATTCCGCAAATATTTATTATTTCATCAATAATGATGTGGTTTCCTGAAAAGATCAAAAAAGAAGCATATGTTTCAAGTAAGGTTGCATTCGGTTATGAAATGAGTCGCTCAACGTTTTCATTTCTTCGATGAATTGCATAATTGTAATTTCATCCAATTGAATACAAATTTAAATATGGTAATTTACAGATTAACGGTCAGGTAGGAATGCCGTAATCGCCGCCTGCTTCTACGTACTTTGTCTGGCCTCTACCGCAAGGACGAATTGGGATACCTTTCTGGTAGCCCACTTGGGAGGGGCACATTATAAAAGGAAGGGCGGCGGCACCGTCCCCACAAAATACCTCGGGGCAAGCGTTCATACACTCGTATTTAAGGCCGCGTTATGCAAAAAGGATGAAAAAATGGCTTTGTGTTTACTGAAATTTGCGGTGCGGTTGAGTTTTGAATAACAAAGAGTTAACTTAATCTCCTATGAAAATATGTGGTGGTAGAAAATTTGCATGCATTTCGACAAATAATAATGGCAAATTGCATTATTTCGTACTCCATATTGATACACATCTCAAGGGTTAATTATCAAATAGAAAACAATGCATCCAAACTATAGTCATCAGACCAGGCAGATAAAACACCCGATCTATAAATGAATTTATTTGGCAGGTAAGCCACTACCCTCCTGCAAACGACATTAAACAATGCTCGTTCGCAGGTCCGCGTTTCCACATTAAACAACATCCGTATCCCAAAAAACATAAAACAAAACGCTTGAGGAGAAGTTAGAGTGCAAATGGCAATTATAATACTTTAATTTGGAAAAATGTAATAATTTGGAAGTGATAGTTTGATCAGATAGTGTAAACCATCTTTGATAACTGAAGACCGTAACAACGAACAGCTTTGATAATCATCAACTAGGCTAAATCAAATGACGCCATCTCTTGGCTAAAGAATCGGGGCGCTTGGCGACATATAAGACCCACGGATCTCAGGGTAAATTACATATCCTCGATAGCGCAAGTGGTTAAGAGCATCCGCCCGGCAAGTGGAAAGATCCGGTGTTCGAGTCCCGGTTGAGGAAATATTTTTACTCTTGTGATCCGTTCGATTCCGCCTTCCCCACCTCTATTGTGTTCGTCCTTTATACGTGTTCCTATCCCTTTTCCTTATATATGTTTCTGTATATATGAGTATATATATATATATATATATAAGAAGTCATGAAGCAGTCAGGAGGCCTTGATTCAAATCAATCAGCTGGCTTTCTCATTACGAAATTTTTAAGCCATTAGAAAGCAGGATGCACAGCAAGCCTCTTGCCTTTACTCACCCACTAAATGTGCTTTAACCACGTGGGATTTTTATGAAATTATTGTTGAACCTGTCTAACTTTACGTATAATTTCATGTTATCGACTTGTTGAAAATTCTACGGCAGTCTCGAGGAGTATATTAAAAGAAAGAGATACAGCTTTCATTATTCCACAGTTTCCATCGCCATCCTTATGAAGAATGAGTTTATTCATGTTCTATGCAATCGAAATAGCAATATTCACGAGTTTTAACCGGGAGCATATAGTGAGATACAATATCACTGCAATCCGTCGGGTCTTCGCTCTTGAGCGTGGTGGCAATCCGCAGAAGCGAGGTCAACGGAGACGGAAGGAGGCGGGGAAGGCAATAACGAGCGCACTCTTTTCAAAAAAGTATGCAGATTGGGGGAGGTCATAAAACACACATATATTTATGGTGTGGGAAGGGGGGGGGGAGAGAGAGGTCACACGCTTGAGGGTAGAGGGTTTGGGGGGGTAGTGGCCGATCTGGACGGGTGTTTGAGAAGGGGAGCGTAGTGGAGAGAGAGGAATTGGCAAAAAAAAGGAGGGAAGGGACCGAAGGGGGTAGAAAGAAGGGCAGGGTACGGAGGTAGTGGAGCGAAATGAAGTGTGTGGGGCGGGAAGGGGAGGAGGGAATTAGGAGAGCGAGAGGTGGTGTAGAAGGGGGCGGGGAGAACGGGGAGGGGCATTGGGCGAAGATTTAAAGGTTGCATTACTCGGAGCTCTCAAATGTGACAAGAGTTCGTCGCCCTTTGGAGTAACTGGGTCATGCGGTGGGCGAAGAGGGGAGAGGATGGGACTGGTGGGTGGGGTGGGGGCGGGCGGGGGAGAGAAGCGCGCTGGGGTAAAGGGGGCGATGGCTTCGGTGGGAGCATGGGAGTGTGAGGTGGTTGGGTGGTGGGAGTTGGAGGAGATGGAGGATTGAACAGGAGGAGAGAGAGAGATGGGATGGATAACGTGTGTGTGTGGAGGAAAAGCGAGGGAGGGGCGAGTGAGAAAAGCAGATACAAACTCACGCACGCACACACACACATATGCGTAAACTTGTATGGATAGTGTGCCTGTGGGTAGCACGTGCGGATAATTTGGGAGGAGAGGAGAATAAAGGAGGAGAGTGCCAAAGGCAGAAAGGATGAAGATGAAAAGAAGACGACGTAGGACGTGGTGATGAAGAAAGGAAGACTAAGAGGGTTCCATAAAGAGATGAGGGGGGTTTTTTTAAGGGGTTTCCGTTTTTAAGTACAGGCCAGAGAATGTAAAACTAACGAGAGAGTGAGATGTATTAGCAATAATTAAGACATACACGAAGCTGTTAACAGGGGGGCAACAGCTACCCAGGACTTGGAAAAACTCTGATTTAACTTACATGACACAGAATTAAGAAATATATAATAATTACAATTATATCGAAATAAATGAAGATTGAAAGAAAAGTATGGGAAATATTTTCTTTGAATCAACTTTATTTTTCGTGACCAGATATCTTAGGTAACGTATATCCATCAGGCTCGCCAGATGAGCACGGGCATTGTATCAAAAACTGACAGAATACAGAAATAAAATGTTCTTTAAAGAATATGAGACCAAAAAATTGTATAAAAAGTGTGTAAGGTTATGATAAGGGAAGCAGAAGAAGGAGAATACGTAAATGTACACTTTCGCGAAAGAAAATGAACTCCTCTGCTGCTTTAATGTTCTCGTAATACAATAAGATTGCAAGAACGTTATCGTTTATTTCAACAAAAAATAACAATAATTAAAACCGGTGCCTAAAGAAATATAATCAAATGAGAACCAGTTCTTCTTATCGCCCAAACTGAAACCCGACGGAAAATAAGGTTCTCGGATGAAATTTCAACCATACTCATAGTCCACATGCAACGATAATTAAAAATATAACCGCTTTGCCCCCTAATTGAATCTGGAATAGATATATGGAAAAAAAACATTTTTTGCTTGAGAGAACTAATTGTATTGCCGTAGGTTCAATGTATTTTTGTGACTCGAATATTGGAAAACTCTTCAAAATTAAACATGTTTTGCTTCATGAATTGCAGACCAATAAATACTTAGTCACGCTAGAATTCCTTCAGTTTAGTGATTTTTTCCCCTATCAAAACAATATTTTTGTGACTTTACAGAAATGCTATGATACAGGTGTCTTTATTTATATTTTTTCCATATTTATTTATTTTAATTTTTTTTATTTACACCTGTATTTTATGGAAGATTTAAATTGAAATTTTCACTCATAACTAATAACCCTTTGACACTAATGACTGGTACCAACGTAGACCTCGGAGCGCGAGAAAGGGGCCAAAATGGCACGGAAAGAAGAAGGCGATTCAGTTTTTTCCGGAGATTCTTTTCAACTATACGATCAGATAAGACTTTTCTATGGTAGACACGAAAATTAAGGATTTGTAACTTAACATAATTTACAGCAAACAAGAAGTGCCTCCATGAAAAATTATGGCTAAGATCCAAGGGTTTTCAATGTGGTAGAGACATATCTAATGTGGTCACAGGTTTTTGGCAGATTGAGAGCACACTGTAGGTGAAAAATTTGATGAATATATTGAGTAAAAATGACTTTTATCCATTTCCACGAATAGCGTTTACTTCATAGCCGGGTTTCAAGAAAACATCCGTAATCGTCGAGTGCAATGGAAATGGTCAAAAAGTTAAATTTACCCAATATTCGTAATTTCGATTAAGTGACAGTCAAGTCTGCCACGATTAGCCGTCGTGGAAAATGAATTTCGTCAACTTTTTACGGGCGGAAATGCAATATTAAAGAAATAAACAAATTTACTCTGTATTCATTAAGGTTGCTTGAATATTTGGACTGAGTGCCATTCCTACGATTGTACTCAAAGAATTGGCAAGCTATGATATGATCAAATTAAAAAAATCCCCTCCTGCAATAGTTTATCTGTCAGATGGCCAAATGAAGTTGCAAGTTATTGAATGAAAATATTTAGCCAGAACAGTCATCTTCCATTCAAATTTTAATCAAAAGATTTTCAATATTTATTCCAGAAATTTCAATTTTTTTCACCACAAAGTTAAATGTTGCTTACTCCGACAAGAGGAGCGGTTGAAAATCTTTCAAGAAAAATCAGTAAAATTTCTATTTCATTCAGAGATACTAAAAGTTACAATAGTTGACATTCACTACTGCGTAAGAGCATTATTCCGATTAGAAATTGGCCGAAGTGTAATGATTATGATGATGACGCTTTCAAGGGATACATAGAATCGGTCAAACATGGCGTCTACCTTGCCTAGAAAAAATATTCAAATGCAAAACGCAGACCCATTGCACCTTTTTAAAACCTGAAGACTCTCTTACATCGTGCATACACTTCATACTTTACATTGTAATTTTGCGCATCGTAATTCCTCCCCACAACAGGTGAAAAACCTTCAAATAATAAAAAAATTAAAAGTCTCCCTGTTCAATTCTTTTTCTCGGATATAAAGTTCACCTGGAATATAGAGCAAATAGAATATTTTGATGAGATGCACGAGCCTCCCCAGGCATTAAATAGTACTTTTAACTATTAACCTCACTGCTCTGAAAATTATTTTGGGTCTAGTATTAAGGATTTTTCTATTTTGTCTTGTACACATATTATATCCGTTTATATATTGATTTTATGCATTTGTTGTTTTAACCATACAATTAATTGACGATTTTGGGCCATAGATAGTAAATTCTTTTGTTATTACTTCAATTGTAAAAGTTTACGAACTATAATGCTCACTGAATTATTGGACAAGCAATGTGGTATTTCTGTCCTTCATAGAGAAAACATTGCGATTTAAATAGTAAATGTTAACAAATATGTTTAATTATATATATATATATATATAAATTTATATATATATATATTATATATATATATATAAATTTATATATATATTTTATATATATATATATATATATATATATATAAATTTATATATATATATGATATATATATATATATATATATATATATATATATATATATATATATATATATATATATATATATATATATATATATATATATATATTTACTAATCCAAAGATGCTGAACAGCAATACGATGATCATTGGAAAATTGTGGTAGGATAGCGGGATTGACGTGGATTGAAAAGGAGGCTTCACAGAGACGAAGGAAGCCTAGGTATTCCTTGATATAACCTCTCTTACTAAGGCAGGGAAAATCTTCACGCCGCTCACGTGCCTGAAGATGGAGGGCGGTGACAGGATAAAAGGCCGAGTAGGAAGGAAAATTCATCAACCGTCGATAAAACACAGATCGCAGTGAACCTCTCATTAATTCGATACATGTAGTGGGGAAAATAAATGTCATGGCTTGTAGTAGGCCAACCTAGGACTGGTTAGAAGACTGATAAGAAGAAATAAGGGGCGAAAGAAGGGTACAGAAGAGGAGGAGAGGCGAGAGATTGAGGAGTGGAGAAAACAGATGGGAAACTCAGGGGCTCTCTCGAGAACGTGGCTGAGGCAAGAAAGAAGAGGCCGCTTAGAGATAAATGATAGTTCGAGGGAAGGGGGAGGAGAACGAGAGTAGCAGTGGAGTTGGAAGGAAAAGTAAGAAGGGAAGGGGAAGCGGGGACGAAGGAGGGGGAAAAGGGGACAACGAGAAAGGGTGGGGGAGGGTGTCAAACGGGAGCGGGGTTCGGTGGTGGTAGTGGTGCTACCGCGACATGCGAAGAGAAGATGTCGGTTTAAGCGTTGGTTTGTAGCGGGCTGCGGGATAAGGAGCCACGGGGGGGGGGTCGGGGAAGGGGGAGATAGGACCCAAAGGGACGGGGGGGAGGGGCAACGATGGGTGGTTAGGAGGACTCACGTGGCGTGTGCATGAATGATTTCGAGGCGTGATGACAGCCCCCCCCCTCCCCAGGAGGAAAAAAAATGAAAAGGAAAGAGGGCAGGGACGTTGCTGGTTGACAGCAGATTGGGGAAGAACCGCCGATGTCGACGGAGCGGTAGAACAGGGCAACGGCGATGAATGCTTCAGCGAAGTGTGCTAATTTACTGAACATAAAACATGTGCGTATTGCTCTCGGTGTGGTGTCGAACAAAGGATCGTAATGTGATGGAATGGAACGGTTTGAACCGCTGATAAAGACAAAGGTGTTTAACGGCCTTTAAGGTCATTCTTCGTCGTACTCCCTTCATACGGTAACATGTTAGTTTACAGTGGACTTTCTAAGTTCAGTTTAACAATCACAAAGATTCAGAATACTAAACTACGAGTATGAGTTAGAAATAGATTTAATGATGTCGAACAGGATTGCGTGGTGAACTAGAGTAGTGGTATCTATAGAGGGTTATTGAGTAACGACATAGGGCAGAGATTTTATTAGTAGGCAGGAATGCACTGGAGTGTAGTTGAAACGAAATAGTACGCTTTATCTTTTTAGATAAAAATTTTAAGATCGAACTGGATAAAAAATGTCAAAGTGTAGTACATATACTCAAAAGTAATTAGTTATCATACTGAATCCACACTAATAGACATATTTTGCTGGTTTTTTTAAGTCTCATATTCGTATTCTATGCATATTCCCCGCTTATATCTCCATTGGTTCTGGACAGCTAATCCTTAACGAAAAATACTCAATCCTGGTTTTAAATGATTTCATGTTAAATTTAGATCATTTTATCTTAAATTTAGATGAACGCGATCTTTCGAAAATGTATCACAAAAATATTATTCATTATAAATACGAATTCGCAATACTAATATCAATAACTTTCTCGAGAGGTAGCCTTGATGACAACAAGAGTTCGACTGATCGACAGTAAAAGCAATTCTTTATTCTCGGACTAAACGGTTAATGACGAATGCACTTAAGACAAGATACGGTTCACATAAGTGATCACGAGATGGTCATGCTACCCTAATATGTATTTTTTTCAAGTGCACCTAGGGGATGAAGTCTGTAACTTTGGTTAACCATCGAAAAATATTAGCGTCTGTAGACAATTATCGACGGCGTGGAGTTAGAAAGATTGTTTATTCACCGAAGGACGGTATAGTTTGCGAAAATGACAGCTAAGCGACGAACGTGAGATTGTCATTTAAAAGCATTTTAAATTGCGCTAATTAGGCGACCATAGTCGTTTATTTAACGGATCCTCGCAAAAACTCCAGATAAGAGAATCCATACTTATTTACAGAGTATGTCTAGAAGAAGAGATCCAATATTTATTCATAGTTTTAACACAAAGAGAGACCATAATGTTTTCTCTTATTTCACAAGTGGTTCAGGTGGTCCGTAAAGAAATAATAGGAGGTATGATTCGAGTAAGGATAATGAATAGAGATTGTTATGGGTTCCCATACATTTTAATGTGACGAGCAGATTTTCGATTTACAACTGATTATTTGTCAGTGGAACAGAATATTCAAAAATCTTGTTGGCAAGGAATGAGTAAAAATCAAGGGCGTTACACACCAATGCCATTATCTAACTATTAATGGTCTTAATAAGTTTACTTATGTTTTTAAGATTCGTGTCCACTATCATTAAAATATTCTAGAGTGTCCTGATAAGATAATGGAGCAAAGAAGATTCCTATTCTATTTCAAGGAGATAGTCATTAAATTATGCAATTACGTTACCTGCACTCGTAATAAGATTCTTAATTTCCTAAAATAATTTACACTCATTTTTTCTATTTTTTTGTATTTAAAAGTAATTACTTTGAATTCGCCATAGTTAACCAGTCAGCCAATGTATCACGTCATTAGTTCAACTATTATTCACTATCCAAAACATAAAAAAACTGAACCTTAATTACCTAATTACTTTTCAATCACTTACATTAATAATAAATGGGTCATGGTGTGTCTATTTATTTGCACAAATAAAGTTACTTGAATAACATTTTTCAATACCCTTTTTGATATTCACGCGCTATTTCACTGTGGTGATGATGCTAGATACCAATTGCGTCCAGCACATTGGTTATCTTCTATAAAAAACCTAGACTTAACACATTTTGTAATTTCCCATGTAATTAGTAAAATTAAATACATATCCGAAACAAATATGTTCTTTGCCCATATAACAAAACTTCTAACGGCTCATTGCGGGTGGTGTTTTTTTTATTAATTTTGCGAAGAAAAACGTAGTTTATAAAGGGGGAATAAAACATTTACTCTATTTTAAAATCATGATTTAGATAATATTTATACCTACTTGATCTAGTATATAACTCATTTACTTCTTGTTTCAATATTTTCGACTTTTTCTATCATCCACAATGAATATTAGATAAAAATAATATTAATAACAATCATATATCATTAGGCTTGATTGAAGGAAAACGTTCATTACCATAATTGCAGTTTCTTTGTCTCGTGATTCTATTATGCAAGGAGTTCATAAAACTACAATTACAATGCTTTGCAGTATCGTTGGCACACCTATATAATTTCATTAGGTGAACCCATATTCACCTCTAAGAGCAGGAGAAGCCACTGCGAAGGACATATACTGCTTTCGGAAGCTTAGGAATTATCTACAGGCTGCCTCAAATGTTGGATCGTTCTTACGGACAAACTAATTAATAAGTAATTTTCCACCTAAAACACAATTACACGTGTTCGGAATTGGTTAATAAAGTGAAGTTGATGAAATAAAAAGGACAAATTTCATAAAAATAACGTTTTTTTCCGTTTAGGAAACCAGAATATTTTAGAATGGAAAAAAACTAGCAAAGCAAGTAAATGTGAATACGAAGAAAACAAAAGCAAGTTTTTGGCCCGATTCCATTTAGGCTCTTAAGGAATATAACACAAAATGCAATAATACTTTCATTAGTATAAAAGGTAATGAAAATTATATTTTTTATCTGAGGATTGATTTTTCCTTGATCTAGGAGTGCATGACGAAGTAAAGAAATAAATTCAATTTATTTTTCACAGACTTAATTTTGTTATTAACGTATGAATTTATTTGTTTCCTGCCAGCTCCGAAAGCGTCGAATGTAAGGAAGGTAGAACGGAGGTTTCAATGACTAGAAATATCCTAAGGTTGGAGAAATCAAGGTGAACAAGAAGGGAAATAAATTAATGCATCGCAAGGCATGTAAAGCAAGCAGTGCCGCAAATAATGTTCCGACGAAAAATGAGTGGAAAAGGATTATGTAATTATGAAGAGAAAGAGAAGAAGAATAAATAGCCATGCTGAGTCGTTTGTAAATGTCAAGTGTTGACGCAAGAGGTGTAGTCGCAAATGAATAGAGGCATACAAAGTTAATACCAATTTTCAAAGCATAAAACATAATTTAACTGAAGATATGTTGTCAGAGCGAAGCTCATTGTTCAAACAATCATCCTGAGCTAATTTCATTGTTCAAACAATTTTCCTGAGCCGAGTGCATTGCTCGAAAAATTATCGTTACCCTTATTTTTGGACTTAAAATTTATGACTTTTAGCTTACACTTTGAAAGTCGTTTCTAAAGGTACTCAGCGTGTAAGAATATTCATGAAAGGGGAACCTTATGAAGGCTCACCTTCGTTCTTTGCCTGATCCACCGACTCCGAGGAAATTTAAACAATTGGAAACAGAATTCTACTTGAGTAATGATGCGCGCTAAGTGTTGGCATTGTTTGTGTTCAGAACATGCCGCATCGGAAGGGATGTGATGCCGGCCTCGAGATGAAAACTACTCGTCAGAAGGATTACTCAAAAGTTGTTGTTGAGCGGGAAACTACTTGGGAACTGTTTGGAAATGGTCCTAGTTGGAGCATACTTCACGAGAAACTCGCTTCGGTTAGTCAATTTCTGACAGATCCTCCGCTTCTGAAATCAGGAAATGTCTGCTCCTAAGTGTTTTACTTCTTCTATGTGATTCCAAAATACATATGAAAACTTTTTCATCAGCTTAGGCGCGGACTGATTGAAGTGTTCACACACAAAAATCAACTCAAAGGTTGATTTTACATATGAGAATAGATCCCATCGTATACTAATTACTATTTTTCAGCGAGTGAAATTCGCACATCAGAGTACCAGTTCCTTTCCCTGTGCCGTCTGTGGCTTTCCAGAAATATATAGTATATTTCTCTTTGCCGAAAAATCAAGCGGCTTATATGAAGCTAAGGGTACCCAAAGGTGTCATCAGGTATCGAACCCGAGGCCTCCGGTAAGTAGACCAGTGCTCTACCACTCCCCTTGATGTGTTTGAAGGAGACCCATCTTGCTCGTAGTCTATCCTAAAAATACCCTGAATCATGTTGCATATTAATACAAATACATACGAGAAATGATGAAATTTCAACCACTTGAACCGTACCGTTACCCTAGAGCTTCCAAACAAAGGATAAATTGAAGCCATCCGATGTGAATACTCGTATTTTGTGTGTATTTCTTGTAGGGGAAACTCCAACCCTTCGGTATGCCCACGGCGCGTGGTTTCTATGCAAGGACCGAGGCCGTAAGAGGAAAAGCTGGCAGTGGTAAAACGCGACTTGCCTTCTCCGTGTCCGTCTCAATTTTCTTTCTCACGCAAGTCCTCATTGTGAATGCACTCGAGAGATGGAAATCCGACGAGGACTTTGGGAGGAACGGAATTCTTTTGAGGTGACATAGAGAGTAGAGCAATGGGGGGGTGTGGAGTGGAGTTCAGCGCGGCGTTAGGAAAGAGAGACAAATATGGTGGCCATGGGAGCGAGGAGAGGGAGGAGGTGAGAGCAAGTGCTCCTAAGCATTGTATGCACAGGAGAAAACCGGATCTTTCACCAGAAAGAAATACAAAGAAAGCCGTATCGTCATCCACTGAAATTTGAAAGTTTGAAAGTTACTCCATGCGACATGGAGTATGCATTTTTCATTTTCTATGAAAATCTCTTCCTTTGGGTGGTTCCAAAGGAAATAACGAGCATAAATTGGGCTTGATACGGTAATTTGAACGACGCAGTCACATGGTTAGCATATATAAAACTTGATCTCCATTTAATTATATAGACACACAACTCCGATAAAAATCTGGTGGCAGAGTACAAATAGCTATATTTCGAAGCGGGTTTTCATTTCGTTTATCAAAAATGAATTTAACTCGTCCCCCAAAATTTTTAGGTCAGTTACGGGGGTCGGCAACCTTTTGCTGGTGACGTGTATGGGACGGCAAAATTTTCAAATCTTTGCAAGTCGGATAGGATATCTGCCTGTTTTGATGGGCAATTTGGAGGCGCTGTAAATTAGGATACCTTGGCAGAAATTTTCCATAGAAACTTGTAGCCACTTTTCTGACTCCTTTGCTCAGAATGCAGTAAAAATAAACAATTTCATTCCTACTCCCAAAAGGGATATAGCACGTTCAATCTTATAAAGAACAGCGGGAAAATGTCGCTTAGTCATGCAAATAATTAGGACTAGGGTATTCCGGGGTAGAACTAGGGTGTAAATAATGTTTTAAGCGTTAAACACTTTGAATCACAGTGTTACTACACAATGAGTGAACAAAAGTCAAAATTAATGAATAAATGTATTTCAATCAGGTAGTGAGGAACGCGGAGGGTGGAAGGACAAATAACTGATCAAGGATCCAAAGGATCGCAGGAGAGGGTATCAAAAATAAAATTTTACTTCAAATAAGTAAAGTATGAGCTCTCTATGTGCACTAGGTATGCAAGAGGAGAACCCAAGATTTTCAGGAAAAATTATCGCGTGTGTAAAAATACCAAGGGGCTCGTAAATTCGACGTATGGCACAGGTGCTATATACGGCATTTTCTCAAAGCGCTCGCGAAAGGTAATGGAGAAATAGAACGCTGAAAGCTAAAAGAATTTATTAATTTAAAATGGACTTACGTTTAAAATAATGCGTTTTATTTCACTGCCAGTATTCTACGTGCAAGAGAATAAGGGCCGTGAATTTTGCATATGTCTCGAACAGATTTGAGGGAAATTATTTCCCTCGTGAATTCTCACAGTAAATTATCCACAACCACTCTTATAACTCAAAACAAACGAGCTGAAAGAAATTTCACCTGCCTTTGATAAACTTCCAAAGCGCACCGCAGGAAAATATGGAGTTATTAGAACAGATGCTTTTGGCAAAAGAATAATTAAACAGCTACAAATTATTTTATGATTACTGTTCACCATTGTATTATTGTAATCGTGGTTCTTATTCGGAACCCTCTCGTTCCGGCAGTGAGTCGTAAATCAGCTAAAAAAGGCCATGAACGAATATGCACAGGTTGATTGATCTTGAGGTCGCAACCAAACAGACCGGGGATTAGATCAAGACAATTGGTTATTTGGGTCAATTTCCGTAACGAGAGCAAGATAGTGCCCGATAAAGCCGGCGCGAGAATTATTCTTCCAATCCAGAACTACCCATTGACTCGTAAGGAATGAGGATAATAGGCCTAATCATCGACCTTAAATTGTCGTCTTTTGCACGCTGTAAGATATATTCTATAATCGTGAAGGCATATAACTAAAAGAGCTATGTGTTACGGCTTTCCCTTCCAGAAGAAAAATTACCTACGTGTATAATGTGATACAATACATACAAGCCGTTTTAAGAGCCTATTTCTCATATATATCGATTAAACGGAAACACTCACACGAGCAGCACAATACTGGGACGGCAAAATAGAACACAAATTGAATTGCAACATTTTAAAAGGAAACTCACACGGTAAATTGTTCGAGCTTTCGGCCCTCTCCGAGGCCGTCTTCAAGTAAGACTTCTTCATGGCCGAGTTTCTCAGAGGCCTTCTTCAAGTACATATATATATATATATATATATATATATATATATATATATATATATACATATATATATATATATACATATATAAGTAGATATTTTTTAAAATAAAATTACATGCATATATATATATATATATATATATATATATATATATATATATATATATATATATATATATATATATATATAGAAGATGGAATAATTGATGAAAATCAAAAGAAAATGATAAACTGCATATAAACTAATCTCTGGCTATACTGCGCTTCATCATGGGGATAGCGACGATATATTTATACGCTGACCAGCATGTCAAGCAATAGTCATTAACCTGGACACTGATTCAATAGGTGAGAGTAGAACACACCTCTCGCAAAGACTAATGAAAAATCACACCTTCCTTCGCAATGCTGTTAGTTCCTTCACCCGCGCTATTTAGAGTTTGCTAAAAACTTCTTGTGCTCAGGAAATCACCCAGAGCGCATTGCTGTAGATGGTGGTTTCGAGAGGAATGACCCGGATTTGAACCAGGGATATTTTACGCTATAACTGCCTTTGACTCTCCACCCAATTTGCTTACATGACACTAACAACCTTTCACTGTATTTCTTTATAACAAGATAAAATAGGCAAATGGTGAAATGTTTGAGAAACGGTCAAAATATATTTTAATCATTGCAGATAATTTCGTGTAGCTAAAATATTGTCTGCCTCACAAAATAAAATCCACGTATCGTTCCTCAAAATATTAGAAAAATTAATAACTGGGAACATGAATGCCTAATTAACGCCCCTAAATGTCAGCAGTAAAAAACTTTGCCGAGAGGCCTGTACACATTAATTGAGTTCTGAAAAAGGCGTTCACCCCGCCAATTCCAAACTTTATATTTCTTCCTTTTCCCTCACTAATCTTAAATGCAGCGAGAAGACCTCATGCATGAATCTCTATGGCTTTTCATAATTGTAATAGCGTCCCATTGCCGATAGAAACATTTTAAACCATCGAGTGAATCCACCATACACTCAAACTGATTATATCACCAAATACGTGTATGCCAACGTATGACGAAAATTTGTTCAAGCATTGAGTCAACACGTAAGTTAATAATTTATGATGAAAATATTCGAAATATAAGCAAATAGCCAGAATTTGTCAAGAACGTTTATAAAAGGCAATGATGGTATAATAATAACCGTACTTTCTGGTGGCCCCGTCAACGGAGAGCAAGAAAACGCAGTATTACTTCCAATAATCTATTGTTATCACGCTTGTAACAGTTCGGTAACATATCCTCTTGCTAAGAGGAAATGCATGGATTGCTTGAAAAGCATCGATTATTTTGCACATACAATAATTCCCGTTTAAAACGAAAACCATTTAGGAAAACTAATTATAAATTTTCATTATGATTTCGGTCTATGCTTAGTTGTATGTGAAATGTGAATTGTTTATGTATATGTACGTGTTTGTGCATATATATACAAACACACACACACAAATATATATATATATATATATATATATATATATATATATATATATATATATATATATGTATATATATATATGTATATATACAGGATATATACAGAAGGTTCTGTCCCTCTCTTCCTATATGAAGGTGGCTGCGACCACCGAAAATTCAAAACTTGGTGAGTGTCTTTTGTGTGTTTCTGTGTTTTTGTTTGTGTCTACTAGTGCTAAATTTTTTATACATTATTATCCACGTCCGTGAGACTTTCAAAAAGTGTTATACAAATATATATATATATATATATGTATATATACTCATCCTTAGATGAAAAAATTCACGTAACTGCCCACTAATTATAAATGGAAAAATACTACCTCCTTCATCAAACAGTTTACGAGGTAAATGTAAGATGTTGCTTCATTTGAATTCAGTTCATGGTTGAAATTTAGATGCATCAAAAGATGAGTATAAGCCTGAAACCGAGGAATGCACTCCTTGAAAGGGGATAGAGAAAACGCTGCCTATGTTTTCAACGACTCGTTTTCGCATGATTGCTCACGCTTGAACCAACAGCGACATTTGGAACATCATCTTGCGGGTGAATCGATGTTTAGTCAATTACTGACTTACTATAAATCTTATGTTTTACAACGCTACATTTACATTTCGAGTCTCTTAACCAAGCTTTATCATCAGTGGTTAATAATGAAACCCAATAAGGACCAGATGACTCGTGTTCTGCTATCCTTCGGGGGTACAAATAAAATAATTAAGAAAACAGTAACAGACATCTATCAATGAAAGCGGCGATGTGAATGAGTAATAATGAAAACATGCCATCTTAAAAATTAGATCACATACGGTTTCGCATAATGAACGACATACAATGTACCTCCAGGCAAAATCAGACTGATAAGAGCATTAAAACGAGTATAACTCTACTGCATATTTTAAACCGTAAACGTCTTTGCAGACACTCGTGGAACGAAGCGTGAAAGAATCTTAGGGTAACAAGCCGGATGGGATAGGTGTGTGAAATAGTAATTATCCGCATGTCATCATAATGCCAAATAGGGAAGATTTTGAGCTGAACATTTGTCTCATGCATATGGATATTTCCCCTTTCCAATTCGCAAATTAGCTCCTGGTACTACTAAAATGCTTAATATTAGTGATGTTTGAAGGAGCAGATAATAAATAGGAATACGTAAAGCACAATAAGGTCGTTTTCTCGGAAATAGCACAGCAGTGAAGTTCATTTTATTTTATTTCAGTGCTTCCAATGGAATCAATTCAATATGCGTCCTTTCTCTTATTTCATTTCCTTTCTCTTAATTACTTTCCATTAATCATCTTTAAAAGAAACGTTTATTAACGTGCCAGATTCAAGCACCCGTTGGTTATTTCTCTAGGTAATAATAGTGCATTCTCCTAATTAAACATCATGGTGATCACAACAGAATAATAATTAAAGAATCAACGATCGTGAAACACAAACACCAATCGATAACAATAAAAGCTGTAAACAAATAGTTGTTTCGAAAGTCGTCGAATATCGTTGGTTTGAGAAGACAATTTAAAATAACAAATGGATCGAAACCTATATCCGCTAAGTTTTTACTCCCTAAGCAAAAAATGTAACTGAACGAAGTAATTTTATTGACTTGATTCCAACATTAAATATCTGGAGGCATTAATACATTCCGCACATTCAAAATGCCCGTATTAATATAAGAATGATTATGAATAGCTTAAATGCGTCAGCGGATTATATTTTAGTTCCACGGATTAAAAACAATTACGAATAAAACTACAATTTTCAATTTCTGTCGAGTTCTGACAGAAAAGGACTACTGTAAAAGATTCTCCACTTATTGTTAGCAGCGAAAGCATTGTGAAAATAGTCAGCTTCGTGCTCAATTTACCGTAAAGCATAGAGTCAGTTTAGTTTCGATCTCCTGTTTCCTTTTATAAACCCCCTTTGTGCCGATTTTCTGGCAATCGTAGGTCGGGCAGTAGCCAGAATGAGAGACGTCGTCACTTCTTCAAACTTGGCTCGCAATCTACATTTCCTCCTTCTAACCTTTTCTTCGCCCTCTCTTAATCCCGCCCTATTTTCGCCTCGTCTCACGTTAAAAAACGAGTCTCTTCCCTTCGGTTGATTATTTAACCTCTTCAATTCTCCTATTCCTCACACTCCCCATCTCCCATCATTCCATTCCGTATTCTTTCTCTCAGAGCTCACTGAAGATCATTTCTCTCTGCAATAATGGTTATGATTCCTCATCGACTGCCCCACATTCCGAGTCTACCCTATCACTGACAATATTTCATGAGACCACTGCAGTAACGCTCAAGAGCAAATATATCTACAGCAACCGCCTTGTCTTTTCTCTAAATTTAGTCTCCGGTTAAGTCTGGCAAGGGATATTTTCAGAGGACGCTGTCCGTGAGCAAGATTCGGCCTCAGACATTTCAACTGGCAAGTTCATAAGCGTGTCCGCGGAGCTTATTTTCAGATAAACTCCGATTGTACTACAAGGCCGTTTTTCTTTCGGGGAGAAAGCACAGAGAGAAAGAATTGATTCCTCACGGACATCCCCCGTAAAACTGTAAATAATTAATGGAATATATAAACAACAGAATGGAATTTTTCGTGCCCATTGAAATTTAGAGTACCACAAAACTGAGAATCTAATGGAGGAGTTTTGCAGATTCACCGTAGAAACCGAAAGATCAAAGCGAGGTCGAAATAATTTTAAATTACATAGTAGCGAGATCATATGCGTAGTAAACATAATGTAGAGGGTTACTGCCGGAGCGAACAACGAGAAAAATGGAGAA
This sequence comes from Hetaerina americana, assembly GCF_022747635.1. Lineage (NCBI taxonomy): Eukaryota > Metazoa > Arthropoda > Insecta > Odonata > Calopterygidae > Hetaerina > Hetaerina americana. The sequence goes on along the minus strand of NW_027286985.1, from coordinate 66,866,484 downwards.
TGTTGGCAGGCATTGAAATGATCACATCGATTCATATTGAGAAAAATAATACTTATATGATTCAACAAGATATGCTGAAGCCTTAGGTATCCTACAAAGTAAATCTTTGGCTTAAAATTGGATTTTTCTGCAGACGCAGTTTTAAATTTAATATTTTTTATCATGTCAAACATTTTAATAATCAGGAAGGCAATGCTAAAGCATAACTTCAAATATTAATAATGCTTTTAATCAATTTAGCTCCAACCAAATCAGTATAAATGCTATTAATAAATTATAATTTAACATCAAAGGCATCAAAAAAATGTTGGTTTTGGCAATGCCTGTTACCGAAAGTTGCAAATTCATTGCACCGCCCACTTGTTTTTCGCAGAAAAATTTATTGGCATTTTTATTCGCCGAAGCATGTGTATCCCAGAACTCAACGCTCACTATATGGCAGAAACCGAGTTTTTTAGAGGTAAGTTATATTTCTATACACATACTTGTCATGGAAAGAGATATTGAATATGATTCGAATTGCGAAATAAAAGGATTCACCGGTGACGGACAAGGGACCATAAAGCGTTAGCTTCCCAGCTTATTTCTCAGAGGAACACACTTTATATTTTCATTCACACTTTCTTTCTTCACAATAGCACGGATTTAAGGGAAAAAATTTACTGTTCTTCAAAGATGAAATAGCTATTTTGTAGTATAAGTTATGATAGAAGTGTAGCCATTCAAATCGGAATTGAAGCAAAGAGCATATTCACATTACGTAGCAATATACTAACATAAAATAAAATTGCGTTTTACGAGAGACCTTTCAGCAATTCAAAGACATATTAACGACTTCTTGCGATATAAACCTCTCAGTTGCAGGTAGCACTCATCCTCCACGTGATAATTATGGATTTGACCTCATGAGCAGAGGTCACAGACTCAAATATCGCGACGTGCGTGTTAGCTGGCAGGATTAGCTATGGCCGTGGTAAGACCGACCGACTGAAACTGAAATGCTATTCGATTGACTCTACGAATCAAGACGAAATAAAAGTTGTTTCCGTGTTTAGCGCCTCCTTCCAAGTGCTTCAACACTTCTTTTCTTAATTCTAACAATCTCTTTTACCGCGAAAGCATATTCAAAGTTGAGTCCTCGCCGTCCTTTACCCCATCGTATCATCCAGTTACAACATTTCCCCGCGCCACTCTTCTATTTCCATTTTCGATTCTTAGAAGCAGGTATTGACCAATTTCTTATGGAAATTAAACGAGCATTGTTGACCATGTGACGGCGAAAGAGACGATTTAATCTCTCTCACTGCCCCCTTCGGGCTCATTTTTCCTCTGCGCCCGCGGGCTCAAATGTCTTATTACGTAAGTAAGACACTATCTCCTACTAAATAACGTAAGCAGAAACTTAAAATCCTCCCACCACCATTTTATTCACTTGAAATTCAATGCTCTTCATTCGTATCTGTCCAACGTTAGCAACGCAGCGCACTTTCTATATTGCACATACGTGCTATGCATATAACGAGAGTAATATGCCGAGCGTAACCCGTCTGTTAAATGACAGAATCATAAAATCGACATTAATAAGCATTTGCAAATTCTGGCACCCAAATAAATGAAAGGAAAAAGGTCAAATAAACAATAAGTGAGTTTGAAAGAGAGTGAAGGAAAGGAATCTGTAGAGGAATATCAGGGATAATGATCCTAATTAATTTGCCAAAACAACAATGCCAAGATTTCGTCGAGTGAGTAAATTCTAAAAATTATGAATGATACACCACTCTCGTGTTTTATAGAGTATATTATTTTGGTTCTTGAGCAAAAAGTAGAAAGTGAACGATTCTCCAGAGTTCTATGTAGTTTCCTCTCCAGAATTACAGAGACGCCCTTTTAGGACAGAGGGCTATTATATTTCACCTGGGCAGCTTAATATGCTAAGGGGAATTTTCCTCATGAACAATTATATGTCCAAGATGGCACGCCTTTTGTTGGTAAGGATATTCTTGGATAGCAAAATCATAGGAAGCCATAATATCCCGCATCTTAGAAATATCTTCAGTATATTCAATAGACATTGATCAATTTACGGCAGTAAGCATTCTTGCATAGTTTCAACCGAAATCTTTGTCCACGTCCTCTTAAAAAATACGCAAGTCGAGGGAAATGTTATGCCTCCCAGTGTCACTGTACTCATTTACAAGTGGGCTTCTCTTCCGACTCACACAATTCGATTGTCATACATATTTAATTTATGTCTGCTGACATTTATGTGTTAAAATTTGGGTTATCAGGGCTGGAAATATCGTATTTTCTGATAAAAGCATTACAAGTCATTAATAGGATCAGGATAATTTCAATTTAAGTGAATTAAAAATGAATGCACCGTATTACGTCCCTCGTCATCATATTTAAATGACCGTGCGTTAAATACTGCAACATATTATGATTTCTTAGATGAACAGGAGTACTGAATGAATTCTGGTATTAAAAACCATAACTTTTATATTTCGTATATGCATGATAAAATGACTGAAATATTTTAATGTTTTTTAAAAGCAGTAAAAAAATTAAATAATAAATGCATATCTGTAAGGCATTGACTACCCCCCCCCCCTCCGGACAACACGAGGCAGAAGATATGAATGGGGCAGTAGGAAACTCTCGCCACCGCTAAAGTAAGGAACGAAGAAAGTTTTGAAGCAAAAATTAACGAGAAAAAAATTTATCTATCAGAACAAGTTTTAATCTAGGAAAATCATTTTTTTTTTAATTTTTCAAATTTTAAATAACTTTTAGGAAGTAAAACTCTCATATAGCCTTCAACCTGTAGTCAGATATGGTTTGCGTACACGTATTTCTTATGCTGAGTGCGTGCATATGAGATTGTTTTATCCAATAGCATTGACCAAAGGTAAATGCTCGAGAGGAATAAATGAATTGGACAGAATAAACACGTGCCAAACCTCTCGCAAAGAAAAACTAACATCAGTCCCTTGTCCCCACGCCCAGGTCCGTCGATTCGGGGCTAAAGGTGTCATTTGCCACCGCCCTTCATAAATTTTAAAAGGAGAACAGGTCAGGATATACTTAAAAATTTAAATAGCAGAAATACGTCAAATGCGACGAACATGGTCGTCGACCCACGCATACAACTGATAAAAAAAGCAAGTCTCACAGAAAAAGCAGTACACGGGATAGCACGGCAGCTAGCGGTATATAAGCGCTTGAAACGCCCCCGATGCAGACGACTATGTAGAACATGAGCATCTAGCTGAGATGACATTCCTTATGATCGATTAACGAAGGTGCTCCTGAAAAATCAGGCGCACACTGAGTGCCCGCTTCACAAACGAATTGATGACTTACAACTACTCTCTCAGCGCCCTCTGTCAACGCTCGCTTGACCTATATTTGTCTTAACACGCGGACACGATAGAACGACTGCTCTGCTTGCTTTTTCCATTTACTCTTGTCAAATATATAAGTGTAATGGGGGTCCGAACCGAATCCTCACGTCGAGGCCAATCTTCATAACCTCTATGCGATCATTCACAAATAGCAAAGCCGCAGATTTCATCTATTTTATATGCAGGTCACATAATGACGCAGCAAGAGAAAGAAATTCATCATTGCTTGAATACCTATCCCTCGTTGGCGCAGTCATTGGGGTGCGTTGACCTTTTACTCATACACATTATTAGGGAGAGCAAATTTACGGTCACCTCTTCCGCGAAAATGGAATTAAATAAGCGTAGGAAAGGAAAGATAGAACAACATTCAATTAAAGGGATAAGGACGTAAACTAGTGAGTGATGTCATGTACTCACGAACGCAACTGCTAATATTCAGGCGCAAGAAGATCAGGAAATGGACTGTAAAACATCAATTAATAGGAGTGAAAAATAGCCGGTAATTAGTGACATTACTTCTGGAAGAAAATGTGCACGGTGACTATTTGATAAACAAAATGGATGGCTTCCGAATTAGTTCAGCATACTCATTTCAAAGATGATCACAAATCAACAATAAAATGCGCCGAACATCGGGTCGAATGCAGTTATGATTTAACTTGATTTACTATGAAGAAATGTAACTGTTGGTTTGCACCTTTTTATACGAGGGCGGTTCAATAAGTACCCGTGTTGGGATAAGTGTATCTTTCTGAAAGGGGACTATTTTGAAAAATAAAAAAATGTTTTTGAAAAAATGGTTTCTTCATTTCTAACACGGGTACTTATTGAACCGCCCTCGCATGTATTAGAACAAGAGGAAATTACTAAAATAGTTAAAACTTTGAAAAGTTTTACGAACGAAACATTCGCTTAAAGGCCCGCGCCCCTAAATTTACATTTTTAAATCGTTACGTCCTGCCTTCGGTCATCGTTTTGGAATATACTTTCTTTGGTTATAGTCATCTGGAAAATGCTAGAAATTCATCTTACTTGAGAGCCTTGAAACCAAGGATGACTCTGAGAATAATATATTTTGCCTCTAGTTAAAATTAAATACATACGCCCTAAGTTGTGAACCCGCAAAAATGTGCGCATTCAAATATTTATTACATGACGGGTTTAATGTATTGCTAAGTAATGAGCGCACTTAATCAGAAAAGAGCATAACAGTTTCGGGTTTAACTTAGTGGAATTCCTTCATGATGAGGGTAAAAAAATCTTTACACTTCCACAATAAGAATTCAATATTTCACGACCATGGTTTCATGATGCTGCGTATCATCATCGGGAGAGGTGGAATTGTGGAAGTGTAAAGTTTCTTTTTTGCCCTCATCAGAAAAGAGCACGTGATTCAAGATTATGTAAGATAAAATCTTCTCAAAAGCGAGAAAGATTACTGCACAAAAACCCTTACAATATAAAGAAATAGCCTATAAAAGCCATAAAAGATGAATTTCTGAATAAAGATTGCTGAAATTTATTTTATATAAGGTTTATCATTTCCAACACTTCCTTCAGCACTTAATACTACTCATAACATGATGATGAATCAATTTTGTTTGAATTCGCACACCTCGCATTTTATATAAACTAAATTGATCAATATACGTGCATATTAATGGCGAGTGAATATCTGTTCCACAAATTCTTCGACTGTGTTCTTAAAAGTAGCGTTATATCATAACCGTATTTTCTCAAATAAATATCTTACGGTCATATAATATATATTTTATGCCAAAAATGATCCCTTCAAATGGCAATAACTTTAACGACCATCTTACATTGATAAAATTCCAGTAAATTTAATTACAGTAACAGTAAAAGATGCTTGCGAAAATAGCATTGAATGAGTTCTTAATAAAGATGAATGATAGAGACGCCAGAATTACGGACAATTCTCCACACCATAACTCATCCGCCTGCGTCGACTACTCACATAAGAGCTACCCACGAAGGAACAACGAAGCTCATCGGTAATGCAACCCCATAAAACCAGTTGGCTTGGTCAGAAGCTCCATCTGCTGTTGAAACCAGCCTCGAAACTTAAATCACTTATGGAATGCTCACACCTATACTGGCCGAGAATGCGTTAAATATCTTACTCTCGCAAATATATTCATGAATAATACTAATCCCTTTGACTTCGATTCGAGCACAATGGAGTTTTCTGACTCATTAAATGGTACTTTTATCACCGTTTAAAAACAAACTCTTTGTTGCATGAAAATAAAAACATTTCCGTTAGTTAAACCTACTTTACAAATGATTCCCATCAATTATTATAAGCCGAAAACGCTGCAAGCGCACAATTTCACTTCAATATTTCCGAATAAAAATTAAAAGTGAATAAATAGTTTATGCAATAAAAGTAGAAGCTATTTTAAAACAATTCTTTCAAAATACTATTCATGCTTATCATGCGATTCTCTCCTCATAGTTGTTATGACTGCGAGTTCTAAAGATATGCGAATCAGGAGATGATCTTAACTGTGGTATCTATTTTCAGTTGCGAAAAAGTTCCTACACCATTACTCAAATTCATGCCTAAAGTCAACTCTCTTCAAGATGACTTCGCTAATTCTAGAATGATACCTCTGAACTATATTTTTCTTAAGATCGTATTCGTTTTGTCGTTCATGTAAGTATGAATAAATACCAATAGGCTCTTAGGTAAATTACCATCAACGGTGTTTCAACCACTGCAAGACGGTTATTAGAGATGAAAGAGGATTTCAGAAGTCAGACCCAGTTATGGCGGCTACCTTCTTTCTTTAAATGCTAATAGTTTTTCGACTTCAGATCGACCATTCACTGAATTTCTTCCGATTTCTCTCCGCATTTTCTTCAATTACAACCTTTAATCACCCGTTTGAATGTGGAGTCAATCTCATTTAGCGTCCGGCCTAGTTCGCCAATAATTTGTGTAATCGCTGCTGCTGGCTCCGATCCATGAGTGGACAAAGATAAATACATATTGCCCTGAGGCACCTACATCAACGCGGTCACGTTCTGCCAATCCCAGACCCAAAATTCCCCTAACTGGCTGGCTAAGCATTGAAAAAAAAAATCCCACACTTTGCGCAATCTCACTACTATTCCGCTCGAATTCCACCTTACGTGCATCCATTCCCATTTATCTCTCTGATCCCTCCCTTTTTCCTTATGCTTCCAATGAACCATCATTTGAAATACACAAAAGCGCAGTACTCAACGATTAATTTGGGGCACGAACAACTTGTTCCTGCTAAAATATTAGCATAGGCTAATGGTCGTTCTTTTGGCAAACCAAAGCGAACCACTCGTAGAGGATATTTCAATTTCGAAACTGGATGAGTTCTACGTGTTTATTTCGATTCGTTGACGCGCTAGAAATAGCAACGCAAAGGTTGCCTCTGACATTTTACTCTATCGTGAATAATTGAGGCAAAATGAATTACAGTTTTGGTGTCGTCATTGGTTACAAATTAAATTTAATCCAATTTCGTGTGAAAAAATAACAAGTTTATTTATTCAGTGGAATTCAATTCTTTTCATCAAGTTTTCTTTTTATAAGCAACCACATAACGGACAACGGCTATGTCCAATGGGCAATATTTTTTTGCGCAGAGTAAATTTTCGTCCATACTATTTGAATCCGCTAATTTGCAAGAATGCATTACTGCAATCATCAATGTGCTTGTATCGCATGTTTTTTTTAAATGGCTACATGGATTGTGAATTAATAAAGGATATAATCGAAAACAAGTTAACAATAAAAATGTAAGTTGTTTTGCATAAGTTAACACTGATATCTTAAATTTTGACTCACTGTTTTCAACGTTCTTTGCCGAATGGCTCCTATGGTCCCATGATGCTGTAAAGAGTAGGAAGAAAATCAATTTGATGAATCTCATTACATTCTCCCCATGATGAGCAATGCTGACGAATAATCAAATCTCATAAATTGTATGCATTGTTAAACATTTAACTATCAAAATTTCATTCCAACTACATTCAGGAAGTAAATATAAAAATCGTAGCTCTAAAATGCTATGACCTCGAGCAAAATTGTATTACTTCAAAACTTCATCATAAAATTCTTAAAATAGCGAAAGAATACATATGTTTAGAAAATACTAAAAATATTCTTTACTGAATACTTAGAGGTACTTACTCACATCTTTTCGAACAAGATCATTCCACGTTCTATTGAAATTTGAGGGAAATGGTCAAACTTCAATGAGAAAGTCATGATGCCATAAGACGCGCGATTTTATAAAAATTAAATGTATTAATTTTATACATTAAAATTGTACAAAATTAAAATAATCATTAAATGCAGTGTTCGAATGCGGTAAAGGCAATTTCACATCAAACATCTTTAATACACAATGCTGATTAAAAGTTGAAGGCTTTCCATCGGCGATGTCATTTACCACGATTATAATTATGACTGCAATAAATATTAACGCAATATTTGTTTGAAAAGACTTTCACGTTTTCTCAATTAAATGCCAAGGATTATTTCACAAGATATCTTTCAATGTCCTTGATCAATTACAATCTTTTATAATTCTTCCAAATGAATAGTTTTCAGCATCGTTTCCTCTTCTTTCTGCCTTTGAAGGTTCATATAGTTCAATAGAATACAGAACATAATATGGAGCTACTGAGAGCTATCTGTTTCAATAAAATCCCTTTTCCATCCTTCTTTCTAAGGACCGCTTGTAATATCTCTGTCATGTGACTATTTGATACAATTTTTATTATGCGTACCTTATAGTGCACATCCTAAGGCAATGTTGGATAAAAAATACGTTAAGAGATCTCATGTAATATATAAAATGCAGGAATTCAAGAAATGAAACGGAAGTTGTCTCCTACAAGAAGAGAAACAAGAAATTAAGTCATTCGTATTCATACAGGCCAAGAAGAATTGCCTTGAGATATGGCGAATAAAAATGGAAGAAATTCGAAAAAATGAAACATTTGAAGAAAAAAATTAACGTAAGAGACGTCGAAGCAACATATAAGTCAAATAAACTCTGAGAAAGAAACTTTATTTCACATGCCTACGGAAAATATCGAGACATGTTAAGAATGATAGCAAGTACGGATTTTACCATGGGCCAAAACCTTTGAATGACGTTCGAAAACCTAATAGCAAATGGCTGAAAAGAAATGCATCATTTGAAGACAATACTGAAGGTTAATGAAGTCAGTAATATGTATTTTATAACGCCTTAAAGGAATTTCTAATGCTCCTCCCATAGCATATTTATTTTTTCCTGCTTGGTAATTTCCAGTGCCCATTGACTAGATAAGCATGAATAAACAATGACCCCAAGGAAGGCCTTGCTGAGAGATATAACAAAGAGGAGTTGAAGTTACTGTATCGGACAGCTATTAGCAAAATTTTCTAATATATTCATAGTCGTATTTACTCCCATTTCTCAAAATGTATCCAACAGTAAACGGAAAACCTTTATTTGTGATATTGTACCTCCAATTTGAATAAAAACTATCCCCACGTTGTGGAAGATAAGACTTACCATCGAGGATATCCGATTAACATATATGTTTATATCTATGATACGTTTAAAGACAAATTCACGCAAAAGACCTTCGCGTTATTTGGGAAACGTGTCTCAAAGCAATTTACAGGTCCTTATAATTCGCACATACGGAGTATTCTGATTGTAGTGAATGATCCAGCGCTTTTTATTTGCCTACGTTACACAATGTGAATTTGAAAGTTTTGAAATACATACTAGAATATTTTCAAAGGATTTGTAACCAGACGGGTAGTTTTGGGAAATGGGACGTCAAGGTTAACAAACGGAAGAACTGAGTCCTGAGAGTCAATTATTACATATAGATACGGTAAAAGAGCATCAATACCATATTATGTGCAAAGCTGGCACGATGAAGCATTGTAGAGTGCTTCTGATACACTTTTTAATGGGGATCTCTGGCTTTGAGAGTCGCGACGCTAACCTTTGGCGGACATCCGTGCTGATCAAGTGCAAAACGACCCTGATCGTCAATTGTTTCATCCACAATGTCCAGCGCATTCTGTACCGTGCCTCATCTTTTCGTATTGAGCCTGACGAACGGTATTGAATCTGGAAGAAGACCATGCTGACCTTGACGATAACAGTCCAATAAATCAATCTAGATATTGCATCCAGGACTCGATTCTTTCGTCGCGCTCGCTTATTCAGTTGTCAATCCGCCGTTAACAAGTTCCCTTTTCCTCCTTCTTCAATTTTTTTCCGTTTATCCGCCTGCATGGTAATTTCTCATGATCATCATTCTAAGCCGTAATTGGTTAGATTTGAAATAAGTAATATGAAAAAGCGGGATAGGGACGCGAGATAGGGCGATTAGGGATAAAGAGTGACCATGAGAACATGAGTGACAAGGTTTGCATTGTTTAAAATTGAGATAAAATTAGAAAAACCATGATTTGACGGGGTCACTTGAAGGTGAATCATTTGAAGCTTGGAAGGCGACTCATTGGGATCATTAGTTTCAATATTATTGAAATTAAGTGATTTTGCACGGCAGAGTGTTTTTCATTGGCATTATTTTATATTCACTTTTGCACACATGAGATTAAGTCGGGAAATAATCTCATTTTCCCAGATATTATCTCGCAATTCTAGCTGTCACAGACTGCAGTCTATATTCACCGGAAAAAACAAAGAATGTACTCTAATTATCCATAAATAGTCTATATAATTGCGTTATTTTTTAGAATTCAACTTCTCACCCAACATTTATATTATTAAACCGAACGAAAAATTGCCAAAAACAACGGTTTAAATTAAAAATGTGTTACCTATGTTAAATGATGAGTGAAAAACACTTGGTAACTATCAATATTTATTTATTGAAATACTTAATCGGTTTCGACAGTCACACACCATTACTAAAACTACTTCATTAATGATGTGAAGGCGTTGAACCTGGTTAAGTGTTTCAATAAATGTGGAAAATACCAAGTTTTTCAATAAATATTAGTATATTCCTCAAAATGGCAATACCTACACTAGTTACACTACCCCTAAGGACTATGTTGCACATACCATTACAAACTAAATTCATGTTCATCTTTTTATAAAACTCCAATGATTTCCCAAATGTTCATGTACATCGCCGGCTCAAAAAATATGTCGCGAAATCAATGGGCTCTGACGGCCATTGCTTTCTGTGGATGACTAAACTTACTTAATAATATGTCTCCAGTATCTTAACTCATAAATAATAAAAGGTCTATTTATAGTCATCATTTGTGCAAGCCATACGTAGTTTACAAAGAATTTCAACAAATAAACAACAGAGTTTTACGAGACACAACCCAACCAAACCTTTTAGTAGAGTTTCATAAGTTCTCGTTTATGTTTTCGTCATTATTAACGCCCCGGTTTAGAGCAAAAAATGTATTCAATGTTTTTCATAATATTCCACATGATTAATGTTTATTAATAATATGTATATTATATTCATATATATTAATATTACTATTGATTAAAAATCGCAAGCAAATGAAGAACAAAATTTACAAGACCTAGTTACTCCGTCCATTAATTATCAACTCTGAAATCATTATAATACTACAGAAAAAAGAACAATGATATTCTCATAAAATAAGGCCAAAATTCAAACGGCAAAAATTGTTGATACCTATTTTTCGGTAAATTATAGCACCTACTACTATGCGAACTGTTCAAAAAAATTATTTCTTAATAATAAAACCTGGTTGGGAACATCGGACAATGAAACTTGTTCCAAGGAAACAAGGCATAGGAAACTAGAAACTGAAAATACGTACTGGTCCACCCGATCATTTACACCCTAACGGCAGTAACTTCTATCTCTCCTAGCCACGAGGAAAAACTAAAAGAAGAACGTCAATACGCTAATTTTAACCGGCCGGAAGCTCCTAAAGAAGTGAAAGAAGGCATTATTTTTTTGCAAGTATTATATCTCTTCATGCCCTCCCACCTTGGACCTCACTTTCCGATTCCCATCGAAGGCATTCATTCATTTCACGCCATAGAATCTCGCCACTCGCGGTGACTGAGGTCGGCCGCCTGAAATATCATCAGAATAACAATAACGAGCCAAGGTCTACCCACTCTGTCAGTCCACTGAGTCCCTCGAGATGCAATCAGTCGCCTGAACTCATGACGTTTCGAACTCACTCCCTTTGTCTACTCTCTAAGGCCGACCCCTCCGTGGACTTGAATGCCACGTATTAAAATCGACCGAAGAGAGAGAAAATTTCGGCACGTGCTGCGTGCCACATGCTATTTATTTCCCCGTTGCCTTGAGACTTGCTCTCTCGGTCGCAATCGCGACTCGCTGTCGGACACAATCATTATGGTCGGAAGAATAGCTGGCGGAAGGAGTTTGACGCTTGTATACCCACTCGCTTTTGAATTACAAGGTGATGTCTCAAAGCGTTCAGGAGGACATGCAGGGCATTAAAATTGCACATATGACCAAGCGGATGCCGCAAGGAAAACTTATATTTGGATAGCTAGAGTGAAAAAAAACATGACTTGGAAATAGTAAATAAATGAAACGCAACAACTCGTTATTCGAAGCTAAATATTAGCCCGGGTTATTTTAATTCTTTCGCAACATTCCTTTCATCTGTCATATTTGATTAATATGCCCTCCTACATTCTATTCGATGAGAATGCATTCTACAATGAGAATTGCTAACACAAGGCGTAAGTCAAACATCAGAAAAGTTGCAAATTTCTCTCAGGAAAGTAATTTGACTCTAAAAATATGCACGTTAGAATTTTACTGCCTACGAATAACACAAATGCCATAGTCAGCTGAAAGGTTCAAAAGCTGATTCAACAAGTTAGTTTCGTCTTCATACGAAAATTCTAACCATTAACTGCTAAAAGGAGAACTCTAGAGTGTATATTTTCGGTTATATATCAATATGTATGCGTTTCAAAAAGTGCAACGTAAAGCATGATACAAAGTTGAGTATAAACAGGTAATGAAACTCAATATGTACGACAAACTTCTAATGTTGGGCGCAGTAAATCCTGAATGCATAAATATGCATAAAATTAGTAATTTATAATAGATGTACTTGATATAATTCGGTAAAATCACAATGATTTAAATGTCTATAATTATGGAATAATCTAACCATCAAATAAAATTGAAAATCTCTTTGGAGGCTTTCTTTAATTTCGAGTAATATATTTCGGGGTCACATTTTCCGTTCTCATTCATTGGTGGTCATAAATCGCATGGCATATGAATTTTATGAATATTAGTTCAATAATTCATTTGATTGAGTAAAAAGTAGATTTGGTTTTTGAAGATACTGCTAAAAAATGCATAAACATTCCATCAACATTCACCGACGCTTCGATGCACTTGTAAACCATCATCAAGGTTTAAAAAAACAAAATTTAACTAGTATACAACATAATAACACTAGCATATAAACTATTAATTATAATCTACCATTAAGATTGTGCAATATTCAATATTATCAAACATCATATCAATGTTATATTATATAATATCAAATATATTTATGTTGATTTTGAGATGGTGACCAATGCTTCATGGTTTGGCTACCTTTCTCAAAAACTGGTGATGCTTTTCAAGTACATTTATATGTATATATATACATATATATATATATATATATATATATATATATATATATATATATATATATATACTTTTTATATTTAAACCTAGTGTCTCCCGACTTACCGGGCCGATACTCTAATTCCTTGAGCGATGATTCAATTTAATTTTTATTCGGTCCAGAATGTAACAAGAGTTAGTGTTTACATCATACATAATCGAGGAATCGTAAGTTACACTGAAATTTACGGGGGGTTTATGCAACCAAATGCCTTGATTCTTTGTGCTATCTATTTATATACACGCTCCCATATAAATATAAATAATGTATATATATATATATATATATATATATATATATATATATATATACGGTATTTTTGTTAAAAATTTAACTGTTAATGGTGTCTAACGGTTAATTTTTCATTATTCACGTTATAAGAGCCACTGGTCACTAATCGTTATTAGGACTCGACCATACCTCATCCTACTGAAATGAAACTATGACCAAAATGAAGCCCTTAGCGGCAGTCGCTTCGGCTACAACGTGAAGAACGCCAAGGGCAGTCAATTTTCCGCCAACGCACCGCAGTTTTTATACTCATGGAAGTTGCGTCACTCTGTGTGCGAAATGGAAGGCCATTGGAGAAAAACAAAAGGAACGAATAAAAGCGATCCCCTCATCAGTCTTCTATCGGCAGAGGCACCCAAGGGGAAATGGCATCCGAAAAGCATAAACTGTCTAACGGTCTCCCTCTTCCCTAATCGTCTCTTCCATCTTCGCATTACCGCTACGCTGTTTTTGTTTCAACAGCCTTTAGGCGGGGGATACACCGACGAGAGGCTACTTTTGACGATGTGTGATGGATATAATATTTTCTCATCATCCGCAGAACTACTCAACCGGCAGAAGACTCGGGAAAAATAAAAATTAAAACCAAGAAGCCTGTTTCCATCGCCGATTGATATTCCAACCCAGTGACGTTTCAAAAGTAAACTCTTGGTGCTTTTGTAAGGTATCTCGGTGGGATAGCGTGAGAACCGCAGAACAATTAAGGGAACGGAAACCTTTCATCCAATTCTTTTACGTTCTGGTCTCCCCTATACGCATCCTGTTTCAACCAAATAATATGGTGCGAGCGAATAATTAGAAGAAAAAAATAATGAGGAAGGAAACACATGGAACGAAGACACATGGATCATGACATAGCAGCCAACATTTTTCTTAGTTTGTTGTCAGCTGCCTGTGATAAAAATAGCCGGCACCATTAATCATTGGAAGCGGAATAACAACGCCCCATTAATCGAATTCACTATTTTTAGGTCGCTGGTCCGATTCTAACATTTAATGTCACTATATAAATGAAATATATTTTTCATAAAGTCACCCTTTCATGGGCACTCTAATCTTAGCTTTATTTCAGATTGTGGATACGTAACTCCGATTTTATTCTACTTTCGTAACCGTTAAGGAGTGTAAACCTTTACCCTTATTGTAAGGATCGATAAATATATATATATATTTTTGTAGGGTGCCACACACATTTAGCGATGAAACTAATTCATTTTTGACCGGCGAAATTATTTACTCGTGTAAGCACGATCCATTAACTCACAGTGCTACACCAGTCAAATAAGAAAAGGATGGCCATAAGCTTCGGTTTTACGACCTGCTGGCCTATTTCGACGCGCTTCTTATTTCCTTCTCTCACCCTCCGAGGGTCCACTAAAACCGGCTTCACGGCTTGCTAGAGGAGGATGATGATGGCGGTGGGACGATGGGATGATCCCGAGAGGGGGCCGGCGGAGGGGGGGGAAGGGGTGGAGGGAAGAGGGCGCTCGCGGAGACGAGGCCGGAATCAAAAGGGTGACGGGGGAAGAGGAAGGAAAGGGGCCTCGCGCTGCCAACCCCGCCGGCTGCCATCCCCACTCACTCACCCATGCCCCCGCCGCCGCCCCACCTCTCTTCTCATTCATTCTCTCTCTCCCAACATTCCCACGGGGACCCTGTAAAAAGGTCTCCAGGGAGGAGGATGCGGTCGGGGGAGGGTGGGGAGAGACAGACAGCGGGGCGGGGTTTGACGTGGAGACGGATAGAGGGAGGAACGCTTTCAAGATTAAGGAGCAGGAAGAAATCGGGCAAGGGGGGGAGGGGTCGGAAGGGAAGGGGGTCACACCACCATCTCGTGAGAATAAGGGGGGGTGCGCGATACATCGAGGTCGGAAAGCAATGTGAATTCGATGCAGAGATGTAAATACGATTTGAAATGCGATGTCGTTCGTATATCGTCCTGCAACACGTGTGGATCGGGATGTGAAAAGGGGTGATCTGTGTGTCGTATGCGCAGTTCATGTGAGGCGGGGGGGGGGGGCCTGGATGGATGGATGGGAGTGGGTTTAGCGGGGGATGAAAAGAATGGGGAAACCGCAGGGGCCCAAAGGAAGAAAGGGGTCCATAAGGGATAGGAATGGATGAGCGGGAACGATTTACGTCACGACCGACGATTTACCCTGCTCGCGCGGCGGGCCATTTCAACCATCTCCCTCCCTCTCGACTCCGTTCTCTTTCCTTCGACCAATCCATCTCGCTCGATCTTCCGTCCATTTCTCTAGTGGCAATCTTCGAAATTTTCAAACTCGAAAAATCTGAGGTATTAACGAAAATTTAGATTTATGGCGTCGGTCGCACTTCGTGCTTCTTATTCGACAAGGGGCGAATCCGAGGGGAGGGGAATAGTTCCCGTGAAAACATTCCTGGTCAACCGAGTGCGTTCGGCAAGTGGACCGTCAAGCCTTTGTTCCACCAGTTAGTATTTCGTACTTACCTTGGTTAATTAGTTCAAAAAGAAACAACTACGGATATATTATCAAGGAGCTCCATAATTTCTCTTGCAAACTCGTTAAAGTATATATATATATTCGATGTAATAATTACGAAGAGTAAATATTATTAACCTTGACTGCGATTCGAGCCCGGATCTCTCGATGTTGGGCCGAGTGGTTACCCAGTTAAGCTACCGAGGGTTCCTTTTACACTCCGAAATTTTCGAGGTATCGAGTTCGAATCCAATTCAAGGCGAATGATTTTTACGCGTTGAAATTGTTGAATTGCTATGCGCATTAGCGAATTACTCCGTTAAAAGTTACTCTTGCGGCATCTTGCCATATTTTCTTGGAATTTAAATATAATTAAGACAAAATATTATCCATATGCGTTCGTTTTTAGCGTTTCCACTAAGAACCTTAGTAAACTGCATATTCTACACGATATCAGCTCATAGAATTCTCTGTTAAGGATAATATCCTTTGGGTCAGCCCTAATGGATATTCATTTACTTGCCAATATTATTTATTCGTAGAAGCAGTTCTTTGAAATCCACTAAGGTAGTAATTACTCCATTTAAAATCATTTCGAAAGAAGGAACATTCGGAACTCTCAGATGACGGGGATGGAATGAAACTCGCGATCATCAGAGGCACTCTCTTGCTAATACGTAAAATTACATAAACCCACACCTGATGCACAGAATACAACTCTTGGCATGGAAATCAGAGTATGAATATAACATAATGCAAATACAGAAATCGACATATCGGTGTAATCTTAATGTCTTCGGACGAATGGCGGGTCTCGCACGGTACAGTTGCCTCACTTCAGGCCTGCCCCAGACCTTTTACTTGATCTTCTGTCCTCATCTCCTTACGTCACTCCTCAGTCTGCTTTTTTCTCTTCTCTTTTCTCCCTCGGCCCTCAATAGCTGTTGCTATATGATGCAAATTATGTTTATGTTAATCCTATATCCTCTCTAAACACGATTGATCTCATTTCATTTCTTTTATGGATAGTGTTCATTAGCTTCCTATCCACACTCTCTTTAAGACGTCATCGTTTCTTAAGTCGTCTTTGCACTCCATTCATTCCTGTTTTACCAGTTATCATTTGATCATTCTCTTCTGCAGATTCAGCTTAATCCTGTCGAATAATACGTTTTTCCTCTTATAAAAGGCTACTTTTGTCGAGAAAAAGATTTTTAAATACCTAATTCTCTCATTCAGATCTCCTCTATCACGCTCACCTGATATCCGTTCTTCGTTTTATTCTTTCCGATTCAAATATGACCCATGAAAATGTAAATAAACTTAGCGATGTATATAGCAGTTTTCTTTCTTGAACTTCGATCGATTAATTGAAATACAGGGTCACTGAAGTTCTTTTCAAGTTGAAAATTGAGGTTTTCAAGGTTTCTTTGGATCTACGGTGTCACTCGGGAATAGACATTTTTGCTTAGCATGACTATAGGAAACTTTATGTTAATAAAAAATGCAGGAAAGTCATTTACGTTCCAATTTGTAATCGATATTCCATAAGGAGGTAATTCGTGTGATCAAATTTCCTGTACGTTTAGTCAATTTTATCAATGTAAAGAAAACTATTACGAAATAGAAACGAACCACGATGTCGACCATTGCCAGTTTTCGCAATTCCTAATTATTGATTAATTCCATCCTAATTCCGGCTCAAACGAGGGACGTTATGCCCTCGAGTGTTCCTATCACTAGGTGGTGCGGAGGCCACAGAGGCGCGCAAGCAATGCGAAAGCACCGGGATTTGGAGAACTACAGTTCGGGAATATCTCTAACCTAAGATTATTACGAATTAAGGAATTCATCCGGTGAAAAGACAAGACTTCCGCTACGCACTCGTGTTACGCTTGTCGTCCACTTTGCTCCAGAAGACGCTCATGTAATACAGAATGCTTTGAAAGCGCTAAGGTTCTGACATTAAACAAGCCAAATTGACCAGCTGAAATTTGTTTTAAGGGGAAAAAGGAATATAGTTCTGGAGTGTATAAGAATAGGAAGAAGGAAATTTTCTAATTCTGATTCCTGTGGTTCATAATGTCCTGCGTAAAACAAAAAATTTCGAAATATTTCCGCAGTTTTTCACAACTTTTAACCAGTTTCGGCCGACTCGTATGCCTGGTGTCGAAAAAAAAATCTCAGTTTCGTGCAGAAAAACATAAATCTGGCTGCCAGATGCCACCGAAGTGACATTTTGATCTCATGATCAAAGGACCTTGCATGCTATTTTATTTTTGCGCAGAAATCCGTGTTTTCAAACCCTTTCATTTTGCTTTTCAATGGCTGTCACCCTGTACTAACATGCTCTATGTGATCCCTTCAAACCAGCGTCCTCATTTGTAGCGGAGCGTTAATTAATTTTTATCAGGTTGGGGTTAATGTAATTGACTGCAGAGATTAAACAACCCTTTAAAAATTGTAAAAAATAAAACCTCCCTAAACTAAGATTAAGCGGCTCTCAAGCTTGATTCCGTAGGCTATTTGCATAGACCAAAATAAAGAGGTGAAAACTTGTAGACCTTACGGTCCCCAAGGTCCTAGACTCTAAGGGTTCATGGGTACAAAAGCCAATGCTTCCATTATAACACATAGGAAACAGAGTGGTAGGGTGCTGCTTACATGGTCCAACAATTTGTGCTTCAGAAATATTATACGTTATAGAAGTAGTTGAAGGAATACTGATGGTGGCGTTTCCTCATAGCTGAGGAAATATCAAATATGGGGTTTTATCCCGATGAAATAATATCTAACAGTTGCGAAAGAAATTTGAAGTATCAGATTGTTTTTTTTTTTTTAATACCAGTCGTAAATAAGAATCCAGGCGGACAGAATGCGCACATTTTAACCTATATGGCGTTGTAAAATTGTATCAGGAGAAAACGTTTCGCATTTTGTCAACGCATTATGAATTAAGCCTGTATTTTCACTAAGAAATCCTCTTATTAACTTTAAAAAGAGTGTACTAAGCATTAAAAACATCCAGACCACCTTCACCTGACTCGCTCAGAATGGCGTCAATGAAAATCTCAATTAATTGTGTAACTTGATTATGATTAATGCAAGACTAAAATAATTTGATAGCGAACGATAAATATTTTATAGAAGCCTTCTTTTGAATCAGCAAGATAAATTGTAAGTGAACGCAATCATTTGCATGAAAGAAATTATTTACGATGGGTAATTCGACTACTCAAGGGCGACGAAGTTTGTCTGTCTCACGGATTGTATACCTTGATATTTCACAATGGTCCGAAAGATATTTAAAAAAATAAATTTCGCAAAAATGGAGGCTAAGTCCATTATAATTTAGCAGTCTAAAAGTAAGCAACACTCTGTTCTCAATGGAGAAAGCCAAATATACTGTGTAGCCCTATTGCAATAGTTATTCAACTGTATATTAACCGATTATCAATGGAAAATAGTTATTTTTCGGTAGACGGAATTAACCTGTCTATATTTTCTTTCTCGTCAATATCCTCGAAATATTTCTCAAAAGAGGTTTGCTTTGTTTGCGGATTTATTTGAATTTCCGCACGGTTTTGACCTCTTCAGGGGTTAGGCAAATATTAATGCAAAATAAACTCTATGACAAAATGATTGTGGAGTAGAGAGAATTGAAATACCGGGATAAGTAGATTCAATGATAAATACATATCGCGGCAACACTAAATTGTGCAATTTCGTCGCCACAGGCGCCTTGATTGGTGAGTTCACTTTCAATGCGTACCACTTCGTTTATGAAATGAGAGAAATTAGAAGTATAAAAAAAGCAGATACTATACAGGACGAACCAAGTATCAGCCCTTTGAGACCATTAATGACCACTGTATTATGTCAAAGAGGCCAAGACGAGGTGCCTGTCCGAGGGTCCTGTTGATGGCTTACAGGAAGCATACCACAACTAGCGGAGGCACTGGCATTGGTGTGTCGATACATGGGTGCTCTTAAGAAGAATTGTACCAATTTGTACTTTGATCTGCAATAAACGTTTCCCCAGATTATTTCTACTTATTTCTCGGACAGACCTTGTATTCTGTATCATTTTTGTCTTTTAACGCTTCCAACGCGTATGCGGACATACGCTCCTTAGGTATAGATAATTGCAGAATAGTGAAGTAAGATAACACCTCGAAGCGAAAAATTCGAACATTTGACAATACGAGGCCAGCACATTTGAAAATTTACATTCTATTGAATTCAGTTTACAATACCAAGATGTACCCAAAGGACTAAATAAAACTAATTTTTGAGCCGCCTCATATTTAGATATACGGTAATATTGGGAGGTCCAGATAATAGTTACATTTAGTACAGTTCTGAGTACCAAGTGCACGGTTAAATCACGTGTTGCTTCACTAATTTCATATCTTATTTTTCACTCTGCAATTGCTGCTCTGTTCGTATAGATGAACAACATGAAAAAGCAATAAATTTGACATTGGACTCTAGTTTCCCAGGGCAAGGGTACCACAGAAGCCTAGCGAATTGCAGGGAGGGTTTTAGAGCAAAGCTATTCCTTCATAATTTGCAATTCCAGCAATTCCCAAAAGTGGACGCAAATGAAATAAAATGTCATTTGGATCAAATATTTTTAGTGACGGATACCTACCAACGAAAAAATAATCTCCAAAAATGAATTTTTACAAAGTTGAGCTTTGAATACATGAAAAGGTAAGGCTTGGAAAGGGCTCGCAAATAAGTGGAAAATACCATCCTGCTCAAAAAAATCATGTCAATATTAACAAGAATCTTATCAATTTTAAATGACGATTAAATAATAATTTTGCAGAAATATGCATTGAAAACTGGCTTATCATATTTATTATTCAGAGATTTATGAATTTGAAATGGACTCGAAAAGTTTGGAGATATGAAATTTTGTCTCGCCAAATGATTCCCGAATGCATGGAAACAGGAGAGTGGATATGAGAAAAACAAAGTGATGCATATTTATCGAAAAACGAATTGATGGGCTCAAAGAGGAACTTTGGCACACTATCTTCAAGCGTGGTTGTCTGAAATGAGATGCGAAGATGATTAAGGGGTAATAAATAGGTAGCGGCCAAAATAAAGGGAAAGAAAACGGCAAAGATTTAAGTTTGCAAATAAGAGCTGAAAAGAAATAGCTCAATGAATAATATGAAAATAAAACTTAGTGATTTCAGACATAAAATAAAACTTTAATGCGACCTAGGTTTCACTTCTGTGCACCACCATCAGGCCTGCTCAGCAGTGAAACTTAGTTTACATTAGACATTATTTTAGATGTGGAATTGCAAATTTTTATTTTGACATTATTCATCATGGAGCAATTCCAAACAGTTACCCCTGAAACGATTCCTTATAGAAGACACTTAATGACGACGAAGGAATGGTCGACATATGGAACACGAAGATGAGACCTGAGCGATTAGGTCTGGAAGTGGACAATGGGAGAAAAAATGTGCAGGAAATTTTTAAAAGACGAGAGAGATATCATTTCAAATATATTGTTCATGACGTATTAAGACCTTTGAACTTTGTATTTCCCCATCCGTTTGGACTTCCGGGACAGCGCAGGATTAGGTGAATAAAAAATAATATTCATATTTATTGCATTGAACTTATGCAATTTTATGTTTTCCTAATATAGCGTATGTCTATATAACCTGCCATTTGCTCTCTCTAATGTCGAAGAGCTGGATATACATAAAGGAGGACCATCAAAGAATAGTAGTTCTCAAAGCCCTGTAAAAGGCCGACGGATATGTCCCGATTAACTGGTCTGGACAGTGATTGTAGACCCACTTTCCTGATGATAAGGAATTGTATATCTTTAGTGAAATGAACTCAGTAGTATATTTTGGTTTTGAAATTACTGTCTAACCCTGGAGTGATGGGCAGAGTTATTCAAATGAGATTTTCTAATGGTATTTTCAAATCATCCTGAAGTGTACGAGACCATAAGAATGATAATATGGCGGAGAAATGAGAAAGAGAAGAGAGAATGTCTAAAGATTGGAGTGGCGAGGAGGTAGGCATACGTAAAAGGCATTGGACTTCTCTTACGCTTAAAGATTTACCATGTGTGTGTAACCTGGAGAACAGCGTGGTGCAAGGCTGAAACAAGATCGCGGTTTGAACCGGGTTGGATGAATCTATTTGCTGTGTGTATGCCCAGTAAATAAGCGAAAAATTGTAAATCGAAAGTATTGCAAAAACCTGAAAATTTTTCACAAATCAGAACTTTTTGCTACAGTTAGCAAATCCAGCTTTTTCGTACACACCCCGGGGCAACTTAAAAACATCAAAATAGCAGAATTGACGAAATTTTCTGACACTTTTTAATTACAAATCTCAGTGGAAAAATTTCCCTAAGCTAAGCACGAAACAATGATTTAAGTTGGGGGAAGTGTAATCCGCGTTTAAAGATGCATTTTTGAAACACGCTCTTTATGGAAAAAATTTGTTTTCGTTATTAGATCCTGTCACTGTACAACGTTTAATATTTACGATAGAGACAGGAAATGTCGTCGGTTGACCTAGAAACTAGGGATTTAAATGTCAAATTAAGTTAACCCAAGGACTCGATCTCTAACTTTTCATTCGCCACGACAACGTTCCGGCGAACAAGAAGTAAGCGCTAAATGCCAAACATCCCGATTCACGAATACGAACCTTGATATATCAATCGTTTTTACACTCGATGACAGGTTTACAGTCTATCAATGCTGACATTTAACGCAGATATTTACGCAATCACGGCTTCATTTTCAACCTCTAAACGTGGAATTAGTTGAAGTAATCATCAAAAACATTCCTTGAGCACAGGAATCTTGGGCAGGATGAAACATTTATGGGCTATTTCGCATTCATATATTGAATTTTTTCCTTTCATTATCTTCATCACTGTTATGGTACAAGACCTCACATTAACTCCATACAAAGTGGCAACTTCAGCTAAATACCTTAATAATAAATCAAAACAGAGATATAATCGTGCCAAAAAGGAAATGTCATGAACTACTACATCTAAATCTACATAATACCCCGCAAGCCGCCGCAAGAGCGTGTGGCGGGGGGTGTTAGGTCACCAACCGTAAAAAGGAACAATACCACATGCAAAACAACAACATGGAAAATTACAACCACAGCAGCGCACACACACTCATGCGAAAATCCTTTCATCCAACACTCATGCAAACACATATACCACAAACCAACAAAAAACTGCACCCCAGGATGCAGCACGAAAGTCATCCAACAACGCGCAAGCCAGGACGCAACCAGCAAGAATGCGAAACTCCACCTCTACATGAACATGCAACACAAAACACTCTACCCCCCGAGGAGACTGTGAAAGGCAGTGAATGCGACCCAACGTTGCAGGTACCGGGAATTTCCCTCCGCGGAGAGGGACGAGAGATTGAAAACAACAGAAAAAATCTTGTAGTAACTAGGTTTCATTTTGAAAACCAAACTGAATGACTTCTATTTAATAATGAAAATTAACAGTGCGTTTTGCATTAGCCACAAAAAATATGAGACTTGTAAATCTAGAGTTAAATTAACGGGGTGAAATGAAAGGCTTCACGAAGCCTTATTTAGTCGATCAAAAATATTTTTCTCGGAAATTTCTCAAGCCGAATTATACATCGTTCCAAGGAAATCTGCTTCAGGAAAAATTGCAGATAAAATGAAGTCATGTAACACGCATCGAAGAAAAAGCCGTAAGAGAACACGAAAACATGGACGAAAAAAGATTGGGGAAGTAGAAGGAATGGCTTGGAGGAGGAGAGCTGGAGCAGAGGAACGACAAGAGGAGTCGCTCAGAAGACGGGAGGAGGAAAGGAGGACCAAAATAAAATTCGCGCGGTACGGAGGGGCCAAAGTTGGAAGGGGAAGATAGAAATGCGATACGATAAAAAAAAGAGGAGGGAGAAGAAGGCTGCGGAGGGGGATTAAGTAGCCGGAGCGAGGGAGGGGGTAATAGATTGAAAGGGCAATGGAAAGGGATGAAGGAAGGGTGAGGGGAGGATTTCAGAAGTGGTTGGAAGAAATGGCGAGAGACATTGGGGCGCTCTTATGGTTCCTCTTCTTCCCAAGGCCTTTTTGCCAGACCGTTGACAGACTCGCGACGGGAACACACAAGGCCACATCGATGCGAGCTAGAGGTCCGAAACGGCGGGGGGAGGGAGAGAGAGAGAGAGAGAGGACGAGGAAGGGAATGACTCAGGGTTATCTCCCGACCGCGAAAAGCACACGCACCCACATATGCATTAATGTAATATACTCATAATACTTACAAACGCGAGCATAGTCAAGCATGAAAATATGCCAAACCGCGACGAGGATATACCCGCGTAAGGATACGAGTAAAAACCCCCTGCGAGCACATCCTAATCGTTTAGCATGTTTCCTATGTGAATGCATGGCAGGAAACGGACAAGTAAAGCATATAAGGACGGACCAAGCGATGTGGAGATGGGAAGGGGTCGACTCCAAGCAGAAGAAAGTTAGCCAGCAATCGAATCACGGCCAACTTAACCACCAACCTTGTGCTTATTGATACACGTATTCTTGCTGCTAAAGATGGAGAAGAGCTCAGAAATCGCCATAGCACATGTATCGTTTCCTTATATGAGCATCCTATCGCTTTCCTTTGCTTGATTCATCGACGATGCTAATAATATACTAGTGACAATGTCCTTATGTGAATCGTAGACTAGTCCAACTTGTGTTTACCACTCTCCGCATATTTCAAAAGCCTCTAACCCATGCCTTCCCTTTTGCCTCGGAAATCAGGTCTCATATTCATTAAAAACTATGTTTCATTTAAAAATCTTTACCAGTCTTATTTTTGCTCATCATTATTGAGTGTACCCGTTATTTATCCTCTTCTACATATAAATGCCTCTTTCGGCAACGAAATTCTTCTCCTAATTTTGCAACAATTTTGTTCATTTTACTTTCAAATACTGCCAAAATACACGAACTACACCGAGTATTCATATGTCCTCCCATGAGATATCTTCATATCACTCCGGACGCCACCGTCATCACCTTTTGTTCACCTTCTTCATCTAACCCCATGCGTCTATTTTTCCATTCCGTTATCTTTATGTAATAATATTTAATCACCCTCGTTCATTTAAACAAATTTTGCCTCAATTTTAATGACTCGATTCATTTTTTGACACATGGAATTAAGTGGGACTAGAAAAGAGCGCTGACAGAAAGGAGTACTGGCTCACAAAATCATTAATTTAATGCATTTTTCTATATTAACGGTGCTTAAAGTTAACTGAGGTGGGAGGGAGAGATCGTCTGAGATAGTCATTTACCAGGTTCCCAAGAAAGTTTCAGGATATATATGCATCGACCTTCCAGTACTTTTCTTTTGTTAAAAGAAAATTTTTCAATCCTGCTACGGGTTATCCAGGCTTCTATGCCATGGTTAAACGTGCTATCATTCTTGCAAAAAGGAGTGAAAATACGAGTAGTGTCGAGCTTCCCGGATATAACTTTCAGGCATTTCAAAAGAGGGCATTTATTTTCAAAATATCAAGGTTAGTGATGGAAGTGTTTTCCGTCTAAGATTCAATTTTACTGTGAGATTACTTTCTTGTCAAAATCCGCAGATTTTTTTCAGTTTTTTTCTCAAACATAATGCAGCATATTAACTATATGGTTATTTTTTTATTAAAAACGACTTTTTAAATTACTTTTATGGGATGGAAACGGATGAAATTATTTTAAAAAAACATTAATTAAAGCTATAATCTTTGTCTCTGAAAAATTGTTCGTCATAGCCTAATCATTAAACTATTCTCTTAACTATTTATGGATGTCGAAACATGGGGACGTATAGACTTATTACCCTTATTATTGTAATGCATATAGTTTTCATCAAATAAAAGTTTTAGCTTGCGTACGATCATTTCAGCTCGGAACTGCTTGTGGCGATGAATACGTAATTGGTCACGCATTTCGAATCATGTATCGTCCAAAAGAGGGATATCAGCGAATTATCGGATTCTTATGCAAATGTTTATTCAGATAAAAACGAAGAGTGATTCGAGCTAATATCAACAAGCCTCTACGTTTTAGATAACCTCCATTCCGCGTAAGAGGTGTGCTGCTCATGGATAAAATTAGCCCTCAAAATACAACACAATGGCTTGCCACATCTGACCGAATAAGTCGTTCCCATCTGTCTTTTATCATTTACCTTGGCCAACATGAACACTAAATCGTTTACATGCATGTCTTCATCGTCTTTCAAAAGGTCAGCATTCAGTCAAAAACGGATTATGTTTATTGACGGGAGTCAGGACCATTAATACCGAAAATGGGTGACCTCGAACATTCTGGGCGTAAAAGGAAGGTATTTCCAAAGATTTTCAAAATTTATCAAAGCATAATATATGGTTTTCCATTAGTGAAAGCCGAAATCGGTGGGAACTGAGCATCGTGCTTCATGGGGCGCTAAGAGAAATCGGCGAAAAAAAGAAGGTCAGGTTGAGACCACACACTATTCATTCAAAAGAAAGATAACATCGGCCCTAGGTCACGTTAGCTCTGTGGGCAGAAAATACCGGACTTTAGTGGAAGGTGAGTTGCTGAAATTTGTATTCTCAAGGAGAGTTTTCAGCATTGATTAACTCAAGATGGGTGTCTACAGCCTACCTAAACACTTTTCATACAATCACCAGACATTTTAGTGAGGAAAAGTGAAGCTTCTTCTTTCGTATTCGTGGATCAGAAAAAATTTGGTGTTCAAATATTTATTTTTTGATAGTAGTGCCGCGACTCTCCTAAGTAAACAACCTCTATAGATTTCCCTATTTTGTCTATTGACAATTAAAGGCGAAATTTTTTTTAAAAGGCAGAACGAAATCGTTGAAAAGGTACCAAAATCCTATCCATGTCATAATTTCACCTTTCTTGAAATAATATGTGCAACCGTATCTAGTCGGAATATCACGCTACGAAGAAATGTCCTGAGTTTTATCTGTCTCGATATTCTTTCATTGGAATGGCTTTTAAAATTTCCAATTAATATCGGAAGTCGTCGAAACTATGGCCATTTCATTTTCATATTTCGTATGGTGATCACATTTTTATAACATCATATAACATTTGTTATCTAAATCTTCAGAATCTAATTTCACGTGGGTAAAAAAAAATAATGGGACAAATTGAGAGCATAACGAAAGCCTAATAGATATTCGTCATAATAATTTAATAAATGATTCCTTGGAAAAAGGAAAGCTCATTAAAGTCCTTCACTCCTCGAATCCATTTTGGCACATTACAGTTTATATTCATAATTTACGTTCCATCTGTCAGTCCATGATATCCTCAAGGAAAGGCTGTTGAAGGGAGAAGGCAATTCGCTTTAATGCGGTCTTCGCAGCGATTTTCTACTCTCAGCCCGCGAGGTGAACATGGAATGGCAACCCAGGATACGTCCCAGGAAGTAGGAAATGCTACCGTAGAAAACAGCCGTCGAAACAAGAATTTCTGACGCTCGTGTCCTTTAACGACGTAGGTCACGATTTTACTTCGTCCGATGACTAATATTCATTCAATGCCGTAGCTTGCGAATATCTTAAAATTGGTTTGTCGATTTCCACTTTTGGTGGTAAATTTCCTGAATGCAAGCATTTGCATGCTTATACTATATTCAGGAAATGAGGAAATTTTCAGGAGGAATGAGGCAGAATTCTTCCGTTTCGGTATTCCGAATAAGAAATAGTATGCCACTTGGTGAGCATGCATCAGCAACTTGCTGCTGAATTTATCAATGACGAGAGGAGCCTTGGATACAAATTTCGATCTCAACAAATAGATATTCTTTAACAAAGTATTCTAACTATTGTTTCATTTCTGCCTCAAGTATGCATTTGCTTATTTATTTCCTATTTCCCACGTTCGTTACTGACATATATTAGAAAAATGTCGTAGCCTATCAATTTCCGAATCGACTTCTCCACTATTTCAAATAATTATTTCACCAGTGCTCAAACTAAAACTTGATAAGTAAGTAAGTTTTATTACTGCAATGCGTAGGAGAAAGAGGAGTCAGTGAATTCAAAATGGACATACCTAAACAAATATGCAGTTATTAAAACCCCAAAATGTTATGCTGACGTCTTCATGCGTTACCAATCTTTTTTCTCCATGTTCTTCATAACTTTCGAACAATGGTTTTTCAGAAAAATTTCAGGAAAAATGTATCACTTGCACGTAAGTACCTTTTGTTCTGGTTCATCGGTCTTTAAATTCGAATAATTCATTTCAGCATCAAGCATATCGCTCTAAACATCGAGGAAATCGAACACCTGCAGCAATTAAATGGACTGGTCTACGTTGTTTCTTCCGCTTTTTGTTCATATTTCATGTTTGATTAGATCAATATCTTTCTTTGAAAAATAAAAATGTTAAATAAAATGAATGAATAAGGCATAATTTCGATATTGTCTGGCTTCAATGTTCTTATAAGAATCATGTAATGAGACGAATGCACACACTTAACACAAAGAAATCAACTCAAGTTTTAGAGGTTTAAAGGATGAGATAGATCATGGTTGATACATACTCTAGGCGAGTCTTCTTCACACATTCAGAGCAAGACGGTTTATTTTGATATGCCGCCACCGATTTTGCATGAAGTTTTAAGCACGATTAGTGTAAGGTTACCTCTTCCATGTTTTTTTGCAGTTATGCAGAATATATATAAAAACTGGAATTGGGACAGTGATCAACAGGATTAAAACTCGGATCCGTCCAGCCAGCAGCCGAACGCTCTACCACAGGAAATCAGGTGCGCAGGGTATATTATGTTAATTAATACCCTCAAGAGTCGACGATTGAAGTGAAAACATGATTTTGAGACAAAGCAATAATATATTATCAATTGTTCAATATGGTACTGAAATCAGTTGAGTCTGGAAAAGGATATAGCAGGTAGATAACATCTTCAATTTCCTTTGGGAAATAACGGCAGCATTAAATTTTAAGGCCAAACTATTCATATGGAGTTACCTTTACGACGAGCAAGGAGGCAATCTAGTTAGGAAAAAATACGAGGTTGTGTACTGTGGACATGCATTCGTAAAACTTTATTTAATCGTCACCGGAAATACTCTCTGCAGGCGGCATACATTTCCATTTATGCGATATCACATCGGCGCAACTCACTGATTTTCGGTCGTTGATCCCGAGCGTGCCGAGATAAAAGTATCATGAGCTGGTTCCTCTCGATTCAAGTTGCCCCCAAGTAATCCGGACTCCCTGCACTTAAATCAAACCGCCGGATGAATATAAGTAATCCCTGCTTGAAATGAAGCTGAAGTTTTTGCAGAAGAAGAGGACTATAGTAATCAATGCGAAGTTCAGTTTGATAAGCGAGTTTAAGGATCACGTCGCAATAAGCTCGAAAGCGTCTGCAATTCATGCATCAAAGGGACAAAAGTTTGATAAATTCTCAATAATACCCTAGATTTGAACCAAGGACTCTCCATTCAACAGCTGACATATTTATGCAGTATATAATATCACGCCAACGACAAAGAAGATATCAAAGAAGTATGGCGTGGGGCCGTGTGGTATGGTATGTGTAATTCATTAGAACTATTTATATTAATCGATCATTTCAGCGGGAATGCGATTCTGGTTAAGCCGATTAACATCTAATTACACCCAAGAATTATCAAATGAACCCAAAACAAAGGAAAGACTTCACGTAACATAATGGCAAGGGAAAAATTAAAATTTAATAATAATAATAATACTTTATACATTTTGAAACATGGTATAACCGAGTTAAATGTCGTCAATATAAATATTATTTAATAAATAAACATAAGTTCTTAAATGTGATGAAGATTTTCACAAAAGAGGTCATCAAATTAGTAAAATGGATGAGCAAGTAACCAGGTATACTATATACCCTATTCTTGAAACTCTGGATATAATCCAATTTCAACTGAGTAGGCAGATAGTTATACAGTCGTATGTTAAAGGCAAACAAAGATTTTCTATAGATGGCAGTGGAGGAGAGAAGGTTCTTGGGATAACTTCAAATGAGGCAGGATAAGTGAATGCAGAATACACTGAAAAACAATAGGATGCGGGAAATTTTTTAACGAGTTATAATTAAGTAAAATAAAATGCATTTTGAATGAAATCAAATGAGAGAGAAAAAATATAAACCACTACTGTTAATGTAAAAAAAGATAGGCAGATTTAATGAAAAAACTGTCCAGAAAGAAATGAGATTATTATTTTGATCCTTGCCTCGGATACACACAATATTAATGTTTGAACTTCAGGGGAAATCAAAATCTAAAAAAAAATGCCCACACTTATGATTGACAGAAGGAAATCTCATGAAAAGTCGTGAAACTAGGGCAGGGCGAACAGGGCGAAAGCCCTGAGCGCAATCAAATATGGGTGTGCATTTCTCGCGCTTTTCCCAATATTCTCCCCATCGCCATAAAAAAAGAATTTGGACGACGAGGGCGGGTCTTTAATGCGCATGCTCGAGGCACGGATATAGCTGGTCTATCATTAGTTCGAAACATTCTCAGGAAAAAAATCATCATATAACGTGTTTGTGTCGATTAAGATCAGGGATAAGATGGCAGTACTTCATTTAAATGATATTCTCCTAATATTAAAAATCAAAATGTGACACCGAATTTCAATTCCTTAATTAATTAATCTCTCTCGATATAAAAAGTACACCATTTTTTTCAATGCAAATACTCTAACGTGTATAAATCCCGTGACTTCGTACAGGTAAGAGAAATTAACAGTAACCACTAATATATTTCTCCAAATTCTAAATATTTTCATACAAATGGCGTTACAACAAGGCTAAGTAAATTCTCATATATCCGTAGGGAAAATCAACAAATTAAAAACCCGATTATAATTTGATGATGGGATACTTAAAGAATTTACCCTGTAATTTTCTCCAAACTTCTAATTGCAGACAAAAAGAAATGTCCGAATTTTGGTTCAAAGAGGTGGTACCTAATACAAACGTGTTTCCAAAATAATAAAGCCAGAAATTGATGTGCAATATTTTGCCATTAAATTTGAAATAGGAAGACCTCTATGCAAGTGACACGGTACACATTAATGAAATATTTCAATTATTTTTCAACTGTAACTCCCAAACGACTCATTGTTTTATTTATGCCCTGGATTTGATACCTTTAGAATCAAGCTCCACTAACATCACATAAATACGTATGAACATGAAATCGTAGTGGCCAAATCCTAAAAATAGTTTCATCCGATCATTTGCTCTTATATATTTATGAGAAATCGATTTGAATGACAGTAAGTGACCCCATTTCGTGAGATGCAGGGCAAGAATTTGTGAACGAGGGTGAAAATTTATTTTAGCCATGGGCAATCGAGAATAGATCATTGAAGGTAGAGCGGAAACGATGAGGGATTCATACCCTTTCCATAACAGCTCAGTGTCCTCACTTTGCTAAAAATTTAATGAATGGATATAAAATGGGAAGTTCGGAATTTAGGTCAGGTCATAGACTAGCCCACTGCGGCTGAAATTTCTCCCGCCGTTTCGAATGAAACGACAGAATGGATTGATTTATTGGAATTGCATGATATTTCTCATGGATATTCATTGAAATAATACTCTGAAGGATATAAATTCGTAAGCAACATGTCCTATGCACGTAGAACATAACATTTACTATTTTAGACATTTTTCCAATGTAGCCTCAGTAACCGCTTTTATGGGTTTTTGAGGTTGTATAATCCTAATTCAAAGCATTGGAATTAGAAATGCTCATTATAGTCTTTAAACCTCGTCATAACGAAGCGATTATCTTAAAATATACAATGCCAATTCCATAGCCTGTAATATACAGATCAATAATATATTTTCAACCCTTAAGAAGCCTTAAAATATAGCACACCAAGAACACTTATCTAGGTAATACGTGTAATTACAAATTCCTATCCCTAACTCAGGCAAAGAAATCTACGCTTGTTCAATTTGAACTTAAGGTTCCTAGAATTTGTCTATGTATATTTACAGTGGTTTAAATACAAAATGGCGGATAACAAAAGTAATAGAAATGCATGAAGGCAGCTTTCTCAATGATAAATTGCATTATGATGCGAAAATATTAAAGCGAGCTTTCCTTTTTAAAGATAGCCGGAATGACACGAATTGGCGTTATATTTTCCAATACATCACATTAAGAACAATCGTGCACGCCTTAGAACCGTTCTGGATAACGGTGATTACAAAAAGAAATGTTCGAGGCGCCCGACGAAATAAAACCAGCCCACGAGTCTGGCCGACGAAAAAGAGTTACGTGTCCTCTGGAGCCATAGAAACAGAGACGAGGGGAGGGGGGAGAGAGAGGAGCAGAAGATCCTTGGCCTTCTTGGAGGCTGAGCTACGGGAATAGGAATGTAAATATTAAACAAGGCGTGAGAAAGGGGGAGACAGTAGATAATTGCGCCGGAGAGGATGGGCGTCGGTTCTTACGTCCACCCTGTCTCGGAGCGGAGTGGGTGTGTTACGGGGAGCACGTAGACGGAAAGAGAATGAAGAATTAGTGCTACGGAAAACGGGCGAGCTGTATAGATATTCCATCATCACCCGGAGCACAACACCACATGAATTGAATGTGAATTCACCTCTAAGCAGAAACGACCTCAATGCTTGTGACATTCTTCACTTCATGGAGAAAAACCGACTAATACAAGCTGTGCGACATGACTCTGAGGAATAGATGGAACTCGCCGAGGAACTCAAACGGCAATACCGCATAAGCGATATAATTTAATTCTAAAAAAAAACTACTCATCATTCTCAAATAATGCAAAACGTTAGCCATTTACGACCTTGCGATATTTTTGAACTGTAGTTCATTAATGTGAGCAAATTCGGGAAATGACTTACAATTAAATAATTTTTCAAGGCAACTCCATTTTCATTGATAATGTTTACGCTAAATAATGTCGTACAAATGATTAAAAACGGTTACGGCTACATAAGGGCTATGAAAATCAGAAAATCGTAGGTATTTCTAACAGGATGATAATTTCTGATAAATTTGCTGCATTAAATGTGTGAATGTGCAGAAAATGGCTAGCAACTAAAAACAAGTATGGGGAATAGGAGGTAGCAGATCCGCTAGAGATGAGAAAGCTACAGAAAAATAGATACACACGGATATTTAATACGGATTCCAGGAAAACGTAATCACTTGAGTAAACCTATGATATTCCAGTATTGATACCAGAATTACGATTTATTCTGACGAGAGGCGGTGTGACCGTGAGATACAACTAGTAAAAATAATGGAACGCTTGATACCTTCTGAGCAAAACCAACATTAAAAAATTGTCTCTCCAAATGCTAACAAAATAAAGGCCAAGAAAGATGTAGAGAATAAGTTCACGCTGAGACTAAAAAAGTACAACGTATAACGTATCCATGCGCATACAATTATTTTCATTTACAGCACACGAATTTGCACGAGAGAATTCCTGCTCCCTGCAGGGAATGACAGTAGTTGGATATTTTTCAATGCAAGATAGAAAAAACTTGCTGAATTCTTCTTTTGTTTTTCTGGTTATTCTGTTCCGAAAAAAAAATCGGGTTTTCCTGCTCGAAGTATTCCAAAAAACCCACTAGAATGTTGAAAAAAACCGCAGGCCTTCAGTATCAATATATATTTAGGAGAAATTACCGCGTCGTTAACCGCAATTGAGATAGAGGGGACGAGGAAACGGGGGTAAGATGGCCAAAGGGTTGTGAAGGGGGAGGGGAGAGAGAGAGGAAGAAATCGGAGGAGGGAAGAGACGAAAGAGAAGACACCGTCACGCAGAGCGAAGTATTTAGAGCAAGGACGCAGACTGGTGACCTCCCGGCTCTCATCCCTCCCCTTCCCGTCTCCCCTGCGCTCACCCGCGCCGTCGCCTCGTTTCCCCAACGCGCCTATCCATCCGCGCTCCCTCCGAGCCTCGCCTCAAAAACCTCACCTCTCGCCCCCCTTCCAGATCCCAGCGTCACCCTCCCCACTCACTTCCCCCAGACCGCCTGCCTCGCATTCCTAAATTTCCCGTTCCATTGGTCAACATATAGGTACACTTCCACCTCCCACTGCTCGACCGACTCCCTACCCTTCACCACTCGCAGGAGTGCAACGTGGGATTAAATTTACTCTATTCAAGCGGTATTTCGGCGAATTTCCATGGATGCACTTCCACAATTGTGTTTCGTTCATTGTGAAAAGCTCAACTTTACATTCCTGCCAAAGATTTTCTCGGGACGGTCTCACACACTCCGTCTAAACATTTTTTTTCATTTTTTGGTGTGCTTTAATGGTAAGTTATTATCAAGGGATATACGAGTATATGGACGGTTTCGTGGATCCTTCCTGCACCCCCAAAAATATTTCTTACCCACTTGTCTTGATTTGAACACTTGAATGGTCGAGAGAATATAGCGGGTAATGAAAGGATTATGATGGCCCTAATTCCACCCATTCTAATGATCGCTTGTCTTTCGCTTTCATTGTAGAATTCTTTCAGCATAGCTTGTTTTGCATGCTATTTTGTTTATGAATGTATTGAGGTACTCTTCAAAGAGGCAGGCAGTTTGTATGCGTCCTGCACAGTTTATCATACTTTTATTATAGCCGGTTCCTAGTTATCCTCATCAAATTCTGTGGTTGCTAAATCTCTGATCAGTAGCCCTGGATATGATTACACTTGGAATAAAACGTGCCTGATATGCTCCACACACGAAACAAATACGAGCACAAATTTGCTTGACAAGCCGATTTAGGAAAAAATTCTCAATTTGCATTATACCTATAATACACACATGCATACGTCGGTATAACCTCCCACAAGATGCCTCAAGGGCGTGTGGTTGGGGGCAAGAGGTAGCCAGCCACACATTCACAACTATTATCTTATTCATGTAATTGAATATTAGCTCAAATATATTGAATATCATATTAGCTTACATAAATGGAATATTAGCTCATACACAAAAACCCTAGCATATGTACACACATTTGCACCTGTTTATATAATTTGTTACTCATTAAATTTTTGTCTTTAATGAGTAAAAATTTTAAAAATTTCTGGTTCATAGTTTGAGTTTTTATTTAAGATTGCGTACCGTGGGAGGGCAGAGCGAATATCTGAATCTGTCGGTGACGATTTCCATCGTTCTTACTCGTATTTCATCTCAATAGTCAACTCTACCTAAATAATTTGGTGCCATTTCCTCTACGTCATAAGAAAATTCAAATATCCGTTGCCTTTCTAAAATTTTCCTTTCCTTTTCTCTTTCTGAATCAAAGACTTCCCAACTTCATTCCCCTGAATTTGTTTTTGCATTAAAAAAAGTAGTATAATTGCAATTGAAAATCCCAACAAAATAGCGAAGTAAACCAGCGCCATTTTTCTAAAGGTAAGCTCTCATTTGTCAAAATAATAACTTGATCGATTAGTTATCTTTATAATGCGAATAGGTTAAATAAATGGGATAGTTCAATTGAGCACGTATTACAATTGTTTTGCTCGAAGTTAATTTGGTATACAGGGTAATACCGATTGACTTACGACAGGTTCACAAAAACTAATGCATTTAGAAAGCGCGAAATGAGTTGTCACCTAAAAATGCTTATGTCCGGAGAAACGATGGGTTTTTTTTATATTAGCAAGAGAATATTTTGACAGAGAACTCTTTGAGGCCATGGAAAATATGTTAGCGTACATTTCGTTGATCTCTCCGGAGGCACTCATTGTTGATTGCAATTTTATCCCTAAGTTAGTAGGAAAGAAGGATTTGAAAAGAACTTCACACCCAGGTAGGGATTGGCTGGATCGTGGAAAAATATAAACTAGGAGAAAAATAGAGAAGAGAAAATAAAATTAAGAAAGGTTGAAAGATAAAAGGGAGAAAATACGTATATTACATTTAAATCTGCATGGGAAAAACTGGAAGGGTCAGAACATTTTTCAGTAGAGGAAATCACCGGAGACGTTAATATCAAAATGAATTTATTTAATTTATTTATTTAACGACTTCATTTGGGCGAAATTGAGACTTTATTGTCCCTTCTTCCCACATGCTCGTATTACAATAAAGACAATCAAAAATTCCCAAACGAATATTTAAGAAAAGGATCAACCAACCAAGGTTGTCAACCCGAAGATTGGTTTGATAAGTAAGCATAGACCTCACCAAAAACTAATACCTATACGGCGTGCGAAATTCACTCATCTTGGTAAGGAGGCTAGTTCCTTTCCGTACTCCACCTGTGATTTCCCCGAAATATCTGGCAATCGAATATTTACGTAAATTCGGTCAAGTTGATGGTACCCACAGGCGTCCCCGGGAATCAAACCCGGGCCCTCCGGTCAGTAGCCCAACGCTTCACCGATGAGACTAAAGGACGCAGAGCAAAAAGAGGGAGGCTGGCTCAATTTGCGCATATATTTATAGCGACATAAATAGAAAATTCACCAGAAAATACTTGATTACCAGATTTATGAGCTAAAAATCCACAGACTTTGATGAACGGAAAAGGAAAAGAGAGGTAGATCCAAAGGAAACGTAGCATCGCCCAAAGCAGGACGATTGAACACACGGCGGCAATGTCGCCGAGGTTTGTCGCCGAGGCCGATGACAGCCTTTGAAGAAAACATTGGATCAGTGCTCCTCCGTTAAGGAATAAATCATCAATATATTTTCAGGGACCGGCTCGCTTAATTCGGTGGGTGATGCCTATAACCCAGAGATATTGGCGCCTATAATCCTGTAGTATTGAGATTGTATCCCACCAAGGGGATGTCCCGTTCTGTGAGAGATTCGTTAAAAATTTACAGTGATGTTACGTGAAACGTTAAAGAGTACCCAAAAATCTCTACTGATACTTCGCGAAACAAGGAGAAAATAAAATAGGATGCAAGAATATACCAAGTGATTATTGACTTTAAAATAGAAAGAGTGACCGTAGCAAGACAACTTTCGAGCTCTTGACCATAATGATGATTGCAGTGCAACGGAGTTTCCGGCATGTGAACGTTAAGAAAACGATTTATCCCACCATTAAAGAATACCGTTGCCAAGCCAGGTGGGAGATGTGTTACAGTTATTGCATGGGAATTGTTTCCAGAAAGGGGCCAATTAGGTGCTACAATAGTCTCATCTTACTGGCCATATTGGTTTGCCTTCTCTCCGCTTTAGACGGACATTCCTACCCATACTATGCATCAGGATCGATAAAAATACGATGCGTACCCGCGTTGGCATAATTCTCTGAGAGAACCGAGGTAGACGTGGCCATAGAGCGAAGAAGAACCCACTCCTCGCATAGGCGTAACTACGATCTTAGTAAAAGCCATATTTCATCCACCACTTTCGCATTCCACGCTGTGATGGACACAAGGCTTTATAAAGCTTAAGTGGGAGAGGACGGATTAAGGAAACACTAGAGCATGCCAAATCCTTCCTTGGGGTGTCGCAAT
Organism: Hetaerina americana; assembly: GCF_022747635.1. NCBI lineage: Eukaryota > Metazoa > Arthropoda > Insecta > Odonata > Calopterygidae > Hetaerina > Hetaerina americana. The sequence continues at coordinate 66,829,021 of NW_027286985.1, read as the reverse complement.
AGGAGTGACGACATGAGCTCTTCCATTCCACGACCCCCTCCCTGCTACCCCCCCCCCACACTTCTTCCGACCCCCGTCATGTCACATCTGCAATGACTCGCACGCTCTTAATTTTCCAGTCATTGACTTAGCAGGCCGAGAGGAAGAAAACTAACATTTAGGCCACATATTTTTGCATGGATCTAAATAATTAATTAATCCCATTAAGGCTTTTATTAACGCAAAACACGAGCTGTTGTCCAATGACAAAAATGACTGATTTTCACACATCTATTCCATCAGTTTTCTTAATTTTCTTACTGTGATCCCCTATACCTTAATGTGCCATTTTATAATTCACCTGATAATATTTTCGTGAGAAATATTTCTTTATTTTTCGAAATTTTTTCTTAGAGAGGTTCTAAATTTGTCTATGCTGTAGTTGTCATGAATTTATTTCAATTACATCCCTACAAATTTTGTGTACACCTGACGAGATTAATGTCATGTTTCAAAATCGAAGACATATTTTCCGTACTTTGCCGAACTCTCCCGCAGAAATTCCAATCCGCCCAAGCTTTCAAGGTTGCCGCACGTCATTATGATCATAAAGGGCCGCTAACTGCTCAAATGAGAGGAGCTGACCCACTTAGTCGAATGTGCATTGTAAGTACAGTCCACGTTGCGCATTGGGAGAATAAAACAATGAACAATGGCAAATTAATATTATATTTATCATGGAAATATTCCATCAACGGAAAACCAAAAAATGTTCACTCGTAGCCCGTTTTGAATGTAAGTCCTCGAATTTCTATAAAGCCTCAGAACGTCCTCCTACAACTTCTCGAGCGATACACAACGTTTCGTTGTGGGTATCCAATGTATGATACAAGTGACCCGGAAGAGAGTGAAAAAAACCTCCAAGATGAAATAAAAAAAAATAGAAAGGTCCCGAATTCTTTTCCCACGAACTCTTAAGCCTTGAGAACACATGGCAACCATACTCTCCGGGATGTTAGAAGTGTCACTTAGTGCATCCGTATGCCGATTAAATACAAAACGACCCCCGGGAAACATTTTCTGATCGTTTCTCTATTACCAAACACCTTCAAATCGAATGGGAAATATAGAATTTACGTCCGTGGCCTCGAACAAAGAAGTTCATTTTAGCTTCAGATCTCGTAAAAAAAACGAGTATTTCAAGTGACATTCGAAATAATTCGCTACGGAACTCCTACTTCTTATGTCGTACTTAATTCCTCGTGAAAAAAGTTATTGAATTCCTGAGTTAAATTACAAAACTGTTTGAGTATTTCCATTTTAAGAATCGTCCTAATGCGACATATTCAAGATAAATGATTTATCAAATGATTGCACCATTATTCTAGACCCATTATACCACCATAGACAAGAAATTATTCGATATTTTACGCTTTAATATTTCAAAAGATGAATATGGGTGAATGAAAAAACCGTGTTTCTCCATTAAATGCGTTCTCTAAGCCAGATATGTACGTTATTCGGGTGTACACTTGCACAGCATAACACTTTTCCAGGCTTTTTCGAAACATAAAAGCACTAAATTTTATTTCCCTGAACCATCTTAATATGCCGTCTTTGATTCAACCCGCAACGCATTACCTGCCTCAATTTGCCGGTTACCTTTATAGTTTCTTATCGTTCCTAAAATGAGCGAATAATTCATGGCATATAACCCTCATTTTGGGCGTAAGAGCATATCACAGACAATATTTTATTTTTAATCATATGAGTAGTATTTCACACATAACCTTCTCTTTTTCATAAATCATCGGCACTGAATGCCTAAATCTCAAATTTGATTTATTCGGTTGTACCGACTTCTCTTAAAAATCCTGAGCCCTATGAAAAAAAAAACATTTTTGATGTTTACTGGTAAACCTAAATAATTCACATTATTGCAGAGAGTTGTCCTTGTGATGTAAAGTCCACCAAACATTTAGTCTCGTTCCTCGATTCTCTTCCCCACCTTCGGTATTTAACCAGCGATTGAAACCTCGCTTAGCAACAGAGCTACTCGTTTTCTCTCCATTTCCTCTTAGTGAGATGGCTTCAAAGTTTTAATATATGTATGTAAATTGATTCGTTTTAGGCGGACAATATATTCATAATTCAAAACATATGTATGAATCCTGAATAATATTTTACTCCATTAACGTCAAACTAAATGAAATATCGGTGTTAATAGGTTTTTAAAAATTAAACAAGAGATATAAATATAATTCAACATTAAGGAGGACGCTTAAAAATGAGCATCCAATTTTTTCAATTCAATGCCGATTGACTAAACTAATAATTATGAGGTTCACAGTATCAGGCTTGATGTGGCGGAAGAAATTCTTGATCAAAAACTATTATATTGCACTTTTTCACACTATTATATTATTAATTAACTCATAACATGCATGGATATTTATTTCAACGCACGTTTAGACTCATTAGGCCATCATCCAATTCAAGAATTATTCTTGCATTGCCATTAATTCTTCATTATCTAAACACCTGAAAATGATTCCATGTTGCGAATTTAATCAAAACTGATGTGATTAAATACGAAATTGAATAATAAATCCAAAATAATAATAATGCCCCCAACGAATCTAAATCGACTCATTTTTCGTAACGTAAAGTATGATTCCAACAATTTCCATTATTCAATTAAACACTCTGGCTTAATTATGTAATGATCAGGACAAGCATTGACTTAGCGAGTACAACAATGTCAAGATAAAAAAATTCATAAAATTACTAAATGCACTAAATATTGAAATGAAAATCCTATTGCTCATCAAAACCCGGTCAATATAGTAATAGTTGCCACAAGGGTATGTTTTGAAAGATATGAGTATGTGGCAGTCACATGACAAAGGAGTAAAATACGTCCGTCTATAAAGGAAGAGATCCACTATTGTGTGCTTGTGTACATATAGATATGACATTTTTTAATTATTATTCTAAAAAACGAACTAATTACGAGGTCTATCAAATCTACTTTTTGATGGAAGGAACGGGTCCCTGTTCTCTAGATTGTGCTAGACCAATCTGTGACCAGACCAAAATAACCAGACCACGACCATGACAAGTCACTGGCATTCCTTATGATAGCCAAGGAAATATAAGCTTTCTTAATACAGCAGGGATCAGAAGATTAAACCGCATAGTTTAATGAAGATACCTCATAATTCGTTCATAAGTAATAGCTTTTAATTAATATTTGCGTTCGTTTAGTACACTGGAATTTGCCTACCTTTTACGTTAAAGTAATGAGGTCCGGTGTTAATGTGATTTATTCTTTACAAATACATGTGCCTAAAAGGAGAACAAAAAACGTTTCCATACCGTTATCACGAAGTACTCTTGTGATTTTTAGAGCACTGTGCGCGGACACTGCCCTCTTAATATAATTTCTCGTATTGGTGTCATTGATAAAATTTTTATCACTCCGCCCACAAAAAAAATGTGAAGTAGCGAGAAGAACAATTGAGCTCTTTCTTATTATCTGAGTGATAAAAAGGTGAAACACAGAGAGAATATTTCAACTTCTATGTTTTTGACTGCATAAGAAAAGTTGTTTAGTGGAGACTCGCGAAATTATTGTGTGGCATAATCTTAAACTACTGGGCTAGAGATATAGCATGTCTTGGTTGAAATAAGACACATTCCTTGGCTATGCCAGGATTTCTTAGACTAAAAACACTTCCCAAGGCAGAGTTTTGACCGCACAGAGCAGTTTTAAAAGCACACATTCATTTGCATTAAGTGACAATCGTTTAATGCTCTAACTGTAAGGTAAAGAAAGAATATCCTCTTGAAGAAAAATGTGCTCTCTGATTCAGTACCTTGCACAAACGGAATTAATTTAAAATAATTCAGATATATTCATTGAATATAAATATTTTAATCAGCACTTTCCAGGCTTTCAAAAAACCTTAACCATAATTGAGAATAGTAAAAAGGAAGAGTTAACACCAGTTCAGAAAATAAAATAATACTCAATCGCCAATTTCACTCAAAGTAATTTTGAAAAGTAATTGCTTACATGAGAGGCACAGGATAAAAAAACCGCTCAATTTCCTTTTAAAAAATTAGCCCCGCTGAATGAGGACGCAGGAAAAGGTTTAAAATATGTACCGCACACGCTACTTGCTGGATATAGACATTGATAAATCTCTATCTTAACACTGGGACCTCCAAGAGTAAGTTCCATGTTTCTCCTCCATCGAAGTCAACTTATAGTACCTGTATTTTATCTCACTATTATATGTAATTATAAATCATCATACCTACCCTCCTCCTGAAGCGATGCCGTTAGATGGGAGCTTACTCTCACCCTATCCGAATGATAAATCCACCTCGTAATACAATACAAGACATCCATGCTGCCAGCCGAAATTGTGGCTGAATATTTTTTTTCAGAAAAAACTGTGTAACCTGCTCGAGAAACTTCTTAGCTGAGTCCTTGAGCATAAGCCCTGTTTGATGGTCGACGGAAATGAATGATAAAGTGAACGTAGAATGCGCCCACATATAGCCATGTAAAATAGGATATGCAACGTCGTAAAAATTAATATAAACATAAATATAAAGGAGGCTGAATAAAATCTCAATTTTTAGCATTAAATATCCGCCAACTGTTCACTGCAAATTAATGAACGATTAAATTTCATCGGTTTAAAAAATAACACATTAACTCATCATATCAATTCAATGATATCCACATATCAGGCATTTTGGCAAATAGTCACAACGTATTTTATAAAAGAATTACTAGGTAATTACTTTTTTCGCACGAATTCAAGGTCCACATCTCTTACCACGAAAGAGACTTAAAACCACCTCAAAACAATGGTGACCAAAAATATATCCCCCCTTAATGGTTTCTTAAAACAATAAGGGTGTACGTTTTATCCCGGGACGCAACCGATTCTCAACTCTTCATTCGTATGAAGTTCTTTTAAGAGGGAATTTAAAGACCATTTAGGTGCTTTTATGGACACAATAAGCAGTGAAATAAGGTTATCTGGGTTCCCAATTGTTTCCTAGGATTTTCTTGGAAATCTGCGGGCAATAAAACGTTGCTAAATTTTAATTATTGTTCATTTTCTCATTTTAAGGTTAAACAATTCTAGAAAAAATTTTATGAAAAATAAGTGGCCCCTGCGTTTCCCACTTGCTTAATATTGCGCATTACATAAATACTTTTTATTCATGAGAGAATAGACTTACATAAGTTACATATCTGCGAATAATTTTGCTAATTTTTCCTGTGATTTCAATTTAAAGGTCAAATCAAAGTTCCCAAATATTCTTTCTAGAATAAGACTGATTTATGATATTTATACTGATAATGTACTTTATATTTTTATACGTAATGGAAACTTTATCCTAAATTGGGTACATTAAACTGAGCAAAAGGAGGCCTAGTCTTTCGAAAAAAATAGGACGTGACCTAAAGACGAAGGAATGAAATTTATCGAATGCCATGTGGAAAATCACTTTATCAAATGCATGATAAAACAATTCCGCTTCTGCCATAGTATTTCGGCAAAATGTTTAATACTGGCAGGGAAGAGACTGAACGAGCACAAAAATGTTATCATTGGTACTCTACCGTTAAAAGTAGGTTTTGGATGGACACAGACTATACAACGCCAAAAGATAAATTTCATTGCCTCTCTTAACAAAACAGAAATTGACACCCGACACTACAATAAGTCCCTCTCCGATTCCATAAACTTCCTTCCTCCCTTCACTCCATCCAGTATTCTAATCCTACTCCTCGCCCTCCTAACATTTTCCTCTCTATCAAAGACTTCGGCATTCCATTGCCATTCAAAATCCTCAATGTCCATTTTTCCTTCACTCTTTGGATTTCTACCTACAATCCCCTCTCCTCCCAATCCATACCTAAGCACTTCTTCGTTTGTGTTCCTTTCTATCAATCCGACCTTTTCATCCTTCTGCACTGCCACATTTCAAAATCCCCCAATTAACGCCTATCGTATTGTCTCAACGACCATGTTTCCACGTCGGACGAAACCCCGCTCCTAATCAATGTTTTGACGAGCCGTTTCTTAACATCCCAACTCAACGTTCCTATCTTGAATTCCATTCTCCTTGTGAAAGGAGCGAGGAATTGGTGATAGGGATGGAGGCAAAGAAATTCCTTCCTCCTTGTGAATTTCTTAGCCTACTGCTATTCTTCGCGTTATGCCCCTGCTCGTACTTTGACCATTTTGGTCCGAAACACCTCCGAGATATGCAAACTGTTCCACTTGCCCTAGTTTTTGCCCTCTTATTTTAACGTTGAACTTAGTCTTTCCAACTCTCGGAAATCATATTACGTTTGTTTTCCTTACGTTTATTCTCATCCATTACCTATCGCACCGGCTTCCAAACCGCTCAGCAATGCTTGCAACCCCTTGGCTGACTGATAAGCTAGGGCTCGATCATCAGAAAACCTAAATGACTTTATTGATTCCACATCGACTTTCATTCCTACCACCAGTTGTGCCCATGCTTCTTTGACCATTTACTCCACATAAACATTTAATAGCGGAGGTGATAATGTCCATCTCACTCCTCTTCCAAATATTGATCATTCATACTTTCAATCCACCACTCTCACCTGAGCATTCTAGGATATTTACAGGTCGCGGATAAGTCCACGACCTGTAAATCCGCTCCCATGTTCTATCAAAATCTAGTAAACATATATGCATCCTGATTGTACTATATGTTCCTTTTTATTAGGGACCTCATTACTTTCAAGCCTTCAAGCGTGATTCTTCCCTAGTTGATCATATCCTAAATAATCAATTGTCCCTTTTCCACCCTGTTTTAATGGCACTGAGTACTACTTTAGTGGCGTACTAAATTAATCTTATTGTTCTTCAGTCCTCATTTATTGCTGCTTTTCCATTTTTTGGACTAGCACTGGCCTGACGAAATCATCCGGCCATATTCTTCCCTCATAAATGCTACGGATTATCCCATAAAAATTCTTCCTCCCACATTTTCCGATACATTTGTGCTGTTTCACGAGAATTTTTTCTATTCCCACGGTTTTCTTTGATTTCAATTCTCATTCTGCCCTTTCCATCTCGTATGCCTGTCAAGGCATTCTGCCTTTTTCATCAAGTATGCCTGAATCTAGGTTATCCCAATTAATGTCATATTTCTTTCTATGTCTAAGTTACGTGTATGCTGGCCCAATATATTAATGATATAGTTCCTCTCCATCTCTATTGAAGTTTTCTGGTTCAATTAATATTATTCCTTATGTTTCTTTGATAGTTAGGACGAATTTTTCCTTCTATAATCTTGAAAGTTCTTTCACCTTCCTAAACAGCGCAGAAATGTCATCCTTCCTTCGTAAACTTTACATATTCTAGCACTGCATATTCCACCACCCTTCCTTCTCTCTCTTCATGGGCCGGCTATCTTTATTATTCAAATCTTCTTACTTTCTTACGCCCAACTACACGCTTACATCCTTCCATGTTTTTCTATAATCTCTCTTCCTAATTATCTCGTCTTTAATCCATGGTTTTCTTTATCTATTTACGGTTCCTATAGTTTCGCTTAAGGATTTCGGTCACCCCATTCAGATAGGTTCCCAATTTTCTCTTATTGTACTAGTCTCGATATCCGCACTATACATTTTTTCTACAAACGACTGGTACACCTTTCTTATCGTTCAATTAATGCTTCTACAATCCATTTCCTCAACCATCTTTCTTTTATCTTCTTGAGTCCGGCATCACTCCTCATTTGTACCAAACTATGATCTAAATATGCATTCGCTCCCGGGGAACAGTGGGAAATAATCAGGCTGATCCTAAATCTCTGTTTGAATAAATTATAGTGAAAATGATATATATATATATATATATATATATATATATATATATCTGAAGCCATGGACATTTACCCAAAAGCATTAGAGTCTCATACAGAACTCTAATGATTTCTCCCCGTGGTCATTCATTGTTTCTAAAGCGTAGTTTCATACCTCACTACCATTTCTCCCTACTCTTAACGTTGAAAACTATTTCCCTATCGTTATCAAATGTTTCATTCAGGAACACATTCAATAATTTCTTCTTATTGATCGTGTACCCAATCGATTTCTTCCTCCTTGTGATTGCTTGGTAGCAAAAATATAGTTTGGATAGTCCGCAGAAATTATAAATTCACAGGCACTTTTTGGAAAGAGATTTCTGCTTCTACGCTTTTACATGCACACTTACGAGAATTAAATGGCAAAACAATAGTAGGTTATTTAACGCAGTCAACTAAAGTCTTTGGAGCTGGATGATTATCTGCATTTTGCTCTCCGGCTCTGGTCTCAAACTGAAGACTGAAATGTAGTGTTTATTACAGTTTGCAGAAAATAGTAGTGAAGTCAAGGCAAATGCGTATTTTACAGTTGAATATTATCCTTTAATTACCTTCCGAAGGCTTTTGGAGGACGGAAGTGTGTGACATTCTATTAAGCATCTTAATTGGGACAAGAAGGTGGGATTTAGGAGCAATTTTAAGTTTTAATTTTCAAATAATTTTCATTCTCCTGTAAGACTAACGAGCACAATGGGCGAATCCTCGCTAATGAAACTTTGAATTTTAAATTATTTTAGATTTATTTATTGTTCAAAAGAGTTCCGAAATGTTTGTTTCATTTCACCCTTTCATATATTTTAATTTACTAAAACAAAAACCATTTTCTATCATGGTAGCCTACCTTTTTCATTCAAGGCATGTAAATTCAGTAAAACAATGTTGAAGTGATCATTAATAGTGTTAGTGAAAAAGGTTTTCCTCAAAGTTAAATGCGCTTTTTCTTTTGAAATTGCGCCAGTTTGATATTTTAATGATAGTTCCGATAAAAGCGTAAGATGGGGAAAGAACTACTGCTTATGTTTGTGTGTGTTTCTTATGGATCATTACGAAGGTGGTGGTAAGGGTAAAAAGAGGCCTAAAAGGGCCTTACGAAATATAAGGACGGCTCCTTGTCTTACGAAAGAGTTTCCATGTTATCTTCCCCACCGTAATTTTGTTTACCTTTTTATCTTAGGATAAAAACACAAAAGTATGACATTAAAATTTCTCACTCACAGGAAAATACCTTTTTATAATGCGCAATAAACGTCGTAGTTACAATGAGTGACTTTAACGCTCCGCTGACAGAGACGTCTACATTACGGCGAGCCATGGTAGGCAACGCATCTCAAAAGCAATACGTCCCAGAGTTTTGAAGACTATTTCTGAAGTTATCTCACTATTCTCTTGACAGATGGTCTCAAATCCTCTTTAATTTGATGACATAAAAGTGATTTTCAGCTGTGCGCTAACATTTGTACTGATGCACTCCCTTACCTACCTCGTGACCTACTTGCAACATTCCTTTTGCATGCTCCCTTATGTATCCTTACGGTATTTTTCCCCATTCTATGAGTTCTCTGGGCTTTCAAATTAAAGTTTCTCATTAATGATCTTGGAAACATGACATGATGAAAATAGATAGGAAAGCCAAAATATGTAAGTGGTGTGCAATGAGTTATATGAGCACTTTGATTATTTGAAGGAGCAGGCAAAGATTCGATGTCGATCGGAGGATTAAAATTATTTTAGTTTATTGGGATCTAAATTAGTATTCTATCGGTTATGATCGATATAATTTTACATAACAAGAATTCATATACTCAACAACACAGAATGAAAAACAACCCCATCCAAACACGTAGAAAAAAAACATTCAAATATATTTTCTCAAAGTAATAAAAACGTAGGCATATAAACAAGAGAGAAACCTGGGTGTGTCAGGATGAGTGTAGTTGTTGGAAACAAAAACAGGAAAGAGGGCTTGGCTCATAAAAGGAGAAGAATTTGATGGGCCGTCAATAAACGAGCATGAAATAATAAGTCTGCTATTCTGCTTTGCTCATGCTGGTAGAATGGATGGAAGTTGAATCATCGTTGAGTTGTGTAGGTCGATAAAGCCATGATCTAATTTGCTCGAAAATTTTCTCAAGAGAAAGAACATTCAAAAGAAGCTATGAAGCAATTGATATGAAACAGATTCGAAGGAAGCATCCAAGACAAAAGTATGGCCATATAAAAACAATGTAAATCACCATAAATATATGTTAAAGTTTCACTATTTTTATTGGATGTGCCCTGGATGAAATCAAAGAAATGTATGCAAAATTCAAAAATAAATGCGATTACCGATGTGAATCTAAAACAATCGCAATAAAAAAACAAGAAAATTTTCACAGTAAACGAGCAACCAGCAGGAACTAGAATATTTATACTGGTAATAGGTGAATTACTATATCATGAAGCATATTTTTTTAAAATACAATTAAAATGCAGAAATGTTTTCTTCAAATAAAATCTCAATTGTAATCAATGTAGAGAAAATATCACTGTATTTAATTCGTTAGATATTTTCGTGTAACAACTGCTAATATTCGTAACTTTCGGAAATAATTTTGTCCAAGTAGCTTTGATGTTCATTAGTGCGCCTAAATATGCCAGTTCCATGTTAAATATAATGAATGAAGGTTTCTTACGCTGATTATGGGTAGGTGTCAATAAAATGAAATCGAAGAAATTAATCTCCTGCGACTTTTGGTCAGATTAATTAGGAGAAATCAATTTGAATCGGAGTTCATGCTTTTATACCAAGTAAATTAGCCACGTAGCAAATATACGGAATAAGAACGCGGTTCCATTTCACCTCAGTCCATGTCCCATCCCAGCCCTGGAATGATGGATTATATAACGACATGCAAAGGAGTGCAGAAGCTCGCGAAAAGTTGAGGAAAAGATATCATTTCCTGTCCTTGAGTTTTCATTTGTATCTATTTCGCAGTTAATTATTCGAGTACGCGTCACGTGCAAAGCAGCCTACTTAGAATTCCTGTGGGGAGTTTCTTTTTCTGTGAAACTTTTCTTCCCCTTTGCGCTCCTTCCAATGCTCCGCGGGGCGGATGGACTGAATAGCTCCGAGCGAACGTGCGCACGAGACAGCCTTTTGACTAAAGGATGAGATTAGGGAAATGAAATGTGGAACGTATCACCTCTTGAGGTTGTTCTCCTTCCCCAAGTGGAACGACAGAGAGGACTCAACCACTTCGAGCAAGAAATACAACCCTGTAAACTAAAAAAAACACTGCAAGGAGGGAAACACAAACGCTGGACAAAAAATAGTATTGTAAAACAATGAATGTTACGTAGATGCTTTCATCTCAGCTGTTTTGGATTAAAAAGAGGAAGATATCTTTTTAATGTTGAAAAAGGTTCTGTTCACCCTACTTTAAATAAAAATGCATTTTTAATACCGAGCGGGATGCAATCCATTCATGCGGTAATCATGGAAATTATTTTAAGTCAGCTTTAGCGACATAAGATTAATTATTGAGTGAAGTTTTTTTTATTTTGCGTTAATCATTTCGGTTGAAAAAAAATTTCCTCTTCCTGTGGTCAACAAAATGTGCCAACTTGGAATGAAATATGGTGACCTATGTTCATGAGAAGCATGCAATCACAATAACCAAAGAGGGTCAATCAACACCGAGAGAAAAAGAGCTTACTGGGAGTGAAGTTTTTGAGATCCCGACGGTGAAAATGAAAGGAATATAATTTTTATGTATGGCTTACCACAAAACGGAGCCATATGAAGTGTAAAATTCGCACATTTAGAGAAACGTGGCCAGCTTCTTACAGAATATCACACCGCTTGGATTTTTAGATTTGGTGGTTCAAGGCCATCACCCATAATTTGAGCCCAGGAATCCTGAGCCAGGTGCACAATTCTGCCACCCAGAACTACTAACACCTTTTTTTGTAGTTTATCATGTTCCCTTATTGTGAGCAACAGGAAAACAAAGTCCATTCAAGCGAAAACAAACAATCTTCCACGTTCATTTGAACGATTTGTTCATGCCACATGATAAACATTATACTCGTAGTTGAGGAAGTCATAAAAATTGATACCTTTTGGCATGTATGTATACTACTTCATTTGTACAGCAAGGGGCCATAAAAATATATCATTAAGTCATTTAAATGCACAACATTAGAAATGGTGTCTAATCAAGCAGCACATATGTCCGATTATTGACATTAAAATGAAATAATTGTGCTGGAAAACCAAAAACACTATCAAATAAGCGATCCCACTAAGCCAACCACTTAAGTGAAACCGTAAGAAAGGGCGATTGCTGTCACACACAACATTGCCATGTACTCCATTAACATTCCTTGATATTCCTATCGCTTACCCCATCCCTAGTCAAATTTACACCAAGAAACTGCCATAAAGATTTCCGCGAGACCTGTCCCTTGCCCATAATGAGGCCATAGTCTAAGCTTTTATCTATAATGAACACCTCTCAATAGATGAAAGAGGGAAAGATAGAATTTCTCCGCATGCCTGAAATATATACTTACTTAATCGATTAGGTGCCAACATTTGCGTGGGTCTGAATAAGTTATTAAACTTCTAAACACGTTTTTAATCAGCTGTCCAAACCTGTCTGACCTCAGATACTTACGTAATTAGAATAAGAAAGATTTTTTTGCTGTAATCTCTTTTTAATATGGGATCAGATTATGTTATTGGGCTTAAGTCTGCAGACCAAGGTTCCACAATTGATCCTGAAACATCAGCCCCCCCCCCCCAAAAACCTCACGATGTTGTGAGACCGATTTGGGGTACAACATCAAGATGTGTTATCAATCTTGGCTTCTTAGCAGCTCTACAATCTATCCTGATGCTATAAAGAGGAGAAACGTCGAAGATGGGAGGGAATTAGATAAAAAATCATTCATAATTATTAAAAGGTTTCTTACATTTTTTTTTCTTGTCATTTGTTAGTTATTTCAGTGTCTTCAGCTTTATGTTTCTACCACTTCGTGATCCGTCAACCGATCTACGATAACGTTACTAGTAAGAGTGTTCTACAATTTTCTTCTATGCATGCATCAGTAATAATAAGAGATAAATAAGAAAGTAGAAAAACAACTTTCTGAATAGCGCTAGCGGATATGTACTCCTTTTCGGAATTAATTTACTTCAAATGTGAATATAATCGGACGTGAGCGTGGAACTCTCCAGCACAACCCTATTCGATAATAAATGGCTATTTCTTATTTGCTAACCCGAGCAAAGTGACGTTATCATCAAAAATAACATATTTTAAAGCATATCTCAGTCGTATATTATTGCGTTTTCCTTCGTTAAGCCTTGTTAAACGAGTGGTTCGCCTTGCCCCATCGAATAGTGCGACCAGGTGGAAACAAGGCCACGTGGCGAGATTGATCATTTACCCAAACGAAAACCCTTAACTTTGAGTTACAATAAGAAAAAAATGGGTTTCATTTAGTTCCTGGGATTGAAAGGTGTATGTTTTCTTCTGACTTCGCAATGCCTGGGTAACTAAGTAAAATGTGTTTTCTTGGCAATCAATTTGACGTTCAGTATTTAGCACTTCCAAAAATTCATTTTTACATCTTACGCCGCTGATTTCCAGCGCGCTTGGACGGTGATTTTCTTTTGCCTACTTTAGCGAATGATGATAGGTGCTGTGACAGAGAAGAATATTTATGACTAAAATGACGAAAGGTGTTTCTATTGATTTCTCCATTACGCAGCTTAAAGTTCCATTGCGCAGAATCAATATAAGATATGTGATTTAATGTCTAAAACTAAGCTTTCTTATATATTCCCAAATACACGTTTTTGCTATTCAGGCCAACTAAGCTTCCTTTTATATATATATATACATATATATATATTATATACATATATATACATATACAAATATATATATACATATTATATATATATACATATTATATATATATATATATATATATATATATATATATATATATATATATATAATACACAGTAACACACAATATAGAAACACAAAAAAAGAAGAACACTCACACGTTATTTCTTGATATTTCGACGGAAACAATCCGTCTTCATCTGAAGATATAGAAGTAATGCTTACTTCTTCTTCTACTACTACTACTACATTACTTCTATATCTTCAGATGAAGACGGATTGTTTCCGTCGAAATATCAAGAAATAACGTGTGAGTGTTCTTCTTTTTTTGTGTTTCTATATTGTGTGTTACTGTGTATTGTACTATTAGGCACTTCCGTGTTACGTCTACGAAAGCATATATATATATATATATATATATATATATATATATATATATATATATATATATATATATATATATATATTTATTTATTTATTTATTTAGTCATTTATTCATATATACATATATATAATGTATAAATATATATTTTTTACCTTATACCTTATATATTCCTTCCTTCCCAAATATACGTTTGTGCTATTCAGTCCATAATTTAAATCGGATAAAAAATCTGGCTTATGTTTTATGGAATACTGCAAACAGCTAGTGTGCGTGTGTAGTAGGTGTTGGTGGGTATGCGCTACTGTGGTAAATAACATGGAACGTAATGTCTCTACAACTAATGTAGTATTAGCCGAAAAATATTTAAGAAGGAAAGATTCGTCTTTAGAATCTAGATTTTTATTCATTTCGCAGCGATCATTGTTTTCAAGAAAATTGGCGAGGGTCGGCAAAAGACATATTTTCAATTCGATGTCTCGGGCGTAACTTTGCGAAATGTTCATAACATATTGAAATGAAATTATAGACTTTGTGATTCCAAACACTTTTGTAATTCCATTCAAGCCAGAGTTTTTATCTGATTGAAATTACGATATGGCCTGAATAGCGAAAATATGTGGAAATACAAAGTCAATAATTTCATATAATTTCAACATATTTTCAAATCATGGTGATCAATATTAAAATTTCCATTGAGTGGTCAACTTGTTGCGAAATAATTAATACTGATTAGTGTTATACAGTGATCGTTAAACTTCAATGTCCTGACGTAGAAATATAATACTGTAAGCACAGCCTGGGTTGAAGTATTAGTTAGTAAATTTCTATAACTTCATTTTGCCGAAATAAATACTTAAAAATGACAGCCACATTATTAGCTGTGATGCGATTTGCAAAACCTTTGGAATAAACCTTGTCATTGGAGCGCTATTTCAATTTTAAATATGCTTTCTAGAAGCTCCATCGAGTTCATTTTCCCAATAGAATATGCAGACCTTTCATGCTCTACTTTTTTATTATTATTGTATTCCATGACTCAAATGTAAAAATGCTTTTATTTTTAAGTAGGGCATCCATTTACACAGGTTTCTAAACTACTCGTCTCCGTAATTACATGGTTCCTTTCCGGAGCACATTAAGCATTGTAACTTCATTTTCTCCAGTAATACAGGAGGCGTTACCCACTTTCTGTAAGTCAACGATGAGAAAAAAAGAAAGAGGTTGGGTGATGGTGAGGTTGCAAACTTCCAATGCTAACCTCCCACGTCATAATGTATGGGGCATGTCAGAAAATTATATGCTGTATCGAAACCAGACGCAAATAAAATTTCCTTCATGGAAAATTTAAGTTCTCTTTCTTTTCCTGAAGGAGTATGACCAAGTGACGGTACACGTCACCGTATCAATATAATAGACATTTGAATAGAAACAAGAGCCCATGTAGATAATAATGCAAAGGTATTTGTTTTGAAAGCACCGTAATTGCATTCCCAACTATAATTTTTTACAAATTGTTCATGTTTAATATTGAACATTTTTTCTTTTCCCTCCTTTCAAGACTTTAATAAAATCGCAGTTTTGTCCTGTTTTAAAAATGTTAGTCTCCTTTCATAGGGATCGACAAATGCAAATCACATTGCCTCTTCACACGTCAGCGACCACAGGCGATTTCATCAATGTAGATCGAGAACTATGATATCCGAAATCCATGGTTTTATCGCTATGGGATATTTAAATCTCTTTTCCGATTAAAAAAAATATATTTTGGGAGACGTTCGTTTCCTTTACAATTCTATGGACCCATTCATCTACATTAATCTCATTTGGACTTTTGAATTCAGTGTTGTATTCGCACTCTTAGAAGTTGAACATCTGGTCGATTCCCAGAGTTCTCGAGAGAATATTCAACAAAGGAAATACGCCGGAGTGAAACAGTGCTGTACAAAATCAGAACAGCTAACGGCTTCAAACGAAAAATAAACCGGTGCTTCTTTGTGAATTGTTGCCATGATTCTGTTAGGTCCCATTTAAAACTGAATGTCTTCCGCTTCACCGAGAACTCCAAGAAGTTCCACTTCATCGTCTGTTACCCTATTTTTTGAAGAATAAAAAAAGATCAAGAGCCCATGAAGTCAGCTTTTTAAAAGCTCTTGACTCATTCTTGGGCCATTTTCCCTCTCTTATCTCCCTTGCGATCAAAAGATTCCCTCCCCTTTCGCGAATCTCGTTTTTTCACCAAGTCCTCTTTAAACTGAAGTAGGTCTGACGTTAGTGATGTAAATTTCTTTCGCAAAAACAAGTAACCAAAATATCGATTTATTAATAATGGTCATCAATGTATTTACATATTTATCACCGAATGTTTTAATTGGTATAAAATGAGAAGAAAAAAGTTTCCCCATACCTCTACCGGATTTTCATTTGGTATATTCAAGTGTCAAGGTGCCTTTTTACACCTGAAATCCCACCTTTATCCTGATTCCTAATGGCCTCCTATATAAACCTTTTACGGTACCTCCCATCGAAAAATTTTTTTCACACACCTTTTTACTGAACTACATGAAAGCACCACAGTTTACTTGCAGGAAAACATATTGATGTAAACGTTGAAGTAGAGACACTCACAGATGATCAAAGTTAGGATGTTTACTTCTTAATACCAACCCTTCCCAATATTACGCTCCTACAAGCACATTTTTTTTTAAGGTAATCTACCGGTTAAGGTAGGTTTTTGGATTGACACAACTACCAAACAAATATTTTATTACTCCTAACAAAACACAAAATCCATCATCCTACTCTATATCAGGTCCCTCTTCATCTCTGAGTACTTTCTTCCTCCCTTCATCCCGTCCAACATCCCTATCCTGTTCCTTCCCTTTCCTCGTTTGCCTAACATTCTACCCTCTATCACAGTCTTCAACATCCCACTGGAGGTCAACACCCCCTTCATCCACTTTTCCTGCCTCCATAGGATTGCTCCCAACAAACCCCTCTCTTCGCCCACCATACCAAGTACTTCCTCATTTGTTTTCTTCTCTGTCCATTTCACCTTCTCCATTCTTCTCCACACCCACATTTCAAAAGCCTCCAATCTACGTCTATCCTCCTGCTTCAATGACCTCACAAGCACATATATAAAAACCTAATGGCCGCATTCCAGTTGAGTTGCATGTTCCGATTTTAACTACTGCAACTCAAACATGCTGCGAATTACACCGAAGTACGAAGATTGATCGCTAAAATTTTAAATGATACCCGCCAGAAATATTATTTAATGTACCTAATGAATGCAAAAAATCCCATTTGATGAAAAGTGAAGAGTCAGGCGTGATGTTGTGGAATCGAGACATAATAAAAACTTCGTTGCAATTTTCCACAGTTAAAACTTTATTGCCGACCATGGTTTCGATACACTGCATCATCATCAGGTAGGTCACCTGATGATGGTACAGTGTATCGAAACCATGGTCGGCAATAAAGTTTTAACTGTGGAAAATTGCAACGAAGTTTTTATTATCCCATTTGATATTCTACCTTAAAATTGCTTCTAACAAGGTCATTCCTTTCCAACCTGTCTTCTCGCTAAGACGTATTTTCCTAAAGACATATTCCTACCGATGTTTTTATTCTTTATCAACGATACTAAAAATGGCCTCAGTATCCTAGTATCAAATAATCATGAATGTATACCATTACTCTATATTGTCCACGGTTATGTTTTTGGGACTGACAATTGAAGTGGTTTCCCGTTACCTTCCTCAAAAATGTTTTTGACGTGACACCATCACTCAATGGCCGCCCTACTGAGGTCAGACGTCATTGCAGCCCCCTCTCACTGAGGAACAGATGCTGCGTGGACTACCTTTCGTCTGCCTCCTAACCTTCGACCTGTCTAGCATGGGTGACCCTACCAGGAGCAAATATCATTACTCCCGTCAGCTCATCTCTAGGGGTCATTGGAACTCGCAATCCCTTCCACCACGTCAAGGTTGTAGTCCATGGGAGGGACGTGAGGAGAAGAATTGCTTGTTTACTTGTACTTTATTGTGGAAGTGTAAAGTTTCTTTTTTTACCCTCAAAATGAAGGTATTCCACAAAGTTAAACCTGAAACTGTTATGCTTGAGAAAAGGCTTGTTTAAAATTTGATGTGGAGCGTAGTTATGCACGGAGCGGAAACGTGGTCAATGAAGCAGGACGATAGAAGTAGATTGGAGGCTTATGAAATTTGGGTGTGGAGAAGGTGAAATGGACCGAAAGGAGAACAAATGAGGAAGTACTAGGTATGGTGGGTGAGGAGAGGGGTTTGTCAGGAGAAATCCTAAGGAGGCAGGAAAAATGGATGAAGGGTATATTGATCGGCAGTGGGATGTTGAAGAGCGTAATAGAGGGGAAAATGTTAGGCAAGCGAGGAAAGGGAAGGAAGAGGATAGGGATGTTGGACGGGATGAAGGGTGGAAGGAAGTACACAGACATGAAGAGGGACTTGTTTTATGGTAGGATTTTGGGTTATGTTTTGTTAGCAGAAATAAAATATTTATTTATTTGATAGTTGTGTCCATACAAAACCTACCTTAACCAGTAAATTACTCAATAATAATAAATAATACCATTACTGCTCATCATAATTATAATTATTTTCATAAATTCGATGCTACGGACGCATGCAATGACAATAATTTTTACATCGTACGACAGTGACGAATGAAGATCAAATTAAACAAGCATGACATAAAACAATGACGTTTGTACATTCGTGCACTAGATGGGGTGTTAGCATCTGAGGGATTGGAATCCACGCCCATCGGCTTGTCAGGTGAGAGTGACTGCTCAATGCCGCCGAGGGCGTTGGGATTCCGTCACACTCGGGAGTGTATTTATAATATTGTCATGTCACCACAATGTGGGCTATATTTACAGTACTGTTATTTACTATTACGACTTATTCATGAAAACATCTTCATTTAAGGAAATCATTTTGCTATTAATTACCACATCCTTCAGCATAGAAAAACCATATTTGTTCAACTTGGAGGTAACCAAATCAGTCGATGGCTTCGGCCACATCATATTGGCATTGAAATTTGATACGCGTTTCTAATATTCTTTCGTCGTGCCATTTATATTTCAGGTTGCTAATACTGCGTGAACGTACATACTAAACGATGTGAACATAAAAGAAAGCTATGAGCATATTCACAATTAAGGCAAGGCAATCAATGAAGCTCCAATTTTTATTTGAATTAGTAACGTGTGATGTGGTACTTTATTTGTGAAAGAGTTCGCTCGGCAACGGTTTGAACGACCCAGTTTTCATTCCTCTATTTCTCCAACTCTATCGAGAAAAGCATTCCCAATGAGAGGAAGTATTCCAAATCAGAACTCTTCCCTAAAGCTTCACGTCAATGAGGGCATATAAATCAAAGTGAAATAGTGTACGGTTTTCATGTGAAGGTATTGCATCGTTCTAACGGACTTTTTATTACATAATAGCAACTCGCGACATAAATGAAAACTTTTCAGGAGAACTAGTCAAAGGAGCATTGTCTATTTTTGCCACGAAAGGTAAAATCAGGCGATTGTTGGAACGGTTGCTTTCGAAAGAGTAATACTCCAAATTGCAATTTGTTTAACAGATGCTGAATTTATATTGCATGAGGGATACTACCTAAGAGGCAGTTTTTAAGCTAATGAAAATATTACGTTTCCCTTCCCTTATTTATCTTTGTAGTACACTTCTCATTGACTTACACTGTCCGAAAGAGGTGTGGCATACTATATATTTCTGAGAGATGCGTTCAAGTTGTGTGTGTATATATATATATATATATATATATATAATTATATATATCTATATATATATATACATTCAAACACGAAATCCCGCCAAACGGCGAATAAATACTCATATATACAGAAACAGATATAAGGAAAAGGGATAGGAACACATATAAAGGACGAACACAATAGAGGTGTGGAAGGCGGAATCGAACGGATCACAAGAGTAAAAATATTTCCTCAACCGGGACTCGAACACCGGATCTTTCCACTTGCCGGGCGGATGCTCTTAACCACTTGAGCTATCGAGGATAGTCAATTTACCCTGAGATCCGTGGGTCTAATATGTCGCCAAGCGCCCCGATTCTTTCAGCCAAGAGATGGCGTCAGGGGGCTGTTTCACCCACCAAAGGAGAAATAGACAATACACAAGGAAAGGAAAGGACAGTGGGTTAGAATTCATACAACATCATACAGGAAAGGAACAGTGCGTTTCGTGGCACGCATAGCCAGAAGAAAGAGATGAGCCACATTGGCCAAATACACATTCAAACACGAAATCCCGCCAAACGGCGAATAAATACTCATATATACAGAAACAGATATAAGGAAAAGGGATAGGAACACATATAAAGGACGAACACAATAGAGGTGTGGAAGGCGGAATCGAACGGATCACAAGAGTAAAAATATTTCCTCAACCGGGACTCGAACACCGGATCTTTCCACTTGCCGGGCCTGCATGCCTTTGTGAGTCCCTTCCTTCTCTACATTGAGAAAGGTGGCTTCGACCACCATAAATTTGAAAACTAGAGAGTTTCTTTTCTTTTTTTTGTGTTTCTGTGTTTTTGTCTTAGTCCGCTAGTGCTAACTTCATGTACATTATCATTCACATCCGTGAGACTTCATCTAACTTCCTCTAAAGTGATAAACGTTTTCAATGCTAAAAATTTGCGTCTTTTCGTGTACAAGAACAGTGTAGTAGTTTTGTTTCATCCACTTTCCCCACCTGCGTGGTAGACTACACATCTAAATGCACCGTCAATTGAGTGAGAAATACGGTGATATTGCTCTCGATGTGAAAATTTTCGTTATGTGATACACATAGTTTAAAGAAAGCCGAGCTACGTGTGACAACGAACCTAAGAAGCCGCTGACTATCAGCTACTTTCCAGTGGGCAAAAGAGACCCTTGGAGAAGTGTTCTTGTGGGTCATGGATTTATGGCGCCGGCGTTGTAAAACTGTTTACGACTACAAGGGGATTATGTTGAGAAGGAACGGAAGTTTCAACCTTCTGGGTTAAGTAGTTATTTCGGAAAATATATAATATATCTTAGAATGAGCGCACCTCGTATATAATGTATTTTATGATTTCCTTCTTCCCTGGCTTTCAGTAGTAAAATTAATATAGGATATTTTGTCGTAGATTACAATTTTACTACAACAATAATATAATGAATAATCATGAATTAAGGTATGTTCACAAATTCCAAAGAAACTGCGGGAGATGCCGCAACAGTAACTTTTGACGGAGTCATCCGCTAATGTGCATTTCAATGCAACAATTTCAGAGCGTAAAAATCATTCGCCTTGACTGGGACTCGAACCCAGATCCCTCATTAGCTCCCTCGGTAGCTTAAGTGGCTAAAGCACTCGACCGGATATTGAGGGATCTGGGTTCGAGTCCCAGTCAAGGCGAATGATTTTTACGCTCTGAAATTGTTGCATTGTATGTTCACAACTTCATTAACAATTTGAGCCAGTGCTGAATTTTCTCAAATATGGGAATACGTTCGTTTTTCGCATCGTTCCATTATTTTAAAAGTGTAAATGTGTATTAGAAAACTAAAAATTGTTCTTTCTCCTAGCATGCGCCATTTTTCCGATTAGGCATTCCATGATCTGAAGTTTACGCTAAGTGAATGGGCAATTATAAGTTGTACGTTCGTATCTTGAAAAATAACTGCATTCCAAAATTACACCATTCCAAAAATAAGACTGTACAGATGAAATTCTTTTCTTGTTTTTTTGCCGACACCGACGAAGTTAGAATGCACTTACTGATAATCAAAACGAATGAACAGCTTTTTACTAGCCAGTAACAAAGCAAACTTTTATAGCCATATAGAATCTGAAAAATCAAGCCAACATTATAATCCTCCCTATGTATTTCTTAAAATTTCCTAATATTACGGGTGATATTGTCACTACCCCTTTTATCGATGATAAGTATGGACAAAGGCGTCGTGCAACGTTCGCATTCAATGGTCACCAATTAAAACGGAAAAAACAACAGACTTCGTTTTATATCAATCAAATGAGGTAAAATTAATCTTCCAAAATATCATACGACAATATGTTCGGAAATTTTAAACAATAAGCTAGCAAATGCGACAACTACCTCTTCTGTCTTTTCATCTTTCACCTAGCATGTTACAAAAAAAGCTGCTACGGACGTAATCATTCTTTCTTTCTTTCTCACTTCACTCAATAATTGCTATTTTTTTGTGCGTGGCAATAAATGTAGCTGTGATAATCACCTTAACCAGATCAACGTCATGATTCCGATTCACCCGTGGTTGTTGAAATATTTCCAAAAAATGCCTCAAATATCGATTCGTATCGATTTGACAAAACTATAGAATAGGCTGAAATATTTTAGATTATCGTTTTGGATACCCAAGGTGTGTATAAAAAGTATCAGTAACAGTTTTTTCCAGACGTGTGAATGAAGCGAAGAATTCAGACCGTCAACTTAATGTGCACATGATCGTAGATCATATTCGTATTTATAAGATAACAGTGCACCACATTATCACTGAAAATTTGCCGATTCGAAAGATCTGCGCTTAACTCTCCCCGATGGTCTTGACGGACGAATAAGAGCAGAGTCGAGTGTTTGCTTGCAAAGACCTTCTGCAACGACATGGCGACGATTCCCCAACGCCCTTAGATTCCAGACTTGGCACCAGTAGACCTCTTCTGTCTTTAATAATAAATATTCCCAAAAGTGTAATCCTACCTCAAAGGACACCACCATGGAACCCTAATTGCCATCAAAGAAGCTTGCACTCGTACCCTTAAGGACCTTTCGGATTCCGCCTACCAGGGAGCCTTTGATTAGTGGAAAAGCCGCGGGCCTCCGACGCTCAAGGGATGTACTTAAAAGTATTTTGAGGCATTGTAGCAATATCTGAAATAAATCTATTTTTCTGAAATTTTTCCGGATACCTTTTTTACAAACCACGTACTCGTATACGCGTAGGTTTTTAACCATTCTCTCGATTATGTGGTCAAAACTTTCTATTTGACAAAATATTCAGCTATCACACAGTCCTCATAAAATAAATGTCCTATACTTAGCCCTATCTTCATTTGAAGAGGGGGGAGAGTATTGTTTAAATGTAAATTCAGCTTCGTTCTTGCAATGGAAATATCTGTTTGAGAGCCACCTGACCTCACTTTGACCATTTTCCATGTGATTACCTCTGTACATGCGATAGAACTTTGCGGGTGCAACAAATCTTAAACCATAAACCCAGAGGAGTATTAAATTTGATACAAAGCAGATGAACTGTGTACATTTTGGCCCATATCCTAAGTGAACATTTTCGTCCTTATGCCACCGACGTATTTCAGTAATGCAACCCCAAAGAAATGTAAAATAATCAAGGGATATGAGAACTATTTTTACTGAATGATATGAATTTGCAGGAAATACCATTTTTTTCTCAGGCAAGAAAAAATTTGCGCAATACCCAAACTATTATTCTGATAGAGTATTCTAATTTCTTTTTCTGTCCACCATTTTTCGTATCTTACGCACAAAAATGTACAAAGCGTTCTTCAAATCGGGTGTGCTTTTTTAGCCTTTTTAAATGTGGTCTCCGTAGAAACCCTAATGCCGGCACTGGTTTATTCTCCTCAATAAGACTTATACCTAATACACTCCGCCCCGAGAGAAAAGTGATTTCTAAAATAATATGCATTTAGGGAGGTTGGATCGTGACTGCACCAATGTTTTAATGACGATTGATATAAATTAATGTGACGCAATTACATAATTGGGTGCATTTTTTGCTCCATTTTTTGCTCCATTGCGCCATATTTTTCTCCAACATTAACCATTCCATGGTTCTTCTGGTGGTAGTCCTCCACTGCCCCAAGAGCATGCAATCTTGGATTTTCTATGTCGATTTCTATGGAAACCAAAGGGCTTGTCATTATCACGTTTAATCATGTTTATCATGTTTAATCATTGCCATTTGATTTGACCGCTCTTCAGGTTACAATTTCGCAAACTTTAATGAAACTGACGTAAACTTGGTATCTCGATTCGACCTCTTTAAAAGTACATTGTTAGAAAAGAGCATATGAAGACTATTCCATCATTTCGACTAGTAGAGGTATAAATATAAATTTTCAGTAGACCAGAGTAATGCATTAATTTTCCGTTACTTTGTAATCCTGTCCTCAACTTTGGTCATAAAAATAAAAACATATTCCTGCGCCGGGTACATCAGATTTTTTAACATGTGCAAGTTTATGATGGCAGTGATCCTTGCTTTTAGCGGCCATTTAGTTTGGCGAATGTACGAATTCGCCATAATTTTTTCCGATGTTCCAAGATCAAGAACGTAGCGGTGGCCATACTAGCAATTGGGGATATAACATGCTAATCTAAGGCGCAAGGAATTACGACTAGAGAAATGGTTCTGTGTCCATTTTGACACTAAAGATCCATCGGAAAGCATATACATTCCAAGTACGACTGATAAGTGGCCCAAAGATGATGTTTGTGAAATACTTTATGGCGAATAAACTGTATGGCGAATAACATGTCGTACACAAATTAGGCTTATAATTTCAGGCGCATTTTCATGTTATTAAAAGGACTACCTCTTCCCCTTCTTAATTCAATATGTATAGAGGCATGCATTAATGCAATATACATACTATTTATTTCTTAGACATAATATATTTCTTTTCATAAAAAATGTAGACAAAGACTTCAACCCTATAATTATTGTTTTGCCTTTAATTGGTAATGTTTCAGCATCATAATTATTATTTCCCTAATCGCCATACAAAGTGACCACCGCGGTCCACCCATTAATTAATACAGTGCATCGCTGAACTAATACTTCTCTTATTGGCCTGAAGATGGTGACGCGAGTACTCAACAACCATAAGCTACCAGAATAGCACTACTTTCAGAATTGAATTTAATGAAGATTGAGTGAGTTCCCTCTTTTTGGTTTACCATTTGCGCAAGTCGCTCTTCCTTTTAACTAAAGGTGATAAAAAAATTGCCAAATCATATTTATCATCAGTGCCGTGTGCTGCGGGAACAAGAAGAAAAAAATAAGCAGGCCATGCGGGGTCCGTCTCACCCTCTCGGGTGCTTCAGGTGACGCAATGCGGAAAATATTTCATACACCACATGTCGCTACGTGGTCTTCTTGAATCTCAGGTTTCCCTTGGGGAGGGGGTGGGGCAACACGACGTTGGGGCCGTTTGCTCCTTGCAATAACCATAACAGAAGTGGGATTTGAATCCACAACCATCATTCCACAAAATGGCGTTCGCGGAAATGACAAAAGGCACCTGGTGTCACTTCGATTAAACCCAAGTTCCAGCGAGAAAGCTGGATGGGATCACATGAAAATGCTATCAATGAAATTAACAAACTGCATGAGAAATGGGCTAACTGAGCCCCGCTAGATAGATTACCTCCTTCAGTATACTATGAGACCCGCGACTCATGCGTGAACATCAGATTTTCCAAAAACCTTACCTTGAGCAGCCCTCGTTTCATCAAAAATTTGACAGATTAGAAAACATTGACCTCGTGTGAAAATTTGATAATAATTTAGACTGAATACGTTCAATTTTTTAAGGTATGTCGCATCCATGCTCGTTTCACTATCCCTCAAAAAGTTTCATGATGTTATTTTTCCATAAGAGATCAACTTTTAGTGCGTCCCGTTGAGCGAAAATTACGAATGCCCCCGATCCATTGCCTTTCTCGACTAATTTAACTTTGTTCCATGCTTCCTCTCACACACGCCCAATTTTCCATTCCGCCGGCAGTTTCTCACAAACCTCCCCACCCAATCACCACGGAGGATTATTTCTCCAATCATTCGCACGTCCGCCCTCGAAAGTCCTCCATCCCTCTCCCTCTTCCTCCCCCCTCCCTCAACGTACCACTCCC
Source organism: Hetaerina americana (assembly GCF_022747635.1). Lineage (NCBI taxonomy): Eukaryota > Metazoa > Arthropoda > Insecta > Odonata > Calopterygidae > Hetaerina > Hetaerina americana. The sequence goes on along the minus strand of NW_027286985.1, from coordinate 66,802,816 downwards.
TCTCACACTCACATCTCCCTACCTTCCACCCCACCATTCGTCTCTCTCCCTCCTCTCTAACGCAGTAGTCCCCGTTTCCGAGCGATAGGCAGGGGGCATACGTATAAGCGGATGCGGTGACCCAGATTCAATTAAACAAAGGCCATCGGGCGAGAGAGAAAGAGAGAAAATAAAAAGAACGTCGCAGGACTCCATCAGCGGGAAAAATTTCCCTCTAGGAGACAAAGAGGTGGCGGAGGAGAGTGCGGGGAGGGGGGGGGGGCAGGGGGGAGGGGAGAAATTCATTTTTCGCGTGCATTAGCTCGTGTCACTAAAAATAACCACTCCACCTCCTCGCGAGCGCCCGAGCCATTTCGTCAAGTCAAGAGCCGATAAGACGACGTGGCGCGCGGCTCCTGCGCGTAAATGGAAGGAAAAAAAGATGCCCCGGTTGCAGCTTGTAAATAATCAGCGCTGGAGTGAAAAATATGCGAACGCTTCCAGGAATAGACCTTACAAATTGCACGCGCTGGCAACAAAACCCCGCTCTGCGTCATGCAATTAATCGTTGAGGCCTTATATATTATATCACTGCCCCGCCCTCGGTGGGAGACAAATGAAAATGGGACTAAAAAGAGGGGGCATTTCAGCGTTGGTCATTATTTTAACGCGTGAAAAGAACAAACGAACTGGAAAAATATTTCATTCACATATCACAGATGGATGCTAAACACCCGGATTCAGTTGGGTGGAAAACAAGTTGGTTGAAATGGATAGGTTTTCAATAAAGCTATCAACACGCAGGACCACATTGTTTCGATAATATTATACTATTCAGTCATTTTTTATAACCAGCTAAGATTCACTATACGCAATATATTTCAATGCATTAGCTTACAAAAAAATACTTTTGTCCCCTCTAATTACCTATTATGTGGTCATCTTATTTATTTTATTCTGTAAAGCCTAACTTCAAGCATAAACTAGAGTACTTGGGGAGGCGAACGACAGCTAAGGTCATTGGCGCCATTAGGGATGAATGGGAAAGGAGAAACTCGACGTCGGCATTAGCCTACTCTTAACGAAAGGCACCAATGGGTCCGCAGTTTAACGTCCCATCCGACGGACGGCGTACACACTCAAAGTGCTCTCCACAAAGCACCTTAAGGGATTGGGATACCACTGAAAAATGTCTGTCATATCTAGGATTCAAACCTACCGGGATCTGTGGGTGGGAAACCAGTACAAATCGCCATCCCGATCCCCAAAAGAAAAAACTCGAGCTTGAGGAATTCAGCAGAAATTATCTATCTTCAGAGACTGTGATAATCATTAGCTCGTGGATATTTAGGGAAAACTTAATTATTTCATAAGAAGATGAAGGAATACTATTTATCAATAAACTTTTAGTGAATACTTAAATATTATACAATAAATATTTCAAGAATAATTAACCAAAAAAACTTTTAATTATTTTGTTGCACATAAAAATGTCTATTTTGACCAAAATACCCGATTCTGACTTTTTTATGGATAAATACAATAAAAAAAGGAAATTCGTAAAATAATTTGTCAAGAAAAGAATATTTGTAAGCAGCTCATATTGTTTTGAGACAGTACAATGTATCCACAGCGATCACCCGATGGCTGAGTTACAGTTTATAACATTTGTTGAACATTCTGAATGATACTTTGGACAATCTCACTAGAATAACGACTTAATTTATTATTTTATGTTATAAATAAATATTAATTCTTGTAGCACATGTCAAATTATCAAAAACAAATACTTCTTGTAATCATTCATGAAATATTCAATTCATGAAATATTTTCATGTTATTTGAAAACACATTTCAATTAACTGTCGAATTTCTTCGTATGTATCCGCTTTCGTCTTTTTCGCGAATGAAAACATTTTCCTCATTTTTGATTGCGTCGTTATTAAAGCAGTTACTAGAGCCCATGAAAAGTTTCATAAAATTCAATTGAGGTACCGAAAGTGTCTAGTTGAGCCGAATAAAAGTTCACTTCTAGAATATGAAAATCTGCGATCTATTATTCTTATAACGATTTGCCCACTTAACAACTCAAAATTTCTATCATTTTCTAAGCTCCACACTCCATTAAACTTCAAATATTGCAAAACAACTTCACTAAGAAGGGGCCAAGAAGGGACAATATTCCATATAAACTATTTCTTGTCTCTTTTTCTCTGCTTTGTCTCCTCATTTCTTGTTGTGAATGAGCAGACGGACTGAATGACAAATAGAAAACAAACACCAAAAGTACCAAAAATGCCAAAAACAAATTAACCTTCATTTCCCTGGTGTATTATTCAATTCACAAACAATATCGGATAAACGAAACCGTAATGTCTACGTACTTTTACCTGCATTTCATTATGATAATAAAACCTCTCTTAATTCCAAATCTCATTTAATTTTAATTGCTTCTCAAATGATAAAAAAATGCCAATTTTTTATTTAAATTTATATTAAATAAGTCAAGACGCTCAAGTGACTCGGCTTCCTTGTAATAAATCATGCAAACGTATTACATTGTAGAACGATGACCCTTGTAGAGCGCACTGTCTAAACCATTCGGCCTGCCTGAGTCAACGTTTCATCGGACTAAGTGCCCAGGGAAAACGAATTCGCGTAAAAGCTCAAAAAAATAACCTAGGAGCACTGTTTCTACTTTATGATTGATTTCGCAACAAGAAAATGTAATTAGAAATTTTTCTCGAATGTATCCTGGAAAGGGCGAATTGATTCGCAATCAGAAAATTCCCAATGGCATCAATCCATTACTCGGAACAACAAAAATATTTTCCCAAATTTCCAGCTTTCGCCATCGAGTCAATGAATCCACAAGACAGTGAGGCAATAGTTTATCTCGTGGAACGTTTACTAAACTAGAGTCAAGGGACTAAGATGCTCGAACTGGATAAATTCATTCGGACCAGTTATTCGGATATAATATTTATTTTATTCAGTCTTCGCCGAGTATGCGTATGTAGAGCTTGAAAATTTCCAAATTAATACAAGGGAAGCATAAGAAAATATTAAAATGTTAGTTCACAATTGAAATAACATGACTGAGGCTCAAAGAAACGAATATTTAGTGTCGGTGTTCCATACCTACTGCTTCTTCGGAGGTAGTAGCATGCATACGTTTTTAGATTTTTTTTTGAGATGAAAATCGCGTTGTGAAATATGTAAGCGAAAAGTTAACTTGATAAATTGTTTTCGCGCAATGAGGCAGCTGAGCATGAAATTATTTTTGGTGGTAGAAATATTTTCTGATAATACGAGTAGTCCCCCTGCTTGGTGTGTGTGCATCTGACACGTCAGAGGGTATTACTGGATGTGAGATGTACGCTCACCTATAAAAATTAACTTTCAATTTAATTTCTACAATAACTATGAGACATTCTCGGTTTAAGACTTATTTCTTGTTGTGAACCAACTCCAAAGCACGCAAATTTCGACCTGGCCCATCTCAAGCGTTTTTGAAGCCGCTAAAGAGAGGTGGGGTGTGGGTAGTCCAATTTGTAGAGCGCTGGACTACTGACCGGAGGGTCAGGGAAAAACGCGGTCCGAAAAGGGAAAGAAGCTGACTCATTCCTGACGAGTGAATTTCGCAAATCGATGGGTTTAGAATTATGTCAGCTCTACCCTCACACAGCAAACTAACATTTAGGTTAATTACTGTGGTTGAATTTCTTTAACCCAAGCTTTGCAATTCAAAATCTTCCGAGAAATCTTGGGTGGCACTGAGAAACAAGCTGCCCCCCATTGACTTATATGTAAATCTAAGAGGATCGGTATGGTACGGTGGCTAACGTACAGGCTTCCCATCGAGAGGGTCCGGGTTCAAATCCAGGAGATAAAAAATATTTTTCAGTAGTATCCCGATACCTACTTGAGGTGTTTTGTGGAGAGCACTTTGAGTGAGTACGACATCCGTCGGATGGGACGTTAAACTGCGAACCTTTCTAACTTTCGTTAAGAGTAGGCTAATACCGACACCAGGTTTCTGTCCACTTTTCCTTTCCCATCCATCCCTAATAGCACAAATGAACTTAGCTTTCGGACGCCTCCCATAAAAAAACTACTACTACTGTGTTAATCTAACACCCCAGAAGGATTTTGTCGAAATTATCCATACCCTCACTTATCTGGGTTAATATCGAGACTTTACGTGTCAGTTGGCTCAAGTCATGAAGACTAAATACCATTGAATAAGGAGTTATGTTTCACCATACCTACATGAAAAGTTGCCCGAATATTTCCCAGCACTCTACATTCAATAACTAAAATACAAATTCTTGAGTAGAATGACCCCGTTTCGGATGAGCTGCATGTGAGAATCTTTCTTTATATGCAGTCAAATGATGTCACGTTATGTTTACCACCCCCTAGCCTTCAAATTTTCTTTCCGTTGCAGTAGCAAATGGAAGAAATGACCTCATGACCGGATGCTGAAATTCTTCCGCTAATGGTGACCTCGGTGAGTTATGCGCAATCTTGAAGCAAAAATGAGGTTTAGATGACAAATTTCGTAACTCTTGGAGTTACTTCGACGAGCAGTTTAGTGTTGTGATAAAAAATTAGTGAAAAAGGTCCGCTATCAAATTATCGATCGATCAAAAAAATCTCTAATTAAATCCCAAGTGTGGCCTGTTAATATATATTTCTGTTACAGTTTCGTAAATCGTTGATAAATGGTTACAGATTAAGTACAACATTTAAGTATAGAAATTAACTTACATGTATACATACATATGCATATATACATTCAAATGAAAATAGATGTAAGGAAAATGTATAGAAACACATTAAAGGATGAACACAGGAGAGGTGGGGAAGGCGGAATCATGCAGATCACGAGTGCAAAAATCCTTGACCGGGACTTGAACCACGGATCTTTCGACTTGCCGGGCCGATGGCAGAGTATCAGTCCAGGAAGTCGGAAGATCAGAGGTTCAAGTCCCGGTCAATGAAATATTTTTACACTTGTGATATGCTTGATTCCGCCATCGCCTACCTCTCCTGTGTTCGTCCTTCATTGTGTTTTTCACCCTTTTCCTTATATCTATTTTCATATGAATGAATATTTGTTCGCCATATGACGGGATTTCGTGTTTAAACATGTATATAGTTATATACATATACATAAAAATTACAATAGGAATGGCCAAGACTAATGCTGCATCCCAAATTAACGATGAATAATTATTTTCTGTATTATATTTTTAGCAGTAATTTAAAGCTTAAACGAAATTATTTATTGCATATTACACTATCACATTTCATATAACTCGAAAAGGCAAGTCATTCCGGGGCAATGTGTTATCCATTAGAGTTTAGGAAAGAAAAAAATAAAATTAACGACAAGTAAGCTGATAGTAGCGCACGTAAATGTAAAATAGCGTTTGGTGAATTGTTCAATCCAAGAAGATTTTGTGCGCAAATGTAGAAATGAACCGCTGAGATTATTCTTTTTAGTCGTGGCTCGCGTAATGTGTTATTGATTAGGCTAGAACATACACATGCAAGTAACCCTGATGAAAATTACGATTTTTATGCTAATAAATGTGAAAAAGTGAGAAACATTAGCAGCTATTATGAAAAGGTCCCCAAATCTTATCGATGCAATTTCTTAAAGATAAACGTAAAATATTTATGTTACAGTAAATCTTAAAATAATACTTGGCGATAAAGTGAGCACGAGGGTTATACTGAAATTAAGTTCCGTTCTCAAAAATTTCAGCAGCAGCGCTGCGATCACAGTGGTGTGTGTGTGTGGAGTCAACTGAGTTGGTCGATTCGTTAACACGGCAAATGATGCAACTTCGAGACATTCAAGAGAGCGCACGCATCTTAATACGTGTTTACAGTGTTAAGGAAAATCGAGATTCCCGTCGCATGTCATATGCAATCTGTTATCCGTTTCTTGAATGAAAGGATCATTTAACCGGCTGAAATCTCCTTTCAAATTTGTGACGTTTATAGAGAACATGTAATGAGAGATTCAGCCATATGGAGATTCTTTAACGAGGACAAGAAATTGCGAAAGATGATGAACAGAGTGGGAAACCGTCTTAGATGTATGAAGATATGGTGTGACGCGACCTTCTCGATCGTCTCATGACCTTCGACTGGGAGCATTTTGACCATATCCCACAACACTCAGACAGACCTCTAACCAAGCGATTTTCACGTGCTTCTTCATCTTAAATCCTTCCTTGCTGTGCGGTGGTTCCTCCGAACAGAGGAAAAACAAGCTGCCAACATGTGGTTTACATCTTTGGCGGCATTTTTTTTAACGAGGAAGGGATGCAAAACCTGGTGTCCTTCTAAGACAAGAACCTCAATAATGGCGGGGACTATGTCGAAAATAAGTGCATGGTGTGCAAAATAAATAGCATTAAATATAGTATTGTTTTTTTCGTAATAAACCGTCAGCATTTAATTTCTGGATGTATTTTCAAACCTTCAATGACAATCTCATATGATGTTTATATGGTGTTCAATGATGGAATCACAAGCTAAATTTTTAAACCATGTGGTAGCAACTTAATTGATGGTTGAGATTCACAAACAGACACCATAATACTCTTTATTAAGTTGAATGAAATATACAACCAGTCTTAAGCAGTACGAGCAATTGGATTAGCAGCTGATGGCCTCTTACTTCTACCAAATCGACATGAATTTTTCGGGGAAAGTCTGCACCCTATGATGCTGGATTAAGATATGCATTTATTCACCCTTCTTGAGTCACAACTGACTCCATTTACCCAGCATATTGGTTAACCAGAGGTCTTCAAACAATTCGGCTGTATTCATACCGTCAAAAATTTTGCAAAGGAAATATACAACAAAGCACACCGAACCAATCGACGTCAAACCGGGACTGGCCCTAAACTCAAAACATCGAGTCGTCCCTATTCGCATCAATCCTCGCGCGCTAGCCACACATTCCTGGAAGTTTTTCCGCCAAACATCGACCTTCGTCGTAAAATGAGGCCGGTTTGCCATCTTTATTCATTCTCAGTTTTATTTTCCACCTTTTTTCGCGAAATATAAAATGCACATATCCCTCGAATGCTCGAGTAATTAATGGCCTGCTTGACATCTGGAAATTCTTTATCCTCTCCCGAAGTAGGTCGTTCTCGGGGTATTCCTCAAGGACGTCGCAAAACGGACGACGCCAACTGAAATAGCAGGGGGATCACAGCGTCGTTCTTTTTTTTTCTCGTGAAGCTCATCCACAAGGCTCTGAGCTCGTGCAGTGCCCCCCAAAGTAGAGCTACGACGTGCCTTCCCATCCGTGAACGGAGACGGAGATGGATTATCTGCTTGGTCTACGAGCGGATACACGAACAATTATTAAGTAATACCCTTAATATTTGGTGAAAATCAATGAAATCACCTTGGTATTACATTTTTTGGGACGCATGATTCTTCCGAGGATGGCAGCACATTCTGCTTCGTTAGTCCAACTCAAAAGGCTCATCCCTTCATTACACATCGAGTATCAGATATTGAGGCAAAAAAAAATACCGATAAGTCGACCGAATGCCACTACTCCGAAACCGTTGTGTGCAGACCAATTCAATTACTGATATTGCCTTACAGACGTAATGTGCAAGAATTCATCCTTCATGTCTTTAATGAACATACATCGGTATGGTTAATCTAATTCTCTCAACCTGCGAGATAGTACAACCACGTTTCCTGTTTTTCATAAACGGGGATGATTTGTTGGTACAAATGAAGTCAAGATCTAGAAACCATTCTCTATCGATGATGAGGGAAACGTCAAGGGTGGAGGAACTTCCTTTGCCAGCAAGGGAGCGATGCTATCGAACGGCCTAGGTGGGTCGAAATGACACGTCTAGGATACCAAGGAGGCCAAAAAAGCCAAAAAAAAATTTTTAGGACTTTTCCAGGTTTTACAAACTAAAATTTGTCAAGTTTACAGTTTATTTGTCCGTAATTTCAACAAAAAAAGCTCGCTTAAATCGTTGTAAATAGAAATATCTAAAATATGATTTAAAACGAGTTGTTTGCACACCCCAGACTTATTTTTATATTTATTACTACCCACGAATTTTCTTCATTTCACCAAAATACGTAGTCGAATCTTCGTGAATCTGTTTCCTCAATATGTGCTGCTTAAAATACTCCCTTGCCCAAAACGGTTCATTAGTATCGAGCTATTTTCCATGTCTTAAATTATTTTCATTGGATTGTTTTTATTTATAATATAATAAACTAGTTTAACATAACCTTTCTTCCTCTCCTTAAATTGCTTCTCTCCTCAAAATACACACATCGTTCCAATTTTCTTTTATATAAGTGCCCAACTGATATTGATATTTTTTCATGAAGAAAAAAACAAAAAAATAATCCATAATTGCTGCCACCCCTCCTTGAAAACTAATAGGGGTATTTGATTAAAAAAAGAGGAGAAACCCTTAAAAGATGTTCTTCTACTCACAGTGGCTTTTTCAAAATAATAAAATAATTCCTTAGAATATCGGTCTAATTAATCAATGTCTGGGACAAAAGGAAGTCAATTGACGGTGACTTTGAACAAAAAAGAAATAATTACACTGAAGAATGAAGGACGGAGAATTCAGAAAATATAAAAATTTGATCAAATAAGTAAAGAAGCATATGAGCGACTGTGACATTAAATGAATGCCGATTACTTAGGTATTGTATCATGGAATTAAAGAAAAAAATATAGAAGTTGTCTTCAATTATTTCTTGTCACAAGGGAAAAATATTACAACCATTATTAACTATATACCACTTGGCTTCGTAATAACTAATCACATTTTTTTATTCCATCTTTCATATCATTATTGTCGGTATCATTATACTTTCTTTAGCTTAAATCGATGTATTCTATAAAAATTCTACTTTTTTCGGGGATCATATTTTTCTGCTAATGATCGCAATGATTTCGTTAAAAAAAAGAGCACTCTTAAAACCAATTAAAACTCAGGAGCGTTACATTTTTCACCACTATAAAACTATCAAACGTAACAACTGATAATTAGATAGCATAATACTTGCGTTTCCGAAGGTAATGCTTGGAATTTACTCACAATGATTAAAATAGAAAATACTACATTAGTTTGCGAGATATCTAAAAAGAGAGGATAGGTTTTGTAAAAATGTCTTTATTGAATTCCTCACTAATGATTTATAAGTACTAAATACATTTACTTGCAAGTATTTAACTTCACAAGTGTGAGCAAGATCTTGATAAAAATTTCACTATTGTTTCAATAATAGATTTCCTAATTTTAGCGACCATATATGAAAACTGTTCTTACAAACCAGAACAGAAAATATCCGAGTATCATGCCATTAAAATATTTCAGAATTATTTCAACTTATCCTGCAGATAGCATAATCAGTTCCGACTGTGACCATCAGCATTAACCTATCATTCTAAAATAATGGCTAATATAACCCCTTTTTGAATTATAAACTTTAGCTAATGTGATTCACCAAAAAATAATAATCACTCATTTGCGAAAAACCCATTTCCATACAATTTGTTCGACTATTTGATATATACTCTTACGATGCCACCACCTCGGAATTCAACCCAGGACAGAAGGGCCATAAAGGGCGGGCCCCTATCCATACGATAGTTCCTAGGTGAAGACAAATCAATAAAAATGAGAATATCAAAAGTGTAACTACTTCATGCATTGAAAATTATACATTTCATGCGAATTTCCTTTTATTGAGTTTCCAGGTTAACTATTAACGAATTGTCAAAGTTAAAATATGGTCTTTCTCGAGTAACTCTTTCAATTTTATTTTCTTAAATCGAAGAGTAGGAGGACGCTTCTATTAAATGGAATCATTCAAAATAATTCTGATGACACTGTTTCGCTTTCAAGGTGGTATAAATCCCAAAACAATCAACTAAATTGGCTCATTCTCAGAAGTCCAATAAATATGCATTATTTTAAACTGTTCTGGTCACCGGCCAAGTAATCAATTACATAAATTTGAGCGGTTATAAAATTTGGTAATAGGTAACGCTTTTTTTCTGAGTGGATTCAATAGTATATAGTATCAAAATTAAATTATGACATTGTTTGTCTCCTTCAGGAGAATTTTTTTCCAAGATAAAAATATAAAATAAAGACTACTTATGACCTAAATCGCCAATTGGTCGGCCGAATGTGATGAATTCCGTTGATGGAAGCGCGTCTCCTTAGCATTTTCCATTTCAAACTTGGCACAGAATAAAAGTTCTCATGATCGAAAATATTGATCTTGATCGATCTTATTTTCCCCTAATAGCCCAATTCTACAGCTATATTATGAAGTTTTAATGGATTAATTGTGTTAGCCTCCCCTTTTTAGCATGATTTAGCTCACTGTTACCAGCCGGACCGAATAATTTGAAAGCCTCACCCTAAATATTAGCGTTAATGTCGCAATAATATCGTAATCATACGCTTAATTACATTGTAAGTAATATTGTAGAAACCACACGAGCCTTTTTTTATGGTTAGAAGAAGCTGTGTAGCTGTTGTTTCTTGTTAGTTGTGAAATATTCGTACCATAAGAGGAATGTTTGACCAAATAGCAACCCTTCTGCATACAATCGAAGAATACAAAGCCATTTTTAGCTGCGAAGCACACTTGGGCAGAACTTTTCAATCGTCATTTATTATAAATTGTTTTACTACGAGCCTTGTGAGGGAATTATTTAAAACAACACCCTCAGAGCTTTTGAAAGGAGACACGATTGCATAACAGCACCATGTCACGCACTGGCATTATCGGATTCCGCTAAAATTCGCCTAGAGGTTTCCTACGCAATTAAAAGAGTTTCCGCCCACAAATTACGTGTCATAAATGTTAATGTAACTTTCCAATCAACGTATCTCGTTGATATTTGAGCGTTACTGCCCTTCTCAGGGGCTCTCTCTTCCCAAGGGCTCAAATTGAAGTAGAAATTATGTCCGAAATTAAAGCCTATCGGTCAGCCTCAGTCCCCGTACTCGTGAGTCACTCCAGTTTTTGGGGACGACTTTAGGAGCTTGTATTTTTTCCCGTTTTTCTTCTTTCAGTGACGAACGCTTTTTAGCAAGTAGTACGAATACATCCATCAATTGTGTCGCACTGTTTTTGACATTTTCCAAACCTCCATAGTCACGCAAAAAAATTGTACAAGACCAAAACTTGCGTAACGGAATGGGGAATAAAACACTGAAGCCTTTTGCTGTGATATATAGAGCTGATTTTTTTATATCTGCTCTAAAATCAGGGCCAAATCTCTACGTAGACGTCACAGTAAGCCGAGATCTCCCTGGCTCCGAACGTTAATGACGCAACTTGGATACGAGCCTTGAGTGTGGTTTTATGTGCAAACCTCCGTGATAAATTCATGAACAAAACTTTTAAAAAATAATTTCGATTAGGAAAAATCTGCCGGTTTTATAAAAATCGCTATTTATAAATTATAGTGAGTATACCCATAAATGTTCAGCCTACACGAAAAGCCTATGGAGATTAAATTTGGCAGACTGTTAGTTTTTGCGTTAAAACGATCAGAAAATTGTGGCATCTGGGGTCACTTACTCTTCAGGGGAGAAGAATAGGGTATGTATTAGAATGCGTGGGAAACACCATAGAGAAAACCAAGAATGTTTACAGCCATTTACTGATTTGGATATTAAAATAGCAAAGTATCAACTTATGACCATGGCAAATGTCATATTTTACGCATGAAACAAAAATATTTTAATTCTGCCCCTCATTTCTTCGTATGAATCGTACTTTGCGACTAAGAGAATTTGACCTTGATCAGAAAGTGTACTTGTGTTTCAAGGTGGTGATCAAACAAAATTATTACATTTTTGACCACTTCAAAACTACGTTTCAGATATATGCAAAGGGAAAGATTGAATAATACCAAGAAAACAAAACGTCTGTCACGGGTAAACTAACGTATACTTATGACAATTGTCCCATTTCGGTCCATTTTAGAGCTACGCATCAAGGTTAATGCAAGAGAAAGTTGAAATAAAATAAAAAAACCAATAATGTTCAGTTTTGAAAACCTACGAAGTTGTTTAATGAAGAGTTATCATAAATATTAATAGGCATGCGAAATTTTAAATTTATTGTATAATGTTGACTTAATATTCAATGCATACGTGGTAGAATTTCCATTGCTTTGACTATAATATTGCCTAATTCTAAAAGCTAAATCTTGTTCAAATACTTAGAAAATAACCCAAAATCAACTTGGTCTAAGATCAAGGAAGGAAAACGTCCAAATGTACATTATTTAAATAGGAAAATGGCAAAATTTTTACTGAAAGTGTAAAAATAATTTCTTTCAGAACGTCTTCACCAAAATATTAGTACACCAAATTAAATCCCTTACTTAGCTGAAGAGCGACTCTTAGTTGTCTCAGGATGGAATAGATAACATGCTCCGAAATATGGTATCAAACAAAGCCCGAAATGCGATAGAAATCCCCGCTAGAATGCTGAAGGAGTTTGCGGAAGACATTGCACCTTATTGAAAATGTTTTTGACAAGTCGATAGAAGAAGGTTCAATGCCTCTACATTTGAAGATCGATAGGACCCTTGTAATTACAGATCGTTTTTTCAGCATCTCATTCCAAAAAATCTTATAACATATTATTGCTAGCAACATAATGGACTTCTCAACAGTATTTATGTACTCTTCCGTAACCATCATGGATTGGGGAAAAGCAGGCTATGCAAAAAACGAATGTATATTTGTATTCGGAGGAAGGGAATACCTAAGATTCCAAGAAAGCCTTCTAAAAGATCCTTCACAACAACTTCATCCAAAATATCAAGACATTATGGTATTGACAAGACAGTGACCAAGACATAGATTGAATCAGGGTCTTCTTACATAACTGTAAACAAAAAGTAATCGCCGACAGTTTGCATCCATTGGAGGTATACGTAACTTCAGGAACTTAGGAACAAGGAAAAACGGGGAGAATTCAATAGAGTTCTGCAGGAGACGGGTTAATCATCAACAACACTTCGTTTAGATATCACAAAAATTACACGTGGAAAATGTCGGGGGATTCAGAATTCGTACAATGCTATTCCAAAAAATATAACTTAATTGCAACCGATTTAGATACAGCGTATCATCATCATATGCTGTATCGAAACCGGTCGCAATAAAGTCATATTTTGTGTTACCTTTGCTACGCATCTTGAAGGAGTTCCACCAAGTTACACCATCAACCAATGTGTATATTTGGAAGTAATGGTCACAGAACCATAGGAAGAACTGGAGATAGGAATAAAAGTAGGCGTATATTTCGTAAAATGAGTATGGGGATGATCAAGCTTGTCGATAAAGACAAAATTTAAGTAAAATATTAAAATAGGAAGTCTTAAACTAGAGTGGGTGGAACAGTTTGCCTATCTCGTAAGTGGTTTGGACCAAAATGGCCAAAGTAGTAGAGACATAAGGAGAGGAAGTGCGTTAGACAAGGAATCGTCCACAAGGTGAAGGGAATTGATCACAGGAACATGTTGAGTTAGGATATTAATAAAAGGCTCGTTAAAACGTTGATGAGGTGCATGGTTCTGTGCGACGCACCGCGGTCCCCGAAACAAGGTGATAGGTGTACAGCGTATGTCCCAAAAATAGGTAAAATGATTTTTTGCCATCAAAAGCAAAAATGCAGATGGCAGGAGTGGGGTGATTGTTGGTGGGAAAGGTAACGGGAGATCTTGGTAAAGTAACACGACAGGCGTTAGTTGACTGTGGGCATTTACTGAGTGCGGATTGCTGCTAGACTGGACTCCTGTTCGAGGGTCGCGTCACAAATTCACGATACCACTTTCCATGGAGCAATGATATGCGATCAAATTGTGCATCAGGCTTGAAAAATTAGGTTTGGAGACCATGGACATCGATAAGGATGCTTATGAAGATGGAGAAATGTCCCAAGTAATAGTATTCTACTTGCACAGGAAGTTCTGGGAGGGTAACAAGGATCTTGACGATGAAGAATGCCCTGAACATTCATCAGCAACACAGTCTGATGAAAATGTGCAAAAAGTGAGACACATGCTCAATTCTGAATGACCCCCAAGTGTGAGGATGTTAGCAGAAGAGTGCAATATTCAGAAAACCTCAGTGCATTGTATTCTTACAGAAGATTTTAGCCATGCGAAAGGATGGGGGCCAAGATGGTCCCCAAAGTGCTGTCGGAAGACTGCTTGTGTGACAATCTTGCCTTGGACCTCTTGGGCCACTGTGAAAGTGACCCGAATTTTTCAGAATAGGTGGTAACAGGTGACGAGACATGAGTCTTTGTGTACGAAATAAGTAAAACCCCTTTGGGTACCATTTTGGACCGCTGGATTATGTGAAAGAGGCCATGACGAGGTGCCTGAAAGAGGGTCCTGTTGATGGCTTACAGGAAGCATACCACAACTAGCGGAGACACTGGCATTGGTGTGTCGATACATAAGGGTGTGCTCCTATAAAGACCTTTAGCAACTTAAACTTTGATCTGCAATAATATTTTATATATTGGAGGCCTTTAAAATCTAGCTCAGGAGAAGGATGGAAAATTTGAACTTGATAGAAAGGAATACAACCGAGGAGTTACAAGGCATGGTGAAGGAAGAGAAGAAATAAATGGCAGGGATTCAAAGGAAGCATGAAATATTTAAATACCGGAATCCAATAAATTAAACCTGCTCCACATATATATATATATTACATGTCAAGCTAACAATGGAAGATTAAATTAAGTTTTTGTACTAAAAATTAAGGATATAAATTGTTTTATGGACCACTCATTATTGAACAAGTATTGTATGAGGAGTGGAATAATAAAGTGATTTTTGAAATATTGAGGACGAAGGACGGATAAGTTCCAGTAAAACTACAGAAATGATGCATTTATAATATACCTAAACATTTTTGTAAAAAAGGAATAAAATTCATATAATTTTCACGCAAGAACCATCGTAGCTTAGTCAATTCGGGAATAGTTACGTTTTTAGACTAAAGTTTAAGGTTAGTGCTCCGTTTTGTAAATTATTTTTCCTGGATTTTTACTGTATTACTCATTTTACAAAATTTTAACTCATGTGCTGTAAAAATATCACCAGACATTGAGCAAATGTGCTGTTTTGCGCAGATGCGCAACAAAACACCAGGCATGTGGAGTTGGAGGGCGATAAAATCTCAGCCAGGGGGCGTTGGAGTGTCAAGTGGCACCACCCGGAGTTGAACCTAGAGTATTTCCGTTTAACGGTGATATCCTAAGGTGTAGATTAGCTACTGGCCAAAGGTATTGCACTCAACCGATTTTTGGATTTAATTATTAAAGCAGCTATATGACCTATGAGGATGTAACTGAAAAACTAGTCCCTTCTGGGATTAGAGACAAATTTCATTTCGGCCTATAAACTCGCTTATTATGCGTGGCATATTTCTCTTGTAAATGCACCGTGCAGCTCTTTTGAAATTTTAAGAAATAATAATGAAATGACATTTCAGTGGGCATTAATGGGCATTTCTGCATGCGCAAGCGCAGATAGGAGAATTGCAATGATTCAACTCGAACATAGTGGCGTAAAACGGCTTTCAAGTGATGCTCCGGGACACAGTTTTCCAATATATTTGACCCCTACAAATCTTAATATTTTATTTAGCGGAAGAGTGCCCTTAAGCCAAAATGAATAAAACTTTGCGCAGTTTGTATGGACACTCAATCATATCAATTTGACAATTCATTGAGAAGGATAGCAAAAACTGCAGCATGCATTGAATTTAATTTGTTTTGATTGTTTGATTGTTTTTTGATTTGTTTACTGTTTTCATGCAGATAATTTTAATTCCACTCGTCAGGATTAAATCTATGATCAAGTAATTTAGGAAGTGCCATTAAAATACTGCCGTGGAGTACGCAGTTGCCCCTGCCATTTCTCCTCCAATTGCCGAATATTGGCACAATCTGGCTCCGGCATTAGTAAACATTCCCATTTTCCTCCTAAAAAGCTTGTCTTGTAACCTCAAAGTAGTACGGTTCCCGTTTTTCAATTTTGACACATTTACCAAGCAAGTCCTGTAATATTTATCCATCTTAATAATTCTGGAAATACTAATGCAATCCAAGTCGTAGAGTTTTTGTCGCTTTTATCAGGAATTAGGACAGCCAAGTTCAGGCATAGCTTCCTTAAGCTTTTCTTATGATATTTGAAGCAAACATCAATGATTTCCTCTGTTCTCTTTTAAAATAATGTCGAGCCAATTATTTCCTCGTTCTTTTTTCGATGAATATTAAGTCATTTTATAGCTCCGATCGTTTGCAACGGAGCCCGATTCATCAGGAGATCGGTCTTACCCTCGGGTGAACTGGAGAATGATCGCGTCCTGTCAAGCGACAAATTCAAAGGGAAGTGTCGGACGAAGCGCGGTTTAGTCCGTGAAACAGATGAATGGGTAGGATGAGAGAAAGTGGGCGGCGGCGGGGGAAGTGGAGTGTAACGATGAAAATGAATGAGCGAGGTCATTAAAGGCGAGGGAGAGCGGGAGAAGTCGAGTTCAAGGAAAGGTGACGAAAATGAGCGCAGGCAGAAAGGGAAGGGTTGAATGGTTGCTTTCGCGAAAATTAGAAGGGGAGAAAATTCTGAGCGCGTTACAACAGTAACCTTTTCACAAACCTTCTACATATATATTTATCGCAGCACGAAAGAGTCTTGGCAAACGAATCCGGGTGACAGCAGAACTATTAATATTTTCGCCTTACAAAGAAATCTTTCGGTATTCCAATTAAACAATGAGGTTGCAAAGAAATGTACATAGTTCAAGTATTTTTTTTACAAATTTCCTCCGATAATAACTTTCATGAAGACAAGCTCCAACGTTCTTACGTCCATTTAAGTTTTAAAATTTTCAAATCCCTCTCAATTAAAGGCTATGAAAAGTATGACGGTAAACGGAAGTTATTTGGGGAAACGGCAAAGAGTGGTTTCCTCAATTCGATTACAACTGAGAAAGGAAATAAATTAACTCCGAAAATAGTGTGTGAACACTTTTTAAACGGCATATAGGGTCACACCCAAAAGTGGTAGGACTGATTTTTTTACAAGAATTTTATTGACGATATACTTACATCGACTTAATAATCTTCAAAGTATGCTCCTTGAGCTGCTACACACTTAGTATAACGTTGCTCCCATTCCCCGTACGCCCGCTGGAAATTTTCTTTGGGGATGCCGTTGATGACCCTCGTCGAAGCCTCTTGAACGGCCTTTATCGAGTCAAAACGTCGTCCCTTGAGCTGTCTTTTCATCAGGGGGGAGAAGAAGAAGTCCGGTGGTGCCAGATCGGGAGAATAGGGCGGGTGCGGTAACGTGGCAACGCCGTATTTGGCCAGGAGCTGTCTGACGACGAGCGCGCCATCGCTCCATTTCGGCACCATCTTGGCGCACACCTTGCGCATGGCCAAATCCTGTGAAATAATACGTTGGATGCAGACAGACCCAACTGGTCTGCAATTTCTTCACTGGTTAAGCGTTGGTCTGTGTTCAGCAGTGTCCTCACTCTGTCCACATTCGTGTCGGTTCTTGCCGTCGACGGCCGTCCGGAGCGATGGTCGTCTTCAACGAGCCCCCTACCCTCTTTAAACAACTTGTGCCACTCAAATACTGTGGAACGGCTTAAGGCAGTGTCCCCATAAGCCTGCTTGATCATATCGAGGGTCTCAGTTGCCGTCTTCCCGAGTTTCGCACAAAACTTCACGGAATAACGTTGCTCTAAATTCAGATTCATTTTGTTTTTCGACGCGGACAAAAAACTTGCTTCACTAAAAACGGTGTCCTCACTCAACGACAGCCCGCAGGTGACTGAGGTTGGTGTCGGTCTGTTGCTAAGAGCCCCCTCCATCTTACCCTGCCAGGCAGACCCCCGTCCACCGCTCCGTTCGCGCCAGAGAAAATCAGTCCTACCACTTTTGGGTGCGACCCTGTATGATGTATAAAATTGCACGACGAAGAGAGAAGCAAGTTAGTATTAGTATATTATCTATACTCAGCACAGTTTTATGCCATTTTATCTATAATATTCATAATAATCACTTTCTGAACCGCTAAACATAATTATGTTTATCCTATATTATAAAACGATCTTTAACCTCTTAATGCCCTTTAGCCCCTAGTTATCTCTCTGAATAACGTATATCAAGAGTGACTGTCCCCTTCCTTTCTGAAATTATCATTTAATTTTTTAATTATTGTTAGTCGTCTGTTGCCTTTTCTAGGAAGCATTTCCCCTTCGCGAGCCCTGTTTCACCTTTCCTGTTTCGGGTAAGAATACAATAGGAGTATTACTTTGTTTGTTTCTTCGAAGGTCTAATGTTTTATTCTAAGTTAAAAAAGCTTAGCCATTTAGCAATCGATTCACTTTCCTTTATGATATGAATCAAAAAGACGAACTGAAGGCGTACAACGAAAAATGTGACTTTATTCCGAATAATATGAAAGATACTACATGTAATTTGTTTTGAAACAGGTTATCGCAAAGGAAAATCTTATATCTGGTAGTTTATTTACGAAGAAATATATTGCGTACAACGCAGCTTCTATATCTCCAAGGATTATAACACAACATAAAAATAAAATGTTTCATAAGTGTAAAAAAATGGCCTTATGAAAATGAGTTCACATTTATATAATACATACATTCTTAGCTATTATGGACAAGATGGAGGTCATAGGTAATGAATGTGAAATATTACCATACCAGCCTGTACGCTGTTCATAGAGTCGTGAACGCTTTTAAGGCAAGAGAATGTAATAAACACAACGTTCTAACGAATAAATATTCAAGATTATTTCAATTACTCCAAATTTGAAATGATTATGCTAATATTTTTTAGTTTAAAACGTGAAGTCCTTTTAATAAGAGCGAAAGAAATTAATTATCTCCATATTTTTCCGGATTTAAAAAAAAAAGGATAATGTGTTCTCGTGATTATGGAAAAAACGAAATGAAACTGAAGCCTCTTGTTTTAAGCGAGATTCGTTGGAGTAAAAAAGTAATTTATTTCGTTAACAAAGAAAAATAATCTTACTGAAGACTTAGTAATATATCAATCCAAATTAAGAGGAAGTTAGCCCTGCTGGTGTGAGTAACGTTGACAGCTCGTGGCATGTACCAAAGCAGGTACGAATCGAGAAAGTCTGTTTAGAGAAACTGCTATTTAAATGAGAATAATTTGTGCCACGGAATATACAATATTGTATTAGAGTATATTGATAAATTAATGGACAATTTCGACAAATGAGGCATTTGAAATACATCACGCACCCTGGGATTATTCTATAATCCAGAGAAAAATGAAATAAAAAGCTATTTTGGGTTATTTTTATGAGGCACGATTATGGCGAGATTTCTTCACTAAGTCAGTAATAATCTCCTCTCTTAAATATTAAGGGTGATGGCGTAAATAAAATGCAATCAAACTATTAATTTTCCACACGACAAAGGTAGCAATAAGAATAAGCAACAATTAGGTGTACAACAAACTATATGATTATTTAGGCAAATACTATCTTGGTTTAATGAAGAAGAGAAAAGTAAATGACAAGAAATAATTGCTGAGTTAATAGAAGGTAATGCATTCACATCTTACTCGTATCGAGGGCCAGTGATAGGAAGTTTCAGCGTACAAATTATGAGGTGATAGGTGATTATGAACCAAAGATAGAAAGTAGTGAAAAAGTAACTATATATAATTACATTAACTTTCCTAAATTTTTAAACAATTGCGATTGTCAATAACATT
Source organism: Hetaerina americana (assembly GCF_022747635.1). Taxonomy (NCBI): domain Eukaryota; kingdom Metazoa; phylum Arthropoda; class Insecta; order Odonata; family Calopterygidae; genus Hetaerina; species Hetaerina americana. The sequence continues at coordinate 66,782,968 of NW_027286985.1, read as the reverse complement.
TTTGAAAAAAACTAGGTAAAAATGAAATTAGATTATAGTTACTTCAGGTACAACTTAAAAAGTGAGCATTGGTGATTAATTAATGGCGAGAAGATATTTCCGTAGTATTTACCTAAAAGTTACTATTTTAACACAGTTGCCAGACTTAAATAATATCAATTGAAATTTTTAAAACTGAAATTATTATTTGCTTGCATTTCACAGGTTATGGTTGGTCAAGATTTTGGCAAAAACTAGTTTTAATATTTGCCCTTTCGATATCGTTAGTCTTCGACCTCCAAAAGCCGGAAATAGTTGTTCCAAAAGTGATTTTGAATTAATGTATTGTGAAGGATTGAAATAGCAAAGTAACGATTACTTATTGAAAATTATGAGTAAATCAGAGTAAAGTTAAATTTTTTAAATGAAAGGTTTAGATGAACAAAATACATAAAAATAACTCTAACCGGTGACTTGGTTACTCCGTGTTACTTTTACTAATAAGTCATGCAATTTTAATTTCAAAGAGTTCGAACTGCGGAGCGTGATGATTGTTATTGTCGAGAGAAAAAGCATTCCCAGAGTCAGTCTGCTCGGCAGTCAATTCCCCATACTTTTATTAATTATAAACTGTATGCATACACATAGATATAGTATTTCATTCACATGAATATATAGTAGATATAAGGAAAAGGATACATACATACACTTATTCACATTCAAACACAATCTCGCCAAATGGTGACCACATTCGCACTTGGATTTGGATATTATATATCCAAATATGATATGGACATGTGTACAGGTTATCAATTTTATTCATTAGAATGATTTTTAAATTGAAAAATAATTTAAATTAAATACGAATCAAAATACTCGATTTACTTGTAGCAACTGCAAAGATTTTAATCAAAGCTTATAAAAAACAAGCTTTATGGTTTCCATGTAATAATCATCCCTTCTGTCTACGCGTTAAACTGTAAAATTGGTATTTATAAATAGTGTAAGTTGACCAAATAATCTTCCCGTTTTCCATAGCTGACCATTCAGGATATATAGTAGCCATGTGATGTCTTACGTTCGTCCATAGCGATTTTTCACGAAACGGACAGTATTTTCTGTATCTGCAACATTACAAAATAACTGCAGTTACTTTGTAACATTGCAGATACAGAAAATACTGTCCGTTTCGTGAAGAATCGCTATGGACGAACGTAAAGCGTCACATGATTATTATATATCCTGAATGGTCAAGCTAAGGAAAACGGGAAGATTGAAATAACAAATGGTCTTTGAGACCTCCAAAGAATATGAGATTTCTTATTTCGATCCGTGGATTTCGAGAAGGCGCTCAACAGAGAGAACAACGCTGATGAAACAATTACAGACAACAGGAGTAAATTAGAAAGTAAGGTGACTTATTTGAAACCTATGAATTAATCATATTGAAAAAGCACGGGTGGTAGATTTTATATGCGCAAAGCATTGGATGTCTTAGTTGCCCGGTGAAGTTTGAGACCGCGTTAAAAAAAGCAGAATGCTAGAAGTTTTTTTTATTTATGAAATTTTTATTCATTCACTAGTAATATTAGAGGATGACATTAGGACTGGAAAGTAATAGAGTAGGAAGACAAGGTTGTTCATAATCGCCCGTGCTAGTCACCTTAAACGTCAAGTAAGTTTTGAGAAAGGTTTGGGAGATTGCGTATTATGAACTAAATTAGGCGAGGACCTTATTAACTGAGTTAGAATTGTGGATGATAAAGCTTCAGCTAGCGGAGCACCCAAGAGATTCTCAACGTTGCTCAACGCATTAAAAGGATCAATTGAAATATATGGTATGAAATTAAATCATAAAGGATTAGAAAACGAAATTAATTTATTGCTAAAAGATATTAAAGCGAAGTAAAACAAGAAAGTAGGAGCGATAAATTAGAGCATACGGAACAGTCCACGTATTTGGGAACTGAAGTAAAATAGCCACAGTGGCACACGAATTAAAAGAGAAAATAGGTGGGTAAAGTAAGCATTTAAAAGAAGAATTTATGTGAGGGCGACGTAGTTAAAGGGGAAAGAAAAATTAATAGAGACTTTGCTACAGTGTATTGTGTAGTATTGAACAGAAATTTGATTGCGGATATGATTTTGAAATGTGAGTTTTGAGGAAGGTGAAATAAATAAGCTGAAAAAGAGGAAGATCAAGAAGTGCAACACAAAGGTGGAAAGTTATTTGAATGCAGATTAATTGGATGGAGGAGATATTGGGCTGTATTGGGAAATCCAGAAGGAAAGGAGGCATATAAATAAGGCTAGGAGGAATAAGAATAGGCATTTTAGATTGAAGAGAGGAAAAAACTATTTATGACCAAAAGGTCGAAATTTTCCATTAGTAAACAAATTTATTTTCATCTAGATTTTTCGATGCACTGTATCATCTTCAGGTCCTTGAAGATGATTTAGTACATCAAAACCTGGTCAAAGAAAATACGTTAACCAGTGGAAAATCGCAATTATTTGGTCATGACGATGATGATAGTTCCTATTCCATCACGCCTAAAAATACACAATTCGAGAGATACGACCATATGAGATGAACTTATGAGCCACTGAAGTAAAACAATAATGGTAACACGAGAAAAGGTGTTCGTGTTATGCGGAACTACCTCAGTACGTTCACTGGTGAGACTTCATATTTTCTCAAACACCTCGAAATATTAGCTCTAATCGGTAGACAACTCAAGAGAAAGGACAAGAGGTTGCTTAAAAAAGGAGTGACACAGATTTAGAAAGGCACGAATTCTCTTAGAAATCGAAATTCCATCACTGACAGATGACAGACCTGTCTCCAAAAGAGAGCCAAGGTAACCTACATTTAAAATATATTTTGAGCCTCAGTAAGGTCGTATACCAAAGTTTGTTTCTTATACTATTCATTTCATGGGTTCATGGAGTTATTTCAAATTCTTGTAGAATATAAAAAAGTGAAATTCTATTTTAATCTTTTTTTTTAAATCTCAACGAAAATTTAGGCAATTTCACTTATTTTACCCAACAAAACCAAAAAATCGATTCATTAAATGATTTATATTTACATTTGCATTTAAAGACTGGAAGTTGTACTTCTGTATTATGCATAATGCAGAATGTATTACACTTACGGTAATTTCAACCATTGATGACTATGCACAGCTATATATATGGCAGGAAAAATACGACGAAAATTAAAAGGCGAAATTATAATCTCAGTTTAAAATGGAATTTGACAGATGACACAAATTGCTGTAATTGTGCGTTTTCAGCAGCAAATATTTAATTTTAGATCAGAAAAATCATTGATAATTTAAAATTGAAATTTTAAACATAACGGTACCGGAAGGTCATACACTACGCCCACAATAATGCCCTCATTCCGTCATTCAAAAGTGACAGCTACATATCCTATTATATTTTGCAATCAATCGGCATTTGGAATGTTTTCCATAATATAATACTACAGTTCAGGATAAATAAATTAATGGTTCATCGGTTTAATCAATGAAATTGCGTCTAAAATCCTTTGAAGGCAGTAAATCGAAGAAACTATCCCTGGCTCCTCTTCTAACACATAACGTGAAGACAACCATTCATTTATTCATTAGTTACACAACATTTTCCTTTGAAGAAATCGTAATATTTATTTGAGACCCTATAATTATCCCTTTGACCTTTTATTATATTCATAGCAAATATTTATGACCTGAGTGCAGTAAATTTTATTGCCAGGCGTCTCGTGCAGTTGAAAATATATACCTCGCTCAAATTGTTTCGTATTCCGTTTACCGATGCCCGAATAGCGGAGGCGGTCGCTCTATTCCAGTCGCATCATCCGGTGTGTCTTTAGAGGTTGATCCAGTTCTATGAATATTGCAATAGTAATGGCGGATATTGAAGAGTTAACATGCGTAACGAGGATGCAGCCATGCACGCTGCTGACCAGGGAGAGATTCCAAGAGGTAATTTCTATTTTTTTAGTTTCATTTAATGCACAGCTAGATGTCCTGCATAGAGATATGGAAAAGACACGTCAGGTTGTTCGATAAGCGAGCCTGGACTGCACAACCTGAGAGGTTACTGGTGCCCTTTATATTGCCACATACAGCCATTCCAAAATCCATTTCTCCTTCCCCGTTTCCCTCCCTCTAAATGGGGTTAGGAAACATGGCGAATGGCGAGACTCGAAGCTGCAACCGGATCGATCTGAAAGCCTTGAAGCGCCGTATTGCCGCCAACCCAAACCCCTCTACCCTCTTCCACGCCCCACACCCCATCTCACCCACCACTCACCTCCTAAGCCCAACACACACCCTCTTCCCCTCACCCTCCACCTCCTCCACCTTCCCCTCCAAACTTTTCCTCAACGGATCCCCAAAACCTTCCTTCCCCCGCCGCGCCTTGACTCATACCTGCCTCCGGCCTATCGCTCATCCTACTCCACACCCTTATCCCAGTCCCTCCAACCCCTCAGTCTTTCTTCTAATGCCTCTAAAAACCCTTTCCCAAAACTTCGTCCAGAACACACGCGCGCACACATACGCCTACTATATCCTTCCCCGCTTCGGATTTCCCTCCCCCCCTCGCCAGAAGAGTACATCCCTCAGCCCTCCTCCATGACTTCCCCACACCCCCGGTCGCACTCGCATCAAGCCTTCGCCAACATCGCCCTTCCCTCTCCCCATCCCCCTAGTTTCCCTCCCCCCTCCACCTGCACCACCAACCCAGACCGCCGCCCCCTTTCATGCTTCCCCCCCCGTCATCTCCCTCCGCCGCCTCCCTGACCTCCCGCCACACCCTGCACACACCTCCGCCGCCGACCTCAGCCCTTCCTCGTCTCCCTCGCAGCCCGCCGCCCTCGCCCGCACCCCCAGTACATCACCCCACCCCGAGTCTTCCCCCTTCACACACCACCCCCCCCCAACCCAGCCACGTTTCCTTTTACACCAAATCTCGCGTGCGATTCTTCCCCAACCCCACCCCTCCCTCCCTAACAATTTCCAGCCCGATTCTTCCGGAAAGTCCATCCTTCCTCCTCCTCTTCCTCCATTCTCCCCTTCCCTGCACCGCCCGGCCCGCTTCGGTCTTCCTCAAACCCCCGACATCACTTTCTCGCCTCCCATCAACGTGAACTCCCGCCAAAAAATACCCTCTTCCTTCTTCTCCTCACTCCTCCCCTTGAAAAAAAAAGCCCCCCTCCCCCGCCCTTTTCTCACCTAATAAGCCCCAAAGGGGTGTCCTTCCTCCCTTCCGTCCCCCCTTCCGACTACTCTCTAGCCACTCCCCTTTCATTTCCCACTCCCCCTTCTCACATTTTATCCGTTCGTTTCTTCCACCCCCTGCCAATTCCTATCCCGTGGGAAAAAATACATATATTCCTCTTCCCCACCTCGCTACCTCTCGCCCCAACCATTTCCCCTGGATTCTCTCTCCCTCCATCGCGTCCAAAACTTCTATTTTTTTTACTTTTTTCCCTCTCTCTCTCTCTCTCTCTCTCCTCTTCTCTCCTGGCTGCTCCTAAAAACACAGCATCCCCATCAATCCCTCTTTCCCTTCCTCCGCTACCACCTGACCCGCACCCTGCCCCCATCCCCCATGACGTTCACACCACCCCTGTTCGCCATACCCTGTACCCTTGCACCCCTTCCCCCGTTCCAGCTTCCCCATCCAATTCATCCCCACCTCTCCCTCTTCAGACCCCCTCCCTCACTTCCCCAGGAACCGGCCTCCCCGTCCCCTGTCCCATCCCACCCCTCTCCCCGAATCGTTACCAGCAACCCTTCTTCCTCTCCCTCTCTCCCCCTCCCCTCACTCCGCTCCACAAAAAAACCTCCTCGCTCTGAACTTCCGAAACCTTCCCCAACCCACTCTTGCTATCTCCTCCACCTCCCCCCTTTTTACCGCCCCCAGAAGCGCTCCCCACCCTTCCACTCCCTCTCACACCCCAAACCGGCACTCCGTTTCGCGTTCACGCAGAGCAACAAAATGGCGGATCCGCGACGCATGAATCCTCATCTCCTCCTGCAGCACGACGCCTGAGCATGTCCTGCTCTTAACTTCGGGTCCAAGTGAATACTTGGGAAATATAGTATAATGCCATACAATAGTGATGAATTCGTGAGGGTCGGATCTTATTTCTCTTTTTAAACACCAAGCTTAGTTGATAGTAGGCCCACGGAACACTGAGGCGTACACCACTGCGGTTTACGAGACACACGCCTACACTGTTCGAATGAAAGTATGCCCAGCAGTAGGTAATGCATCTGCTAAGTTTCATACGCAGCATATTGCAATACTTCACTAAAGTGCCACAATATTTTTGGAATCATTATGGAAGACATTTGTTATTGAACTGCTTAAAATGAAAACTAAAGATTTATTTTTTGGGAGAAACCATAATTCTCTTACTAAATAATAGACTTACGAAGGTTATTTGTGCTGTCAAAATTATCAATCTTAAGATATTCCTTTCAACACAGAGGGAACAACCTAAGGCGTCTCTAATGTACATATGTGGACAAATCTGACCTTAACAGCAAAATAAGAGAGATACGCTGTCAAGATCAACAGAAGTTCACGGAATAATTTATTGCCTTGCACAATTTGGGATTGCAAAAGAGTCGATAAAATACTAGCACATTAGCAAATTTATCCTTTTATGACTTTCTTTTTTATCTTTACTCGTGGGTGGTGCTATAAAGACCCCTGCAATAGGGATTTGGGGAAGCATGCGGTCTATTATGTAAACTAATTTACACCAAGACCTGACACGAGAGTTTAGGAGGAAACGTGAGATCAAACATTTCATAGGAGGTTTTAAAACCGTTTGCACTAAAGACTAGCTAAGAGGCACAAGTAACTGTTTGCATTAAAAATCCAATCTGATTTCTTTATATTTATGCCATAACTTTTTCTTGCCCGATAAGAATAAATAATTATGACTAAAAGTTGGTTTTGTGCCTAATAATATGAATTCATGCGTAAAACTTTAAACAGTTAACGAATAAAATGTTTTTTATGTAATGGTATGATATTTTATTTAATACAATGGTCAAAGGTTGTGTGCAACGAAAACTACATCTCAAGCACCTTTCTACCTGCGTAGTATATGTAGATGTCTCTTTCTATCATGCACTCTTTTTTTTGTCCTCTCTTCTGTCCTCGAACTCATGACCTTCGAGGCGACAACATTCACACACAATACTTGCTGTCTCTCCCACTCTCTTTCTCTCTCTATCTCTCTCTCTCTCTCTCTTCAATCGAGCCTTGTTTGACGGATGCCGAGGATGGTCTCGAGAAATTAAAAAAAAGTGAAATAAAAAGAAAAATCCTTCGCCGCTAGGATGTCCTCGCCCCCATTTCCAGACGTGAAGGCAGTGTGCACGCCGCGCAAATGCGATGGAACTCGGCAGTGACAGAAAAGAAAGAAAGGACGAGACAGTGGCACCAAAACCCAAGCAAATAGACGTATTTCATTGGATGCGAGAGATTCATTGCAGCTACATGGTGCAATTTCAATAGGATTTCTCTACACTAGTAAAACGAATGAATGCATGATGTAAATCGGGCCGAAACGGAGGGCGCAAATGATGGTCTATTGTTATCCGCGCTCATAGTTGTAAAATGGAAGTTATAGCTTCAATGGAACGCGCGCGTATCACACGGTCGTTCTAGATGGACACACTGATAGAAAATCAAGAAGCGTGCTGAACATACATATGCAGTTCCGAAAGCTAATAAGCACAAAAGCCTTCATTTTGGTTAATCGTTTTGTTTTCAAGGCTATCCGAAGCCAACGCAGAAGAGCAATTTATGTTGCTGTCAATAAAACAGTAAATATTTCGTTTATGACTACAGTTCCCAGGATGGAAACTTCGTCCTTCTACGAGTCCCCTTTCATATTGCACGATCCGTTTTATTCTAAACGGTAAATTTAAAGTATTGCATGACAGAAAATCGGTTTAGTTCTCAAACTTGTCATAGGTTATGCTAATTATTACTTACCCTACATCCATCGCTTCAAAATTGATTCAGATATTTCTCTAAAGTATAAACGTCACAGTAGAAAGAAGTGGCCACATTTAAGAACTGTGTGTAGGCTGAAACATATCAATTTGAATCGATCAAAATTAGCCTTTTAACTCATCAAGCATATTCGGATAAAAATGACACGATTATAAACCTACGATTGCAAAATCTAACGGCGCTCGGCTCTATACTTATTTCTAAATGGAACAAGCGTGATAAAGTAATATAAATGAGAGGAACTGTAAAAGGGCACCTAACTTCTTGCGTTTAATAAATAATTTAATCATATGATAAGCATTTAATACGTTTATTATAACAATAATGCTTTAACTTATTATTTTTTTACATTAAAATAATAGGTAATTTTGAAATCTATGGGGACCGATTCAAGTTCCTGAAATTTCATTTTGAAGAATTAAGAATATTATCAATTTTTAACACTCAATTTGTTATATCTTTTGGAAGCTCCACGCTTCCAATTCAAAACTCCTAATTCCTATTTCGGAATAAAAACCTTTTCGCAGTTTTTGAAATTGAACGTAAAATATTTTTAAAAATCTTTCAATTTACACTATCTTTTGGATATAGCTGAAGAAATCGCCTCAATCTTGTAAAAGAAATATTTCTTATTTCTTTCAGCATTTTGTTAATCGTGATAGACTTTCCATTTAAATACATAGCGTTCATGTAAACGTTTAATAGGCATAAACTCCCCTAAGCGTACATAAAGATTTTTTTGCCATGATGGTCGAACTTTCCTACAGGGAAGCGGTGCGTTGGGGAATCGATAGCGAAGAAGTTCCGCCATCTTGTTATTTCCCGGCAGCCGGTCACGGCGAGAGCTCCTCTCCGGATTCTCTCTCTGTGTAGACCTCACCTTAGGTGAGGCATAAATCATTCTGAGCTGCGCCCAGAACATAAAAAGTTTGCGTATCGATTGAACGCCAGCTTGAATATTCACAAAGAAAGGAGAAAGAATGTCTTTCCCAAGGCACTACCACTCGCATCTCTTGATGAAAGTTTTTCTATTAAAAAGGAGAAGAGCAACTTGTAAGCCAGCTATTTTTCCCCTGAGAAGCAAATCTCAGCTATTCGATCTCAAATGTCCATTAATTAAAATGCATGTTTAATATGACAAAATGCACAAGAGAAAAGACTAAAGCTTGCAGGGTGGAAATAAAAATTACCTGCCATGAACATCAAATGAAATATTACGTTCGCTAAAGTGCATTCATTTTGCAAAGAAGTGATGAAAAATAATAAAATCAGGCTTCCATTATATTTTTAAAATCAAAGACTTTTCCATTGATTAATTACTATGGCACGAATCAAAAGCAATATTTACCGATATTAACAAGATCTTGTATTCCAAATTATATTCATGTAACTATTCTTTGTCTTACATGTGTTACATTGATAAATACTCGTATTTTCATAAACTTTTACTATTTTCAAGCTATAAAAGTTATCCCAACAGTACAGTTTATAGAAAAATCTCTAAATGACATTGATGCCCAAGAGATATCAACAGTACTTTTAAATATATACATAATTCAGCAAATTTCATAAATTAGTCGACTCTATTTCACTCTCTTAAAAACCTACCGACTGCAGTTGACTACCAATTGCAGGTTTACTAGGAAATAACCTTAATGAAATCACAACGCCTCTCCTGATTCTGTTAGTTTCGGAGGAAATTGATCTCTGTCCCTCTATAATTAATCTTTTAATTTTTGCAACTTTTCATGAAGTATATCATGGGTTGCTTTAATGATAATCTTCGTTAATTAGTATGTTTTATGAGAAATATTCGAAAATTTTCATGCGTACTTCTCGGGAAATACACGTACCTCTCTGAAAGGAGTTCCTTGCTGACATATTTTTTTTTGAAAGTTTAAATTCTTCCCAAACAGTTTAAGGATATCTTTCGTAACTTTAAAAAGTACTCTCCCGAAATTTAATTCAGCATGAATGGCATATGGCCAGGGCATGTCATGCGATAAATTTGGTTTTGATACCATGCTGAATCCGCTCTTAGTATTGTTTCATTGTCCTTCGTTATTTTATCAGGATGAGACAGAAGAAGATGGTTGGCACAAGAGCAGTATCGTAAGTTTAGACAATCAACTATAAGATATCCTCGTATGTCTTGGAACAAACAAACAACTCCAATCATAGATTCTTAAACCTCTCGGCTACACTCTGAGACTAATTTCCGTATTGCCACTAATTCTATTACGTTTAAGTGACATATGAAACATTTTTACCTGATTAAAACAAACCTTGTACCAGAGGAATTTTGGCGGCAACCGTTGATGCTTTTATCATTCCTTCCGCCAGGAAATTTCAGCCGAAACTCTGAGAGATTTGAAGCAGAAGGCTGCAATGCCAGAGATAACAGAGTATATCCCAAGTGACACAAAGATAACGAATATGAGGCGACGTGGCGGATGTGCCTGAGAGGAGATTTTTGGAAGATCGCCCGTAGTAATTGGAAGTTTCGCGGAGCTGTGGATACGAGCGCTGTCGGTTCCCAATTTGGAATCACAGCAGGGTGACCTCAATGATCGCCACCGCGTTTTATAGCTTTCGCCCACGGTAGAAATATCTAAAACTCCGATTTTAAAATACGCGAGGCAAATCGCCCCGGGGTGGCGTGCATCAATCAGGTACCTAAGATACTGCTCTTCCACCTGCAGGCATTCGTGTACACTTAGGGCAAAGTCATTTTTATCGGAAATGACCGTGATGAAAATAAGACGATTAGTTGTCACCCGAATCCAATCTCCGAATTGAAACCAAGGAAAAAAAGCAGTGCTTTGACGGGAGTTTCTCATTTTCTTGATAACTTTTGAGTACTCAGCTAATTTCCATCTTCAAACAAGCCACCTCAGCTAATTTCAATCTTCAAACAATTGACTGGAATCATTTACTTCTCGCCATTCTTGAATCGATAAAATTATCTGAGTATAAAGATAGATTCGCAGGTCAAAATGACAGGGATGGATAAATAATTAAAACCCAATGGTATCCTTTCCATGATCTCAAACGCAAAACTTCAATACTTGGATGGAGAGAGAATGGAACAAAGGGACCATCACTAAATACGATTTTAAAAAATTAAAATTTCTTACGATTAAAATTTGAACAGATGAAAATCGGATCAGCAAGATCTTATTCACAAAATATGATCGATCTCAAGCCAATAATCTTATTGATAATATTAATAAATGAATAATGATTAATAATAACATTAAAATTTCCAATGTTCTTAGAAAAGGCAGATTACATGGAATTTTTCTTTCAAAACAGCCTAGTTCAACCTCCGGAAAACAACATTCAGTATAACCTTTCATTTTTATTTGTTCCCTAAATTGAAGATTGCTATCCAGAACTAATCAGAGTATCGATTCGCTTTCGAAAAACTTCGTAATCATTCACCTACTCCGACATAAATTACCTTTTTTGGATTATTCTTCTAAGCTAAAATGATGCTGGAAACAAAAAAGGTAGGTAGATATATGATTTTGTAGGATCTTGATTCAACAAAGTTCCAATCTTACTGTAAATTTAGGAAACTGATGATGGCTCAATTTATGCTCTAATATCTGCAAAAATACTCCAACCAATATCGGGCATAAGGTATTCTGAAAATCGGAATTGGTAATTTTTGACGCGCCGGAAATCTTAACTGAAAAAGTTTTCCAATTTCACTCACTCATTTGAAAAAATTTCCTCACTGAATTCTAGACGGTCATCAGTTTGCCATCAAATGTAAAATATCAGATGTCACTCACCACAGCATCCGGGTCATCAACGTATTGCAGTGCCAATTCAAAAGGATACATCGGCATAAGAAATATACCAAAAATCAAGAGACTTGCGGCAGAAAACCTTTTCGCATAAAAAATATAATCTCAATCAATGACAAAAGAATTATACTCGGCAGGAACCACATTTTATTTTGCGAAAGGAATAGCTCTTTCAGGGTGGGAAATTTTTTTCTACCCAGAAAAAGTACGTCCATACGCTGTCATGCTACTCTGTTCACTAATCCGTACAGTTGATGTGTATAAAATTAGAATCGATTATCTTCATCATCCTATCATACATGCAAAGGCAGCAAAAGAAACTGAGGCATTATGAGCCAGCATAGCTCTACGGATATTTCACAATCAACATTCCTTTATATATAAAAATTTAATTTGATGATCCCGAAAACTATAATACCGCGTTTTACTACGAAATGTATATCTGTTTTAATTATTTGCAGACTCGCCAAGACGCCAAATGCGTGAATGACAACGGATTATTCAGAGCGCTAAACATGCATCTACATCTCTCAGATAGCAACTATATTACTTTCTCGTAAAAATAAATGGAATCCAGGGGAAAGCTCAAATTTAATACGGAATTTAGAACTAAAAAAATACGATGCTCGCAACAAGTCAACTACTATGAATGCCAATATAAGCAAACGCGCCTGAATATGATGAATAAATGAAAAATATTCTCTTGCTTTAAATGTTTTCCCTTACCGTTGAAAATACATTCAAGAAGAGTAGAAGTAGGATGAGATCGACCCCATTCGTTTTTCTTAGCTGCAGTAATGCACATAAATTAACGTAAAAAAGAAAAGAGTAGTTAATGTAATGCCATCGAATTTTTTTTTAGATGTTCGCTTCCTAATTTCATTCTCCTTTTCCGACAAATAGCCTCACATCACCAACGTATATTCTGAAATCGATCTTTAGGCAAATACCCCTCAGCCATCAAATGCCCCTCCATGATTAAACTTGTACAATGCGTGCATGTCATCGAAGCGATCCCCATTTCCGCTTCTTGAAATAAAACAGCGCCACATGCATACTAATTTTTCTCGACTGCATGCAATTCTATATGAAATTTCCTTGAAAGCTTTATGATTAGTAATATTTCTCATGTTCAGGAATCTTCACAGAGTTATGAAATGCATTCACAAATTTGAAATTTCTAAAGAACCATTTTCTCTCTATAGAGAAGGCCGTAACTGACTCCTAGAATGGTATATGAAGTTGTGGGCACGCAAGCAGAGACAGTGAAAACAAGAAATGCATTCAATTTCCATTCTCCAGCGGCATAAACAAGCCTAAGACAAGATTCATTTTCACCGTAATAACGCCCGCCGTGTCATAAGACGCATCGAAGTATTGTTCCAAATATTTTCAATCCTTCAATAGAAAGCCTAACGAGTGGGAAAATTATTAAGTGAGGAATATAAATTAATAACGAGAAAAATATAAAAAAATATCGTGAAAAATGTCACACAAGTATATGAGCCAATATGAACAAGTAATTTACAAAAGTAAGTCTCTCTCTTAAATATTTCGCGCACACCTATATTTTCTCCAGAATCTTTCCTCGTTTAGAACATTTCGATGACGTTACATTGCATTTGATAAATTTCGCTGCGGTCAAAAACTAAATTACTGCTGCTATCATAATCCTTTTGATGTTAACATTTTTAAACTACAAAGAAGTGGATCAGAGTAGGTACGCGTTGCGACCATTATCGAAGAGTAAAAAAAGAGAGAAACTTCGTTTTTGTGTTGTAAAAGGATTAGGCGAATTTGTGCATCGTTACAACCGCAAGTTTAAATTGAAATAAGTTGAGAGGTCTTCAATATTAAGTATTCAACAACTCATACATTCAACTCTTTACTCGTCAAAAAAATTTGCTCCCATAAAAAGAAGCATATATGTTCGTATTTTAAGTTGTGAAAACACTATTAAAAAGTTTGAATATCCACTGCCAAATTTTCTTTCTTTTCTTATTTCAGTTTTTCGAATATCACTATCAATATATTCTCAGAAACGTAAACAAGTTGAAAATTCAATCATTATAACACAAGTGAAATATGATATACAAGTCATGGGTTTGTGCTACAAAACTTCTGAATTATTAATGCTCATGGAACATTCATAATTTAGAAGTTACATCACTTCAAAATTTCAATTCTCGCACTATTTCAGAATATTTCCAGATATGCAATGAAGAATTGTAAAGTACAGGATATTACTGAATATATATTTTCTAATGGTCACGATCATTTACTCATGCACTTACGAAGCTTTCGTTCATGGAATGACAAATGCCTTTCCGTTATTTATGCATCTGTACTGTTAAGTCTGGGCTTTATTGTGATTGCGAAATGTTCGAGGGAAGATGGGACAAGTATATTTCTTCTGTATGAAGTTCTTATTTTTCTTGATTTATCTGTTTTCTCTGCCTTCCTATATATGATGATACATTGATAATTCCCTCAGAGTCAGAGGTAACCTGGAGGAGTTCTTGCCTTAATTAAAGGTTTTTTACTCGATTTAATACAATTAATTTTATGCTACCAATACTTTCAAATGTGTCTTAAGAAACGAAAACAAGCTCATCCTTGGACAAACTGTCAAGTTGAATTCCAAACAATTATCAAACGACTGAGAATAAATGATTATATTTACTTGATTACAATGTCTATTTATTATCAACAATCGTATCAATATGAATAATGACTCACGATCAAGTGACTGAAGATGAAGAACGAAGGAGGTCATGATGAATTCGATGGTTTCAGACTATACTCTGTGAGCATTCACGATCACTGAATAAGTAAACTTAAATAAAGTTTAGCTTGAAAAAATACAAAGTTTACTTATTCATTGAACGAATGAAGGGTTGATGAACCGGGGCCGAAGTGCTGCCGGGACGTAAATATTCTAGAAGGTTCCAGTGCGTGTGCATGTGCATTCTCCAGCGCCTGGACATGATGCGGCTAATTTATCATGGATCCTGTCACTGAGAAAATAGAGGTTTAGTTTGGGATTACTGTCTATGTGATGCATTCTCTCATGGTAGATGAAACTCTCTAAACATATCTCCCATGAATTTCTCTCATGAATGCATCAGGATTAATCAATTTTAGCATAGGTAAAAGTGGCTATTTTTAAGTGGCTAATGACTTTGTCTTGGAAATAATTGTATTTGTCAGAACACTGTGTTAAAATGTTATGTCACGCAAGCAAACGAGTATAGACTAATTGACGTTCTTTTAAAATACAGATAGGATGTACGTGTGTACGTAAAATCGCTTATCTTAATCCGTAAGATATTTCATCTGGTGTGACAAGATATCATATACATGAGGATTAAATATAGAAGCCTATAAAATGAAGCCTTGTGTGGAAATACGAACACTATGGCAATAAATGTACTTTAAGCTGGTTGTGAGTAATTAAAAATTTTTTAAAAATATTTTAAAATCATGATAATATTTTTATTGGTGCATAATTGTTAATTATTGGTGGACCCGTTCCTCTGATATTAACTATTAGTTCTTTTTACATACATAGGTGTACGTAGATGGAAATATTTCCCGCAAGGGTACGAAATTGAGTGGGCGAGAACGAAGTTTGAGGATTCAAGTTTGAAATGTAAATCTTCATATTTTGTCAATACGGAAAATATTAGGGTTAACCCTCGAGCAATGTGCGCTGATTCGCTTAAGCTCGGCTCCAAGAGACGCCAAGAGACCGATCTCCGCCATTTTTGGTATTTTTCGCCGTCGAATGCGCCTCACCGGCGATGTTATCGATCCATTGGAGGACGACACCGCTTGTGTGTTCGCCTGTGTGTTCGCCTGTGTGTGCGCGTGGATGGATAGATGCGTGCGAATGTTTGCGTTTGAGTAATTGAAAGACAGTAAGCAATCGCCAGAAACACCCTTTTCCTAGGGCAGGGACAAATGAAGCGACAAAATCTTATCTCCCCAAAGTTAGTGATGGGCCATGCTGACAAGCGAACGTGAAGGAACAAGTACGGTAAAAACAAAAATTTTTAAGGAAGTGGAGTGCCACGATAATCATCGAATTATTTTTACTAGCATTCTTGCATTAAGAAATTTGCCTAGGCAAATTTGTTTTGGCACTACCAAATCACTTTTCCATTCACAAATATTTTGACCATCAGAAAAGACTGGAGTAATACGTACATCAATATGCTAGATACAAAATATTTACAATTATCGTTACCAGTTTCGAGAACATTATGCCGTTATTAGAAGAAATCGAGTTACAGAGAAAATGTTTTAAACTTATCTTTTTACTCATTTGTATTATGTACAATACGCCTTCAAAATCGCAAAGCTAATTATGCAGTCTCAAAATGTGGCCTCCATACGCTGATATTTAAGATCCATTATCTCTTCTGTTATCTTTGCTTTTCAAGTCTTTTTCCTCTTCGATTTTCTCTACTTTTATTATCTAATATTTTCCACTTGGATATATTTCGAACGAATTTGTTATTCTATGCAACAGGATGGTTCACTTTTACTCTAATTTATTCCACACGTACAACACCGCGGAAGAATCTTGTTGGTCTCATTTTAATGAAGCACATCTCTTCTCCAATTCACTACTTCAAATTTCAAAAAATTATAGGGACAAAGTAATAAAAAATCACAAGTATAGAGAGTCAAATTTAACATGGATTCAAAAAATTCTCAAAGTAATACATTACTTGAGCATATTACAATAAGAAACACTGAAAACTTTTCCAGAAATATGTTCAAATCTGCGATTCTCGTGCGAGTTAACATGTCATATAATTTAAAGAAATAACGATATGCATTTAAAAAAACGTTATGCATAACGTATACGTATAGATATGAAAAATTAATACTGTTGTTGTAAGAAATATGATTTTATAAGGACCAACTATACTATACTATATATAAACGTAGTATAGGCAACTTAGGTAAACTCTTTTTTATGGGGAAAAAGGTAATTTGGTATAAAATAAAAGCTCTTCCAAAACAAATCGTGGATTCCATTTTTATTTAGCCAATTACGAATTGTTCCCTCGGGCGGATAATTTAAATCAAGTGAGTGCCATGTTCTATTTTTCTGCGGGATATTCAACTCCACGAACAATTTTAAAAGGCAATACTCGTTAACTAATCCTAAAGTTGAACAACAGGGTGTTAACAAGGGTCTGATAAATTTTTTGTCGCCAATATGGAATGAATGACCTCTAAAAGGTTTTGTGCATTGCAGAAGTTAATGTGAGGAGGCTGAGTAAGTGATGCAGGTATTTTTTTACTATGAACAGGAATGTTTTTGCTTGTATGCCAAGTATCAATGTACCCTTAACTATAGCAATTCTCCACTGACATTATATGACCCCTTTGATTTAATTTTGGTGATAGAATGACTATCTAGTTAAGGTTTTCATAACTCACTCGAAAATATTGCTCATGAATATATTTTGGAAAGGAAGGAACTGCACTAAAAACTATTGAGAAACGTACAGTGATTCAATTGGTAGCAACGGAAGACACAATGATATCAAATAACTATCGGAAATAAGATTTTATAAAATGTATATAATTTTGCACTTACCCTCATCTCCAAATAGCATGTTTTCAGGAGCAACTCCTATCCTCACGACTACCTCATCTGCCACAAAAGTTATTGGTGATACTGAATGATGCTGCACACTTTACAAGACCATTTTATCCTCCTACAGAGTGTAAAAATAGATCTTCGATTAGATGTTTGAAAGAAAAAGAAATAATAAACTTTCCGAATTTCACAGAACAAGTGTCGGAAATGTCGTTTTCACAGCCGAGTTCACAGGTATAAGACAACGTCTTTTGTTAGCTGGCCGATTTCCCCGGTAAAACGGGTCACAAAAGCAAATGCCCATTTGAGTCATGGCGTAGACCCCAAATGCCTCCTTTTGACGCTCCCACATATGGTTTTGCCATTTGTACAACAAATTGGAACTCAACCCATAAATAGGTACGTAAAAAACGAACAGAGATCACACACTTGATACAGAAATATGTTATAGTTTACTTTCACCGTATTTCAAACTTTCAAGTTTTAAATTAGATAATAATATAAAAAAAAGATGCATTGAATAATTCCTTAAACTAGACCAGAGGCTAAGATAACATACCAAGTGAATAGAGTCAATATGCCACTGGAATTTCTTCACAAAAGTCGTTCCATTCCTCATGATAATAAACCTAAGATACAGGCATCCTAAAACCCCTTGGAACCAATTTCGGTGAAATATTTTCCCATGAACATCCTATTAGCAATACAACATCCGTGAATTCGTAACGTTACAGCTTACATTTATGACGATTTATCACCGTCATTTCATTATATTTGCATCACCGTGCGCATTTCATAATTGAATTATGCCATTTGAAGTGGAAACGATCATGCAATAGCTTTTTACGACGAAAGGCGAAATATAAGTTAACGCTTATATTTTCAAAGTATTAAGGCATGAATTGTACAGCCATCGACTTAACGTTGATAATAATCTTAGCTTCATAATTATTATGACTAATGGTTTAATTAATGGAAATAAAAATAGCATCATAAGTCTCTCATAGCTAAAGCATGGATACTTTTTCAAAGCATGAAATACCCAGTTATCCAAGGATTTGTTAATGAAAATAATGCCATGGAATGCCGCTACAATCACTCCGCCGAGAAGGGAATAGAGTCACTCCACCCAAAGTTTTGGAGGCTCGCTAAGAATTACTACGCAATGGCAAACATTTTGAGAGTAATTCCTCATAAACTAAAACCCTTATGCCACATATATATATATATATATATATATATATATATATATATATATATATAATGTCTTTCTTTGCAATTTAGTATTTTAAACCTCCTTTAAGTATGCCGTTGTAAATTCCGATCCTCTTCCTCTCCCTTTTCTCTCATTCTTCCCCGCTTAGTAGATATTCTTTCCTCTATCAGAAGCTTCCAACATCTCACTATCTCTCAATATTTCCACCCTCCTTTTGAAGTTGCTCCCCAAGCTACTCTTGCATGCCAATCAATCAATTTTTTCGAACTTTCTTGCTCTGATCTTTTCCTTCATCTTATTCTCATATTCCTTCCATACACTTTTCCCACCAAGCGCCGTATTTCCGACCATACATTGATAAGCAGATGAACAAAGTATAAATGAGAGAAAATGAATGCTTGGACATATAATCTTCAAATTCCATAAAAAGAAACACTGAAATAGCTGAAAGAGATTTGCTTTTCAGCCAGAAAGATTACCAGCATTGAAAGAAACGAGTAGGATATAGTTGGCAGAATATGGACGACAAAGAAGATTCTGCTGGAAGAAGTAGCTATTTATGACAAATAATACTTAGCATGGACGTAAAAAAGTTCAGTAGTTCACAGCTATACATGGAGCCCACTTTTAGTTCTATCAAACACGAGGGTATATAATCGATTGAAAATAATATGTATGTAATTCATATAAAAAAATAATGTACGGGCTAGACGAGTGAATGATACATCTGGCAAAGCTGAACACTACTTTTGCTTAACTTCGTCCACTCAAGTGCCTATGAGAAATATGGCATACGGACAATAAACCTTCCTCTGAACTCACAATTAGATATCGAGTTTGAAATTATGACTTTTGACATGGAAATATATACCACCCCATAGATGTGGAGCTGAAGCCAGTAGAGTAGGTCTGAGTCGTAAGCCAAATGTATCCATCCCAACAAGTGCCAGAAATATTCAGTATCGTTTGCGCAAAGTTTGCCAATTTCAGTTTCTCCATGTCGACCCGGACGATTTTGCGTAAGCCGTGAAAAATCGGTCTCCAGGATTTGCGACCTTTCCTCTGTAGAGGTTCAGAAACAGCTGATTAGCTGGATAAATTTGCTTGCAAACGTGCCAACCTGGTAGCCCTCGAAATCATGCTAGACATTTGTAATATATAACAAGGAATAAAACAAGTCTAACCGGACGATGCTATGATAACTCTTTGTGTAAAATATATCGAGTACGTGTTTTTACCTAATAAAACAGAACGATTCGCAGATAACGCACATAATATGCATTACGTGCAATTCTTAAACTAGATAGACATTCGTGTGACGGACGGACGTTTTAGTTTTAAGGGAGAGGTCAATACAGTTAAAATACTAATAATAATCAGGAGTATTTTAAGAATAATTTAAGGTTAATAGCTGCTGATATTTTCAAGTAAAAGGTCCAATTTACACTTTGTATTTAAAATTTGACGGTCGATAGACGGATTAAAACGATTGTCGATTTCTTAATTTATTTCTGCGGCGTAATAACTTCCTTCCCCTTCATCAACTCAACGTGTTCAAGAGGTTGTTTTTCCTATTCTAAAATCCTCAGTGGATAATTCTTAATACTAAATCTTAAATCAAATGTCTTTACTCTTTACTTTATCTTTATCCACTGTATAACATTGCAAACCTTCGCGATAAACACAAAACGGCCAGTACATTCTAATTTTGCCCTATATTCTTGCTTGTTAATATTTCCATCGCTCCTGATTCTTTGCGGGTTAATCAGAGGTAGCAGGTATCAGTCAGATACTGATTTCAACCCAAGTGTATTACTACCTCCAAGTTTTCGTTGTTGGATCTCAATACCATATCCAAAATGTCAGTTTATGCCCTTAACTTCTATAGTGTGCCACGCACATGGGGAATAGATCAAATTTTATGCAAAAAGAGATCGAGGCAATTAACAGGTTGTTGTTCTAAGGTATGCAAAACGTGTATGTCAAAAGACGCAGTGCTCCCCTGATCCAAATATAGGATCAAACTCAACTAATAGAAAGCTTACGGTTGTCGCGGTGCCCATATACTTTCGATTAACGTTACCGTTTGATATAATATTTTGGGAAAACGCTCGGAACCTCTGCTGATGTGCTCCTGACTTTCTGCAGAGGCAAATGAAGTTGAAATGGTGAATGTTCAAAAAACAAAAATTTTGATGCTTTCGAAGCAATTCTGCGAGATATGTCATCAGTTTATAGAAGTTAATAGTATTGCTAATAACATTTTAATATTGAGACTGTGAAAAACTCTTATCATTATAATACTTCAGTTTAATATTTTTCAATTTTAAAAAAATCAGCCAGAAATTTAGTTAGAATTTAAAAATATTTATTTCATAGAATATTCAGAATAATTTTTCAGTTCTCCATCAATCAAATTTTTATATACCAACGTAGAACTCATACGACTGGAATACGTTTGGAAAAAAGCGTCCATAAATAACAATAATATGTATCTGAAACCAGGACGACGAGTTTCGTTATTTAATAATAAATATCATAAATGCTGTATACTAAGGGAACAAAATATTGTCGTTCCGCAAAATATATTTTATTTTCGATCGGTTCCGATACTGCGCGTCATTTTCTGGTATAAATATTGAATGCCAAAGACTTCAATGCTTTTCGCTTTTTGTCGCAAGTCTTCCTCATACAGAATCAACTCCATATGTGAGTTTTTTTGCTGAAAAACTATTTTCGACTGCAGCGGAAATTTCACTGCTGATATTTTAAATGAACCGCGAAGAGAGATTACTAGAGACATTTCAGTTCCTGAATGTGCGAATTATTTAAGAATCGAGAGCTACGAGGGTGGTTCAATAAGTACCCGTGTTAGAAATGAAGAAACCATTTTTTCAAAAACATTTTTTTTTTAAACATAGTCCCCTTTTAGAAAGATACACCTCTCCCAACGTTCCGGCCATTTTTAACCCCTCTAAAAAATAGGATTTGTCGAACTCTCCAAAATACGCCTCTGTCCCGGCGATAACTTCCTCGGTTGAGCTAAAATGTTTTCCCGCGAGCCATTTCTTCATGTTAGGGAATAAGAAAAAGTCGCAGGAAGCCAGATCGGGTGAATACGGGGGGTGTGGCAGTTTTTCATAACGTAGTTCATGCAGTTTGGCGGCGACAACTCCGGATGACAGCCGGATCAGCTTGTTGTCAACCGTGAGCAATCGCGGCATCCATCGGGCCGACAATTTTTTCATCGCCAACTTATCATGTAAAATATTAATAGCCGTTCCGGTCGACACACCTACGGCCTCTGCTACTTCGCGCACTTTCGTTCGTCGATCAGCGAGAATCATGGCGTGGACATTTTGAATGATTTCCTCGGAACCACGTCTGCCGGGCGTCCTGGTCGCTCCTCATCAAAAACAGATGTTCGCCCACATTTAAATTCGTTGAACCAATATCAAGCTGTGGTCATAGATGGCGAAGTGTACCCATAAGCAGCATCCAACTTTGCTTTTATCTCCTCGCATTTCATCCCATCCAAAAACAAAAAGCGATTTACCGAACGATACTGCTCTTTTCCCATCTTTGCGAAAATCACGAAACACGTCTTACTCGAATGGCTGCCAAATCCAAACTAACCTTTGAATCAGTCTGAAATTTGTTTTACCATCGTTTGATAGATGGCAGCATACGATGATAACATATACTTCCCTCAGGAATGCCCTTTGTCGTCAAACACGGGTACTTATTGAACCGCCTCGTGTATAACTTATTCATCGAATGTAAGTTATTTTGTACCCGTTTGTTATCATTATGCATTCGAATTTTCACTTTTTGTTTGTTTAATTGTCTAACAGCTAAATTTTCGTAATAACTTAGTGTGATCAAACGTACAGGTATCCCGCCTAGCAACGCCCATAAGAAAGGTTTCATTGGTAAACTGTTGTCCCGAAGTTAGCGTATACAGGTACAAGCTGCTTCACCCACATTTTAATTCTTCTCGGCACGAAACCCAAATACACGTAGTAGTGAAAACCACTTTTTGTCACCAACCTTTTCTTTAGTTTTCGTGGAGCATTCCCCAAATATCGGTTAAATTTATGTTTAAGAAACTCTTGGCAATTGGTGAAATAATAAATAATTCGAAGGAAAAGTGCGAAAATTTATTTAAAAATATTTTGTGCATTTACAAACTTAAAATTCTCCGGATTGTAACTGCTTCCATATTGGTCCGTCAACCAAAAAGGTAAAGGCAACAATATCTGTAGATTTTCAATATTTTCAAAATTATGGCAATAATTCTTTCTCTGCTAACCCTTCCTTGGTGACTTGCTCATATTCTTCAGATTTCCCCTTTTTTTTCTCATATTTGAGTCAATGGTGCTAGAATGGACTATCTATAAGACTATGAAGTTCTTATCCATTCGAAGAGCTTAAAAAAAACAAATTGATAAACGACACTTCCTGTAATTGTTCCCACTATTTACTCTCCCTGTCCCCTTGTCCCTAATGGTATCTGAAATTTGATATTTGGTCATTCTTCCTTTCCAACAATACTCTCATCCCGACTCACCGCCCACATTCCCATTCCCTGCCCTCCTACCAGCATGCCTAGCCATTCCATCTCTCTTACTTCCCAACCTATAAATAAGAAGCCACATAACCCTTCTCATATTTCTCCCTCATGGGTAATAAGTTTCATTTAACGTCTGTAATATAACCAACTGTTTAATGTTATCCAGTAATAGTGGAAACTCTGAAATAGTATTGTGGTAAATAGTTTTGATACAAGGCTAAGCAACAGCTGTCGTATTAATGATAGACGAAAACTTCACCATTTCTGGGAAATTACGTCAGCGAGCGTCTGGGCTGTCTCAACTATTATATTCAAGCGAGATAACACCAACGTGTACCGACTTGAGGAAGATTACTTTGCAATAAAACCAACTGGCACAATCCCTCCCCTGCCTCTCCTCCCTGCGTTTACTCATTCAATCTCCCCTTTAAGTGATTCGCCGCGATTCTACATAAGGGCTCCTTCACCGCGCTCCAATTTTCCACGAACAATGGACACACAGACACGGGCAAGAGAGCTTATTTTCTCATTTTCCATTCGATCCTTGTCGATTGCGCGACGACCTACTTTTCCCAGGGCAGGCTAATGCATGTCCTGCGCGAGGGGAGGGGTTTGCGAGGAAGGCAGCGGTGGACAGCGAAGGAGTGAACGGGGGGGGGAAGGAGGTGTTTGAGGCCCCTGGGAGAAGGTGTAAAGAGGGCAGCGACGGAGGGAGAGGGGAGGGAAAGGGAGAGATATGGCTAAGCGAATTATTGAATATAAGAGTTTTATTTTACATTATGAATCTTCCAGCGTTGCGAACGCCGCAACGGGAAATTCCAATTAGGGTAAGAACCAAAATATATCACATCAACCCAAATAGAAATCGATTTCCTTTCTAAGAACCTTTCCGCACAACGTGTGAGGTGAAACACGTAAAAATAATTGAGGTTCACGCTAATAAAACGGTCATGGAGTTATTTTTCAACTGAGTACATGATGCCAAATGCTCGTGAAATTTATCGACCAAAATACGTTTCTGATACGTTTTAATCTGTCACGTACAAGTAGAAACGGGAGGTGGCCCATGGACAAAAAATCTGACCGCAAAACTTAAAAGAGCATTAATTTCGAAAAAAAATTCTCTCCATTCGAAAAATCATTTTCCGCGGCATTGAAACTTGTATAAGAGAAATGGTTCCCACGACCCATTTAAGAAGAGCCATTGGTGAGAAGCAGCCGCTTTATCAAAAGACTTAAGACCGCGGAGATCGAGAAAATTCCTTGGCATCAAATTCAATGGTGAGGAGAAAGAGAAACACACAGTTATGACCGCAAATGACGGTTCGATATTCAACAGAAAACAAACATAACTCTTCCTAAACGTGAATAAGTATAGAGAAACAAAAAGGTTTCATAAAGAATGGACACAAAGGAATCATGCTGTTTTGAAAGGTATTGGTAGAGAAAATTATGTATTTAAACAAGTTTCTCTGTGTCATTTAGGCCTTTGCCAACGTCAGGTGGAAAATATGTTAATATTGGTATATAGCGAAGGAGAGTATAATACCAATTAATGAATATTCAATTCTGTAAGAACCAAGTCACCACAATGCGAATTAAAGAGAGAAAATATATGAATTATAGTTGGTTAAGGCATTTAAGAAGGATACAACCTCCCAAAATCTTTCCCCGACGCATACTTGGAAGAGCCACTGTAAAAAGCATAATGGTTGGTTTCAAAGATAGAAATAGGATAATAGAGAGATAGGACAGTAGGGAAAGCAACCATAAAACTTCATAAAGGATTGGATCAATGTGTTTCGTGGCACGCATAGCCAGAAGGAGGAGACGAGCAATTTTGGCCAAATACACATTCAAACAAGAAAAACCCGCCATATGGCGAACAAATATTTATTCATATGCATATTCATATAAGGAAAAGAGATGGGAACATATTAAAGATAAACACAGGATAGGTGGGGAAGGCGGAATTAAGCTGATCACAAGTGCAAAAATATTCCCTTGACCGGGACTTGAACCTTGGATCTTCTGACTTGCCGAGCCGATGTTCTAACCACCCGGCACGGGATAGGTACCGAACATCACTTACCAGAGTTCTGGTCGTGGATAACGTCGCTCCGGTCGCGGCTCGACCCCGGGCAAAGAGTGCTTCGCCGCTTCCCGGGAGGCCTCGTCCGGCGGGTCAACGAGCGAGGGCGAAGAATGTCGCCGTATCCTTCCCCCGACCTCGTCCGAAGAGGAAGAGGCAGCCGTGATCTCCAAGAAGAGCAAGTCACTTGGGAGCGTTCCACAGGGGCAGGGCAGGGCCTCGGGCAGGGCACAGGGCAGGAGGTGGCCTCGGCGGGGGGGAGTGAATTTGAGTGGCGGACTGGGGGTCATATGCCGAAGGGGTGTGGTCGGGAAAAATCACGGGAAAGTTCGATTTGGTCCGCCTCCAGAGGGGCGCTAGGCAGACCATCGACACCTTGACTGTCCTCAACGGCGAAGGACGATGGGGTATCTGGGGTTTTTGACGTCGGGAAACTGGTATATGTGTCGACTTCCGTTCGGGTAGGAGGCCATCGCCATCGCCTCCACATTGCTCTTCTCTCACTGGTTCCGATGGCAGGTCTTGGGCTCGTGGCTTTCTTGGTTAGCAATTGCGGCGCTGACCCTCATAGATGATGATGGCCCGGTTGCCGCTGTTGTGGAGGTACGAGGGGATATTTCTCTCGACCGTCATCCGCACCACCCTGGAGAGTCAGCACACGCGCCATCTTGTCTCCCTGTTCTCCCACGAGGGACGGATTTTTCCAAAACTTTGAGCTCGCTTGTTATGTCTTCCAACGGGGTTCCCACGGGAAGGCAAAGACTCTGATTTTACAAGGACTGCCGGAAGTCTCGTCAATAGTAACTGTCGTCCTCTGGTCACATAAGGACGGAAATGGTAGTTTCCGCGGAGTATTGTCTAAAATCCTAGTCCTTTTAGCTTCGGAACAGTTCCAACTTCAAGAATATCAACTGGCGATTGTATACCAATTGGATCGCCACTATCTCTTCGGGTGTGAGACCCAGGACTCAAACTTGAGGAGGTGGACCTCCACGAGGTAGGGGGAGCACGCCTTCTCGCAAACTTGCAAGCTAGCGTGTTTAAGCGTCGCACAGCCATTTAAAAAAATCAAATTCAACATGCTTGCGTGGAGAAGGGAAGCGCACCAAAAAAAGAAGCACTTTAAAGAGGAAAAAACACTCGCGTACACTCCCTCCCCGCTACACACACCCGGCGGTAGCAAAATAAAAAGGAGCCTAGTATCTAAACCTATAGATAAGGTCCGTCTTAAAACTGTACCCAGAATGAAGCAAGGCCTTCCCGGCAAAAGAAGACGAGTCATACCTTAAGCCCCAAGAAAAACTTAGTGGTCAACCGCGGCACGAAAAAAAACACGATCGGAATCCCGAACTTCGAGGTAGTCCGGCAGTGCCACCGCCCGAGTCCCGTCGACCGAGGCCTCGGTGGCCGGCGAAAACAGACTCGGTAAAAGCAGGCCCGTCCTAGCTATCGAGGAAACGTATTTTACACTGAAATCTGCTGTGGGTTGCAATCCAAGTACCCGATTCTTTGGCCAGGAGATGGCGTTATTATATTTTCCGCGATAGATCAAGTGGTATCGCCGGCATCGGCCCGACAAGTCAAAAGATGTGTGGTTCAAGTCCAGGTCAAGGAAATATTTTTGCACTTGTGATCTGCTCGATTCTGCCTTCTCCACCTCTCCTGTGGTCGTCTTTTATATGTGTGCCTATTCCTTTTCCTCGTATCTATTTCCATTTGAATGAACATTTGTTTGCCATATGGTGGGTTTTCGTGTTTTAAAATATATTATGTATATTCATACACATTTCACCCTTCCCCTGCAAACTTTTCATATCCTCGCTCGGCGTCTTGCGCCATGCTTCTTTTGCTTTATTTGTTACGGACGCTACACTGCATAACAACTAAATTGTGATCAGAGTCCGCATCCGCTCCCGGGAAGCTGTGCGAAGTTAGCACACTGTTCCCGAATCTGTGCCTAACTGTAATCAAATCGAACTGATACCTTTCTGAGTCACCTGGCATTTTCCATGTATACCTATGCTTTTGTGGTGTCTAAACCAGGTGTTGGTGATGACTAATCCCCGTCTTCTACAGAACTCAATGGCTTTCTCTCCGCGGTCATTCCTCGCGTCTAAACTATAGTCCCCCCCCTCATCACCAGCTCTTCCTTCGCCTAGCGTTGCATTCCAATCCCTCATCACTATCAAATATTTCCCTGCAGGAACACACGCGATTATGTCCTCTTTAACTGTTCGTATTTCCCATCGACCTCTTCCTCCTGATGGTTGCTCCGTGGCATGTATACCTGAACAAATAACAAGTTCTTCGATTCTGCTTTTATCTCTACTACTATCTTATATTTTATATATATATATATATATATATATATATATATATATATATATATATATATAATATAAGATAGTAGTAGATCCCTTGCGAATATTTTGCGCGCCTTTATTTTTTGCGTTCATTACACGCAAACTTTAGGGCAACCCGATTTCTATCGGGCAAAGAACTGCGCCAAAATTATAACTTGCATTAATTCACAACGCGCTATTATGCACAAAAAATGGACCGCATAAAGTGTAAAGTGAAAGTACCTAAAAATACAATATTACAAAAATATGGCATTCTATCTACTTAAATAAAGCATGCATGTCCCTTCCTAGATTGACTCGAAGACTATGATCCCTATGGCCTAGTAGCTTACAGATGCAAAATCCTATTTTGCACAAAGCAAATCTTTGCGAAGCTGCCCTGCAGTTTTTTATTTCGAACGATAGCAGTGCTCATTCCTTGACCGAAAAAGTTATCAAAACCGATGGGCTCAAAAACCCCCTTCAGAGCTCAGCAGTCTGTTCGCTTGGGTAATCGGAACAAGCTCAGATATGACAGTTAAATGTAAGCGAATACATCGACGTTTTATAAATTGTGGGTCACGGCCAATCTCCTGGTCACGAAGCGTCCGAAATCACTCTGAATAAACACTAGAGTACCAATTTTCTATGACGTCTACCGGTAATGTGTTCGTAAAATTTAAATTTACACAACTGATCCATCAGAAAAATTCATTGGATGTGAAAGAAGGCTGAAATTATTTCCAACTGGTAAGCGTTAGTCAGGTAAAGGTGGGCTGAGAAGGAGGAAAAAATGGAAGGGAGACAAAGTTCACGTTGCCACTCCTTCATAAAAAGATACAATAGCGTTAACAATGCATCCTATATGAAGTGAGCTGGAAATCTCCATAAATCCATCCCATGTGAAGTACGCTCCGAACCTCCATTATTTTCTCATGGGTTTTTTAGGTCAAAGATCAAGTCCTTGTACAGTAATCCGATTCATTCGCATAAAAATAAAGCTTCCTTTAGACTCTTATGGACTGTGCCAGGGTTTGTTGCTATACGAAATACCTTCAAATTTACCCCACCCATCTGTCGAGGAATGATAATTTATGAAGGATCAACATACAGGTACCTATATCCTCTGAGGTACTTAAAATCATACATATGCGATTCAAAAATATGTCACACACACACACACACTTCGAGACTTCTTGAATCAATGCCACTTCATCCATGAAAATCTCCCATCTTCTCGAATGTAGGTCTCTAAATAAATTCCCAAATCCTATCCACGTATTTCGGATACCAATATCGAAATACAAGTACGGGCACTATTAAAACTTCATCGATACACTTGCTTCGAACATCACGGGTCATGACCCCAGTTTTGAGTGGCCGTCTAGGTCGTAAAAGAAAAGCCTCTTATCTAAAAAAGAAATTCCGGCAGTTGACCTGAGAGGCCCGGCGGAAATTTAGGTCGCGAGGTAAATGGGAATTTGAATTTCGGGTCGCCTGAAGAATTGCTAATTTCAAACGCTGACCGTGACTAAAAATTTTGAAAAACATTGGCCTAGAAGTTAATTCTTAAGTACGCGGCCAAGCACCGACCTTCACGATACCTGAAATTAATATGACATACAAAAAAACCAGACATCGTGGCGTCTTAACCAATTTGGTGTATGCTTGAACCTAGCGGCACGACATTACTTTTATGACGCTCACTTCAATATCCTGTTGCGGAGGAGGGAGTAACCGGAAAATTATGTAAAGCCTCACAAGGGAGTCAGACAGATCCATAGGAATGAGTTGGAGGTCAAAGGGTCAACGCAGGTGGAAAAAAATGGTCAACGATAGAGTTGTGAGCGTGTGCCCCGCTTAGCTTAGCAGCAGCGTAACAAACCACGGAGTGGATTTCAATCGATTATTAATTATAGACGACGACATGTCTTTCCTCCTATCCACATTTATGAGCCACAAAATTGTTTAAATTATTTACAAAAGCGAACTGGGAGCATTCATATTTGACGACTCGGGAAATTTTTTCCTTGTGTTCCCCTCTCTGCGACGTATCTATTCATAACCAGAACTGGTTGCGTGCGTCCAACTAGTGACCAAATAAGTTCGGTAAAAAATATCCGTACCTTAATACTACTTCAAAAATATAATTCACCAGATCTGTTATCATCATCTATGCAGTTAACATTCAAATAAATATCCATCAATATCAAATAGATGTTTAAAATCAAAATCTAGTGGATGGTACCCTTTACTTCGTTTATAATTATGTACCTGTACGATACACTTCGATGTCAGTAATCAATTTGAAATAAGTATACAAAATTTAGTATATATATTGTATGAGTATTGTTAAAAATTAGGAAATAGTTATTACACCAATTACATTAATTTCAATAAAAAATAGTTTATATAATTGATACTATAGTTTATCCCATTGCCTGACTACATTTGGAGACGGCTTGCGCCTGAATACTTTTTCGATATCTCCTATTTCACGTTGTCCAGAGTGATTTGTATCTCAATATATAAGTTAAATCAGAGGGAAAATTCAAATTAAAATGTTATCACAAAAAAGTATATCTCCGAATACTTTGCTTACGTTGTCGATGTTCATTTAATTACAATGCCAAACATTTTGCAAATAACTTATACTTCAATGAGTAATTTAATTACCTTTGTGAGAAATTATTTTTCACCAACGTCACTGCTTTAGAATAGGCTTCATGGAAATTTTACAGTGATTGAAATTAATTAGGGACGTGGGGTACAGTGAGTAGAGCGCCAGTCTACTGACCGGAGGTCCCGGGTTCGATTCTATGTGACGCCTCGGTGCACCCTCCGCTTTATTCAAGTTGAGTGATTTTTCCGGTACGAGATTTTCCTGGGAAACCACAGCCGCCGCAGGGAAAGGAACTGCACCCCCGACCCTCTTGATACGTGAATTTCACACGCTGTTGGGCTAAGTATTATATGAGCTATACCCTAACTACTGACGGAACCCATCAAACTAACCTTTGGGTTGATTACTGTGGGTACTTTAAAATAAACCGTAAGGAGGCTAGTAGAATTACAAAGTTGTTCCTTTCTCTCTTGGTGTGAAGGTGCCTTATAAGCTAACGCTTTCCAGGCAGGGTCGGATCAGCCTGGAAGCTGTCCGTACAGTGTTTTAAAGCATCTTATATGGAGTGGTGACCTGGACGTGCTCGGCCACGCTGTAAGTCCTGATAAAAAATGCCATCGGGGAAGCTTCGAGGCTGGGTCACTCCTTGATCCGAACCTTACTGGAAATTCAAGGGAGAAGCCGGCTAAGAGAAATAGCACCAAAAATAGCTAAGAGAAATTACACTAAAGTTATGTAATGAATAATACTCGTATTTACAATTTTAAATGGAGTATTGAAATATTCCAAATTGAGAGAGGTAGAAGTGCTTCCAAGCAGAGGAAGAACGAGCCATATTTAATGTACCTCAATCTTCACTTGTGGATATGCTTCCAATGCCATTTTTCCTGCGAAGTTTAAGCGCAAACTCTATAGCAGTAGACAATTAAAAACTCGACAGATTATTATTGCCGTGGCAAAAAAACATGGCCCCCCTTGAAGAATGTCTCGAAGAGTAATTAATTTAGCAGAGGAAAATTGTGGAGAAAAGAGGGCCTGGAATTGGTGAAAATCAGTATAGGATTTTAAGACAAAAAAGCATTTAAATAAACACTTTTTTAACAATTACCCAATATGCCGAATTAATAGAGTCTGAATAATAGCCGCGCCCATTGGTGTTGCCTAATTTGCCTAATGCCTAGTTGCCAAAACATTATGTTTAGCATTTTCTCATAATATTCGAAATATAAGCTTTAACCAATGGTTTTAAACTTCCATTTAACTCTCTTTTTGCATGCTGTACCATACGTTCGCCTCCACTTTGCTTCGCCTATGGAGACATCGCAACTAAGATCATAAAACGTCTTCAGAGCATTATAGCACTTTCAAAGAGATCTTTCTACCCTCAATCTCTATTCCCACGCTGATGTCTGAACAATCAAGTGAGACCACATTACATCTCTCTCAATTGGAAAAATCGACACTATCCGAGGCCACAGTGTTCTGGGGGTTTACGAATCATGGTAATCCATCAGGACGAGAAAAGAAAATTGAAGGTAACAACCAATTAAGACGAGGAATAAAACTCAATCGGGACGAATAGATTTTTTCATTGAAATATCTGGACAGCATATCATGTCATTAGAAAAGTTTATAATCAGTGCAGTACCGTAAGGTAAAAAATAGGCGATATAAATTTACCTGAATAAAAAGTTCGAAATGGACTTCTCGTGAGAGAAAGCCTGATGACTTAAAGTACTTCCCTTTGGTTTCTGCGAACGAGATGTCACTGACCGTGACATTATTACCGACTCTAACTGCAGAAAAGCAACTAAATTAACATTAATATAAACATATTAAAGTTTGAATATTAATTTTCTGAATTTCATAGCAAATAAAATGTTAACCTTCACTGCGCACAGAAGGTTAAATTTGCAGAATCTCTACGCTGAGAGCATTTTCATAGAGCCGACAAATTTGAACCACCTTGCACATGACCGAAACTTTTTTTTAAGTATGTGCGTGGAAACGAAAATGGCCAGACCAAAAACTCTTCACTGGAGAAAAGTATTTAATTCACCTCTTGGGTGCAACGACGCTATTCAATCCAAGCGGTTTATAAACGCAGAACATACAAATAACTTGAGATTACATTCACAAAAGTTTCAACATCGAAGACGTTCTCATGCGTTCTTAGGCCGTCGAGTCACGAGTGGCCTCCGTGAACTCCTGAATGAGAACAGGTTACGGGCTGGTTACAACAACCTCAATTTTTAAATTAGATCCTGCACGCCCACACCAGAAGGAAGAAAGGAGAAACCTCGCGTCCGTTCGGTGATTCCTCGGTCCTGACGTAAGGCGCATAGCGGTCTCCCACCCTGGATTAGCCTCGTCAGATGAAGCTCCCTGCGTTTGATTGTGCTGCCTGGCTCATCACTGGCATTGGGTCGGATATGCGATTTTAATGCATGCAATGAGCATGCTTTCTTCCATTCTCCTTGGTCAGCCACAATCAATCTTTTCCACAGTACTGCTTGCTATGTAGACCATTCTACATGACCTAATAAACGATGGATGTGTGCTCGGTTCACTAGGAAAGAATGAACATATTTTTTTCTTTAATTAAGGCCAAGTTTTCGACCGGCGAAGTAACCAAGCAAATAAACAAAACAAAAGTCAATTATTCTGAGCAATTGATACGTAACAAATGGCATCAACGGGATTTCTTCTTATCAATGCTATGGATTATTTCTTTATCTTCTCACGACATTCTATGTACCATTTTCTACCGGCTCCCGTTCCCTCAAATCCCATACGAGATCTATTTATTAAGATCGAATCATGCCTTGGCCATGTATTGCAAAATACGTTGACTAATGACACCTCTGAAATGTTAAATTGAACAGTATCGTTAGGGCTATTAGGATTTAACATGCACGGCGTTTAGCGTATACAAGCATGCATACTTTCAAAAAAATGCGCCGCCGCCTCCTTTCCTTAATTCAGCGGCTAAGAAAAAATTATCTCAGAATATACGAATGTAAAATTAGAAAGTACCAAAGAAATATTCTGTCAAGATATAAATGTATTGCTTTGATGTAAAAAGAGAGACGTTAGTGGACTTTCCACCATTACAATAATAACTTACGAGTGATGATCAGAAAAAGAAAAAAGTGATTAATCGTGAGCTGCTTTTAACTAAAGATTGCCCAAAAAAAAACAAAGCTGAATGGAGTTTTGATGGAAACAGGTAGCAAGAAGATGATATCCTCCTGGTAATCACAACCAATTTGGCAACTGCCGGGAAGCGACTGCGAACCGGATATTAATTTTATGTGAAGGCTTTTGATGATATGGATGCATATGAAATGGCGTTCGAACCGGGAGCAATATCCTCGATCCAAAGACACGAGGACTGGATTGAAAAAGCGTTGCCACTACGGAATCTCACAGCGGATATTGTTCGTGAAAAAAATCCCACACGATCGGATATTATTACGGGAGAGTTTAGAGCGACGATCTCCAAGCCTGTTTCATATAAGGTGCTCGCTTGGTTAAACGACCAAACCTAAAATATGAATTTGGAACTTCGAAACAAGAGGACAAAATTCCCTCTCACGGTATACTCCCGTAATTTTAAGGGATTTAACGACTTAAGAAGTAAAATCATACAGGAATGATAAATAATGACACAAGCAAGGTTTTACGATGAATATAAAATAATGATTTCACGACAAAGTGTTATTTTGGTTCTTTCCTTACTTTATTGCTTGATAAATTTAAATATTAAATACTACGTCCAAAACATTTTAGTCCAAACACAAGCGTAGAATAGCCTTAGCAAGGAATCATACGGTAGGCATACTCACTCACGGACACAGATACAGCTCAGTACACGCACGTTATGTTACGACATGCCCTCAAAGCTGAAAAGCCCCTGAGCATACTCCTGGGAGTGCTTCTGCGTCCATCACTTCATTGGAGTGCCTAGAGCGAGGAGACCAACTTGCGCATAGTGGGATAATTACCCTGATATCAATGATTTAATACCAAGAGGTGCTAGGTATTCGCATCATAACCAGAAAGCCATGCGTAAGTGCCAAATGATCGTTGACATTTTCAATTCGTTTCTGGTTGCTGACAAAAATCGTGTAGATTATTAAATCAAATAGTGCGTATTCTGATGAGTTATTTGCTCTTCATTACGGAAATCTAACGTTTTTTACTGTGAATACTATATGCGATTTCTGGAGAAAAGATTGGCGAACAAGGAATGCCCTCTTCATTATTTCAACGGCTGATGGGGTGAGAGTCATTTAATACGGTGATCTGTTGAAAATGCCTTTACATCCGTGACCATACCCAGAGGTTATATATTCAAATTTTAAATCTTGCCCTCCCTTTACAAGACACCCTGCGTACCCTATGGAAATTATCCCGGAAATATCTTGTGCAGTGAAAGTTGCATTGTCTTTCGCATACAATGGCATGACAATATTATGTGATGCAAATCTATTCTACGTAAACGCATACCTTCCACCGGACATTTGTTACGAAAAAATGTCCGTCTCCGAATTACGAAATTAACTCTTCACGACATTTTGATAGCAACTAGGTTTCTCAAGAAGAATGGCTATGCATGACGAAGAGGGGAATTTTTTCACGAGAAATTTTCCACGATAATAGCAAAGCTTTCTCTATTTTAGGGAGGAACTAGGTTGCACCTCAAAACCTTCATCCCATTATTGCAAAATATTAATACAATTTAAGGGGCACGTCATTGGAAGGGCCTCCAAAGTTGAACTTCACTCGGCTTGCTTAACAGTGCTAACAAGGTGCTCCTCTAAGGGATACTAAGCTGTTCTAATGTACTCCCCATTTCTCCTTTCCCAAATAGGACTTGGGAAAATTTTTAAACTTACTTACATAGACGCATATGTCGTATAAATAATTTTCGGTTAGAATTACATATGAATTAAATTCTAAGGTAATAGGTAGTTAATAGGCAACACCAGATAGTTTATTTTATATTCGACCGGCAACATAAAATTTGTCCAGCATACTCAGGAATGCCTCTCCTGCATAATTCACAGGCTCTCAGTGCACTTCGTGGCCACTTAATTCCTACTACCGTTCCTGCATTACCCAAAATGGTGGAAGACAGGATGGACGTCGGGCTAACGACGGGATGACATCAATTCCATTGCCTCTCGTTTTTGTACATGTCATGCCGAGACCTCGTCCAGAAATATGTCACCCTATTTTATTTATGTTATTTATGTTTTTACTCTCCCATACCTCGTCCTCTTCTGTTTCATTGACTGCCACGCTGTAAGACATAATCAGTCCTTATCACGAATTTCAAGCCTCTTTCCCACTGTTGGACGTTGCGCCACTCAAATTGATCTACCAATATTGTTTTTCTCATTTGAAAACACTGATTACATGATCTGCCCACCCCGCTTTAATTTAGCATTTCCGGATTTTAAGGAATCATGTGAGTCTAAAGGCAAAACGGAAAAAAATGTATCATAGCTGCTGCTGCAATATTTCGAGACACCTTTAAATTTAAATCTTCTGTTACATGAAAAGTTGTATCTTCAGTTATCGCAACAAATTAGAACACAAAATTATTGATAAAGTATTTAAAATCTCTCTTGAACTTCCCAGCATTGATTTAATGACCATAGCTACTAATCTCCCGAGTAAAATAGTTGTTTCTAACCGACAACAAAATTCACACCTCCGCCTCTGACGTCAAGACTCCAAATGATGAGATTAATATTGAAGACAAGTGGAACAAATTACTTACAATTACTACAAATTACAGTGAAACTCATCTATTCTAGACAACTCTATGGCCAAGCATGATGGATATAGATTAAACGTTAATGGCTTGGTTAACATTTTATAAAACAAAACAGAGACTATTCTTCATTTAAATTTTATAGTCAAAGTCTTCTTGAGCAATTGGTCCCCGTTAAATCCAAGAATTTTATTTCGAATGAAATATTTAAAAGCTGTTCGCAGCGCATTCCATTTCAGTTCGTCTAAAACAAACTTCATGAAGATGATGCACGAACATGACAAATAAGAATGTGCGATGCTGAAAAACAGTACTATAAACTTCTCTGAGGGAATTTCAAAAGCCAAGAAAGATTTTCTCGCAAGAATCTTTTAGAATGCCTTACGTACTTAAAAAGGAATGTAACCACAGAAAAGGAGGCCACGGTCCTAAAAAATTAAAGATATGAATTATTAAGTTCCACCCTTTGCCAGAGAGAAAGATTAAAAGGAAAAACTCCACAAGAATGGTTACCCCGAGTCTAGAAAAATTTTAGAAGTGTGTCACATAAAACCTCGATGCGGCAATGAAGGCAAGCATTGCTCGAAGGCAAGAATTACATAAAACAAGCATTGCTCGAAATGCGTTGACTCTTCTCACCTTATCATTCCGATGCAATGATATCACAATCAGTCGAGCTCAAGAATACTTTATTGTACGAATAATACGATAACTTAAATTCATTATTTTCATCAAAGATGGAGGATCGTGATCAATACCCTTGCACTTGAGATGGTAGCTCAGATAAGAAAATGCCCATCTATTGACTATAAATTAATTACAACACACAGTCACTATTTATTTGTGATAAGCATGCAATGCAGGGAGGGGATGCAGTAATGACATTGGCGATCCTGTATATGAAAAAAGTGACAATGTTGCGCTACTGTCTGGTGTTTACTCGCACAATGTACTACCATTATTAACATAAATGAGCATATTCCCGGTGATTGACTCCTCTTCGTCTAAATTACTTGAAAGAATCTAATTTCCCAAGGGAGGTTGTGGTATATTAAATTAAGAAAATTATTTTAATCACTGAAATGTTAAATAACGGCGGTCAATGAACCCCAATTTTTCGGAAGCAAAACAAAGAACAATCGATGTCGTTTCAAGCGTTTCATATGGTATTATTAAGAACAATCTTATGACGGCACTTTTCCCATTGCATTAAACCGACGAAACCTTATTGACTCAAAATGAAAAACAATCGAACAAACAAATTACAGATCTCCCGTTTGGCATTCTTAAATAATTACTACAACATTTTATTATAGAATAGTCTGCGTCTAATGCGTTTCCTCGAAGAGAGAATACCCAAGCAAATATGGAAATATACGGTGAGAGGCGGAAGATCTCTGGGATATCGACGCAAGGAACGGAAAGACTAAGAATGATGAAGGCCGTGACAGGAAAAATGCTTAATTACTTGAAGAAAGAAGAAAAGGAAGACTTTAAAAATCCTAGGAGTCACATTTCATTATTATTGGCAATATTCTTCTAGTAAATGTACGCCTTCGATGGTGCTAGGGACTAAGCGTAGCTTCATTTCCTTTTCCGCCTAAAATGACACTAAATACCTTCCAACTCTGTGATTAAATAAACCGATTTTTAGTACCACATAATTTCTACCTCCCTTCATGCCGTCATATGCCTAATATTTTACTCCCTCTACCTTGCTTTCCCAACCTTCTTCCCTTCATCACGAACTCCAACGTCCCAAGACTCAAAATTCCCTCAAAATCCAATACAAAACTAATCAACCTGTTATAGACACCTTTTGAACTATTCTTAACCACTATGCATTATTATACATCAGGAGCGCTTCCTTTGATTTGCCTAAAATAGTTTCTACTTACTATATTCTATCTGAATTTATGCTTTTTCTCTTCCTTCCCGTACGCTGCTTACCTTATATACCCCCTTCTACTCCTACCTTTAGCATCTCTCTGCCTCGCGATGTTTCGTCCTCCCACTGTCATCATTGTGTTTCATCTGGCGAATTCCGACACCTTCGAACAATGCACCCCCACATCTACTTTGCGCTGCTGTATTCTAAGTTCCATCAGCAATGTGCTCTCTTCTTCCTCATTATCTACGAATATATCACTTCGTATGCTTTCTCAATGCAGCCAAGTTAGCAAATATGTAATTTTATCCGAGCGAATTCCGTGTTCCTCCAAATTTCTCCGGCAAACCAGACAAGTGTCCACTATTCTATGAACACTGCATACTTAAAAAATTATTTTTTTTCTTCGACATTCCTATTTAATCAACTTTTTGACCTCAATACGGGATTAAAATTTTTTTAACGTGAAATGAATGAATGGCTTTAAAGTTCTTTCTTATTCTGGAAGGTATCTCTCATATTATTCAACATATATAACTTCAAACTTGCAATTAGTTCCACTAAAAATAATTTCACTTTTTATAATGTATGTTTTTTATGCCTTTTTATAGTATTAGTTTTTATGGGAGGCGACCAACCGATGAGGTTATTTTCACCATTAGGGATGGACAGGAAAGGATGAAGGGTGGAGAGAAACCCGGCGTTGGAATTAGCCTACTCTTAACGAAAGGCACCAAGGGGTCCGCAGCTTAACGTCCCATCCGACGGACGGCGTACTCACTCAAAGTGCTTTCCACACATCAAGTAGGGATCGGGATAACACTGACCATCTGCCGCCTCCGAGATTCGGACTTGGGCCCTGTGAATGGGAAGCCAGTACGTTACCCACCGCACCATCCCGATCCCCATGCTTTTTAATGCCATAGATAATGTAATGAATGTTATGTATATAGGTATGTGTGAGTGTGCATATGTGTGGGTTTGTGCATGCGTAAAAGGCTGGGCTTGCAAAGAAAGTCAAACTTAGGGTTGCGGGTTGCATGCCCGAAGGGGCAGGTACGGTCGAATGAACCTGCTGAGATCATCTAATCCATCAGTAAGCCTGAGAAAGTGAAATATGAGTGACCAAAATGGGTATATTCGACCCTTAAAGTAAATTATTTATGGTAAAATTTGCTACCATGCACCGTTAGAAAAATATGCCATCTTTTTACTACCCCACGGACTCTTTAAGTCAACCTCCACTCTTTATATTTTTTAAGATTTGAGTCAATGTCAATTTATCAACTTTTTTGAGAACCTACTTCAACTCCCATCTACTTTTATCCTCAGAACTCTACCGATTCT
Organism: Hetaerina americana; assembly: GCF_022747635.1. Taxonomy (NCBI): domain Eukaryota; kingdom Metazoa; phylum Arthropoda; class Insecta; order Odonata; family Calopterygidae; genus Hetaerina; species Hetaerina americana. The sequence goes on along the minus strand of NW_027286985.1, from coordinate 66,743,633 downwards.
ATTGGTCTACAGGTTTTTAATTTACCTCGACAGTAAAACTCAAAAATAGCTACTATTAATCCTAAACGCACTAAACCCACTACGAAAACTCAAATTATTTTCTAGTTGTCCCATGCTGCACACAGGACCCATCAAATCCAGTATTTTTCCACCCTGGAGGCCTTTGCATGACACTGTATCATCCTCACTCAGAGACAAAAATATAAATTTTCATATATTATATAAACTTCTCTTTTGGCAGCCCTACCCTAGAGGTTGATTTTTTTACAGAGGATCTCCCCAATTTTATGTCCTTAGAAGATGTCATCATAGAGATTACCATTCAAACCCATCAAATTTAGGTGGTCATGGCAGCTGACTATTTCATCCTCAGGTGAGAGCCAGTCTTGCCTGTCCCGAATGAATTTACAACTGTTCGAATTCTACCTAAATTCTTAGCAAACTAATCACTCTAAAATTTGCTCCTCTTGTCCCTCTTCCCTTAGTATATGTGAACACTCACGGCTCTTTTTTTCCACAGCATTCATCTTTCTTATGGCTACATTAGTTTAAAAGTTCATGCAATTCATTTACAAGCATCCTACTTTTATATCCAGTCATATTTCAGCAACTCAACTGTTGTAACAACGAGGCCAGCTAGATGCCTGTGCATTATTATGTGGAAATGCTAAAATATTTATTCCCTTATTGATAATAACATTTTATAATCTGTATTCATGTACTTAGATGTTCTGTTCCTTTAGATTATTTGAACTGTTACTGTAACATTCTCTATTATATTCTATGCAACACTGTATGCATTAATAGACTTCATCTCAAATTATCTCCATTGTACCAAATTCCATTTATACTTTTACTTTTACTCTGATTTGCTCTTTATACTATTTCACAGAATGATTTCTCAATCTCTTCACATTCAATAAGAATTTACATCCTATTTCATGTGAACTACTCTATTCACATTTTATTACTATGCTCTATACCTGGGTTTAGTACTGATCCCTGGTACTAAAAAATCTAAGATTTGTGCCCAAAATGCTAGTCCTGAGGTACCATTAGTAGTACCTTTTTTTCTTCTCCTAGGTACCAATCTATGAGATCTTTTAAAATATCAGAAATAGCACTAAAGGTACCAAGAACTACTAAGGATTCTAGCACTGTATAAATATCTGCCCAGTTTTGTTGTCCTAGATGGGACCAAGGTATAATTACCTAAGATCTGCACATTTGGTAGTGGTAGTTAAGTGCCAGTGCCAATATCGCAGCTACATTGCTTTCTATCTGAAGTGGCAATCCCTAATTCTGTTCTCATGATACCCACCCCAGGATTTTCTTCCTGTGCATATCTATCATTTTCTCCCTTTGCATCTCATTTTTGTTCTCAATTATTCTTTCACAAGAAGTCATTCACAGCAGTTTTTGCATAAACATTCCAATGAGCATCACTATTTATCTGAGCAACCCCTGCCAAATCATGCATCTCACTATTAAATGCTCTTCCAAGTAACTTCCAAATTCTAATGTGCACTTTCTAATTCCTTCGAATGATCTCTCATATACTGACTTCAGGCTTGAGAAATCTTTCTTTTCACATGCATGCTTCCTCCGTGGGTTACACTACAATCAGCTCTTTGAATGACTTCATCCACATCCTCACTACTTCTCTCAGTCTCTCATTTTAATCACTCAACTTTTGAATATGTCCCTAATCCATGCAAACTTGTAGACTATGTTCTCTCAAAACCTCTCTCTAAAATTGAATCCTTTACTTCAAGAAGTTTCAATGCAATTGAGATGTTACGATAACATTAAGAGTGCCTATTTTCCATCAGATACCGATTGAATCAAAATTATAAATTTCATTTAATGATTGCATACATAAATTCTGCATAATCTAAATAAAGACTTATGCTCACATCTGTTCTTAATGGATGGTCAGTGAATTGCTGTCTACTTTTAGCCTCTCAATGTTGCATAAAATAAACTCAGGGTCTCCTTTGAGAATTCAATCTGTTGCATAAAAATGAATTTGTTAATATTCAGCTTTACAGGAGATAAGCTTGGACCCAAAGACCTCTTCACTGACGTCCAACTGGTAACTTGGATCAGAATCCAAATTGAGGTATACATGATATAAGGTACATGATCTACCTTGATACTTGGATTTGAGCCAAATGTCAATTAATTAGTTTTTTTGGTTACCTCCTCTAAACCCAAATTTAAGTGAAGTAGTGAAGTAGTCTTTGGGATACAATACTATTGTATTGTATCCCAGAGCTCCTTCTGTGTTCAAATGTCCTTCAATTCTGGAAAATTTTGGAAGAAGTTTATATGAATGCCTTTAATGCTAATAACCTTCTAAGATAAAAAACAAATAGTAAGCTGCAGTATCAATATGTCAACAACTGACTACATCTATATGGTCCATACATTGCTTTTGATTGATGATAGTGCATGGCAAATAAAGTAGTTCAAGCCCCAGTATGTTCTAGTACCTTCTAGGATGTGTTCCATGGTAAAAAGACCCTTAACATGTGAAATTAACATTAGGTTATGGACCCATGATGATTTAGTCACTGCAGTAAGTTAGTATTTTGTGCACAAATGTGTAAAAACAGTGTTCCTGTTTTGTGGTAGCTAATTTCAGGGTAAAACCTGTTGAATGTAAAGGCTATGATGGCTCTTTACAGAGCTGATGATTCACTGTCAGCAAGTTGTAGGACACTGCTGACATTGTAGGGCATACTATTTTTTTTTGTTTTGGCTCCTAGTTCCTTTCCTTTCCATCCCATCCCCTTCCAACCTCATTGGAATAGTATTTATACTACACCACCTTGCACTTACTTCTTACCTGATGACACTTTAGGGAAGCAAAACCACAGTCGTGTGTAATTAAATTGTGAAATGTGGAATTGAAGTGTTTCTTACTATTCCTTGCAAAAGTGAAGGCTAAGAAAATTGGAATTGGGTATCTTCCAACAGAACATATTTTTGCAGATTTTCTCTCCAAGCCCCTTGGATTCAAATGGAGCCCAATGGATTCAAAACTAAGAAATTTGAGAAAAAGTTAAAACTGTCTCCTTAATCATGAAATTGTGCTATTAAATTAATATGCATATATTATTATAGGGGGACATGGTAGTCCAGTGGGTAAAGCATTGGGCTACTGGCCCGGAGGAACTTGGTTCAATTCCTGGGCATCCCCCCAGCTCCACACAAACTGTGTGGTTTTTTGGATACCAGACCCTCCTGCAAAACCATAGGCAGCACCGGGAAAGGAACTGAACCCCCTATACCAATGTGTGAATTTTGCATGTCATTGGGATCAACAGTCATGAGTGCTACCCTAAACTATCAAACTGACCTTATGTTGTTGGTTGATAACTGTGGTTTATGGTTTTATATTCTTGCAATGTACCAGTGCCTAGAATAATGGGGTATATTGGAATATGTTTTTCATTTTTTCAGGGACTAATCAATTGCATGTAACCTCGTCACTAACTGATGTTTTAACGTATCACATATTTTTTTCTCTTTTATTTTTCGTGTGAACAAGAGAACTTGGCTAATCAAGTCTCAGTCTAATATAAATTGCAGATTCAGGTGTGATGTGGTGGAACTATTCCATAGTAACAGAGACGAAGGCTCCTACAATTTTCAACTTAATATTAAGTGTAAAATTTATTTAGTGGAATATTATAATAGTCTTTGTCTCTGTTATTAACTCTCAGTCTGTGCCTGTGCCTTCTGGAATGTGATATCTAGGCTAAGAGTTGCATCGTAAAAAGAGCCTTTAGTTTGCAAGCATAACAACAGTAATAAATAAAAGATCTTTGAATTCTCAACACAACGAAACTTGCATTTATGCAACGTGACGACTGTCACGTTGCATAAATGACGCATGATCAAAATGCTGAAAAAATAATTTTTTTAATGGATGAAGTTTATGTTTATCAATCCCGACTGACAAAAATATTGCACGAAAATTGTATGGACAAACAAAGTGTGGAATTAGCAAGAATATCGTAGAGTAGAAGAGGGCAAGACCACATTGAGAACTCTATGGCAACTCTATGGAAGTAATAATATATTTTTGTCAAAAAAGTACATTAATCCCTAGTGGAGTACAAAGTGGTCAAATCCAAAAGTTAAGTGAACAATGGCCATGATTCCAAGTCCAGCAGCCCGGACTAGCTAATTCCAGAAAGATGAGTTTACTATCCATGAGAATGGATGTAAAATAGACAGAAAACGTAATGCAAAAAATTAAATGTTCTTTTAATGCAATAATTAATTAAAGATTTTTCATGCTTGAAATCCATATACATACATATTTGAATAAAAATTCTTTACATATTCGCAAAAACTGGGTTTTGCTTCGGGCAGTCTGCATTTCTTGAAAATTGAGAAATTTAGAATTATGTATATGAATGTACATGTATTAAAAAAATCCCATCATACCAAAACACAAATTACCTGCACCGCACTTGAAAGAGTCCAAAATATTCGAAAAGATACAATGCATGATTCAAGTTGGTGCTCATTCAGGTAAATGCAAAGAGCAAAGTGCCAACCTAAGTATGAGAACAACATTGGGGTCAAAATATCAGTCCCAGGGTCTAAAAAGAGAGGTTCATGTCTAGGTGCACAAAGTGACCATGTTATGCGCTGTAACTCAATCACAGAGCAAAAGAGAAAGTGGATAATATCCAAAGGACAGTCTCAAAGACCTTTGAAACCTCTTCAGTGGAGTTTGATTCTCTGAACCTTAGCAAGGGATTCCAGAACTGTGGAATCCATTGAATTAGCCAATGACCATTAATTATATCATCATCATCATCATAAGGTGTTCTGCTGAGTGGCAGGTCCCATGCACCACCATTACCTCCATCAATTCCTGTGGCATTCCTGTTTCCTGCATTATTCTCTACTAAAGTCACTTATCCTTTTCAGACCAACAATAAATATTCCACCCAACTCATTTCTAACATAAAATTAAATAGTATTTATTAGAATATTTTATAACGGGACTTAAGTGTTCTAACTCATTTGGCAGCAAGCATTTATGTTTTTGAAATGTATGAAAGGCAGCAGAAAGTATGCAGATTTATAGAACAGTTTAACTTACTCTAGGATGTTATGCTATCATATAAGATTAGACGAATGTCGCAGGTGTTAGTCTGTGTGTCCATCTAAAACCTAACTTAGCCAATACACTATCATTAATAATAAGCAAATGAGTTCCTTAAAAAAAACATGTACCATTATTAGAATGTAAATAACCAACACTGAAAAATTCCTGAAATGCAACATCAATCTTCTTGTTACTCTTAAGCTTTGATTGATAATGGAACACAATAATTTATATAACAAAACATCACATGTAGCAATATGTTAAAGAATAATTTATTGTCTTTTTGCAAGTAAATTATATTTACCTAGCAATAAAAACAGAATATGAATAACAAATTTAAATATACATATCAGAGTAATCAAATTTTCATTATTTACAGCTTCAGGAAATTGCAAACAGATTATCTCCAAAACGATACAGCCAGCAAAGGAAATTAGGGGCGATAAATTATTAGATTACACCAAGGCCCCATGAAATTAACTTGACACTGAAAGAGGAAAAAAAAACATTTACAGAAAAAAATTGACCAGTTTGATGAGCCAAGTCTCACAATTCAGGTAATGTCATATTTAACAGCACGTGAGCATAAACAGTTAGCTGCAAATCTTTTGTATACAAATTAAAATCAACGCCTACCAGTTAAATTACTGATGTGCAATCCTACATGGAAGTCACATGAAGACACATTCCTTTACATGATCACTACCATTCTTTTCTATTATGTATTTTAAAATACCAGTTTTTATCTTATTAAGGGTAAAAGAATTGGCTCCTTATGATCATAACACAAATAGAAAAAAATACATTCAGAAAAATTAAGTACACAACTCAAAGCAATGCCCAGAAAGACATTGTCATAGGATTGTTATCAAAATTCAATCAAGAATTTTTTTTTTTACAGTGCAGGCATCAAATAAATATACAAATGTTCAGAATGTAATAATGATAGTGAAAAAGTGAAGAAATGCCATTTTGAAAGCACCAAAAACAACAGACAACAAAAAGACAACACCATATAAATAGCACATATCTGTAAATTTGTACAAATAACTGCATAATTCGGTCACTTCACAACTGAGACAGTCTTTACATTAAGGAATGTTAACACCAAAATCTTGTCCAAGCATTCTCCTAGCTCGTACACACAAATCTCTTAAAAATCAACGCCAACTACTTTACATACAGTTGAAAAATCACAACTACTACCCTGGCTGATAGATTAACACATCAGGATGAATAGTTCAAATTCCAATGAGATTCATCAAGATTGAAATAATACAACGAGATTCAGCAAATATATATATTTTTGTACCTTCAAACAGTCAAAAAAAAAAGGTTGGTGAGAGCAATTAAAATACAATTTCTACCTGACCTATCCTCTATTATATGCTATACAGATGCAGCAATAGGAAGGCCTCTGTACCCTTAATAATGTCTAACTTCTAATCAACCAGGAAATAACAATACAAGAATCTCCATTTTAAAGAAACAAATTACTACTAACACCAGGAATAGACTTCTTTCCATGGAGACGCAAGACGGTTTACCATTAGCCCACCTCAAGTGAAGATAAAAAGCTACCAAGATACTAAACGGCAGTATTTGTTTTGAGAGCAGAGACAAAGTTTACTCCGAGATTAACTCAGGCTGCATTGGGATTATGTTGCAGTGATGGAAGTAGACGGTCAACACAATTGACCCACAGATTGGCACAGGTAGTGTGGTAGTGATGCCCCCCATACACCAGGCCTTGAGACAGTGCCTCATCTCCATCCTGAGGCACTACAGCCAGGCAAACTCCACAGTTTACGCCACTATCAACTGCCTTCCTAACACCCTCAGGTGACCTCAAATCCAAATTATATTCCACTTCCTGAAAGAAAAATACATTTGCCATTAGAAGAACAATAAAACTCAGCAACACATAGTTATCACCAAAGAAATCCTATTGGCAAATTATATTACAACAAGAGAAAAGCATGCCAGGAGAATTGAAGACTACACAAACCCAGTTTCCATCCTAATTGTTACCTGCAAACAAGCAATCTTATTTAATGGAGTCAATGAAGATTTATCGCAAAATACAGCAAAACATGATTAATATTATATTACGCGTCATTAAAAACTATTCCTGCATCTTTTCATTTGAGGGAAACATCTACTTCTTGTGCACTTCTCAATTAAATAATGTAACATGTGTATTCATTTAATATCAAAGGCAATGCACAAGGATCATATTTCATAACTTCATTGGCTCAATAATTTCATTTTCTATTAAGCTTCAGCTTGAAACAATAAAAACATCTCTTTCTCAACAGATGGCAGGACAAATAAGGCCATAATAATAAATAATTAAACAACAGAAACAAAAACATCTTGCAGTGCTAAGATGAAAAATGGAAAAAATCAATTAACAAAAAGGTAAATGCACCAAACAAATTAATTCATTTTTGTGAGGACATAAAAATTATGTCCTGCGATAACAATTGTCATATAAGGTAATAAAAATAGCTAAATCTAATAAAATAAAATTCTACTGCTCTCCGGTATATGTGATAGGTTAAGGCTTAATGTGATGCCAGGGACAAACAGGGCACCAAAAATATCAGAGGAATATAAGTATTTAATACAATAACCATGGGCCAAGTTTGAGACAGGTATATAAGGCATATGAATTTATATCCCTGCAATATTCTAGAATATATTTAAAATGCCCACGTTAGAACTAATTTTTCCTTCATCATCTATTATTGTTCTGGCTGATGTAAGCCCATTTAATCCTAGTTGTAAATTCCACCCAAACTTAAATCTTCTTCCCTATAACATTTGCTACTTTAGTGGTAAACAACAGTATTTATTCCACACAAATAATATCTCTCCAGTGACATTTCGTTTTCATTTTCCAAATCCTTTTTTCAACAGTTCAACAACAAACCAACACTGGACATACAATCATATCCTCCTTCACTAAAACTCTTATGCAATAACATAAAAATTGTTCATCAGATCAGCCCAACAACTATACAACTTTTTTCTTTCCCTCATGCAGTAGCTGGGGTAAGGGAAAACCAATATGGAAACTGGGGAGGGGGAGGCAGGTAACAAGGACTGGAGATCAGAAAGGATAAATGTTTGAAATTCATCCCACATAATGCAGAACTTCAGAAAATATGAACCCAGATAGCTGAGATTCTGCAATACTTAAAGAAAAACCATAAACTAAGTAATCAACCTGAAGGTTGGTTGGGTAGGTAATGGTAGAGTTCACCCAGTAATAAGTCCGACGCCATGTGAAATTCACACATCAGGGTAGGGGGGCCAGTTCCTTTCCCTGCGCTGGTTATGGTTTCCATAAAGATCTGCTACCCAAAAAATCACACAGCTTGGGTGGACCCAAGAGTGCCCAGAGGGACTTGCCCAGGAGTCGAACCTGGGCCCTCCAATTATTAGTCCCAATGCTTTACCCCTAGACTACAGTGTACTCCAATACTAACTCGATAACTTCATATAAAATTTACCATAATTATCAAATAAAATTAGCTATGATATTTGAGACTAAATTTAAACAGACTTAATAATGGGTCTAAGGCCATGAATTTGAGGGATCTCGTTATGCCCTCTCCATGAAAATTGATCCTCTTAATTTAAAATAATTGAGAACCACCTCTAACTAATGATCAAAGCTTGAGAACCAGCCTGTTATGAATTCTGAAATGACCTTTATGGAGATTAAAATTATTTTTGTACCTTCAAACAGTCAAAAAAAAGGTTGGTGAGAGCAATTAAAATACAATTTCTACCTGACCTATCCTCTATTATATGCTATACAGATGCAGCAATAGGAAGGCCTCTGTACCCTTAATAATGTCTAACTTCTAATCAACCAGGAAACAACAATACAAGAATCTCCATTTTAAAGGTACTGCCAAGTTACACTTTTAAAAACTTCAGGGTAAATAAAAATCTAATGTGAACGAGAAGATGCTACAATGGTTCAGGATAACACATCTGATACATACTTCCATCATTATATACATGAATAAAAATATGATTACTCTGACATAATTAACATCATACTGAAATAAGTTCCAGCAATAGTGGCAAAATTTATCCCTGCAGCTTTATAATAATTTTATAGTTCCATAATTTGGTAAAATTTAAACATAAAAAATTATTTTTGACATGGCAGTTTTAATGTCATCTGGAGATATCACTAGTAGTATGCAGGAAATGAACAATGTTTGTATTTTCCTGGGCAGGCATATACAAACAGAATTTCATCGTGGTATGAAAGTAGGTAAATTATTAATAGAATTTTTATTTGATGATAAAGATATCTTTATGGTGATCACATTAAAAGTGAATAATTTGTGAAATGTTATCCATACTGCATCTGCACGGGAGCAAGTGCAACATGCAACACATTTGATACCTGTACGTAGAATAAAGTTTAAAAAATTTAGCTTTAATATTAAAAATAACTGAACCAATCTCTTTTAATGCACAAAAAACATATTCACCTGGCGTGGGATGTTATAATTAAAGGGAGTACATGTATTAATGCAGTAATTAAAAATTTTATAATTACAAGCTTGATTATGTTGATTAAAACCTTCATTGCTCACCCCAATATTGTAATTACATTTTAAGGTGCATAGCACTTGCTTTTTTATACATGAACTAGCTGAACCAATGTAAAAAATCTAGGAGGATGGGGGAAATATCTATCAGTTCTAGATAAATCAGGATGTTCACAAGGGGTGTGCAGGAAACTGGGAATATCCTAGCTACTAGGAGCTGATTCTGGGTCAATTGAAAATGAGAAGGGGCACAATGTATGGCTGTTACCATCACATGTGACTGCAGAAAATGGCAGATACATACATAGGTGCATTCCCCTACGTGAAGGTGCTTATTTCAGCTATCAAACGTGACATTTGCATTTACTGGGCATGTGTTAAGTTTAAACAATATGTCAAAATATTTTCCAAATATTTTCAAACACATATACCTTTTAACAGGCACATTAAAAACCATTTTTGATATGACAATAAGTTTCTTTCACGGATAAATTATATCTAGCATTGTAATATTTAATGTTGGAATGCACATCAACTTTATCACTGATTGAAACTATCTCCATAAATTAAAACAAGCAAGAACAAATTATTAAATTATATAATCTTTCAAAGAACGATAAAGATTTTTATTAAGGTTAAAATAATTTTAAAAACAAGCACATTTGCTTATTTAAACAAAAGTATATAGATGACATCAAAAATGCTTAGTGTTGCATCAAATTAATATTATTGAGTATAAAACCCCGCAAATTTTGTGCTAGCATTAAAAAATTAACGTATCAATGATTAATACATAAAAACAATATTACATTATGGCAACTAATAAATACTGCCAAATATCACTATTCTACAACACACCTTCCGGCACAGTCGTTGAAATGAAATGCTACTACTCATAACAAAACGCTACATAAGATGGTATGTTACAGCAACTTACATAATTTTACATGAGCTATAAAAAAAGAAGCTTACTTGGAGCTGGCGGTCTTGTTTTTTTCACTTCCCTAATAATTTACACCATATACTATGCTCACATTGCCAACATTACAAAATAGCAGGCGACAGATAAAAGGCTGCCCTATGCACTGAAGAGCTAATGCAGAGTAGAAACAGATAAATTAAGCAAAGCCTCACAACCCCCTACATCAGAAAATGCTAACCAATACCTCTCTCTTACCTTAAAAATATCTCCTTTCTGGAATTTCCAAATATGCTCACAAGAAGATAATGAGGGCAAGAGAAAGAAAGAGACAGACAAGAGAAGAGTGGAATAAGGATATCCACTTGACAAAAAAAAAACACCAAAGAGGTTAAAAACATCAATGTGCCTACAGAGACCTACAAATCCTACATTCAAAGACAGGAAAAGGTTCAAGTGCACATCTGGGGGGTCTAACTTCAACTACTACTTATATTTCATCATATCCTGGGAGGATAATGATTTAACAAACAGAAATGATAGCTACTACTCAATCCTGCATGTGTGCTACTCTCCACATTATTTGAAGATGTTACACTGGCAGTTTTCACACATGAACGCAGAAGGCAAATTATGGAAATGCTGAGGTATGTTATTTTGATAGAATACTTATCTAAACAGAAAAAGGACATATTTTCAACCATATACATTACATCAGTATAAAAAGATCCATCGAGGCATAAAAATTTACATTAGCACTGGTGGCATTGCCGAAAAGATCTAATGAAGCATACTTTGTACAGTAACCCAGATCTTTGCTGAAGATATAAAATATCAAACGAAAAAGGGCTATAATTTAGCATCATAAAAACTATTAAAATGTATACACTTGTTCTGCAAGTATGAATTGTGGTTATTTTTCACCTAATTTATGAAAACAAAATGCAGAGTGATAACTCAAAACTATCTTTTTGCAACTTTTTAGGGTAAAAAACTATATTAAAAATTAGTTTCAAAAATATTTCCTTAACAAAATACATTGCTCTGGATCTTCCTCCCTAATCCCTATGCATTTATACAACAATGGTAACTTTTTATGACAACATAAGTATTTATGTGGATTTATCTCTTTTGCAAAATTCACCAAAATTAGTTTAGTCGCAATCAATTACACAGAATATTGAAAATAGCATTTCTTTCAAATAAAAACGCTAAACTACAAAGAAAAGTAACAATAGTTTGCAGACTTGCCAAATATATTTGGTAAATAAGGAAAAATTAGAGAAAATCAAAATTCTAAATATGAAGCAAAATGAATCCAAATGAAGCATTATATGTCTTACATACAGAAACTTAAAAAGTCCACCTTCTTCACGAGTAAATACAAATATTAAATTTTAAAATGTATAAACAAAACCACTGAAGTGACTTTTCTACCATGAATTATGCATTAATTATGGCGAGAAAATTAATGCTCTGGGATAACAGGTTGATAAGGAGGGCTGAAATGCCAAGTCCCCAGTTTTACTTCCAATATATCATGCATTTTCAGTGATATTTCACTCTACATTCAAGTTACACGCAAAGGACACACCAGCATTGGCTCCTACACATAAAATAATAGAATAAGCTGAAGATCCCTCGGAGCCTCTCATATACAGTATATTTAAGACCAGATTCCTTCCTCATAATCCCCTCTCTTGGGCTCTTAAATGTCTTACCTATATGTTTGTGTGCCTCCCACAATTCTAAACACAACCTTGGAATATCAGGTAGTAACTATTTAAACATTCTCACTTCAATGAGCAGTGCATTCCATTATTATCCAAGTTAATTTCCTTTAATGAGTCAGCAAAAATAAGAACATGTATGGATGTATCCCAGTAAAAATATCTGATAAAATACATCACATGTACATTTAATGATAAATTTAAGAGCATAGTGAATTTTAACAGATAACTTCACTAATGAATGAATAAATATATTTTATAATGAAAGGGTAAAAGTTACATCAATCTACAAAACATAGCATTATTGAAGATTGTAAAGATGATACCAGCAAAGTGGCAGTTAATCAAAATAGCATCTGATGTCACTATAATGCTGCGAATTGACCTTCAAACCAGGCTCAGGAATAAGGAGTTTCAATTGTATCACCAAGTATTTTAGCTGAAAATTCATGAACTTACATAATTTAAACATGTATCCAAACAATAAAAAATACCCAAATGATACCTCACTCTATTACTGTGTTAACTGACAACCTGGGATGACAAATTCGTGGTATAAATATTCATTTTTGATTTCTTCCAGTGGCTGAACATTTCAACAGCAAGATAATCTTATGTTAAGTTATAAACATACTTTTAACAAATTGATACTTGCAATGAAAAGCCATGGCGACATAATGTACGCTAAAAATATGCCCAGCAGTTTAAGAAGTTATTGCCATGCATGGAGCCAAACAATTTTGTACAAGGTTCTTTTGCTTAGAATTTCATTCACATAAGCAACAGATAACTTTTAAGAATTCTATACCAGGTACGCGGAGGCAAATTACAAAATTTTTATAATTTTATTGACTAAATAACAGCCATCTCATGTTATTTTTCAACCTATGCAAAGTATGTGACATTCTGTTGTCTTCATAAAATATTTAACTTTAAAAAAACACGTGCTTCTAATGTGTGCGTGCATATACCATATTACCTGGCCCATAAGATGCACTTCTTTTGCTCCAAAATGTGCTCAAAAATCAACCTACATCTTATGGGCCTATAAGGTATAACTTTGGGTATGGGGTTAACTTTTACCTATAAGCACAAGCCGATTCGCCAGAAAGAATACTCATTAATAAGAATTTTTTCCTGCATCAAGCATAAATAACGGTTGCCTTAACACCAAATTTTGATAATATTACTATTTTGAGTCGGTAGTAAGCAAAATAGCTTCAATACTTGGTTGAATTCAACGAAATATCAACACTTCAAAACTTCAAATAACGGCCTCATGGGATCTTAAGAGAAAAAATTGTCATAGAGTATTGCATTTGAACTTGAAGTAGTCAATTACCCTTTAGGACACCCATTATGGCAGCTGAAAGACATTTTGGCCCATCGCCAACTGAGAAAATGATATGAGAATATAGGGAGCAGAAGAAGAATTTAGCATCTGCAGATGAGTAAAAACATTTGCATTCATGTGCTCCTAAATGGTCAAAACTTCCATGGAAACTGCCACTTGAATATGAAATAAAGGTTATCAGGCACCAACTCATGTCGTCATACCAATGGGCAGAATGAAATGGATGTCAATTTCTAATAATTGTGATAGAAAAAGTCCTGGTAGAGAGTTAAATGCGAGACTCTACTAATGTCTTTTTAATAATTTGATATTAGCAATGTGCTAAATGGAACTGAAGATCACATTGTGCAAAAGGAGAGAGATAACCTCAGTGAAAATAACTTTGGAAATGGTTCAGTAGCAGTGAGGTTGAATTTCTGGGATTTTACGATGAATAAATATTGATATATGTGTGGCTGCTTATTTTTTAATGTAACAAATCAATTTTCTTAGCATTAAATGTTAACATCAAAATACTTTGATCCTTATCTGTTTGATAGAAGTATTTTTCATAAATTCTAACCTGAAAAAGCATGTTGCATCTTATTCACTGGTAGTAGGTCAAAAAAGATGAGCTAATTATGAGCCATGAAAGCCAGGGAACCAGTCTTATGGTCCAGAAAATATGGTGCATACCTAACTTGGATATTAGGACAAATATACCCAAAACTAACAATCTGAGTACTTACTTCTGGTAAACTTTTCCTGGCTACAGTTCTAAATTTGAAGTGACAACAAACTCAAATATTAAAAAGATAATTTTCTACAACTTGAGATTCCCAAATTTGTCCTTTTAAACATTTCGATTTAAGAAATTCTTCGATTCATTTGACTTTTTAATGACAATCTTTTTAGTTCTCATATGAAATGATGTTTTAAGGAACAGTTTCTCAGAAAGTAAATCTGTCTAGAACCTTGATGCAGAAAAAATTTAATCAATCCTGTAATTCAAATAATATTTCAATTCTTTGTGATAGGTTTCTAAAAATATACCCCAATTTTTCCTTTTTAGTTCACGAACAGACTACACATATGATTATGATGGATATTGCACAACATCAGAAATTTTAATCATAAATATGTAACATGAAGGTAAAAAGAAACTTAAAACTTCCACGATAAACCAAAGTTTATCGTGGAAGTGTTAAGTTTCTTTTTCCCCTCATAATGAAGGAATTCCACAAAGTTAAACCTGAAACTCTTATCTTAACATAACATGAATTTCAAAATAACTTTTACACAAAATTTTCACACCCGCAAGTTGACTGAAATAATTTCATCGCATTTTTGACGGAAGGTGAATGTTTACTTTTTTCAAGTACACCAAATAAATTGAAATAAAATACCCAAAACCAAAATGATCACTGCATTTAGAAATCTAGGACATAATTCCTAATACTTGGAATCAAAATAAACATGCTCTACAATCATAAGAATACGTGACATTCTGCAATTTTCAGACATCAGTATGCTGAGAGATAAAATTCTGAAAACAATTGGACTGTGGCAATAGCAAATAATGCTGAGTGATCATTCATCATTGAACACTGATTGAAGTGCTATGAAAATATTACCATTCATTCATAATGATTGTCTTTGTGTTATGTTGCAACTATGTTCATGGAAACTGATAATTCATTATTATCAAGTATTACTATTCTTTTCGAAATTATGATATCCATTTGAAAAAAAAGCATTCTTCCCTCTTCTCCAACAAAACATCAAATTCCAGGAGCCAATGTACAGCAGATAATGCAAATTGTGAGATATGTAATAAACCAACCCGTTAATGAACGAGGAATGTAAGGTGAAATGAAATTATTACAGAATTAAGAGAAATGCTGGATGAATAGAATCTTATTCATAACCTGTAAATATAGCAGACTGAACCAGAGTAATATGCGGATGAAGAAAATAATCCTGGAAGGAGATATTTGGAGGCAGAGGCATGCTTCGTCACGGCACAAGGTGAAATATTTAGCAAGCAATGACCCTCACTCATTTGATATTTGTAAGAAAAATGTGTGAAAATCATATGATAATTGAAACACTTAGAAGATGCTTTACCTTACAGTTATTTAGCATGATTCAGCTTGAAATCATTACTCTATACATAAAAATCCAAGAGTCTTAGTCTTAACCTTAGTTTTGCATTGCTATTATAATAGTACAATAATTCATAATAGTACGCTAAGTCTGTTTTTCACAGCACTTTTCTAATTTATGGCCAAACTTGAACGGACCTTGTTTGAGAAGACACTTCTATATGAGTGTATATATGTAGGAGTGTACATATGTAAACTTTGAGAGGTGAAATAGGGGCAGTGTTTGAGAAATCATTAAATACTACAGTGGGGTCTTGGTATTGCAATGGGTTCACATTATAATACATAAGCTACATAATGTGCACTGCAAAGAAGATCATGGTTCACTTTATGATGGAACACTAACATTATGATTACACTTCCCTCGGGAAAGTTTGCAATCTATGCAATCTGAGTTAATATTGCTTCCGGATTCCACATCAGAAAATAATCAAGTATGCATTGCAATTACTCCTGTGTTAAATATCATACAAAATTTCCAAACTCAGGTTAAAAATAGCATCACAGACATGTTTTGTATCTAACTTACTGCGTTGACGATTTATGCATGGATTGGTAAAACTTATGGGTTTTTGGATGCATTGAGTTTTTTAAAACATGGTCTCCTATAACCTATGGGTTTCTTGAAATCCTATTGTTTAGAACAGCACTACATAACCAAATGTACAATTTAAAACTTAAATAGTGCATTTATGACTTGAAAGATCATCTGCAGTGAATTACTACAAATAAATATGTTATCAAGATTACACTTGGCTCGGTGAAACATATAAATATTGTAAATTAAAACATCTTTTTTTAAATTAACAAAAATTTTAAAGGGGACAGGTAATATATAATATGTACATATTAGGTCAAGGCATAAGTTATGAAGTGCTTTAGACAGCATTGAAGAGAAAAAATTATTTTTTTGAATCATTATAAAAATATATAATATTATCTAAATCTGCAATGAGATTCATAACAATCTAGCATCAAAAGCAGCACAAATTTTATATTACTGAAAAATTTGCAAAAAATATCATAATTTTCATTGGAAAGAAACTGTAATTGCTGGCATATTTGAGGAGATAATAACAATAATCTATCCACCTTTTTTTTACATCATATTCAAACTCTTTACAGCATTAGAATAATTTGCCAGTATGTCCTAAAGATGGCTCAGCACATATTCAGCACCATGAGTAACTTTCCGAGCAAGAAGTTTAATGGCTGAGTAGAAAAGAGCTTTTTATAAGAAAAGAACTTGGTTTACTAGGCAATTTCCTATTTTCCAGCCATTTTGTATCTATTTATCAACAAATTGCATCCTTAGAGTATAAATATGATATGGGAATCAACTAATTTCTGCTGATGTTAAGCTTCACAGAGTTCAAGTCACACACTGGGCTGAATTTTAAAATTAATGACATATATTTAAAAAAAATATCATCAAACAATTAACTGCCACCTTAGGTTACTCATCTACAAACAAAAATGTGAGATCAGATAAAGTAGAACCTTCTGAGACAATATCTTGAGCATTTGATGTTTTCATTATGTTCTATCACATTCATTTTTACCTTACCACAAGGTACCATATCAGAGTGTGAGACAATGTGCTTCAAAACTTTTGAAATGACCTCACCTTTTGATTTAAACGAGGATTACTTTGACCCCATCCTCGGTTATTAATCTTCTGTAACAAAAATTTGCAAGCCTATGCAGTTTGTGATTTGTTAAAAAGATTGTAAATTTATCCGCACTATCACAAATAAGCACATTACAATCTTAGGACAACCTTTCATATAAGAGGAATATCTAAATAAATAGTAGTTTTATCTGCCACTTAGTCAGCAAAAACTTTTTTTGTGTTTTGGTACTACCCTTACTACTCCTAATAAAACATGCAAAATTCTCCTTTTCAATACACTAACACCCTCTGCCCATGGTTTCCGAGATATTTCATTTTGGAATATGTAATGTTGCATTTCTTTTACTTTATCCTTTAGCACATTTGATGCAAAACAAATAAAATCAAAAGCAAAGGTTGATACTTGGACAATCAAATGTAAATTTGAATGCAAGTATTTAGTTTTGTCTCACAATTACATTTTGTCTTGCAATTCAATCTTTGATTTTTCCCTGAGGAGAACAAACACCCAACATCTAATGAACAATAAGAAGATACAAACAATGTTTCACGAAGAGGAAAAACTTATCAAACGTGAGATGAGCTAATACTGTTGAGGGTTATTTATGTTGTTTTTATCAAATCTAGGAGTAACATAACTGAGTAATAATCAACTCTAAAATTCACTGCCATGTATGTAATATTATATTAAATCTGTTAAAAGTAAATAAACATTAAATCTGAATAATCTAATATAAATAGCAGATGGATCCCCCCCCCCCCAAACACAGAAATAACCCAATGATTTGTAGAATAGATGAAGCTTGACCTCGTCTAATACTAAGCCCAACAATATGTGTACTTCAAATGTAATTAGGGGACAGTTCCTTTCCCTATACCATCTATCATTTCCTGGGAAGATCGGATAGAATACCAAGAGGACTAAATACTTCACTGGGAATATATGAAATTTATTGTGAAATGAAGACATCACAAATAAGTCTGAGTTTTGCTGATTAAGAAGAATACTCCTTCTAATACAAAATTGCAAACTGGTTATATCATAGACTAAGCCAATCCACTTAAGGTGTTTCTGCATTTAAATAACGGACAACTTGGAAATCCTTCCGGCAACCCCCACCACTAACTCATTAAGTTGGAATTTAATTGCATTTGTCCCAATGCAAACATAAAAAGAGAAACAATCAAAGGAATTATCCCTTTTGTTTACAACAGCTTCTTTGCATGGCTCTAATCTTGACAGCTTCAAAAGGAAAAATAATTTTGATTAATGAATTACACAATGGCAACGAATGAATAACATTCCATCAGGATCATCATTAATAAACTTCCCACATTTTAATATTCTTCCTGATCTTTTCAGTCATTGTCTAGTAGCAGTACCAGTATATTTCACTAAGCATAAATTTATATGCAATAGACCTAGCCTGCCTGAAATGCCAAGTTATATTACATATTGTGAAGCTAAATGTAAATACCATGCCAGCAGTAATCAAACTAGTTTTCTTCTCAGTTTACACATGTTGAACAGTAATTAATAAAGTGCAATATCAGGCATTTTAAATTGTTGCTTAACATTTATCAGTAAAAGTAACACATTGGGGTTCTTGAACTTCATAGAATTAATCATGCAAGTTGATCCTGCAGGCATCTCTTGCATGCATGGTCTCTCTATCTTGATATTATTATCTAAGTAATTTTCAACTTTCACCAATTTTTACTAAGACAGCTGGTGCTGAAATGCATTATTTACCTACTTTAGGAACTTTCTCTAGTGCTTTTTACATTTATAGTTGTTTCTGATGTACATATATTATCAGCATGCTCAGAGCAATTTATTTTATACAAAATATTCCTCGAATTTGTACTTCTGTCCTCATTGGAAACCTGCCATCTTCAAGTGAATCCTACATTGTGAAATTTCTACATTTCGGTGCAAATCATGAATGACTCTTAAAATTAACTGCCAAGGCATTTCTTTCAGGAATATTTTGGCAAAGACAAGGTAAGTAAGTAAAAATGGGGCTTATTTTGAAGTTTGAGCAAAGGTGATGTCCTTCACTTAGGAAGTTAATGGATTATTCTTTTTGGACTAATAACTCCGAGCCTTAAAAATTGCCACTGACTGCCAATTCAATACAACTAGATATAGTTTGGCAATCTGTTCAATATGTAGCCATGGATGGGACTACAAATCTAAATTATTGTTATTCCGTCTTAATGGGTTTCTGAACTTTTGGAAACAAGCCAAAGGTGATCAGGAAACTGCTATCGTCTTCCTTAATTCTGGCTGCTATATATATATTAGTGAAACATTAGGTAGTTTTAGGGGAGACGACTGACAGCTTAGGACATTTGCACTATTAGGGATGAATGGGAAAGGAAGGGTGGAGAGAAACCTGGTGTTGGCATTAGCCTACTCTTGTTAAAAGGTACCAAGGGGTCCACAGTTTAACGTCCCATCTGATGGACGTCGTACTCATTCAAAGTGCTCTCCACAAAGCACCTCAAGTAGGGATTGGAATAGCACTGAGAAGTATTTGTCGTCTCCAGGATTTGAACCCGGGCTCTCTAGGTGGGAAGCCTGTACGTTAGCCACTGCACAATGCCAAACCCCTAATTAAAAATTATTGACAGAAAAAGCGGACGTGAAGAATAGTGAAAATTAAGTGGAATGAAAGGAAAACAGAAAATGAAGTACAAGACATTGTAGTGCATGAGAAATGGCTGCTAGGTTAAATTTGAAGAAGGCAAGATAAGTAGATGCACGTGATACTGTAAGATACTGAAGGCAGCAATAGAGGGAAAAGGAATAGGAGACTGAGGTAGAGGGCAGAAAATAATGGGCATTTTGGATGGAATTAAGGGAAGTAGGAAAGAAGAATGCAGAGCTAAAGAATTAGTTATTGTAATTTTCAGTATAGAGTATGAAGATTTTTTTTAGCATAATTGTTAAGGTTTCCGAGCACCTTATTATTGTCAGGGTCCATCAAAAACCTACCCTAGCCCAGTAGACTACTACTAATTACATACACGGAAAAATTTCAAGCATGAATTCTCAAATGGAAAGGTTTCCTATATGCCATAAGATTTCCTATATTTGCATACACTTCTTGCAAATTTTTCCAACAACCGCTTGATGTTTTTATTGCCTTTCAAACATATAAAGCAAAAGTAATAAAAATTAAATGGCATGCATCTACCATCATTCAATAGCTGGGACACTGTTTTAAGCAATTAAAAGAAACCTCTTAGACAGGAATAAGCAAGTAAAACATTTTGCACAACTCAAATCACCCAATAGTTTAGAACTACAAAAATAATTTTCAAAATTTATTGCAATTGAATTTTAATAAAACAATACCCATAAAAGAAACAAATTTATATTATGAATGAAACCTGAGAAAAAATACGATGAAAATCAACTCCTCCTCTCCCTAGGGTGGTGATATTTTATAAAAATTCAGATTTTCAGGAACATTCATTTGAGGTTTTGATTGCATTGATATACATTTTAGCTGGCTTTTCCTAATTGCAGAAGGCATGACAGGTGGTATGATATCCCAAGGGGTAGACCAGTCACCTATTAACCAAGGGTTCTGGTTAAAATCCAGGTTATGCCATCGGACACACCCAGCTAAACCCAAGCTATGTTTAATTTTCTGGATATTCTAACTTCCTAGGAAATCATAGGTGACGCAAGGAAAGTAACTATCCTCCGATAATCTGAAGATGTGACTTTCACGCACTGAAAGCTTAGAAACATGTGAGATTGTGTTGAAAAGTGTAATTTGAAGCCACAGTGGAATATAACATCTTTAAAAAAATGTATGCTTGCAACTGCATACAAGAAATGCGAAATATCCCACAGAACAGCAGGAAATATTCTTAAAGATTGAAATGCATTAGCATTATTGGAAAAATCCACCAAAGGATGTGAAAACATTTTGAGATATTCAAGAGCTAACTTCCAAATGACCAAGTTCTCAATATCAGTGATTTCATTGTCTTCATCTTACTCTCTAACATCAAATTTCATCTGCATTTATCTATTTCACATCTATAATACAATAAAATATTGCTTACTTATAAAATCAGAGAACCTAAGCTATCAAACAATTTACAATAAGCATAAATGTGAAAAATAAATTAATTTACAATGGCTTTGATTCAGAAGCGTACAATATTGCCATCATCTTAAAATACCACACACACAGGATTGTGTAGACTATTTTTACACTGGCGACATTTAGAAAATAGTGAAGTTAGCTTTGCTTTATCAAATACTCCTATGGTAATTACATCAATTTTTTTACAGTAAAGTGTGCTTATAATATACATGTGACTATGGACCATTAGTTACTTATCAGCTTATTAGTAATTATCAGCTGTTCACACTAAAAATCTTCCATAAACTGGTAGTTCGACCGCTAGTGCCCTTGAGTACATTACCTGGCATTTTGGTTTTGGGTAGGAGTTTATAGCTTAACTTTTCCCTCAAAATCCTTACTACACTCACTTAAAAAAGAGATTAGTTCTGCATGACTGTAAATTTTTAATACATCATACAGAGCTATTTGAAAGACAAATAAAAATATGAATAAAAAAAGATGAATGGCATTTAACAATTAAATTGTTAGTTTGCATCCAAACCTAAGAATGCTGTAAATAAATTTATGAAATTGGCAGTGAAATTAGCTACTTTTTTGCACCTTGGTAAAAAGGAGGGTGATATATGGACTAAAAAAGTTTAGATGATATTTTTCATGAAAAAACTCATCACGAAAATTCTGTTATGGATATTTAAAACTTCCACAAAGAGAAGAATGAAACTATTACATTTAAAGCATAGAAGAGAAGTAAAATTGAACATCCTAAAAAAAATTATTATTTAAAGTGGACGAGGAGTCCATAATCCCATCATCTCACATTAAGTACTTCCATGCATTCCAGAATGATAAATAACATTGACAGTTAGGTACTCATTTAAAAGCAGCCCCAAGTTATTACTATTTCAGTAAAACCCTACACACATTGGAAATGCAATACGCAACTACTTTTGGACTTAGTTTATCACTATGTTTTTCAAACTACAATTCAGTTTTATCCTTCTGACAACAAAATATATAAGTGAATATTCACTCGCACCAAAACACTCTAGTTTTGAGACAGTGTATTTTTATTCATAAACTTCACTTTTCAAAGATCAAGCTTTATGATCTGATTGAACTGCACTTATCACCCAGGTGAATACAAATATGTATTATTTAATGCCATTGGATTTATTCAAATTATTGCCTGACTTTAACTGTAAGGCATACTAGATAGGCCAGTTACAAATTATTTTTATTCAGAAAATTATAAATGAAATACTTGGTAGTGCATAAGGAATAAGTGCTGTGAAGTTATTTGCCTAGTATTTTATAAGACAAAAATGTAAATCCCATTAAAAACCTTCCAAAGCTTCCTTTTACAGTCATTTATCCTGACTTTGAGGAGTGTTAAATACACTTTACCAAAGCAATCATAATAAACTGCACTAAAAATTTAACTATCACAGCATTTGGGGAACACCAATAATTTGTCTCATTTACCATTAAAAATATATACAAAGGATGGAATGCCAACTGGAAGCCCATCTTCAACACGCAAGTCATGGAAAGTATAATGAGCATTTAAACTATTATTAAAAATAATATATTACATCACAGACAGAAACCAATTGACCACATAATTGTCTGAGCCTCTGTGTCTATTTCCAGGCATTGTATACGATAGCAATTCATCAGTAGGAAGGACAAAGGGCAAACATCACTATGAAATTATCAATAGTAAACTCTCACCATGATGCCACTTTTCTCATAGAATGGCATTAGTCCTTCCCAAACTGCTCCAATGTCATCAAGGAGGTTGTCTAGTTGAGAATCCCTTCGGTCAAGCTGTTGGTAGGAAGCAGCAATACGCCTTGAAACCCAATACACTTCTAAAAGATCTATAAAGAAAGAACACCATTTGAATTATCTTAAATCTTCAAATACAGAAAAATCATGATTATCCATGATAATAAAGGCAAAGGCACGAAACAAAAATTATAGTAACCACTCATCCTAATGCCATGAATTTTCAGGTGATTAAGGCCTTATTATTATACTATATTGAAGCATTCCATGTGTCTTTAAGCAAATTCTGTCCTTAATGTTTTTAATTATCATCCAGCTGGCATGGTATGGCATCTGGTATGGCTTGCCCTGAGAGAGAACACACACCTTCTCCCAAGGCATTCTGTTTTCAAACCCTGGGGCTGACACTAGGGGACGTGTTTCATGACAGGCTAAAAAGAGATAGTGAACCTGAATACAAAACTGTCATTTACATTTTGAGTGTCACATTTAATGTGTGTCAAATAAAGGTAAATTTTGAGGAAAAGAGAAGAAAATATATGACCAACTGTACTTTTTAGTTCATTCTTAAGTGAAAGAGGGCATTGTCTAAGCCAAGGACCACTTTTTGAGGTTTGCTCTTTAAATTAGAAATATTTTTCCTTTGTAAAATTAACAAAGAGAGGGACCAGGAATAAAAATATTTCTTATCACCCAAGGAGAATAGGTGCTGCAATAGTCGTAAGGCAAATATTGAACTTCATAATCTTTGAATGAGAGGGGATATTGTACATTTCTGACATAATCTAGTTTTATTTAATACTTCCCATGAGTGTTGGCATAGCACAGATGGCTAATTATTTATTTATTTAACTCATAGCCAAGAGCAGATTTCTCTGTTTATGTTAATGTTCTAATCAGAGGACACTTTCAGTAAAGACCAATTTCATTGTCACTGAGCACCAGATATGGAGTTTGATCTTTTTTAAATTCTTCTCTAAAGCTACTTGTAGGACACTGGTCCCTACTAAGTCTTTCGTCAAACATTTTTAGTTCTCCAATGCCATGGACATAATTTAATCTTTCCACCTAACCAGCAGATACCGAAAAATGCTTCCTTTATTCCTAACTTTTAATGAAAAACTTGTTTAATTACACAGCAGAGATGAATTATTTGGCACATCTTCAATTATCCATCGAAACTGTGCTAGCTGGCAGCAGTAGGTCAACACCTGGATTGTTTTTTTTAATTCTTAAGTCCACTTGGACGAGATGTTGGAATCCATCAGTTTATCTTAACTTCTTAATAAGCCACACAATATAATTACATCAATTCCACAGTCCACTGGTAAATTCACCACTGTCAACTTTATTTGATCCCTAGTCATATTCAAGTTTCACAGAAATATCTAACAATACATACTTCCTTGTGCCTTCACTCAATTTGATTCCATAAAGATGGATGACAGTGCCTTAGTACATACACTCACCTACGTTCAAAATTGTGGATTATGCATGTAATTACCTGTTTAAGGCAGAAAAACCTTTCTAGAGATTAACCATTGCAGTAGACTGCAGACTAGAAAAAGTAAGTGAGGGAGGGAAATAAAGTAGAGGGGGAAGGAATTCCCTTAGCTAACTGAGGGGCCATTGGATAATCTAACAATATGCATGAGTCAATGATGTGTAAACAAATATTAAATGAGATCACAGTAGCTATCAAATCCAAGTCTCCTTGAAAACTCCATCATACTTACTGGAAAGATAATCTTCACCCTCCTCAGTTGAAACCACTTCTTCGATGACTTCACCAGAAGAAATTGATGAGAAGATCAATAACGCAGACTGAAGAAGAGAGAGACAACTTGCCAGGCATCTTCGCCATTCATATGCGTGCTGACCAGCAGACTGTAAAATTGAATGAAAAATACTTCTATTTTATGGGGATCCTTAACATTTAAGACATCATTTAAAATTGCTACAAACAAATTGAAGGACTTAACTACATATAAAATTTTCTCAACAAAATGTAACACTTTACAACATTTTGGTACCTCATTCATACATTATGTATCATCTTTGTCGCTTCCGTCATGGACTTATCTATGCTAATCATGAACTAACTCAACTATGGGTGGTCCGCAATTTGGGAATATAATACCTCGACAACCATAGAGAAATTGTCATTTATTTTAAACTTATTAATTTTAAAATAAAACGTGAATACTTCACTAATGAAAATGCAAACAAATTTAATAAAAGATCAGAAAGGGGATACTTGTATATTTAACTAGCAGCTAAATCAGACCTTATGAAGTGAAAATTCCACATTAGAATCATTCACTTGATAAGGAAGAAAATTTCATCCTTTATTTTCCTATGCACAGCAACTATACTCTAATATAAAACATGCTGATTGAGATTAGAAAACTTTAACAAAATTATTAGAGAAAAAACAAAAACTACACTAAAATTTATCATAAAATAATATCTGTGGCACCTCCTCAGAGGTTAAACTCGAAAGAAAGCACTCAGATGCCTAATTTTAGAACATCTGGGAAGAATTATCTGCCATTATCAGGTGATGCTAGGACATAAAACATCATGTTACGAATAAAGCAAACTTAATTATCTAAACTATTAAGAAAAAATAATAACCTTACTTGGTAGCAGACCTTACCTTTGAGGATTCCCACTGCTCTAGGTCACATTTGTCCCCTCCCACAGGAGAACAATAATTTCTTCTGCCCTCCCCACCAGCGATCCCCCCTTCACCCTCTTCCCCACTAGAACCCTCACCTTCCCCAACACCAAGCATTGAGAATCCCTTCAGATCAAGGCTGGGCAGTGAACCTGTCCTGCCCCTACCTCCCAGATTACCCTCTCCTTCGATTGCAACTGCATTGATTGAACGTGAGTCAGGAGAGGCTTCCCCAGTCCCAATGCTCCCCTCTCCTCTCCTCTCACTGCCCAGCCACCCTCCCTCAATCCGCAAAGAATCAATTGCCTCATCCCTGTCACCTCCTACAAAATCCCCAAAGTCATCATCATTTCCAGCAATTGCCTCATTGTTGTTTATCTCGCGGTTGGGGACCTGCTCCACCTCAAAGGCTGAGAAGTCTGCACTCCACTCAGTTGAATTAACAGGTTGTGTGTCTGCTACAGCAGATGTGAGAGCCTTGAAAGGATCATCCATTGACTCATTCTCCTTGTTTATCACACTCTCTCGTGCTATCTCCCCAAAAGAGTCCTCACTGACTGGAGCAGCAGGTGTGCCGCGGGCCGAGAGAAAATCACCAAAATCATCATCATCTTCTTCTTCTTCATCTTCTTCCTCTTTGGCAGGTGCATTTTGAGGTGGATTGATTTCGGCAGCCAATGCTCTTAAAGCACTGTAACGATCTTCTTCCACTGGTGCATTGGGTGAGGTAACTTTAGCTTCAGAAATTGTTTTGGCTGGAATCTTGGCATCACTTCCCTTCTTTGGTACCGTAGATGGGGCATTAGGAAATTGAAGTGAATTAGCCCAGCCATCTAGACCACTTAAAGGAGCTTCCTGGCTACCACTGCTTTTACTATCCTTTGGTATAGAAAATATATCACCAGCAGGGGCCTCTGACCTAATTGCGCTTTCTCTCAATACTTCTGTTTTGAAGGGAGGACGGACTGTGCACCTTGGGAACAAATCATCCACTATCTCATTTTCTTGCTCAGGGAATTTTCTCACAGAGCCACCTTCACTGCCATCTGAAGGAGGAGGACCTGACCTGAATTCACAAAAATCATCATATTCATCATCTTCTGAAGGCTCTGGACTTTTGGAAGAAGCACTCTGACTTAATGTTTTCGGAGCCCCTAACGTGTGGTTGGCTAGTCTACTGCCAATTCCTCGCCTTTCACTTGAAGACCTTGAAGACAAAACTGGAGAAGACTCTGCAGAGAGCAGACGGTTTCCCTGTGTTGGTAAGGACAAAGGGGCTGGAGGAGATATGACTGAGTTCTGCTGGTCAGAATCCACGGCAGAGGGCTTCTCACTCTTATTATTTAAAGTACATGGAGGAGTAAATGCATTGGAAGAAGGCTGTTTCGCAATAGATTCTGTAAGCTGAGTACTTAGTGGTTCCACTGGAGTGTCCAAAACTGTATCTGATGCACTCTGAAATTCAGTAAAATCATCCCATTCATCCTCCTGGGTCACTTTGGAACAATTCTGAGGTATTTGGGATGACGGCACAGGAGAAACAGAAGATAAGACAGGTGCATTCAGATCTGCTCGAGAAATGGCGGGAAATACTGGAATGGGTGGAGTCATGACAGGAGCTGTGACTTCTGGTGCCACAGCTCTTTTTGGAACTGGTAGAGTTGAGAGGTCCAAATTTGGAACTGGTGGCTGAGATACAGTTTCAAGGACAGAGAGGTTGCAAAATGGATGGCCATTCTGAAATGGAGCCACAAACAGAAATTGAAAGCAAAAGAAATGAAAAGCATAATCCATCAAAAAGTACTCAAAATTAACATAGCACACAATTACAATCCAGTATGATAAGTCCAAAGAAAAATACTATCTCCAGGATCATAATTTTTAAGAACAATATTAACTTTCTGCTTGAAAATATATTATGGGATGATTATGGTACTAGAAAACTAGTCACTAGTCATAAACATGAAGTCACACCACTACATTAACTAATTGAATACACGTCATACCTGAGCAAGGGCAATAAGTGCAAGACAAACATTAAGCTCTGGTCGTGTAAGCCTTCCAGGAACAGTGCGATTACACAGAGCCCAAATGTGTCCCAGCACTTCTCTTTGCAAACCACTGGTAAGCAAGAGAGGGAAGAGGAGCCCAGTGTCTGCCAAACCAGTCCCCATTGGACAACCAACAGCTTCCCAAATACGATCATACATCAAAGGAAGAGGCAGCCCGGACATACCAGATGCCCATACTGGGAAACCATGGCTTGGAAGAATCGAGCCTACAACAGGATGCATACCCTGCCAGGGGATAAAAGAACAATGTGATACCATATTTTCCAAAATTACAATATTAAACTAACTTTCATGATATATGGGCATGATGATGAGTTATTGTTGTATAAAACATGTCCAATAATATTTCAATCTAAAAATTATGAGGGCAGAGTAATACCATCTTTCATGTTTAGAAAGTGCTCCTTAAAATCATAATGTTAATTGAGTCAATATAAATAAAGCCTATTTCCCCATTGAAATCACAATTATGACTGGTATTATATGAAACACTGAAAATTTTCCTCGATACTCAAATATTTAATCAACTTTTGGTTTTTCCACCTTTACCAAAGACATGTTGAGAAATACTAGACCTTAAGTGATTGATATTATGCATAAAATTTCCATAAATCTACATGCTTTTACATGTGAAGGACAGAGTAACATGAAGTATTTAAACTACAAGTTATAACATCAGATGGCATATCATGGTGGTCATTTACTTTTTTTACTTTTATTTAATTGTAAGTTCAAACCAGATGTGTTATATGCTATAATTCAAAAAGCTCTTTTGCCTGGCTTTTAGGAGTGAGAATGAATGTGTCAGGACCATGAAGAGACAAATATCACAGGACCAATAGAACTTCTGACCTTGGGGTATAGTGAGTGCATTTTTGCACAGATATTTTATTCTCTTTAGGATTTATTAAATAAAAGATCACAAATGAAATCCTTTCTGGAAAGCCTTCCATTATCAGTTTATCCAGAGGTAATTACAACTATGTACAAATTTAGTTCGGTATAATGAGATTACATTTTCCACATGTGCTTTTAAAAGACTTGATAATGGATAAATATCGATAATTTTAGTTACTTTTATAAAAGGAATGTTTGAGAAACGGTTTTGATGCTAAATTACATTTTTGAGCATGGATGACCTACCATATGAAATCTTGAAAGGCCATGATTATGGCAACTGTCTGCATATAAGAAGGGAATATTTAGGAAAGAGGTTTTCAGCAATGTACTTTACCTTTACCCTGTCACAAGTCAAAACAGTAATACTGACAATAATAATAATAACAAATTTATAAGCACATAACATTGTGGAGTTGAGCTAGGTAGACAGCCTGGGACAAATTAAGCAAATAAGCTAAAGAAGTGAGCAGCAGGGATAACATTAGTCTGCTTAAGGCCACACTTCTCAGGTAAGCCTCAGGGTTTATTTTCTGAGCATTAACTTTATTTAAAAGTGCATCTTATATTTGGCAAATATAGAATGCTTCATATTTCAAAATATTTTCTTTGGATAACAACAGGGGTAAGAGCGGAAGCTAAAGTTGTGTTAGGGGCAAATAAAACTTAATCAACCTTCATAAATTCACCTACTAAGTGAATTAATATTAAATATGATACAATATGAAGCAGCATATTAACCTTGAATCATTAGACATTATTTTTGTTTATGCTTTTAGTGCATAGTGCTGAATGCTATCCATCGTCCACATGAATGTTAGGCTCAGTCAATGGGAGTGAATAGAGATCATAGACTCACACAAGTCAACTATTAACTACCTGGGTTAAAAAGCATTTCATTTTACTCCTTATTTTAGTCAATTAGTTCCTTGCTTTGCTCATAAGGTTGATAAAAAAGAATTGAAGAACTACACTGTATGCACAACGCTTACAGCAGGAATAAAAATGGTGGAGGAAGAATTGGTAGCCTCCTGACAGAACAGGAATAGTGAAGGAAAACTGTTTATGTCATCTAGTTCCAACACCATATTGAGACCTCAATATTAATGCTTCCGCATGCAGTCAGAGAATGAGAGTCAGCAATTTCTTTATTTCAAAGTATCCATGTATTATCTCCTTATAATTAAAAGTGGAGGGGAGGGAATAGGACAGCTGCCATGTTTCCCAAATGGAGGAAACAAAGTAAGAACATGTTCTTCATATTCCAGTACACATTAAAAACTGCATGTACTCCAAAGAGCCTACATATCATTCCTGTTTGAGCTAATAGACACCTCCAAAGGCTAAGTAATACTGAACTCTAAGCTGGAGCCTCATCCAGATCCTAGCCCTCTGGTTATGAAAAAAGGTCTCAGTGCCACCACATCTCTCATGTCTTCAATTAATTGGGATATTTTAAGAATACATATGCTTTCTGTGAAAACATACCGGTGGGTTTGTATTTAATGACTAGTTCACTGAAAAGTTTCAATCATTGGTTTTTTATCAAAATGAGAGGTGAAGTCAAAAAGAAAAATTATGAGCATTCATATTGGGGATTTTCTCCAGAATAATGATTTTTTCTACCAAACAAAGATCTTTCACCGTGTTTTATCTTAAATTTGAGGCCACTCTTGACTAATTATCTTATTTCAAAAATGGAAGATTTCTCACAGGATACCCATTAGTTTCATCAATTATTTTAAATTCTTCATTCCTTACTTCTTTTATTTAGATACAATAGATTGTTTGAAAAGTCACTGGTTACAATACTTATCAAACTAGTTAAAAGTTGATGAATAATAAAAGCAGATCAGGATAATAATACTTTCATAACTTATAGCATACAGATTTAAAGCATAAAATGGAAATGAACTATGATAACAAGTCACTCCAAACCTATTATTTTCAATTCATCTGATCTTGTCAATTGATCAACATGTCACATATATCTAAGAATATATTTTTAGCCAACCTAGACATTATTTCCCTGAAATCATTGACTCATTCAAATTTACCTATTGCATGATCTAAAATGTCTACCTACTATCATATGCCTAAAATGTTCTCACAATTTGACACAATCTACAGTTATTAAACAGTGCTCCCTTCCTAAAAATAGCTTGAAAAATTAAATGCCTAGCTTATCGATGAATTTCTTTGGCATTTGAAAGATAAAATATAATCACAATTTAATACTCACATATGAAATCAATGAATCTTAAAAAGTTAATCATGAAGACATTTTTTTATCTCTGAGGAGGAGGATTAAAAATGTCACAATATTTCATAATTCATGGATAAGGCATTGAGGGTTAACACTAGAAGCACTGAAGTGGTCATGTTTTTGAAATTCAGGCTGTCTTCCATGAAAGAGCCAACAATGGCCATTTTGACAGCTGTCATAAAATTTCACATAATTATTCTTCATAGTTATTCCAAATTTCTGAAAACTCAGCAGTCAAGGGACATATGTTTTTATTCTATTATCATAAGCACAATAAAATTTTCGGCAGTATACAAATTTACGTATTATATGGTCTAGCATTATAATTATTAAAGAATTGATTAAAAACATTTAGGGGTCATTACTAAATTTGATATTACAAGTTAGCCATAATTTGTCTCTTTATGATTATTCTACCCTTAGATATATGTTGATTAGTAGGTCAGCACTGAAAAAAAATGCAACCAAATTTATTTTTCTTGAATGGACGAACACTTCCCAAAAAAGTAAATATGATGTGGCCAACAGCATTAGGCATAATATTTTTAACTGGAGCAAATTGAAAGTTCAGGCACTTTCAGGAAACTCAGCTCCAAATGTTTAGTCTTACATCTCACTAGTTATAGATAAAGAGTTCAAAATTACTGCAATGCCAAAGGAACAGATATGCTATCTTTTATAAATAAACCTTAAAAAAAATATAAAACAATCTCACCTCTTTATCACTGTCATTGGAGTTTACAGCTGTTGAATCTTTGGGTTGTGATATTCTATGATGAGAAGCTGTAGTTTGGTTAGACGCCTGAGTTTTTCTACCTGGCATTTTGATCTCAGTGGAACCATTTGCAATAGTTCCATCAGGGATGATCTGGTAGAACCAAGTATATACGCAATGAAATGAGCAACACAAACATTAACCAAAACTTGAAGCGAGAAGAAAGCAACAAAAGACAATGTCTTCCAAATAATAAGTTTGCCAAATAATATTCCATAGGATAAAATTTTATGCATACATGTTGCTTTGAAATACAACTCATATATATTTGAATATATGCAGTAAAATAAATCAACTATAATGAAGTCACACTACCTTAAAATTCCTAATACTTTAAAATAAAACAGGCCAAAATTAATTTTTATAGCATTCAATATATGAAATTCAGCATAAACTACTCCTTTAAAAAATCTTCTTCCTCTACAGATAACAAGCATTTTGATATTGTTTCTTAATGAATTCAAGCAATTTATAAATTTACTTACACAATCACTATTCCGATGAGACAACTAAATGCCAAAAAATGGAATCTGCCTAGAAGCAGCCATTTTGGGAGTTTTAAAAGACTTAAAGTTTGATTTTTGCAATAGTCTAATGCCAATAAAATTGATTCATATGAACTGAGTAGGCATTTCTATAAAGCAGCCATACTCTCCCTCCAATTAGTTTCATACCTTGCTATTAGTATACACTATGAAGTACGGGAAGAATAATTAACTAAATACGTAATTTTGAAATTGAAAATTGATTCAGTCATCTAATAGGTATGTAACTGCAGTTTAAGAGAGCTTCAATTCAAATGTCTAATTATAGAAATGCAACAAGCCTTTGAAAAACCTATTCTGGCCATCTAAGAGCCCACCATCAGGGCACAGGAAAGAATTGGTGCAGTGATGTACAT
The DNA here is from genome assembly GCF_022747635.1 of Hetaerina americana. Classification (NCBI taxonomy): domain Eukaryota; kingdom Metazoa; phylum Arthropoda; class Insecta; order Odonata; family Calopterygidae; genus Hetaerina; species Hetaerina americana. The sequence continues at coordinate 66,710,648 of NW_027286985.1, read as the reverse complement.
GATTTCACTTGTCGTATGCCTCAGTACAAGGAGAGTTCTTTTCTCTCTCCTGTTTGAATCCCAGAAAAAATAAATTTCTCGAGTGTTTTATGGAGTCATTCAACAATAAAATGCAGCCATTTGGTCACTATTCATTATAAGCAGGTTACCTAGTAGCAGAGCATACAAATTTCTCTCCACTCCTCTTCTTACATACTCTCAAGTTTCCACCTTTTCTACATGGTGCAAATAATGTTTCAGTTCTGTGCCTCCAACAAATACTATTACTACATGCACGTAGTGACCTTACTACTATGCCACTACCAGCAATGGAGTCGTGAACCTAAACTAATACGCACAAATGAACTCATTCCTTATCAAAAACTCAAAACTAAATTCTATCATTAGCACCTGTAGGAGCATTATTACATTTCAAAATTTAACCAAGAGTGTGCAAAATTATTAAAACTGTGAACACCAAAATTTAAGATTGATGAATACCAAAATAATTCTCCCCTCAAAATTAATTGTCACTCATCTACAATGCCAGATTTACTAAGCATTCTGACATAAAAATCATCAAATACTTAACAGAGTTTTATAGTGTTTTTAGACTCGATATGGTGATGAAAATGAATATGATGATTAATTATAAAATGTAATCATTATAAAACAGTAAAAGAAACTGAACAATAAAAACGCTTACCAAAATATTTTTAATGATAAGTAGCCAGTAGGTCAATTGAGACTTATGATGAGAATTCTTAAAATTAAAATGATACCTTCTTTTCAGCCAGAGATTCGTCATTCTTCTTCAGCACAAAAGTATCTTTCTGGCCGAGCAAGTTTTCTATAAGAGCATCTGCTGTTACAGGTGACTTCTGAAAGAGAATGTTTATCATTAGCATACATTAACTATTACTTTAGTAGCATTATTGAAGGATGCATTATTAATGAATGCCATTTGTCATATCACAACAGTGAAACCTCAATGTTTTCTGAGGAAACAAAAAAATAATGTAAAGGTGGTTTATGCAAAATTCATTTTGGAGGTAAAAATAATCTTTAAGCGTACTTACATGTTTTACTAATTGAATCAGACAGAATCATAATCAAATAAAGAATACACCCACCAATACTTTTTTTACAAACAAGTGCAACAAATGGAAAAAAACATCATTCCATTGTAAAATCTTCATGTCCCAAAATATTCAATGATTATGAGATCTTGTGGCAGAAAAACTAGGGTAACTTATTGACAATAGCACCATAGAAAAGTGGCAGTTAAAGAAAATGTAACTTTGAGCATTAAGCAAGGTGAAACTTCTTGTGAAAATGGATGTGGAGATTTCTGATGGGAATCTGGTATCACTCTATACTCTATCCAAGGTAAAGGAAACTAAGGTCCTTATCTATTTACCCCTAAATTTGACTTATATTTCTGTAAAATAGAAAGGTGTGTTCAGGAAATTATGTTACTGTAAGTTGAAAGATAGCAAGAGCCTGTGAACAGTTTGTATGCATGCATAAAACATCACATCGAGTGAGTACATGTGCATGCCACTGACATACAAAGTACTGCATAAAAAATTACCAAATATTTACATGCAGAAACTATGTCAGTAACACCCATTACTGTTAAGGTGGCAGGTTATTTCAGATTAAGGCAGATCATAAGTTCTGGTAGAAACACCATTGAACAATTTACTGAAGATTTTCAAATGCTGATGAATGAATAAATTTACAGTAACCTCAGAATTATAATACAAACAAAATGGATGCATAACGAAGAACTTTGACAGAAAATTAGCAAGATTTAAGATTTGAAGCCAAGATTGCCCAGTTAAATATTGGTGAAGAAAGGGTGTACATAGTCCTGAGTGGCAATACTAATCAAAGCCATGAGTTGAGGAGTGCTGCCATTGAATAAAACCTACAGCCTCAAACTCTTAAAACAATTAACAATGACTTATCTCCACCTTCAATTATGTTGATAAATGCAGTTTGCCATGGTTATCACAATAGACTGACTTCATAATCATTTCATTCCCTGTGTTAGGAAATATCAAATTGATGTTTTGAGAACTTCTAGGGAAGTAATAAAAGTGTTCTTTTATAATTACCATGTGAAAATCACAAATCATTCATTTCCATGGAAATAATACATCATGAAAATAGCAAACAAACACTCTAGCGGGGATGCTCACCAGCCAATGACTGATAAACTCCATTAATAACATTTATCCACAGAAGTCACTAAAATATAATGGAATTAATAAATTAAGTAGGTGATAAATTTAATTATGAATCAAAATATAATTAATTAAGAACATATATTTAACTCAATGTGTTTATCACATAACTACAAAACATTAGCTGTAATATTCTTAAATATTTTATCAAAAACAATCAATTACTTGTACATGACTGAATATATTTCGCTTGCAGATGGTAAACTTCAAAACCTGATTGGTTAGTTATCTTAATAATTTGATAAATGACATATTTCCTTTAAGCACTTATCACATTGTTTTTTTAAATACTTATGATTGACTACTAAATTATTTTTAGAAGAAAATCGGTGATATATTTCATTAATGCAAATTTACTTCATATTAACATGGGATGGTCTTACACATTGGAACTTAAATTTGTCACATGGCATTATTTAAAGTATTCAGCAATTAATGGCGCAAAGAGATTTAGGGGTAGAAAATGTCCCATGGGGTTATATGCATCAAAACCCTAGATAATCCAGATTTCACCTAATCCGGACAAACACCGGTCCCATATAATCCAGATTAGCGAGGGTTTTTTTAGAATTTCTTCACAAAAGAAATAAAGACCTCATTCAATTAAGATGAAATAGGAAGACCAGTAGTACATCATTATCTTCACCACTGACTCACATAATTAAATGGTAGTAGACCCTACGCCAAGAAGAAACCTTGTGGGCCACAAGGAAAGAACAAAGATGTGATGCCTTTTTATTACCATCTTCAGTGCAACACATCTCATATAAGGAGCTTGGATATTGCTTATCCTGTAAAATGACTAAGCACTTACTAAGTCTGAGAAAATAGCAATATAATGTGAAAGGTAGAGCTCCCACTTATTTCAGAATGATTTTCTACAAGATGTAACTGTTTTAGGAGCACAGGATTTTATGTTGATTGTGATGAAAAAAATCCCACTGAAGTTATTTATAATGATGACGATACTATAGACAATGACTTCAGTAATTATGCAAGTAAAAGTGAAAATTCTCCTTATCCTGCTATTTGCATTTTCCTGCATTATATACTTTTTACTGGGGTTCCTAGAAAAGTGCAAATGAAGAGATTTTACTGTATGTGCCTAACTATTTTAAGCCAACAGAATCACCTGCACCAAGTACACTACCAGCAGTGTTAAGAGAATTTCAGCGAAAATGATAGTCGATGTCCTTTTTGGGTGATTTTTCAGTTAAGATGATACGTACGTTGCACAAGGCAAAAACAAGGTAACTAACATGCCAACAACTAGCATGGTAAGGTCAAATTACAATGTAGCCTATTAATACCAGATGATTCTGGATCCAAATTGCTGTGAAAGTTTGGAACTCAGATTTATACATATAGTTTTTAAATCCTCGTTCTCCAAATTAGAACATGTTCCCTTTCAAAGTCACACTCATCATTGACACCCCTAAATCAACACAGAAATCAACCTACCAGTTGGCAGAAGGTGAAAGCACTAACAGAAAAGAATTTTTTAAGTTGAACAAAGTATAGCCTTCAATCTAATGAATCTAATCTGGAACAACACTAAAAAATCCTTTCTAATTTATCCTCATGTCCTATCCAGAATATTCATTTTGTTCCATCTAAACTGCCAGCTAAGTGCAAACATCCATACATGTACTCATTTATCATTGGAAAAGGAAAACCAAAAATATATTAGCATCACTCAACGATGTACTTAAACCACATATTAGAAAAAATATGTGTTTTGTTGGGTCTCTTTCCGTGGATTTGAGATGTGGATGATAGTGATAGCAGAGAAAAGAAGATAGGGGAGAAAGGAAATGTGGCGTTAACAAAAAATGGGGAAAATAAAATAGATAATCAAAATAAAAAATGAAGAATTACTGTATTTTCCCACCGATAACACGCATTATGCCTACAAATGAAATGTTCAGAGGATCAAGAAAAATGACAATGCACATTAAGTTATAAAAATTGAAAAAATCCAAGCATTTACATACCTACGTACACAATAATTTCAGGAAGAATCTCACAAAAATAAATTAGTCCAGAAGCATTCTATTTTATATAGATCTGCCACTGTTACAGTTATTCATCTCATAACTCCATGAGAAAAAGAAGAAACATAAAATTTCTATACTTCATTTATTCTAATACGTAGTACTTCATGTAATCATAGAGTACGTCGTATTATATACACGTGCATCCAAATATATGATAGGATAGGTGGATTACTTGAATCTAAGAAATTCATCATCTGAATCACAATTAAATGAATTAAGTGCATTTATTATTTCTTCAGGCACATCAGCAAGTTCACTCTCCAAAGTTAACTCTTCCTCATCTTCTAGCACTGGCGTTGAAATATTGCCTAAAGCTTTTTCAAATCCATTTTTTACACACATCACTCTGACACCCTGCTAACTTTCCAGGATCCACCGGCTTATTTCTTCATAAGACACTCTTTTAATCCTTTCTGATTCTGTGTCTTTCATACCAGACATCATCCACTTTTCCCGACTAGAACGTAACTTTGATTCAAAAGATTTATTAATGGATAAATTCTGGCAGCCACGTGATTTCCTTTTTCTTTTGCAAAATTGACAACTTCTAGTTTAAACATTGCTGTATACGATTTTCTTATCCATGGGTAATTTTCTTGAAAAAATTCTAATTTACAAAAGCTTGACTCAATTCAGGTTTGAAACAATAACCATGAAGGCGGCACTTTCATAGAACTTGGACAGTGTCTAAATAAGCTGAGTGGTGATACTAACAAAGCAAAGTAAAGCAAACAAGACAAGAAAATTCCATTTCATTCATTCTCTTATTTTTTTATATTTGATTTTCTGAAAGTTGATTTATATAGCAAATAAAAGGGCAATCAAACCTATGTCTCGTTTCGACTTACGAACCATAGCGAAAAAGCAATTATGCAGCATATTGCATTGGCTAGTAAATATTGTTTATTTTTTTATCATTCTGCTGTTTTGAATTAATTTCAATCACCTGGCTCTAATCTTCTGTATACTTGTGGTAGATATAGCCACAGGCAATTCTAATTTAGCTTCATTGATGCATGGCATCTATACACGTTCAAGATAACTATGAAGCCCTGGGCATGCGGCATCTGCACAAGTCCACGATAACTAAGTTCTGGGTGCGCGTTATACATAAGGTGTGCGTTATTGATGGGAAAATACGGTACTTTGAAAATGAGGAGGAGAGAGAAGCTTGTGGAGGACACTCACAAGAAGAAGGGGAAAAATAATTTGGCATATCATGAGGCAAAATAGCTAACTATGGCCATAAATTAAGGAAAAATATACGGGGAAGAATTACAAAGGATGGCCACACACAAGAATGGCAGGTAATGGAAAATGCTAATTCAAAGAGCTATGAGGGAAAGAGAGGATGGCATGGAACAAGATACTTTAGATAGATATTACAAACCAATCTTTGAATTGATACTAGCGATGATGATTCAGAATGGCTCAGGCAAACTACTAGCAATATCCACTTTCAATCATATTGAAAATGCTTACTATATACTACACCAAACTGAAGATGTCAGCAAAAGCAACGCAATTTAATTCATCAGAACTGGAGCAGCAAACCAAATGGCAAAGGTTATTCCATAACATAATAGACTGTGTTATTATTATTTTCAAACTAACCTTGCTGGAATATGACATAGCACGTAACTTCTGCTGTTGTTTCAGATATTCTCTTTCTTTTTGTTGCTGGTCATTCCAAGCAGCCCTTTGTGGCTGAGGTGGAATCCAACCTTGAACAGGACCCTGAAAATCAGAGAAATGGTATAGACTAAGCACAGTAACAGCAATTATGCATTGAAAACACTTAGTGAAATATTAGTAAGCTGCATTTACATAATATCTTAACATTACCTAAATTATAATGAACAATATGGTAATTAAACAATAAACGAGGCAGTGCATTATTGGCAGAGGAAGAGATTCCAAAGAAGATGAGAAAGATAGATGCAGAACATTTCGATTGGCAATGGGATGATGAAGATTGTGATTGAGGGGAGAATGTTACGTGAGCAAAAAACAGGTAGGAATAGCAAGTGGATATTGGATGGAATGACGAGAGGTAGGAAGTAACCTTAATTCTGCATACCTCATGCTCCTAAACATATTTTAATAGCTGATGAACCTCAAAATTATTTTCTCATGCATTTGTGGCAATGGAGCAACTATCAACCATCTTATCTATGGGAACAACTCTAATAGGTATTGCTCTTTACCAGAGGTCAAAAGCAAACAGGTTTAAACTATTTTTTCATGAATTTCTCAAGGAAGGTAAGTTAGTCCCTGTAAAAAGCTGTTTTGTTGACAAAAAAGCAAAACATATCCTAATAAACAAAAATAATGATTATAATAAACTAAATAAATGTATCAAAATAAATTATTATGCAATTATAATGAAACTTATCCAGATATGTGGCTCCCTGTTATTAATATTTATTTTACATTCTGTTTTTAAGTACATAATCATCATAGGCGGTCAACCAACCAATCAAAGTGGTAGAGATTGTGAAAGGTTCCTAACAAATATTACTTTCCATATTCTGAAAGGTTTTTGCTCATTCAACAACATTCCTTCCATTTTCAATTCTTCACAGTTTCCACCAGCCTTCATGGAATTCAAAAATCTACTAGCTCATTTTCTACCTTCCTCTCCCCCACATACCAAATTAATATTCTCCATCCAATCATGGCTTCCAGAACCCCAATGCTTCTCAATATTCCTCCATTCAATTCCTTTCCGTCAGCTTTCACCAAACAACTACCTCTTTTCCCAACTTAATTAAAACTTACCCACTAGTCTCCCTCAGTGCCCTGATTACTTCCCCAAAATTTCCTCATAAATGCATCTCAAAAACCTATAATCCACTCCCATCTTTCGCTTCAAAGATCATGTTTCTGAACCACACAAATGTGCTCCATATTCAAATATTTATAAATCTTATTCTAATTGCTTAATGTAAGAGCCATTAAATCCCTTCTCTTTTATGCACTTCTTTTACAATCTCAGGTGGAGTGACCCTTACATCTCTTGATTCTCATTTATTCAGGTACTTATTTGTTAACTCTACACCACTAGTAACTTGAGGTGAATCTTTTTCTAGTGTATCTTTTCCTCCAGGGATTATTGTGCTTGGCCTCAGTTCCTGTTTTACACTCTCCAAACACACATATTGCAAAAAATGGATGACTTGATTTCTTTTTTTTTTGAGACTAAAACTAATCCATTCAACTAGTGCCTGTACGCTTTGACTGAAAATGAAAACTAGTGTTTTTAAAGAATGCTACCTTCTGGGCAAGTTAATATAGTCAAAGCTTTATAAAAAATATTTAATATCAAAATAATCTTGTATACTATTTTAACTGTGACCATGCATTCATTCCAGTACAGAATACAAATGAGGGATTTGAACTGAAAATAATAATTCCTGGAGTAAAAAGTATTTAAAATTTTGTTTGGTGGTGCTTTATCCAAAAACATACATGTATTTGCACAATTTCATCTCCCTTTTTAGAGGATAAATTAAAATGTAAGTTTTCGTTAACGGCACCTGGACTATTGCCATAAAAAAGGATTGATGAATGATTAACAATAGATATATTTAAAAAGGCTTGTATTATTGTTTTGCACAAATTTCATCAAAGCTATACCAATTTTTATCATTAAATATAAGATCATCCATCGTAAAATGAGACTGAGATTAAGAGAAGAAATTGCCAAAATTGAAATGCTTCCAAGACCTATTACATAACCTTAACTGTTTCAAGATCACTTATAATTTTAAAATTTTGGTATTGTCCTAAATAATTTCAGGAAAACGTAATCACTTTAGCAGTTTCATCCAATATGCAAAAAAGATTTTTAAAGTGTGAGTTTATAAAGTCAATGAATACACAATCAATTACATTCAAAGATGAATCAACGCTAAAATACACCGTATTTATTCCATAGTTGAATCAGTAAAAATATCATTCACTATGAATGCTAACATACCTTTTTAATGTTTAGTGTGACCCGCACTTAAGAATGTACTAATTAATTTCCAGATTTTATGGCAATGAATATCTTCGGGTATTATTAATTCACTACATATGCAATAACCTACACAGACTAGATCAAGCAGACAGCGACCTACACATACTGGTTGTGAAGGTCTTGGTTCAATCCTGAAAAATAGACATAAGACACTTTCCCTGATTTCCCTGGGTGAAAAGAAGTTATATCATACGTAGCCCTATGCACGAGAATAGACAGATGGCAGTTTAGCATCAGACTGACTATATTTTTAGATATAGTCATATTTTCATTATAAGTGATTCATTTATTGGTCATTACACGAATGAATCGCGGGCTTACAAACCACTTTCCGTCACACACTGGGCATTTTCACGATTTCAATTCAATTAGTTTTATTTTAGTTCAGACATGGTTAGCATGGTGAAAAGTATGATGATAACTAAGCCTGACATCTTTCTACTAACGAACGCTGCTTTCTTATGTCTATGGTTTCTGCCAAAGTTTTCTTTCACTACCGAAAGACGATATGGCTAGGCGACTGTAAGGTATCACTACATTTAATATGAAAAATTATTCACGCATAAATATTAACTAACTTGTTGATTCCACAATCCAGGCACGAGACCTGGAAATCTTGCCATATTCCCAATGTCAGCATGAGGCTGCTGAGTTGTCAATCCCATTGTTACTGGAGGCATTCCCATGTTGCTTGTTCTGGACTGGAAGTTTTGGTGATGGTATGGATACCTTGAAATGAAAAATTAAAATAATTAATCAGTCTGCTCTCCAAACATATTCCACCTACAGGACCCTGTTTTTCCTGCAACACACCACAAAACAACGAACATCTACAGCAAAGAATTTAACAAGAAGAAATAATATTTAGACACCATCTTCCGGTTCTTCATTACGTTTCATTGCATGACGACTTAAAAGAAACAATTCAGCTGCTCAAAGAGCTAAAAAATTGCTATCAAACTGAATTCAGAAATATGTGAACCCGAAGACTGTCACAGCTTGAGTATGAATCTACCAAATCAGATAATACCTTCGAAAACATTTCACATATAAGTCATCGAATAAAACTTTTTTACTGTAAGACAGATGTAAATGGAATGTAAAAACATCACCTGCTAGCCATTTTGCTACTTCTTTCTTAATGAACACAATTTTGACGTCTAGGTTTTAAATTATTTACCAAATTGACTTAGAATAATACTTGTTTGGCAACATATCTGTAGAATTATCACGAGAATAACCCTCGTGTAAATTCCACATTTCAATATTTCCGTCGCATTACACATTCATCCTGACAATATTGACACTTCGTCTGTCGGTGGCTTAGTTCTCTTTTTAGACACCACCAGCGCCCTAAACTTCAAGCACTTGAAAAACAGCCAATACGAACAGGTGAATATATTCAAATACGAAATTCAAAATTATTCAGATTAAAACCAGTAAACCTAGAACACCATAATTACTAGAGAGTCAATTGTGTTTCTTTTATTTTTCACCAATAGATTATTCGAAGCAAGGGCTAAAGAATATTTTTAAGGTTGAATCGGGGGTTCTTTTCTTTAAATTTGAAAATGAGTTTTAATTGTAAAACTTAGTGAAAGAACCCTCGTATTTTCGTGGATACGTAAAAATCTCTAAGCTGAAGTGCACATACATCAATCGAAATTCATTAAATTTCACTGATGTATGGTAATATCGCTTCTTGGAATTTTTAATTATGTAATTGCAAATATATTTTTCACGCATTCGATTTGTTGGGCTAATCTTTAATATAAATGATTTAAATAATAAGTTCACGAGAGCTATTCATGTAATGATCATTTATAAATAATGTGCAAATAAGAGTGGAGCAAGAAGAAAGTATTATGTAATTACGTTTCACCAGTTCTTCGTATGAAATTTTTTTAGCACTACTGCGTAGTATTTCCTAAATTATGGAAGAAATTTTCTCCTGAGTACTTTGAGTATCACTTAATAAAAACCAGTTCGGACATAATGGAATGAGAATAAGAACTCTACCTCACTACACCCTGTCAAATTCGAAATCGAGGAAATTCACAGAGTTAGGCTGTGAAGTATGCTTATAGGCCATACTACCTTCTCTGCCTCGACATAGGTTTCAGGTTTAAACTTTCAATGGACTAGGATGTTATGCTATGCATCCGTGTTTGGTGGTTTTGTATTACGCTATGTAGCATATTATTGACGTCACTGATTATATATTATTTTTTGTGATACCCCTTAACGACCCACGTCAAATATTTATATGCCATACATAATTGGCTTTCATGCGAAGATTGAAGGATGTAAGCTAATCATTATCAAAAGTTTTTCTTCGCGTAGTGATGTTTCCATTAAAACAATCTTTCCAACCTTTCCGCGCAAATAATAAAGGCAACATTTATTGACACAAACATCGCTGCTACTCTGGCTCCCCCGAGCAACCGACAAGAGGAAGAGAAGAAAAGGGGTGTTGTTATGACATCACTTCCGCTCTCACACTCACGTCGGTGGGTAACATCGAATCGCCTCAAGCACAAAGCAAAACGTGCGGTGCAACGCCATGCGCAGTAAACCAAAACGATAAACTGAGGCGCCTATTTCGGGAAAGTTACAACAAAGAGGAACTGGAAAAGCGCTCATAGGAATAACATCGGAATGAACCCATCAAGAGCACCGCTATGCCTCATTAGGTGGTTTGACGCTCCTTTGTTTGGGGAAGGAAAGGCCTTGAAGGTTTTTACTGCCGCAAACCTCCCAAGGAACGGGGAAGGAAATCAGATACCTCGTACGTGATACGAAAGAGAAGAAGTGAGAAGAGACGCAGGAATCGATGGCGGTGTATGTTGTTGAGTACTGAGATTGCGCAATGTACTATCATCACCTTATTCGTTGAGTCATCAATGTTTAGCCTTGGCAATTTATTCCATTCGGAATGAGGCTTAAGACTTTAATCTTAATGCGCGCAAATATCGTGTGGGTTTTTTTTTAATCGTTTATTTTCAAGCCATTGCCCAGGTTTGTGAAAACTCTTGTGAATTGATCCAGTTAATTAATCTTATCTGGAGATAATGCAACTTAACTGGATCAATTCCTCAAATTTTCGAGTAGATATTATCGGGGGAAAACGCGATGGCGTTGCCAAATTTCAGGTTTCAAGGCAAAGTCTAATAACGAATATAGTTCTGTTGCTGGTGGCTCGCGTTCGTTTGACGAAGTTCCGTTGCAGGCGGTAGCCAATGCTGATAGGAGCACCTTACTGTAGAGAATCGAATAAAAGGAGTAAAATTAAATGTAGCTCGCAAAGCGTCTATACCCCATATCATTGGGAGTTCTTGAAGGCACCTAATTCAATTAAGTTTCCCACTTAATTGACTGACGCAGGTCAAAACACTATTGAAGAACAAGGTGCCATTTCCATCAGATTTTCATTAATATACAATCGGAACAATCTGCAGAATGATGAGTTTTGGCAACGTAAGGACATTAAGAGGAAGGGTGATGGCCTAGCAGGTGAAGAACGAAGAACTCGAAAAAATGAAAAAAAGATGGAAAATGGATGATATTTTAGGCTCGTGTGTAGTAAAATGAAAAGGTAGCTGAAAGAATAGTATCAATAGCAAATACTATTTTTAGGCAAAGGAAGAGAATCAACTCGGGGTAGTGGCAACAAAGAAAAGAACATTCAAGGAGGGTAGTAAACATAGAGCATAGAAATATAAAGTATTAGTCATAGTTTATCTAAAGTATTATAAATATATAAAATAAATATGTGTAAAGTCTATTAAAGCGCACCCCAAACACCAATAATGACGGAGGATTAGGCCAATTTTGTTGCTTACAGCTCCCCTCATACGCGTAGTGAAGTTTACAAGTATCTCACTTGTGTAGATGCCGTAGTGCATGTACCTGTAGTTATCATAAAACCATAAACACAGTAATCAACCCGAAGGTCGGTTTGGTTGGTGATGGTTGAGTTCACCAAGTACGTACTAAGCCCGACAGCGTGTAAAAGTCACACATTATGGAAGGGGGGCAGGGAGAGTTTTTTTCCCTGTGCCGGTTATGGTTTCCCAGGAAGATCTGTCACCCGAAAAATCACATACCTGGGCCCTCCGGTCAGTAGACCAACGCTCTACCCCTGGACCACCGCGACCATTTGTAGATATCACGACTTCCTTATTTGAATTAGTTTACAGAAACATATTGTAACCAACAAAATTAAGAAAAACTTAATTTTTGATATTGCATGCGAAATACACCGGCGATGGCTTGCCATGTAGATTATAGTCAGCGCCCATTGTTGGTCGTGTTAGAGAATCAAAAAGAAAACGTCGGGAATAAAGAAATTTGCTCTAAAATGAAAATAATAGGCCTGTAAGAAGGAATAAACCAAGGCTAAATATTAAATTAGCTAATTTAATACTAAATTACATTATATTATTATTTATAGTAATAAATAAATACTAAATTAACTAACACGATAAGAGGCAATTGAATTAGAGTAGAAAAACATTCTTATGCGTATTTCGAAAGTATTTAGATACAAAATAAGTGTAATAACTATTTTAAATTAAATTATTAGGCAAAAGGCGCTTTAACAAAATGAGAGAATGGAGCTCTTAATAAGAAACAAGTCGATCTAACTAAGCATCTTGATAAAGATCGCAGGGCTGAATGGTCCAGAAATCCGGATATTAGTAATAAAGAAAGATCGCTTTTACGATGTGGATTTTTTTTGGAACGATGCAGGAAATATTGCGGAGAGAGAGAAAAACATTCACGAAGATATGTTACATTTGCTAGGAATAGAGAGAAATTTGTCGCGGGGAATCTGAACATGTGGAAGGAGGAGGTAGCGGTATACTTAGGACTGGGACATGCAGAGGGTTGTTATTCAGGGTGCGTTTCTAAAGTAATGCAATTGAGTTTCGCGCGCCGCTCCTATTGGTCGGAGTGAGATTGAATCACTTGGAGTAGGTGGCGGGGACGCTAAGCTTTGCCGCGACACCAGTCTCAGTGATCTCCAAGCTGTGGAAGCGGCAGGACGTCAGTTATTGTCAACCTCCGCGATCCGACCGTGTCACGAAAAAAATGGAATCGACGATTGAGCAACGTTACGCGATTAAGTTTTGTACTAAACTGAAAAAACCTCATGAGGAGGCTAACATAATGATTCATGAGGCTTACGGGGACTCTACTCTGTCCTCACAAGTTTCTAGGTGGTTAAAGGCCTTTAAGGAAGGCCGGGAAGAGGTTCACGACGAACAACGCTCTGGGCGGCCGTCAACCAGCAAAACCGACAACAATGTGGCACGTGTTCGACAATTGTTGGACTCTGATCGTCGATTGTTTATCAAGATAGCTGCCAATGACCTGAAATTGTCGTCTACTGCTGTGTTTCGCATGGTTACTGATGATTTAGCGATGAGGAAAGTGTGCACCAAGCTCTTGCCCAAGGTGTTGTCAGACGACCAAAAGACCAACCGCGCGGAAATTTTAAGTGAACTTTGGCAACTTATTGAAAATGAGCCTGATTATTTGGACAACGTCATCACTGGTGATGAAACCTGAGTTTTTGAATACGTCCCAGAAACGAAAAGCCGAAGCTCTGAGTGGCACACCGACCAGCCCTCCAAGCCCAAAAAGGCAAGGATGAGCAAATCAAAAGTGAAAACAATGCTCATTGTCTTTTTCGACAGTAAAGGAGTAGTCCGTAAGGAGTTTATTCCTCAAAGACAGACAGTTAACGCTGCCTACTCCGTGAATGTGCTGGGTAGACTACGAAAAAGAGTCATCAGGACGATAAAAGACATCTCCGCTACCTGGCAAGTCCATCACGACAACGCGCTACGAGTCCCCGAGTTCCTGGCCAAACACCAGGTGCCGACGCTGCCCCCCCCCCCTATAGTCCTGACGTCGCCCTAGCAGACTTCTTTTGTTCCCTCGGATTAAGATAGACCTTAAGGGAACCCGTTTTTCGTCCACAGAAGAGATCCAATTAGCCGTGACGAAGACCTTGTGAGATGTCCCCGAAGACGCCTTTTAGGGCGCGTACCGGTCCTGACAGAGGGGCTGGAAAAAGTGGGTAGAGGCCCAAGGACAGTAATTTGAAGAATTTTAAGTTTTTGCGTAAATCTGTTCAATAAATTACTTTTAAAAATTGCATTACCTTCGGAAGGCATCCTGGATACGATGGGAAGGGGAAGGAAAATTATCTAGAACTGATTGTCGGAGATAGACAACATGATGCATGGAGACGGGTTAATATAGGTTTCGGGTATAGTTAAGAGTGTTTAAATGTGTGTCCTTTAAGATGCCGATTCATAGTGACAACGAACTCCGCGACCATTTGTAGTCTTCATGAACATTGCAAGCATAATGAATACATGGAAGAAAAATTATATAAAATAATATAATAGCATATGGAGATCAATCCTTCGATCATTAGACTCAACCTAAATGCCACTCTTTGAAGGAGTTCAAAATGACATAGTCCACGTGGAATTTAATACGTGTAGTCTATATGGTCTTTTGTATTCTAATATCATTTACCTTCTCAATACATTTCTCTCGTACTCTCTTAGAGGGCAGTTTCCCATCTCAAGGAATTTACGACGTCCTTGGGATCTAACATGGTCCTTGGAGTGAAGGAGGAGATATGGCAGAACTGAGTAGTTTTGAGATGTGGTTCCGGAGTAATTTGGAGAGAATCAAATTGGTGAATTTAGTAGGGAATTAATTAGGCTGTACCAATCAGAGTTAGGTAGGGCAGAAAACTACGGATTAGTTTTCAGAAGAGACAAGAAAGCTGAAACGGCCGCATGTATAAAGGAAGATAGATTTTTACAACAGCTTCCGAGAGAGCAGTGAAGGGGGAGACCGAAAATGGTAGATTAATTAAAGGGAGGTGAATACAAGGAGTAGGCCTGACACAAGCGCGGATGAAGCACGACGGTGGAGTACTCGTACGGTATATTTCACTCAGCAAAATACCTTGTGATGACAATGACATTGAGTGATCTAAATCTTGCTAGAATTTTCCCAAAGAAATGATTACATACAAGTAATGTATATTTCAATACATCTCCATATAATGATACTGTTTATATTCTGCCAATTACATCGCCTACCCGACTCTTTGTAATCCGCACAATAAATTTCTATATGAATAAATCTCGTGGGTGATTGGAGTGAGGGAGTTGTTCTTGGAGCAAACTTTGATTGTACAGGAATATATGATTACTTAGTTTGGCAGCGAAACTGCAAACTGATTTCATCGTGTATAAAAAGTGCCAGGTAGTATCAGTGAGGATTTTATTCCTATCCTGAAAGTGAGAATTTCACATGCCCTGGCGCTTATTTTTTTAAGAGGAAAGGTATAATATCCCATTTGAAACGAACCAACAGCTGCAAGTTGTCCAATAGGATTCCAAATACTACCTTGATCAAAAAGTTCCCGGAATAACCACCGTGTGCCGCTCCCATCGTTCCGATTTGAGTTCTGTTTTTTTTGTTAAATTGGTACATCTGCTGTTGATATTCCCTTTAAATCTTAGTGTCATAACTTGACATTTGCAAAAGTTACGTAGCCAAGAGTACATCTATCTCTGTGTGTGTTGGCGATTTTTTACAATTGCAGAAATGGATTTAAATTTGCAACAACGAACTTGTATTAAATTTTGCGTAAAAAACGGATTTAGTGGCGCACGGACGTTGGAAATGTTGGAAAAGTGTTTCGGCAACGATTCTCTAAAAAAAACGGTCGTTTACCAGTGGCACGAGCGGTTCAGAAGTGGTCGTGAGTCAATCGAAGATGTAGTATAGATGTAGTATATCGTAGAATGTGGCAGGGAATGATTTTCATACACAAATGAAAGAATTAAATGAACATAAGATGGCGAAATCGTCACGATTTGTTAGCCCAACAAACGAAAAGATTACTAGATAGGTGCCCTAGCTCTCCTGATGTTATTATGTGAGTTAATTTCCATTTCCCTATGATTCGTGGATAAAAAGCTACGTATTTCGGATTAAACAACTGGCAACGGATCTAATGCGTTCCTGAATAGCGACCATAATTTGTACTTTACATGCCGAAGTGTGAAATTCATCGCTCACAATAAATCACATGCACAATTAACCTTGGTAGCACGTCATCTGAAACTGCAGAAGGTCTTGCAATGATAATTGCTTTGGCCAATGGGCAGGTGAGTGCACAATTTAACAGCTTAGTCCGTTTGCCTTCTGTACATTCAGCTTTCTACAAACATCAGGAATTAAAGACCCTCATTTGTTTAGGCGTTCATGATTTACGAGGCAATGCGAAACGGTAGTCATGGTATGGCCAAAGGAGTCCTTAAATATACGAATCTAATTATTTCCAAGGTTTTTTTGGTTACCAGATCTTCCTGGGAAACCATAACCTGCACAGAAAAAGGACCTGGCCCCCCTGTCCTAATGTGTGAATTTCACGTCACACGCCGTTGGGCTTAGTACTTGGTGAAATTTACCATCACCTACCAATTCAACCTTTGGGTTGATTTCTGCGTTTATGGTTAACTATTTCGACGCTTTGAAAAACAAAACATTGATCAGTAAATTTTACATTAGTCAGTTGAGATGAAAAAGTATTTTAAGTTCATGACAGGGAAAAGTAGCAGAATTCAATACAAATTACCCATGATTTTCAGTAAATGATTGGCACCTAAGTTCTGTGGCGTCATTAGATCGCGTGGGAAATTAGAACATGGAGAAATTCGGGAGAGGAAAAACTGTACACTGTTATCTTAGCTTCTCATTAACCTGCAATAAACGACAACGGCTAGCGGAAACAGTTTAAAATGACATATGATGTACGAAATTAAGAGCGCTAAAATGAATATTTCGCTCGGAGAGCTATGAGACAATGTTTACGCATAATTAACGCTGAAAACAGTAAAGCATTATCACAACTATCCAAAGGCTAAGGCCTTAAGGCTTTCTCAAATGTAACATATAACGTTGGGATCAGACAGCATATTCAATTCCATCGGCTGCAAATAAAAGAAATGAGTAATTCCTCCCCTGCAGACCAAGACTAGGAGATGGTTTTCATTGTTAAATTTTCGTCACGTACTTAATGGTGTAATAGTGTGATCACGAAATTTCCGGCATGGTAACTCTTCACTAATGGAACCAAACGTACGGACTGTAGACTGAAAACTAATGAACACATATTTGTAGACCACAAACAAAATTACCTTCAGAAGCACTCCTGGTGGCATGTGGTAGTAACATTCCCTCTCAACACGAATGCATTGATTTGAAGTCGTGACATTCATCCAGTATATTTGGAGAAGCGGAAGTGTGGAGACGTGTTCTAGTGATATGTCAACCCTCGTCAAACAGTGTGCGGTTATAAAATTTTTGCCTTCACCTTATCGTCTGAGGAGTAATGTCTCTTAAATTGAGGAAAAAAATAAAAATCGCAAGGCGCAAGATCGGGGGAATAAGGAGGGTTTTGTTTGCTCTCGTCTGTGAGACGGCGTGGTACCCATCGTGCACAGACAGATTTTACGGTATCCCAATTTTTCAATAATGCAACCGACACGTTCCTTGGATATTCCAATATGGTTTGCGAGACGCTTTTGAGGGATTCGCTGTTCATTTTTAATCGAATCTTCGACGAGTTTGCGATGTTTATCGTCTAAGGCTGTGATCGGAAGTCCGCTGCGTGTTTCATCAACAATTATGGCTTTTCCAGGCTCGCAACCACGAAGTTTTACTACCCATCGATTTACATTAGACCTATCAACAGCATCGCCACCATAAACAGCCTTTAAACAACGATGAATCTCAGTAGGAGTCACTTTTTAAGTCACGCTGTTTCATTCGCGTTGACATAGCACTAGAACACGTCTCCATACTTCCGCTTCTCAAAATACACTAGATGAATGTAACGACCTCAAAACTGTACATGCGTGTTAAGGGGGAATGTTTCTTCCGCATGCCACCAAGAGTGTTTCTGAAGGTCATTTTGTTCGTAGTCTACAAGAATGTGTGCATTAGTTTTCAGCCTACCCTCGTACGTATTTAAATTCGGTTATCGAGGGCTAGATCACTCCAATCATGAAATTGGTCCCATGGGAATTAATTGTCATATGCACGAAATTTTTGCAGATAGGTGTTGACCATCAGCCTTGATGGTTTTATTTAAGTATTGAAGTCAGCATGACAAGGCTATTGAGGAAATTTAAGCAGTCCAGACAAGTGTTTGGGCTTCTGTTCGACCCCGATTTTAAAAATCATGTACAAAGTAGAGCTGCCAAAGCCTGGGTAGAAGGTTTGCAAAATACCCTATACCTGACTTCGGAACTCTACCCTACTGGGAAACTGTGCGCTCCACCCCGTCTCTCCTCTGCGAACCGCCGGGTAAGCGAACGCGAAACTCTAATGAAACTCACTGAGGAGAGTAAAGGGGGAGATCCAAACTTTGATTTTCTTACTTAACACTAGTACAAAGTAAAAAAGGTCATCCAGGATCATTGTGACAGGGGCGTATACAGGGTTGCATTCTCTCGGGGGAAAATTCACTGCTTCAAACTGTCTTTTAGTATATAACCAGGAGACATGAAGCACGTAAGTGGGATTAGCATTCAAGTTTCATGTACGTATTTAACAGAAGTTTGAGAATTTATCTTATTAATGGAAATTTTTTGAAGCTAGGACGTGGAACCACGCTACATATTTTATTTGGTTATTAAATATTTACAACCATTTGGAGGAACTCGCTGCTTATCTCGTCGCGACACTTTTTTGTCGTGTGTTCGCAGAGGACTGAAACTGTGTTTCTTCAAAATAATACTTATGGACGAGTAAAACTCTAGGGCTTATGAAAATATTTTTTATTCAAAAGCAGAAGTGAGAGAATTGGGATTCGTATTATTGGACCTTACACATAATCTAACTAATAAATATTTAGCAGTAGTTATTATGAATGAATGAATGTCAAATTCTCCAAGATAAGATATAGTGAAGACGTTTGGTTGACTATTAAATTAGTGTGATCATTTTAATAGTACTAGACATTTAATACTGATACCTTTGTGATTGCGTGAAGAAACTATTCAGCAATACAGTCGTGAACAGGCTAAGGCTTGGAAGCATTATATGGTTCCTTATGACAAGATGGCCTGCTCGTGAAAATTTAAAAATTTACTTTCGCGCCATTGACATCCTAAAAGAGCGAATTAGTTTTTACATGACGAATTACAAATAATTGACCACAACCTAGTGAGACCTTGAAATCCAATAGGGAAGTCCACGTCCGTTAAAACGCAATGACTCAATTGTTATACTCGATTCAGCAAAACTTTGCTGGTGATTTTTCTTACGAATTTTCACCTGAACGACTACCAAAAACGTTCTTAATTCAAATTAAAATTAAAGAATTAGATAAACTAATCGAGGCCAATAAGTCATATATTTACGCGGGAGAAATAATATCCACTTCATTTTGTGGAACACGCAATACATCCCTTCCAGTTTAAGAGTGAAATATTTACTTCACTTTTTCCATTGATTAGACACACTTATGGAATTTCCATTCGGTAAATCCGGTGAGCAACGCGCTCGCGTATTTATCCAAAGGTCAAGGTTCCTAGTATTGTTTAGGGATTGGCTGCTAAAAATATATAGCCTGACTTCTGAAAGACACAATATAAGGTGTTTGATTGCTAAGTAATATATTATATACGGTAATAACAGAGGAATTGATTCAAAGAGCGAGCATGACGTTTTGTAATGATTTACTTGATTTATTGCGCCCTTTCGAGAAAAAGGGTCGTCAAGTTGAGCCACATACTCTCTTCTCTTTCCATATATTTTAACTCCAGCGTCTATTAAAATATTAGACCATCCGATCATTTGGCCATGGGCCCTGCAGAGCCCCTGACATTGGCCCAGCCCATCGCACGGGGTGAGTCATACGAGGAAGGCTGGCATTCCAGTCGGCGGGCGAAGGAAAAGAGGAGAAATATGAATTGGGATACTGAGGAGCACCAATAGAGGGGACGGCAGAGGAGGGGGGGATGGAATGGGCGATGGATGGATGTATGTGGAAGCAGGAGAGGTGGAGGAACAGGGGGAAGGAAGGAGATGAGAGATCGCTTGACTGAGCAAGGGGGGCTGGGAGGAGGCGAGGAAAAGTAGCCGAGTCGGAATACGTACGCAAGTAGACGAGGGGGAGGAAGGGAGACGGGCGGGTGGGATTGAGAGATGGAGAGGTGAGAGAGAGAGGCCAAGGCGAGTGAGATCTTCAACGTGCTCACGAGAAGCGGGAACAGTCCTGCTGCGTGGCTTGGAGGGTACGGACGTGCGAACGTGCGTGTGTTTGCGATGGTGCGCATGTGGAGGGCGAGGGTGTTCATGGGCCGATTCCACGTCGCAAAAGGACCTCCCACTCTTTCACTGGACAAAAATTCCTCTGGCTCGCACCAGGGCATTCTGACTCCCGCCCATTTTCTTACCCGCCGCTTCACTAACGGCCACAGGCCAGGAATCCGCGGCCCACCCGCCCTTTGAGAAAAAAAACCACCACCAGACACACGCCTCTCTACTGCCTCTGGCACCCTCCCTCGACGGGGCAGAATGCGTCTCTACCCCGAGGGTAGGAGAATCTCTTCAAGTGCGCCGACGTCGACCGCGGACGACCCCGCTATCTCATTCCCTCCCTCGTCCGGTCCTTAGCCCCGCGCCACAAACCCCTTCCACCCCCTTCCCTCGCCGACTCCGGCCTCCGGCACGAGGCGCCAATCGCGACTGCGGTCCTCTTCTTGCTTCCTCTCCCCAAGGCTTCATTTCTTTGGCGTCCCGTTACCGTGCTCAGGCATACGACTGTCCCCTTCCGTTCACCTTCTCCAGGTCGGTACAGGAAACTCGGCAAAGAAGTAAGGCGACAACGCGTTCAGCGCTGCTGCGCTTAGGCTTAGGAAAAAATAGCAAGTTAAGTCCTTCGTTACGGCCTCGTTTTTTTCCGCCGACCCACGGAGAGAGAGGGGGAAAAATATATGTATACATATTTATACATCGAGAGAGAGAGAGAGAGTCCAAAGGAACCTAGAAAGTCCTTCTCGCTTGCACGGTCATAAAGAATTCATTGCTCTAAAGCGTGTTGAAATGATAATTCAGGGATACCCCGACCGTCGGTGGTGAAATAAAACATTTACGCCACGAGATAGAAAGCTGAGG
This sequence comes from Hetaerina americana, assembly GCF_022747635.1. Taxonomy (NCBI): domain Eukaryota; kingdom Metazoa; phylum Arthropoda; class Insecta; order Odonata; family Calopterygidae; genus Hetaerina; species Hetaerina americana. The sequence continues at coordinate 66,689,106 of NW_027286985.1, read as the reverse complement.
CCAAGGAGAAGTGCGTGCGGATTGGTGTTGTTTTTATAATTCAGGCAGAGGAGAGGAGACAACAAGGAAAACGAATGCAAGCGGCCTTAACTCTCCAGACCCGTGGAGATTAATGAATGGAGCGGGACACAAGACGTGGTCAAAGGGGCGGGGCCATCTGATTGTGAGTCAGAGGGGCGGAAAGCGGCGGCGAGAGGCATAGGAGGGAGTGGTGGACGCCAATTACTGGGGCGGCGCCGATTCTCGAGGAAAGAAGCCGCTGAGCAAGGGAGAAGGAGGAAATGGAGACCGCGAGGAGACATGTCCTCGAAGGGAGGGGGTAAGACTAATGGGCCGTAGCGTCAACAGGGTCGAGAACTTGGAACTGTAATTTTCGCTTTCCAGTCTCGACGCCTGCGAAAACATTCTGCATTCAGTTTAACCTTGGGAGGATGGAGCACGGGAAGAGCACTTTGCATAAATCTCAATACCAATCAGTGATAGCACTTGGGTAGGGTTTCTTACTTGCGACGTTCTTGAGTGGTGACTCGTTTCGCTATTGCATATTGTTTTTGGGAGGGAAGCCCGGGAGCAATCGCGCTAATTGCGGCCCCGTGAATGAACTGCTCGGTGCGGTGTATCACTCTTGCACCGCGAAAGGGACTGCCACCAGTTCCCTCACTTCCGCCCCTCCACCAAGAACGAAAAAGGGTTTCCATCCAGCGGCACGTCACAAACACGATACAATGCAACACGGCGTCGCGGAAGCGCGCCTCGCGCATAGAAATGCAGACGAAATCGCGTGGAGAGGGATGTGCATGATTCAGGGAATGAGAAGAAGCGGCCGAGCACTCGTGGAGGATTAATAGGAAGTACGCTGCCCTAGTGCACCGCCCTGACGCCTCCCCATCCCACGCTAATTTCCGACCCCGCACCCCATCTCCACTCTCCCCATCCCCTGCCTCTCCCTATCCCCGCCCCCCAACCTACCCCTCCCCAATCCTTCCAACCCACCCGGGGCAAACTCTCTTCATCGTCGCCTGCTCATCCTCCGATGGGAGAGGGATCCTCCTCTCCCTAACCCTCCCCACTCTTTTCCCCTGACCCTCCCCGCCCCACCAACCGCATCGTACTCACGCACGCCCCAACACCCCACGCCCCACTCCACCTCAGGACTCCCCATTAGGTCTGTGTATATAGAATCCACAAACTACACGCTTCCTTCTCCTACGCACCCCACCCACCGCTGCTCGAACCCCCAGCCCCCTCCTGCCACGATTCCCGGCCCCCATTCCCGCTTCCCTTGCCTCCTCCCCCCCCCAGAAGGATTCCCCTTCTCCCTCCTCGTACCATCACCTCACTCATCTTTCTCCACGTCCCCCTCCACCCCCCATTTTCTCTATACTGGAACACTTTCCCTCAGCGAATTTCGAACGCGGGGTCGTCCCGCTCAGCCCGCCCATTATTTTCTTCCACCAAGTTCCCCACGAAGGGATCGGGGGCGGAGGGGGGAGTCCATTGAGGGGAGGGGGAGAGGCGCGAGTGTTCTTTGCCGACACACCAACGTGCATGTGCGCCGAGGAACGGCATCCGCGATCGGCGGGAGAGATATTCCGTGATTCGGAATCCACGGCTAGTGAACGCCGCCGTCTTTTCGTAGCATCTCTCCCCGTGGCGATCTCTCTCAAAGCTGTGCCGCCTACGGAAGAGTTGCCGCGGGGTTCGGAAACGACTTTAAGACGATAGAACTCCCGTGCATCACTCGGATTCCCGGGAGGGCGAAATACCCCTTGAGAAAAAATTGTTATTTCGTATGCTAGGGGGCAGCGAAGGTGTCGGAAGCGCGGCGGTAGGGGGAGTGTGCGGTTGGAGGGAGGGATAGAGGGCAAGGTGACAAGGTGTTTTCGTCGCGGCATCAACAACATGTGACTTTTACCTTTCCACGGATTACGGGTTTTCTGATATTCAGCGGCGTGTGCTTGTGTGTGTGTGTGCTTTGACGTTTGTGATGATAATTGGATTTTCATGTGCATCTCCTCCCCACCGCGAAAACATCGAACGGTCTCTCCACTTCGCATTTCGTGCCAACGAGCCGGCCTAAGTGAGATACCTATTTACTTTTCATATTTTTTTCACGGCTCTTTCCAAATCCTATAACCGAAAGGGGATTCGCTTCAGCTGGCTCGAAGGTGACCATAGGAAAGGAAGCAATTAGTATTATTTTTATTAGTAAAGCCATACTACCAGCTAAGCTGTAGAAAAACCATATTTACGGTTCCATTGGATCAACTTTTTATTCTGAAAAAAAACCATAGCTTTGAGGGAATCGATATTTTTCTCCGGAGATAAATTGGAATTTTCATAATCTGGGGTGTTCCTCCATAAGGAAATCGAATTTTACTATTGACAGTGATGCAACGGAACTGAAGACATACGTCTCCGTCATTCCCAGTGATCAAAATGAACTGAAGAATAGATGCGCCAGGAACGATATCATTTGCTCAACACAAATATAGTCCGAGAATTCTCGTCCACCTAGTGACAAAGGCCCACTCTCCGCTTTAAAAAAGCGCATTCCTCCGAAACAGGATTTTCTTTTCCGAGACCAATCGGATACGTGACCCCGACCTAATAATTTCTCCCGAGTCTCTTTGCGAAAACCAGGGAACTCCCACGCACGTCAACGTCGCACGGATTCCGAACCGAACCACGTGGTCCCCCTCCCCTCTCTTTTTTACACGCATATACACAAAACCACTCTCTCCCTCTCCGGCCACGGCCATTCCGAACAAGCGAGGAGCAAGGCGCGCGAGTGAAACTCATCCAGAGGGAGGGGATGACGACGCCGTGCTCTCCGCATGCCCTCCACTGACATCGCGCGCCGAGAGAGGAATCGAAAACGCGGACCGACATGACACAATCCCTGGCATCCGCCATGTGCGCCCCCTATTCCTTGGGGGCGACCATGGGCAACGACACGGAGAGCATCTTGTGGGACCCTTCGGAGTCCGAGTGCCTCGGGGACTTCTTCTTCGCTGCCCTCCCGTCAACCGCCGTCGCTGCCCTCTCCCTCGTCCACTTGTGCCGGAGGCCCAACTGCTGTAGAAGATGGAGCGTCGGCACCGCTGCCGGAACGCCTCCGAGGGAAGTCCCTGCAGCTGCCGGCCCATCAGTCCTTGCGGAGTCAAAGCAGAACAGGTGGGTGGCCGCCACTACTCCGCTACTTACCCGAACGGAATGTCCCGTAACATAAGACGCGGTCGTCACGTGCTCGTGACGATTTTTTTTACGGAGAAGACCGTCGTTCCGAGAGACACAACGAAAGGGAGGGACTGCCTTATTTTTTTGCGGCACAGTTTGTTTGCATTTATCTTCACAATTTAGACTGAAGGGTGGCAAACAGTTTTACGACGGAGCGTTTTCCATCATTGTGTTCAAATGTGTTAAGTGGGAGTTGACAGGAAGTTATTTTTTCCAAGAGACATACATAAAATTAAGCATTTATCGTATTTTCTTTAGCTTTGTGTCAGTATTAAATGGTGAAAACCCAAAATATGGCTATTCCGACGGCTCTAATAAGCAACAAGTATTTTTAATATTAATCTCCTATGCTGTCGGCAGAGTACTTTTTTATTTTACAAAAAACCGGAAATATGCTAGAATGAAATGCTTTCGAGCGAAGCTCTTTATAACAGTTCAAAACAGCACGTACTATATTAATTAATGGTGGATTTAATAAAATTAAATGCTTGTGTGTAAGGATAGTAATATATAAGGACTCTCTTTAATGGAGTCGTCTTGGGACTAACGATAGCATTTCATTTTCAATTTCTCAAATACTCCTAGAAATTATGGGATAATACGTGCAATGAAAGAAAAGCATAATAATAAAACTTTTGGTCATATTTTCTTTGCATAATGAAGTTGCACAGTTCAAAATATTTTTGTTGATTAAATGATTTGACAATCCAATGATTCCCCTGACTGAACAACATGCATAATTGATAGTACATATTACGGTGTTGTAAGAAAAGACTGTCCACGGAACGCCTTAAATTCGCAATACACAATTAGGAAAGATAATTAACAAATATTTTTACAAATTTTATTCCATCTGTAATTTTACGTGAGTACACATCGATCAATACATAATTTTCGAATCAATCACACCCGAATCCTACGACTGCCAAACTACCAACTGTACGGTGAAAAAATAAATTACTCAACTACATATGAAAAACCCCAAATCCTTTATAACCACTTAAAAAATCTTTTGTTTGCTTAATCATCAGCCAAAATTTATGTTTATCCTCAAATGTTTTCAAAATTAGCGTTCTTCTATTAATCTTAAAAAAACCTGCCAATCCTGATCATTTCTCTACGTCCTTGCCTGATGTAAGATTTTTCCTTGGTGTGGTCGATTTTTCCAATAACTTGGTGGGATATTGCGTTTGGAATCCCAACGGATTCCTTCGGTCCGATGGGACGGCGTATTGGGCGTGGAGACAAATAATCAAAGGTGTCCTCTCATGTGATTATGTAGCTAAAAATTGAAATTCAATTTTCGCAAAAATTGTTTGAACATGTTTACGATAAAAGTCAGCCCCAGTGATGCTACAGGTATAACACATACCATCTGCTTACGTGTAACCAATGAAAATACCATTCATTTGAGATGCAAAAGTTATTTTTTTATTCCCAAAAGCTAGCTATGCGTTTAGCTGGACAAATAAAGGTATAAAATATGTATAACTCCCATATGATAGAGGGAGAAACTACATTTAATTGGTCGAGTCTTGATTGAAATTTGATTGTTTTCAGTCTCGAAGGGTTCATTTTTACCTCTTCCAATATAATAAAATTTGAGAAATCATTAGGAAATAATGCAGAAAGCATAGCCTATCCCCTAAAATGGCAATATTTGAGCCAATATGTATATATGTATGCATGTGAAATGACACAGACGATTGAATCTGTATTTTAAATTTGCCCATTAAGCTTCGAATCTCTAAATTAGAAATCAAAGGAAATAAAACATAAAACCTTTCGAGGAATAACAAAAATTTCCAATTAAAACTTTAGACCTACGGCGGAGAATAATTAATACAATTTGAATTTTACGAGAGAGAATACATATGAGGTTTTAATTCCATTTTTTAAGTTCTTATTTCTCTGAGACAATACAGGTTTGACGTCCAGGTGGGCACTATTCTGAAAGTAGTTTACACTCGACAAACCTGCTATAGTGTATAAGCTAATTATTCAGATAACCTGAAGTTTTTGTAATTTGGTTAAACAGTCATTACACGGGCAAGCCGTCACCATTGCCTCGCTCGATTAAAATTTTTGACGTGACTTGACTAGACGGCTTTGGTACGAGCAACATTACCCACAGCAGGGGGTGTTATGAGGGCATTTGTCCGCCCTCACGCTAACGAGAGGGAAACCCCATCACGGCGTTAGCCTACCCTGAGCAGGAGGCGCCAAGGGATTGGAAACAAGAGTGCCCTCCGATGGATCGCCTATTGTGTTTCAGCTGCTCTCCTTTAAATACCCACGCCGAGGGTTACTAATGCTCCGAAAATGAAGGAAAAACTCTCACGAGGACCAGTACGAGTAATCTTCGACGATGGACGAGAGATAGTGAAACCAATTACTGAACGACTCTTCGCTTGACGCTGCACATTTTTTTCACCAAACGATCTGACGCCCTTTCGCGACGACGGTTTATAAGCTTCTTCTCTCATAAACTCGTCCTCCACATTCGTCTCCTTCCCATCCCGATAGGAGGGGCGTACCAGATGGACGCGACAGTAAATTGAGGGCATTAATGGAAGAATACGGAGCGCTTCTCCACCGAATATATTCGTGAACAAAACAATGAGATTTCATGGATGTCATTTTTATTACAAATAATTTACAGGTGGCTGTGAGAAGAAGAAATCCCGTTAGATGGCCTGTCGTAAAAGAAACTCGGAAGAAACCCTCATTTTCATGTCTTAATAAATGTGTCTTGCTTCATTTGAAAAATTCACGTGTCTAAGAGGGAACATTCGAATTATAATTGGCGCACATAATGGCAAATCTGGACATATATTTGAAGGTAGATGTTACCGTTTGCAAAAAATCAACGATTCACGAGCATCAAAACGAAATTTCCACCGCTCGCTTCGCATAAATTGCCAAACACACGACGTATAAAGTGGTAAACTATTTTTTTTTTACTGTTACGTTTTCAAATAAAACCCATGGCTTAAGCAGAGATGCGAAAAATTTTGCGATAAAAAGAGTTGGAAAACTGCTCCTTTCTTTAAGGAAACTTTTATGAGACTTCGTACCTAACCTTCGTCTTCCTCCCCTGAAATGGGTTTTTCCAGTTAAGTTGAGTGGAGAAAATATTTAGAGGGCAAATAACATAAAGCTCCTACTCCGTTGAAATTCAATCAACAAGAACGTTGCATAAAACATTAGGAATTGCAGAAATAAATACCTAACAGTAAAACTTTTGTTACGTACAAAAGTAACAATTACTCAAAAGAAACGAGGATTTTACGCTATGTACCCAGAGGCTGAAAACAAGGAAATAATTCGTCAAGACTTTCGTGTGGAGCATGGCCCTCAATAGTTCCGAGACTTGGAACATTGGAAAAGTGGACCAGCGAAGAATAGATACCTTTGAAACATGGCGCTGGAGGAGAATGATGAAGATTAAATGGACAGACAAAGTAAGGAATGAGGAAGTATATGGAAGAGCAGAAGAGGATAGCACCATATGGAGTACTCTACGGCAAAGAAGAACTAGATGGATTGGACATACATTGAAGCACAATGGATTGATTAGGAATATAATAGAAGGAAAAATAGAAGGGAAGATTCCACGAGGAAGACTAAGAGACATGTACATAGGACGAATTAAGAAAGACGTAAAACAGAGAGGTAATCAAGGATTGAGGTCATTGACATTAAATAGAGTTGAATGGAGGAGCAAACCAATCCTAGGATTGAAATACTGATGATGATGACTCAGAATCTCCACTAGCTCTCCTATCAAATGCGAAAGTGTATGCACATCGAATTTTCCAAAGAGTTGGGAAACATTTGAATGAATCACTCTTTGACGAGATTTTCAACTGCTGTGTGGTCATCACACATTTCAAACATTCTGGTAACTTCCGGTGAGCTAGTGAAAAAGTTCCTATAATGAAAGCAGGGTCTTCTATGGGTTGGTCATGTTGAGAAAATTGATGATTGTCAAATCAACAGCAGCTATATGAGAAAAGAGAAACTGGGAATGAAGGGGAAGCCGGAGAAATGCATGGATGAGTGTGATCGGAGAGATTCTTAAGACGAGGTCTATCTGTCATTTAAAGTCGCTAGAAGTCTCAGGAATAAAAGAGTATACCCGAAGTAATGAATGATGATAATGACAGAAACAAAGAATTGTGTCATCATAGAAAATTATGAAATAAATTATTTTAAAATATTACTTACCACTCAAGGATTTAATAATAATTTAAGAGCATAACAATTCTCCCATGACTTCCCAAAAGAGGATAGCCTTTGAGGTATCTTTCAAAATTGCGGTAGTAATAACAATACGTGCAGTAATTTACCAAACTGGTTGAACAAGTTTTGGGAGTGTTCACTCAATTACCCATGCCTTCAACTTTCAAGTAATAAGATTAATGCAGGAGGATACATTTCACAGCCGAGTTGCACATATCATACAAATGTTCTTCGAGTGTATTACGATATCACGCAATCAAGTTTTTCGTGTTTACAAAAGGCTGTATGTCCAATGAGAAACCAAAATTATTTCGGATCAATAAAATATTATCAAAGGAAGGAGAAAATATCTTAGGAATATCCCAAAATTCATACATTAAATACCCTTACAGAATTTCCACATGCATAATAGGTTTAGACATTTTAAAAGGTGTAATCATGAACGTTTTCATACGTATTATTATTTAAATAGAAAATAGCCTCATAATGGAAGAACAACTTGCAATTTGTCAACGAGTCTCGTAAAATTTCATGAAAAGAAGAAACACAAATCATTTTTAACACGTTTCGGTGAACTGGTTAAAAACAGCATTTAAATACAAGCGGCAACAAGCCAGCTGACCAAATACCAGTCGTAATTGGTTTTTAATGAACACTCAGGGACATGTCAATGCTTCAGCACCGTCATTATGATAGAATTCGAAAGAACGATGTACATATCACAATTGCGGCTATACCCATTAAAGCGATTATCCGTGATCAAATTGTGTTTTGGAGATGATAATGACCTTTACAACGAAGGGAAAAGCAGAAAATAAATATTTTTTATTTCCTTCGGAGGAGGAGGTCATATGAATAATGTTTCCGCTAGTCCAGCGGTGAATGAGATCATATAAACTCCCTCGGTCTAAGATGTGAGCGAGAATACTCTGTCTTTCTGAAAGTCTTAGTTTGACTTGCCCACATGTCGATTGAATACATGTCCCTCGTAATTACTCTAATGACTTGCAACAGGTTCTTATATACGTAACGACGTTTAACAAGTCTTGAGGATCTTCTTTGACCTTCATCTAATTCAAGATGATCCTTTTCTCCGACGCATCTTGCCGCTTACTTTGTCTAGATAGTTACCACCATCTTAAATCGGAATGATTCTGAAAGGGCCATTCATATGTTCGTCCAATGCGTATTCACCATGCAAGACTGGGGGCAAGAACGATACTTAAGGTACTTGACGTGTTCCGAGTTGCCTTTATCATTTGACCCCATACATTTTGATGAAAGAAGACACTTTGCTTTTTCACATAGATTTTCTTTTGTTACGACCTAGGTTTCGCTACAACGCAACATCCTTCAGGTTGAAGATGTTACGCTGTAACGAAACCTAGGTCGTCATAAAAGAAATACTATATGGAGAAGCAAAGTGTCGTATTTCACCATTAAAGAGTTCCACCACGTTACGTCTGAAACTGTGTACCATATATTAAATACTTGCTATCGTTTCTTCAATTTTTCTTCTTCAAAATACCTTTACAATAAATTTTTTAAACTTTGATTTTAAATCCACCTTTACAATTGTCGACAAAATTTCTTTGAAACTACGTAAATTCACGAAGAAGTACTCGGTTGAATGCAGTTTTAGGATCATTATGAACATTGTTAAAATCAGAGTAATCGTTAATCAAGTGAATACAATCAAATAATATGAATTAATTAGGTACATGGGCTGACAAGAAGAATATGGAATATCAAAGCGCCCATCAGCTGCGACGATAAATGAAGAGGAAAAAGATCATCCATTAAGCGTTTAGAATTCGCTAAACTTCTTAAGATAAAATAAGTATTGTATTACGAAATCTTTAAGTCACGATCATTATCAACTCATATGAGAGGGTCCGTTTACAACAGCTGTCAAAGTGATCCTAATCCCAGTCAATCTCTTCAGTCCATTGAAACAATGCGCGGATGTCTTCCATCACTTACTAATTTTAATGCATTCCTCTGTAAACTGTCCCTTTCATGAATATTTCCAATATGATTTTCGGGGTGCCATGATTGTGAACTTCAGGTTATGAACAATTAGTTTCGTTCTTCTCTCCATTGTCTTCCTTAAAACTTGGCAGATATTCTAGTCAATTCGATTACGTCGAAAGGTTCACCCTCCCAAGGGGGCGGCGTGGAGGCTGAATTCCACTTTTACCACATGCGACATTTACCAACCAGTGGCCACTTTCCCAAGAAATAAATGGTGCACGCGTAAAAAACGGCAGTGGATACCATTTTAATTACTCTTTTTCGAAATACCTTCATAAAACCGATCGAAAATAGCTGTTAATTAGCTCGCACCGTGAGAGCAAGAGTGGCGGGTTGGAATGTCTAGATGATGAAAGACGACGTGTCCTTTTGGAATGAGCATCGAAGACTGATCGCAATTCATTGCAGATGTAGATATGCACCGACAGAGATTCTGCGATATGTTAAAATATAAAGTGAGTTCTTTATTATCTTATTGTGACGAGAAAAGGACACCCTCAAAGGTTAATCCTCCGGACCAATAATTTTTCTTAACATCAGTCGTCTGCTGTTATGAGCAGCCTGAAATAATTCGCTTCGCAAAAATTCAATTCAAGTGGGAGCATCAACATCCCATGATGATGGCCAAAATTCAGTTTAAAAGTCGGCAAACATTGAGACAAGATAAACCGAACTACTATTCTTGAGGCTAATCCAAACATTTGAAGAGAGCCTGAAGCCAGGCGAAGAAGGGGAATGGAAACGGGTTGGGGAAGGGAGGCACTCTCTAAAAACAAAGGTATGACTGGTCAATAAATATTTTTCCCGCGGCATCTGATAAAGATGCTGCATCATGGTCACATTTACGTACTGTATTCACGAGTGCTCCCTCTTTATTTTCGAATTGCACTACTAACGTATCCGCATTTTCAGATGTCTTTCAATGTACCGAGATGATTTTAAGAAGTTTCTCGTCTCCTCGTTCGTAGCAACGTGATGGGTACTTCACGGAGTCATCCATCGAACAAAAACTTGATTTTCGTTCGATTGATGAAAATCATGGATTCATTCGATGCCTTCCTAAATCAATCCTTAGTGTTCAAGCATTCAAATGCATCAATTCCTCGAATCAAGAAACTCTCACTCAATGATGGCTCAAAATATGAACCGGACAGGAAAAATTTCATCTGAATGAGTTTTTACAGATTTGACCTCTGCATGTATTGTAATATGCATTCATGAGGTGCTATACATTTTTATGAAAAAGTTATCATCATCATGGATTCAAGGATTGATTCGAAGTTGCTATCAAAGATATCCTGCTGCCAATTAATGCTTTCATTCAAACAGTACACGAAACCTAATGATTATAAATCGCAAGTGCTGAAGATGCTGGCACAAATGGTGAGCTACGCTTTAATAATGGCAAGAGTAATAAGAAATATTATGACCATCCAAAATTGACTCGATTAAATCGTCGGGCAGCATCGCTTAACCTGAAGGCAAGATAAAACACCGATATGTAAAAATGAGCGAGGTATCTGTCCAACTAAATTCGCGGAACAAAAGGACCGCAGTTGCTCGGATACCTGACTCTTAAAGACTTCAATCCCCATGTTGAACACAGAAATGAACTTCCCGATGCGATTTGTATTCATGAAATTTTTTATATTTTACATTCAATTATTTTTCTGAGGACATACAGAAAATCTTTGCTCTATCGGCCATAATTACCTTCTTTTCACTAAGACTATAGCCATAAATTTAACCTAATAGAAGTTGCTACCTTCATTTAACACAAAACTAACTAACTAGTGGCATATCAGTATCAAAATATTACTAAAAAGTTCAAATGTAAGAAAGCATTTTTAAACTGTGTAATTTTAAGTAACACTTACGGTGGTGAATCATAATCGTGATGGAGTAGTAGAGCAAAAGTTTAAATATTCAGAATAATATTTTCAGCCACTAAAATCCGGGGTGAGAAAGGGGAAATATGCGCTCGCAATCTGAAAGACATGGGAATAAATTGGAAATTCAGGGCAGGCTATATTATTTCACTCGTTTAAAATGAGAGAAAAAAATTGAGTCGTGGACTAAAACGCACCTGAAGCATTCAACCTTTTTTTATTCTTATAACCATTTATTTTATTCGTATCAAAAAGTGCTTTTAATTTTCCAAGGATTTCCTCATCTTTTCCTGTGTGGTCACAATGTCAATGCCCACATTTGTGTGGATAATACTGACATTGAAGTTCTTATTTTATCTTACACTGGAGCTCTTAAGCTGCACCGCATATCTGCTCGGAATTAATTATTTTAAACCGTAGGCCAAGTGAGAAACTATGAATCTAAATTTCCAATTTTGAAATGAAAAATAGCTAACGTAAGCCACCATCATCCAAATAACTCGTTAAACATACTTTCCAACTGGTACTAAATTCCAACAGCGAGAAAAAAATCAACACCAAAACCCACTCTCTGGAAGGCCAGTCGGGAAGCTATTGAGGCATTTCAAATGTCTTCCACAAAGTTCGTATAGGAATCAAACAATTAGGAAATCAAAATGGTATACTCCATTATATTCAGCATCAGTGGCTTTCTTTTCCAGTCAGACAGCTGGTATTAAAATCGATTAAAAATTATAACTTAACTCCTACACAAACCAGAGATCGTAAGCTAAATGATATCTTCAATAATCGATACTAAATGGCGCCATTTAATAATAATAACCTCTTTCGAATACACTTAAGCTAACAATGGCTATTTATATCTTAAAATAGTCGCCCTATGGAGAAATATAACCAAAAGAGTTTTATGTGGGCATTAACTTTTAACAGGCAGAACTTCAAAAGCAATTCGAGATTTTGTTAATTATAGTTTATTACTAGTGCGTCATTCCCGCGCCATCGGCTCTCTATATTTGCCGGTCACTAATGAACAGGCTCTCGATTACCACAGCATTATCCTAGCTGAAATAGTGCATGGGAATATTTTTATTTGGTCACGGAGAGTTCAGTAACAGCCTGGTCCCCACAATCAGAGTTAACAATCCATTGAATTAATCTACTTCCGTATGTTGTGAAGAGCGGTCATTCTTTCTCTCGACATTAAGTTTCTCAAAAATTAATTGCAAGACATTACTTATGGCATTAACTACAAATGTTTGTAGTCATCATGAGAGGGTGTTCGTGTGCTAAGCCCCACGAACTGTGGTCAAGCGTGATTTTCTTACTCTCTGAGCTACTATTCTTCAAACCCGAAGCTAACACCAAGGCACGATTGTTCTTCTTTCCCAAGAGGAAACTTTAGCATTTGTATGACAATCATCTGCTTTACAGTTTACCATCGGTCCTTCCACACACTGCTCTTGAACAAAATTAAGGCATTTTCCGTGTAACCTAAAACATTTTGCACGCATAATGTCTAAAGCTTTTCCTGATTGGGTGGGACGTACAAATGCACATGGATAGCCCCTTATACTCTTCAACTACTGAATATTTCCACACAAGTCCAATTTTTCAAACGTTTTCTTCTATCATGGGTGTCTTATTTCCTGTTTTTCATTTCCTTGTGATCCCTAATGCAATGCATTTATTTTTGTTCAGATTTTAGTTTCATCATTAATACAAATCAACCAGTCGTGGGTTGTAATTATATAATTGACTAAGCATTTATTTACCGTTGGCTTTACTCCTTTTTTCTAATTTTTCTTCATAATTACCATATTAGGTTTTCGATTTAATGATCTGAATCCAACCTAAGTAATAAAGACATTGTCGGCTTAGCAAGTAATTCCCGCTCTAATGATTCCTCTTTTTAATTGACACAGCAGCGGTCAAAACAGAGGTCGCCCCAAAAGACGCCGAGGGTGGCGGCGGAAAATCGCGGCGTCCGAGGTCACTGAGGATGCGGAAGACAGCACCTCCGTCTCGCAGGAGCACTTATCATCCCAGGCCTCCCCCGAATGGGGAAAGTTCCACACGTGGAGGTGCATCCTATCTCTCGGCCTCTTCGTGGTCCACTTGTCGGAGACCGCTGAGGCCCTGTTCCCCCGGGGAAGCCCGGTGTTCCTGGCCGCCCCCTTGGCCTCCTTCTTTGCCCTAGTAATGGCGACGGCTCTGAGACTCTCGAGATCTTTCCGCCTTCGACCGAGTCTCTTGACCTACGCTCTCCTCCTCATCTGGGCGGTTTTAGGAGCCGCGGGGAGGGTGCCGAGGGCCACGACGGGGCCGGGGGGCCACGAGGTCCGGTTCCGTTCCAGGGCAGCCACCGCAGCTACGATTCTGTATGCCTCTCACTTCTTAACGGACATGATCGATATCTGCTCACAGGTAAGACATATTTCTTTTATGAACCGTTCACTTTCCCTTGTGTCATCAGTTGTGAGGAACTTTTTCTTTCTTCCTGACTGCTAAATTGAAACCGAACACCAATGGATTGACGTAACACGGAACCAGGAGGCTGGATGTTGAGTGAGAGAGATAGGTATTAATCGACCATCAATCGTGCCAAGAACACCTACGTGTGGTGACCAAATACGGGATGGAAGGGTTGTTGACGGCGAACTCTCGAAACAAGAAAAGTAGATTTATAAACGAATCGATTAAAAACGAGAAAAATGGAGGGGTATTTTTGAGGGCCAAAAGCGCAATGATTAATGTTATTTGCGACCGACATCCATTTCATATTTTTTTAAATTTCTCCGTGATTGGTCGTTTCATGAACTGCGATCAAGACATAAGTTTAATACTCCCAGCTATAAGCATTTCTAAAGGCGCCTTCTGACCATTTCAAATTTCACAAAGGGCCCGGCGGGAGAAAACAAGGTTGTAGGACAACCCTTGGAGAGATGGACGTTGCCTGACAGATTTGGAACACGAGTTGTACGCGGAGTAAAATTGGGAGCATAGGAAGGAAATTGGGAACATTTGCGCGAAGATAAATTCATTCCAAAGCTAATAAAACCGCAAGTGCAATAAGGAATAATTAAAGCCTTCTTTCTTCCTCCTGGTTTGTATTGGCGTCATCATATCGGTCCTCTCGGACTGAGGTTTCGATTCCACCACAAACTCTGGCTCATAAGAATACTGCCTAACAACGCGAACGCGTAACTAGCAAAACGCGCTACATTTTAAAGGCAAGGCCAGAAAACACATAAATTTCGAGCATATTAAATAAAAGTAAACCATGGAGAAATTTCGTGGGAATCAGAATCCTGCTACCAGTTCGTTGCGACTGGCCCTTTTTTATCGTGGTTGTTCGCGAAAACATGGAAACTGAGGTATTTAATACTTACAAAGTATTGCTAAATAATAGCTTTTTGCTTTCCATAGGTTCACCATGCGCTTTGTTTTATTACCGTTTTCGAATGAATGATATTCAATTTTAAATGACAGAACAGGATTTCTCGTTTGGCATCATATATTAAAAGATCACTTGACCAAAAGGCCGTCATATTGGTGATTATTTTATATCCATAACTTAGGTTATTTCTATGGCTCTAAAGTAAATAGTTCTTTCTAATATGAATTAGTTATCTCCATGGAAACTTAACCAAAAAGTAACGTGTAACAGAAACCATGATTCCCGTTATCCCCATTTCCTCAGCACCACCGTAGCTCGTTGATTACTCTCCACGGTTCTCTTCAAGTGGCGATGAAATATAATTACTTTTAATATCACATTTTAAGCAATTTCAATCGGATTGATCCAGGTCACCAAAAACCGGTCGGGTCATTTGGCGCTGAAGGTGAAATACCACGAGTATAATCTTAAGGTATGAAACGTTTTAATCGTAAATGCTCACCCGAGTATGTAGATGAGCCGTTAGACATAATTTCCATGGAAGAATCGCAGTTCGTGACTCATTGAGCGATTACAGTCAGTATTAAAGTTTTTAAGAGTGTACGTAAGGCGTGATTTTGAAAATTCATAATTCAATATTCGAAATCCGCGAAATCGAGTGCTTCCTTGCCGCTGGCGCCGTTTGACATCTCATCTCGAAAACGATTTGCCCTGGGCCGTTCCGATGAAATTTCCAATTTCCACGGGACCTCTACTGTGACATACCCTCAGTGTCAAGAATAATATTTCAATAATAATTTTGCGATAACCAGCATGCGGCTGAATGGGTAAGATTTAAGAGCATTTCGTCAGCCTGACCTTGAATAAGTAACAATGCATACAAAACTTATCCCAGCAATAAAATACAACTGACGGACATTGTAAAAAGTCTATTTTTTTCCTGAGAAAAACCTTAATGTAACCGATACATTTTCTCCAAGGACGGTTTCTGAAATTTAGGTATAAATTCCACCAGTGTTCCCTTTGATTACATTGAGGAAAAAGGGAAAGTTGTTGGCCTATTGTAACTTAGCTGCCCTTAAATCTTTTGAAACTAATGTCCGAACTGTTGAGAAATAAAATGAGCATAAAGTTTATGACACCGGGCGAGGAACAGTGCCTGTGGAACGGAGGGAAAATTAAAATGCGTTTATCACGCGATAAAACTTAGGAAAGAATGCTAAACGTATTCGCTGAAATACTCTTCTTAAGACGCACAAAAGCTAACGTATCTCACGTTCCTCTTCACCAACACTTATTGAGTCACTTCGAAATCAAATTTCCGCGAATTCTATCGCGGACATCTTGAATAAACCCAGAATCAAGCGGCACATGAAATAAATCTTAAAATAATGACAATAGGCCGAATAGGTCATAAAAAACAGTAATGTGGAAAAAAAGGATACACACATGAATTACTTGGTCCAATAAACTTCAATACGACATGTTACTTCTAACATTTTCATTCACAGAAAAAAATTCGGTAATCACCAAAAAAATCAAAGGAAACGATATCTTCAGGAATAATAGTTGCTTACACAAATTCCAATGAAGTGCACATCGAGATTAAATTCGAATCCTGTTGATAGAAGAAGTAAGGTATACTACTAATTATAACTTTAGCAATGTATGCCCGCTTTATTTTAAAGTAAATTAACTACTATTGGAAAAACTCAAAACGAAACATTAATCGCGGCGTTATCAACTATGGTTAAAAAAGTTGACATTCACTCAATGTAACAAAAATAATTGAGCTTCTACTAAGTTATGATAACTTAGGTAAACGCGTTTCCCACTTCATTCCTATCATCTTTTAGGAAGCCCAACGATGGAATTGTTTTGACCTGAGAGGAATCCATTAGTCTATATTAAAGCTTAGACTGATGCAGGAGCAGAAAGGGTAAGCATGTCTTTTCCAAAGTTGTCAGTTCGGGCTTAATCACTTTAATTTTTTACAATGGATTCCCATCGTATTTCCCAATTTTAATGTGAGATAAAATTGTGTGGTCTCCTGTTAAATCAACCCTATCGATTTCATATCAGAGGGGGTAGGAAGTACTTTTGATGGTACAAGTGACATTGAGAGACCACAAAAATATGTGGTACAGAGGGTAAAAAAGCAAGAGTTTACAAGAGTTGAGAGAAAACGCTACGAAGAGTCGTTAAAGAAAACTAATTCGGAACGTTCGGATATGGATGACGCAACTGGGGCCGAGACAAAATTCGGTGAGCCCACCTGAAACACCTGGCGACCCTACCCGCCCCACACACACACAGGCATCCCCCCAGGAGGCGAGACGGCGGTGGGCATACATACTTCTCCCGTCCGACGGCAGTTACGCCACCACGGTAGGACGGTTAGTGCTGTGGAAACAGAAAGCGTCCAGGGATTAAAAGGAATCGAAGGAGAAGGGAAAACAGGGGACCTCAATTCCGTGACTTGCGATCGATTTGAGCATCAAGTGAAACGGAGTCACTCATTGTTGTCATGCTTCTATTTCGCAAACATTGATCTGATCTTTGAGCCAAAGCATAAATGCAAAATTTGACATCGAGACGAAATGTCAATGGGATCGGATGCCTCGAATATTTAAGGATCACAGTTAAAGGTAAAGTCTAAAGAGAGTGTGTAATTCGTAGGATTCCTTGAGCCACTTTTTCAAATATTTATTCGGTTAACAAATATTTTTGGGTCAATTTGAAAGGAAACAAATATTTTTGCGTAATTGAAATGAAATGCATAACACATCATGCACTACTTGTTCTGAAATTCGATAGATTAAAAATAAATTACAATAAAGTATATTACTCTGCCGAATGATTGAATAGTTAGGCGGGGTTTACAGAATGAAACCACGTGCAGCAGAGAAAACATTCTAGAAGAACCAACCCCGAAAGCCGAGCCTTCGCATTGCAGTCAATTACGACTGTACTCAGTTCAATAGTTTCAGCCTCAACTTTTGGAAGTTCATTTTAATAAATGAAAAAGAAACACTTTGTTCCAATCCACCACTTTAAAGTGGTGGATTGGAACAAAGTGTTTCTTTTTCATTTATTACGACTGTACTCGTTCAAAACTCACTTCCACAAACTGGAATACTTCACCGAGAGCGAGGTTAAGTTTAAAGGTCAGTCTCTCCTAACCTTTAATTGTCAAGTTGACCAACCCTGCATAATGGATAACTCAGAGACTCTAACGGCAACTAACCCAAAAGAGACAAACATAAACTACACGAGTGAACGACGAAACTTACTTAGGAAGGAAATGAGCTCAATTCGTTCTGATTCACCTCGAAATGATTATGACGGAACCCGTTGTCTTCATGCCTTCAGAAAATGCATCTATCCTGTTTAACTTTGAATGGGAACTGCGTTCTGGAATAGCCTGAAAGCACTGCCGCCTAAATCATCCGGAAACGGCCTGTAGTTAGTGAAAGTAGTAAAAAGGCTACTTCCCACCGAATGTCTCTATTAGCCCAATACTTCTTCATTGCAGTAGATAAAGTTTAGCATAACTTGGATTCGGTTATTGTAGAAATAATATTAACGGTCCAGGAATAAAAATGATTGTCTGTCGAACTAAAGCATATCTGTTCTTTTTTAATTATTTTTAAACATGTCTTCAAAATTCCAACAATAGTTTTTGCATCCAAAAAGCGATAATCACATACACACACATATACACATAATATATATATATATATATATATATATATATATATATATATATATATATATATATATATATATAATGGGATGGCACAATATAACACAAATAGAACAGCAAAATTTAAAAGGACACTCACACGGTGAATTGTTCGAGCTTTCGGCCCTCTCAGAGGCCTTCTTCAAGTGAAACTCTCTATATATATATATATATAAAACCATAAACACAGTAATCAACCCGAAGGTCGGTTTAGTAGGTGATGGTAGAGATCACTCAGTACTAAGCCCTATACGGCGTGTGAAAATTCACACATCAGGGTAGGGGGGCCAGTTCCTTTCCCTGTGCCGGTTATGGTTTCCCAGGAAGACCTGGTACCCGAAAAATCACATAGCTTGGGTAGAGCTGCAGGTGCCCAGAGTGCCTTGCCCGGGAATCGAACCCGGGACCCTCCGGTCAGCAGTCCAACGCTCTACCCACTGGACTACCGCGACCCACCATATATATATATATATATATATATATATACATATATATATATATATATATATATATATGCATATATATACATATATATATGCATTCATATATATATATATAGTCAAAGATCCGTGGTTCGAGTCCCGGTCAAGGAAACGTTTTTACGCTTGTGTGTGCGTGTGTGTGCGCGCGTGCGTGCGTGTTTGTGTGTGTTTGTGTGTGTATATATGTATGAATATGTATACATCTTTTTAAAGCATTAAACATGTGCAACATAACTTACATATTAGAAGACCCATAGGATCACGGGCGCTCGTTTGAGGACCACAGACCAGAGAAAGGCTTTGGGCAATCCCTGAAATTTTTTTTCTCGTCGCCAAAGACTTTTGATGCCCTACCACTATTTCACAAGGAGTTGTATATTTGTGATCCTGGCTCCTCCCTCAAAAACATTTAGCGCTTTATTTTAGCAGAGAGCCGTCGCTGAGGCTTACTGGCATGGACTGTTAGACACACTAGATGAATTTCTGAAGAGTTGCCCGGATTAAGTTCTCCGCAACGGACTTCAAGCAGTCTCCATGTTCAAACAGGGCATGGAATAATTAAAAAATCTCGCCAAATATTGAGGACATAAACCACCATTTTACATGACAAGCAGTGACTTGCATGCGCTTAAGCTAATGTACTGAGTAGTGCACTTAATAAAAATTGGTTTCCGTTGCTAAGTACATGTATGTTTGTGTCCGTCTGCCCTAAATCTCGTGGACCGATAATGGTAGAGATAAAAAATAACTTTTCTCCTAAAGAGTCTTGAAGTTAACATCCAGTGGATATGGTTTTGCAATTTTTGGAAGTTCTATGGTCTAAAATGAAGCGTGGTACCTCGAAAATAACGAATTTGTCACGCGTCATGAAAGATAACTGATTTCGCTGCAAGTCAGCACTACAATCATTTACAACAAATTCATACAATTTTGGCTTTTTAAGTATTTGGCTCTCGATGATCATAATACTGAATTATTTTAACAAGATATTGGAATAAAATAATGATATTTTGCTGAACTAGTGCTGATTGAAACAGTGCTTTCCAGACCTTTTCTAGTAGTGGAAACTCCAGCTTGGCAATTATCTTTTGCCTGTTTCATTTCCTGAAATACTAAATAAAATTTCTCTGAGAAGTTAAATATTTTATAATTATTATGCGCCTTGCCGACTTTTAATAATTTTGTACATGTTAGAAGCGTTACGGCACCACGGAGATGACATTAGGGTGCCCTGGGTCTTTACAACACATTGTTTGAATTTATTTCATATGAATCAGTGAGCCTCTGTAAGACGTTATTTAGCATTTAGGTATCTCTGAAATGTACGTATTTCTTAGCAAATGTACAAAAGTGCTCATTCCGGTATGATTTTAGTCAGATTTACTTCATTTAAAATTACAGTTGCACGCATGCATACCAAATTCGTTGAAAATTTCCCAAAGATTCGTTGAAATGTTCCCAAAATCATCATCGCCTGCTTATCAGTGGAAATTCAGAAAGATCGCCTTCCTTTCCCATCCAATCGCCATGAGGTTCATCCTTCATAGAAATAATAAAGTTACGCACTCATAATTTGCAGTGGATCCCGGTAAAATTCAACGTATTTCTACGTATTCATTCTGCTATCGTGCCCTTCACGAGTGCTCTGGGGCCGAGCGTGAGATGTGAGAGAGAAATTGAAACTCACATATTTTCAGAGGAAGCGTGAGCGGCGGAGAGGTGATGGAATATGCATTCACGGCCCAATCCACCTCCCTCATCCCATTCCCGTAACTAGGTTACACTCGAATGAGACGGTCGGCAAGTGAGCGTGTGTGAAGAGTGGGATGATCAACCGAACTCCGTGGGCGAAATTAATGTCGGCCGTGCGTGTGACGGAGGGTAGGCTGGGTAAGGGGTTGATTATGTTTGCAGCAGCGGCACATGGGGAGCGCATCGGCTTTCCGGGGGCGAGGGGCGGACCGTTCTTGCTCTTATCTTTATCATTATTATTCCTCCGGATGAGCGAGAGAGCGTGAGGGTTTATTTTCGCCAGAGGGGGAAATTTCGCGAGAAAATATTTGCCCTGGGTGATGAGTGTCGCTCCCCGCCGGGTCCCCCCCCCCCCGATCGGTTGGTGATAGAATTTGGGAGACTCACTTTTGGTAGCGTCTACCGTGCCAATGGTGTTCAGATTAAAAAGTCCTCTTTTACGAAGGATTAACCAGGTTTGAAAGGTCCGTCGCCAACAGAGGTCTACAGAATCTAATTAAATGTAACCTTGAAAACAAGTGAAATTAATACGAAAAATTAACTGATTTGTTACGCGAATTTGGGCATTTGCGAAAATGATATTCATACCTAGAATAATTAGATCATATTTTTGTTAATTTAAATAATTTAAATTACGACCTTTTAATTTTTGACCTTGAGGCTTTGTATTTTATCAGCAAAAGGTGGTAATTGAATATATATCAACAAATCTTTTAAAAAATACAACTGTTTGAAGAAAGGTTTTGAAAAAAATGAGGTTACGTACACGTTAACTAGGAAACCTCAAGAATACGTACATTTTTAACGATATATTTTAAGTTGATATTAATGTAAATAACATAAAAATCAACCTTTATCAAGACCAAATGCAAATGGGAGGATAGCGATGAAAGTTCCACTTTGCAATTTCCATATTTTCTGGAAATTATTTGGCTGGAAAAAAAAAATTGGGAAACCTGAAGATCAGTGCAAGAGCCCCTAAATACTGTGTTCACAAGGTAATTGAAAGAAATGTTTGATGCCCCTCGAAGTAAAACCTCACAATACTTCATTAACTAAAGTGCTGCTAGTAAATGCTCTCTCTATCTTGTTACCTCTCTTAATCATCAAGGCACAATGCCCTTAGTATTTCGTTACTTATCCTGCAGAGAAGGCATGTTTGCCTTATTTATTAGTGTTTTTGCTCATCAGCAGTTATCGTTTTTACTGAAAATTTCATCCTCACTGTTATATCCTCTGTGCTCTTCTTGGAGCGCGGGATTTATATAGCATGGCAGCTGAAGCTTTACTATCGACGTTTACTTCTCTTCCCATTTAACGCTTTATAGTTTACTTAAACGGGGATGGTTGTTTTGATGCTTTCTAAAACTTATAATATTCTAAAGATCAGGATATAATTAAATCTAAGTCCCTGCCAAACTTACAAAAATTTTACTTTGTTCGAGTTGGAAATTTCTGAATTGGATGCGTCACGAAAACTACGAGATCACTCTCTACATTTTCTGAACCATGGCTTGCTTCGGCTCTCTCTTGAAAGAAATGGACTTTACTACTGGTGAATTTCATAAGGATTAAATATGTCTTAAATTCCTACAGGTGGATGGGGCATAGATTTTGGCCGTAGCTTCCGCTTCGGCGGAGTATTTAGCACACATCATTTAAAAAGCAATCTATTACGCTCTCGTTGAGAAATTTATGAGGTTACACCATTAAAAAGAATGGCTCATGAATATGTTAATGATGACTCTAATAAAAAGTAAGAGCTTGAAGCAATACTGGCCTATGCTAACAATCATTATGGTATGACGGAAGAATTATGACGATGAAATAATGGATTCATTGAAACATGGAAAACCCTTTGAGAAACCTTAATGACATCTACACTTTAGAGAAGTTTTCAAATTATTAAAGTACACTGATTAAGTATACAATTGTGCGAGATTTAGAAAAGACTAAAGCAGATAATGTGGTGTCTGCAATACGTCATCCAATTTCGTTCAATTAAAGAAAGCGTTGCGCGAAATTTTTCCGTTCTTTCTTATCAATAGTGCAGAAGATGAGCAGATTTATTTCAACTTAGGTTACTTATATATTCTTCCTGAATGATTTAGCACCCGGGTAAGGGACAAACACTAATGGATTACAGAAATGATTCCTTAATTTTGTTTTGTTAGCAATTTGTAATCCAAAGATAGCCTATTTTTTCGAGATCTGTCAACAGAATTATGAAAGTAATTTAACAAAGCGAAGTCAAAGCACAAGAGTTAGCAGATGAGATATATTCTTCAGAGATCTATAGCAATGGGAAAATGTACGTACGGTGTCATTAAGATTATCGGGAAGAAACAGGAGGGTAAAGATTTTATGATTGTCATAATTTAATTCATTTGGTGGTAAAATTGCCTGGAAGTAAAAAATGGCACACCGAAAAAAATATAACGATAAAGCGGAGTCACTACTGACGTGTTCCAGTAAAACCGATAAACAGCATCCTCAGCTCTGTAATAGCTTCATAAATCTATTTTCTAGGGTTAGCCCGACTTCGGTTATGGCATTTAAAATTTGCGTCTAGAAGGACCATTGCAATCGAGTGAATCAATTCTACATTGAATACATGGTAGGAGGTCAGTCCTTCATATCGAGAAAAAAAGAACACCATAGAACAGTACATGATTTTATATAACGCCTTAGACTCATGTTTAAGTTTCGTAAACATCTATTACTGTTGTGAATAAAAAGAACATGCGATTTGGACTTGGTTTTATAAAATTAAATTTGCTCAAAAGCTTCAATGAATATTGTTTTAAGTTTGAAAGATAACTTATCAGGATGTATCAGCTATTAGTTACACAACCTATACTCACTGGAAGCTAAGATAGCGAAAAATTCCAAATGGAATAAACTTACGTAATTGATTATTTAGAAATAAGCAGAACTTTAAGAAAAGTCTGGCTTTCTTCCAGATTCACAGACCGCAAAAAGATTTATCCGCGACAGATCTCATACGGGTCAAGGAAATACGTACATACATATATTGATGACTGCCTCTACGATCCGTACGCGGAGAGGAATAACGATGAAGTCGAAAGAGACTGTATTGACTATTACTGCTAAATAACTCCCCAGTCAGGTTAATCATTAAAATATATTCAAAAGATCAACATATAAAGATACCAGTTCAATTATTATGGCGGGAAAGCATAAAACAGAGGCCATTATTGAAGACAATTCCTTTAAGTGCGTCTTACACATTCAATGAGATTAATTAGGAAATGGTTTCGTTCTCACTAATAAGACTGATTGCATTAATACAAATAATAGTTAAGTTATGGAACAAGCTACATGGACAAAAAAGGCAATCATTTATTACAGGGTCAGGGCTGGATTTCAAGAGCGTTCACTTTCTCTTATTAACATATTAGGGAGCGGTGACCACTCACCGTTAAACTCAGACTCGTTGGGAGTCTAGATTTATGGCGTTTAAAGACAATATTTATGGAGTAAATAAATTTACAACATGAGATACACAAAACAAAAAAACAGAATGCCAAACTTTCTATCCTCCTAGGGCTAACCTATGCGTATACATACCTTACAAGTCGCGAAAGGGAGTGGCAGGTAGTGTTAGGAAACCAGCCGTGAAAATAGGAAGGAAGTGAGCAAATGCAATAAAGTTAAAATGTAGGGAGATATATGCAAAGATGTATTCATGTACTTTTGATATGGTCGCGGATTACCATCTCTTAGAGCTGCGATCGTGAAGTGCGTGGAGTAAAATGTATCTCTAAATTCATCCATTCTATTGAGCATCTCTTAATTCTCTAACTATTATCTAACCTGCCACTACACGCGTAGTACTGGTGTAGTAACGGTATGGTCGCAAGTAAAGTATCAAGATTGATACCTTAGCTATAGGTTAGATTTCTCTCCAATTCACCTGGGGCGTCTTTAAATGGGTCAATTTAGTTACGTACGTCATACCAGGATTTCTTGCATGAATATCTCGCGTACTAGGTAAGTTTCCTCTGTATTTTATTCATTACTTGTGTCAGATTTCTAATAAGGGTTTCAAATTCCCGCAACTAAAGTTTGTGGGTTAAACTGATGATAAATTACATTTTCTCTCCACTTTTTAGCATCTTCCAATACCTTTTATAAGCAGGCACTACATATACGAGCTCCTGGCTACTTAAGATTTTCATCTCTCTGGAAAACTAAAAGACTTTTTGGCAGGAACGAAGTTCCAAAGTTATGAAGAACTGAAAGAAATGATGACTACTTTTCTCAATGAGCTAGTAGCAGAGGAATATGAAGCTGTTATGCAAAAGCTCGTCACATGTTGTGGCAAATGTATACATTTGCATAATGACTTTGTAAAGAAGTAGTTCAAGTTGTTTAGTTAATATATAAAAATGTTTTCAAGAAAATAGAAATTAGTTATTTTTTAATTTCAAATCGGGTACTTCTCTCTGGTCAACCCTCGCATTAGAACGTATTTCCCCTTGAGTTACTCGGCATATTAGTGACTTCCGAAATTATTTTGTGCTCAGCACGCTCATCAAAACTCTCTGATTGTGCAAATGTACTTTTGCTCTTCTTTTTAAGAAGTACTAGTAAATTAGCAGTTTATCTTTAGTTTATTTTTTTATCCCATGTTGTGCGTCATTTTGCAACGCTCTGTAAATCACATGAAACTATTGAGAGTAGGTCATTATTTCTCTGAGAATGATAATACCTTTGTCGAAAAGTGTCAATTTTATTTAAGAGCGAATACAGCAACAGCATGAAACAGCAAGGGTCCTTAAACGCTCCCCTGCGGGATACGAATATCTCCCACGTAGACTATTGTTGAAAGTTTTCTGGAAAGCCAAATATGACCTCATCCGCATATTTCTTCCTTTCTCCTGATTTTTATAACATCATATATAAAAATTCCTAAAATGTCTTCATGTTTAGTTTGTCCAAAGTCTTGATGACGTTTAGAAATAAGGGTGCTAGCGTCGATGAATTCCATAATATTAGCAGAGTTACTGGAGTACAGCAAAGGGCTAGGAATGTAACAATGTAATATTGGCTCGTGATTGCCAGTCCGTTCCGTTATTATTTATGATCATGCTTAAAAATATGGGTGACGTTGGCGGCCTTGAGTCCTGAGTAACTATCCATATTTTAGGAAATCGAATTTCTAATTGTGTTCCAAGGTATGGTGCGATGTCAAAAGCAAGTTCTGTTAGAGCTGTTTTCTCCTCCTTTCCAGGTGAGTTTCTGCTTTAATGCGAAGGATTGCCGAATTATATCCATAGGCGATATGGTAACGTAATTTCTTTTCGTGTGGTACGAGGAAGCATGCACTTGTTTGGTCTCAGATCGAAGGTATAGACACTATGGAAGATTTCGTTGAAAATATTAGCTTTTTTGTGCTATTTGTAGTTCCATCATCTTAAACTGTTGAATCATCCCAAAGAGGATTCAATGATTTAAGAACCATATAAATACGACAAACAAATAAGTTTTAAACACGATAAATGGTGATCCCCGGCACCTGATGATATGAAGATTGAAATTTGTTGAGATAATGCTCGAGTTAAGATCGTGGGTAATGGAAATGCATGCTACGATAAATCGAAGTTCGTGGATTTATGGTAAATCTTCCTTTGCGGGCGGATTTTGCGTTAAATTCGTCCGTTTGACACCGAGAGGTACACACTGGATACCAGGAGTTTTGGCAGGGAAATACATTGTTCTTTATATTGGCATTACAACCGCTTGGATATGTTTTGAGTTAAAGGATATGGCACATTTCAGCGAAATCCCAGGGGCTAATTTTTGTATGCACTAACTTTGATAATACTCAGTAATAATATTTTTTTCACTGTCGTAGAATGACCCATTTCGTGCAATTGTGAGTTATATTTTCCAATTTTTTCTCTAAATGTCGATTTATGAATTGTTTTACTGATTTATGAATGTATTCTCAATATCATGACCACGGCGAAACCATAAAAAATAATCGCACAATTGTGCATTGAGTATCTGTAAATCCTTCGGCCACAGACCGAGCGACCAATGTGTTTACAATTTATCCCACATGAAATATGGTTTCATATGGAATTTTAATGTTCTTCTCTGAGCCACACCTTTAAAGCAACAAATCATAAGAATCTGGCAGAAGTACATTGCAAGGTAACTTCTTGATTGACTTTTCTATATTAAACACCCTGGAGACGATGCTGTTCGCATGATATCCATTAACGCTTGCAACTGATTTGATAGAGTGACATGCCAATGCAATCGCAGAAGTACTAATGACAAAAAATAATACCAAGACAAAATGTAGGTCCTTCAATAATTCCTTGGAAAATTGAAGAGCTTCTGCAGGTAGTATCGGAAAAGGTTTGATTTTAGTAAATTTCATCTCTCAGTACACTGCTGTGTACACAGTTTCAGCTATTTTCATCACGTGGTTTCATTTTCATAGACAATTGAAGCAACAAACTTTTGTTTATTTAGAAAAATAGCAAAAAAATTCGTGGGGTGATTAAACGCTTCTATTTAAAAGTTTTAACACCGAGAGAAATCAAATCTGAATTTGATTAAGTTCATGGCACACCCGATCCTGTGTTTGCGACTTTTTACCATTGGGTTGATGAGTTTAAACGTGGCCGTACATCCACAAATGATGAACACCGTTAATGGCGTCCAGTGGATTGACAAAATCCACGATATGGTTTTGAGTGATCGATGAGTCAAAGTTCGCGATATAGTTGAGGTCGCAGGCATATCAAAATGCACGGCGTCGATTTATATAACTGTGCCCGGAACACAGATTTATTAATACATTACAGAGACAAAAGAACAGTCGAAACAGTGGGTTTCAAAAGCGATCCGGCTCCGAAGAAGTTCAATACGGGCAAATCAGCCCACAGTTTTTTGGGATGCACGCTGAATCATCTGTATCGATTACTTACAAAAGCAATAAATAGAGAGCATTATGCATCGTTATTGAACCGGTTGAGCGAAGTAATCAAGAAAAAAAACCTCATTTGGCAATGAAAAAATTCTCTTCCATCCACGGGTGCACACGTGCGCAGTTTCGCTGGCGAAAATAATGGAATTAAATTTCAAATTATTATAAAATCCACCGCATTCATCAGATTCTCCCCTAGCCATTTTTCAAATCTCCAAACTTGAAAAAATGGCTCGGCGGAAAATGATTCACGTTGACCGAAGAGGTCAACGTGAATCGTCATCGCCAATACAGATGCCTAAGTTGAGGACCTTCCCAACGCCTTTTTGGACGGCTTAAAAAAGTTAGAGAAGCGCCGGGAAAAGTGTGTCGAGCTAAAAGTATAGAGTTTTGAAAAAAATTCACCATAATAATTCTTTTCTTTTTTTTTCCTACAGACTTATTGAACGACCCACCCGTAATTCCGATGGTGGTCATCGAAATGTTGACCACCAAATGATATTAGTTTCATGTTGAAGCCACATACGATTAATAATTATGCATCATTAGATAAATTAATGTTGAAATATGTATCATTAATTTCATAAAATTAGTAACGATTAATATTATACTTTTGTACCATTATCACAGAAGCTAAAACTGGGACTCGTGAAGCAAAGCAGGATATACGTCTACCTCTACATTAATTCGAATAACGTAAATGTCATCACAAAGATGAGGCAGTAATAGGAATAAATTGAGGTATATGTATCTAAGCCTGTTTGAAATGTATCAAAACATTGATTGAGCTAACAGGCCAATTATTAAATCTCGACGCGGAAGGGAAAATCAATGCTTCTCAGCAAAATAAAGTTTGAAATCCCGACCGAAATGTGACTTTAGTTTCTTTCTCTTTTAGGAAGGGGCAGCCTCCCATTTTTGCGACGAAATTGACGTGTTACCTAATCGATATTCCAATAAAGCTGAACCGGCCTCCGAGAAATCAGTCGAAAGTTTAGTTCGTTTTATTTATAGTGTAGAGGGAAAGCATGGTATTTGAATACATACACTTCATGCCATGCACTTCACCTCTCCGGTTAGGCACAGTTGAAGTCTAATTTAATGATATTTAGGGAACTACCTCTCCGTTCCTACTTCCTTCCGTGCTATCCTAAATTCTCTTTCTTCTTTCGCCCAAGTCTCATTCACACATTATTTGTTACTATTCTTTCTTCTATAGACTTTTTTTATCCATAGTCTTGATAAACTATTCCATCAAATAATCCATGAATTTCGCAGTCAACCATTTTATTTCAAATCATTACCTCTTCTCAATTTTTTATGATTTGCCTCTCATGCATTCTCTCAATATTACCAGGCTTATGATTCCCATTTCAGCCATAGTCGTTTAATGGCGCTCCATAGACCGGAGCGGATTCGGATGTTCTCGAACTTTTAGTATGTCGACTCAAGATAGGAATGGAAGCATAGACAACCATGGAAGCAGAAGTCAAGGGAGGCCAAGGTTCAACCTGGACAGGCAGCATTGCCAAATGAAAGAGAAGGAGGATTACCAGATCATCTAATACATTTCCTTTTATACTCGTTTATTAGTCTCGAGCCTATGTAAAAATACCTAGGAGCCTTCGCACTATTTCTCTTATTTTTTTTACTGTTAACACATCTTTAAGGCCCCATAACCAGCGCACTCAGCTGACATTCATTGTTATCATGATATAACTTAGTCTCAAATTCATGCAATAAGATGGGAAGGACTACACCTGAATACACTACAGATGTCACTGGTTTAGTCAAATATTATCATTAAGCAACAAGCATCTATCGTGAAGATAGTTGAAAATTACTTAAGGTAGGCTTTGACTTTCAATGAACGAAGCTTTGAGCAGGAGTAAACTCATCGGAATTTTTTTTATTTTCAAAGAACCACAATTATTGGACATTTCCATCTTTTATTCCTTTGACTGTAATTCATTTGTTCATATACTCCACTCACTGCCAAAAACCCCATCATCTTGCATTTATAATCCTTAATATCTTCATTTAGTCCACCGTACGAGTTGTGTTTTACAAATATTAAGCCAGGAGATACAAAATCATCCAACTACTCAATTATTCCATATGTTACTCTCATTATGCAAACATTTTTCCCATTTCGCTGACCCAATAAAATTAATCTGGTTTTGGCCCTGTTTTGCAAGCTTTTGATACGCAAGGGGAGAGAGCCACCTGGTTAAAATCCTACTTTAATATGCCTCATGAGCTCATGAAGAACTGCCACCACCAGCACCAGTGCGTTCAGAGCCATAAAAAGACCGAGCATTGGTTGATAAACTCATAAATGCCAGTGAAAACCTCCTTTCAGGTCGTAGGAAGTGTTCCGACCACGGCTGCATTTATGGCTTGAGGGATCGACATTTAAAAACACTGCCTTACGTGACGGTATACGGGTGGCCAACTCATTTCGAAGGGTTTTTTGAAAGCCCAAGAAAAAGTGGGAGCCCAAAGAATTCTCGGGTACATCGAGGAACCATCGGGACCGAGTAAACAATATGAGTGTGGGGAAGGGGAGGAGGCGAAGAAGGGGGGGGAGAGGAGGATCACAAGTGTGTTGACGAGCACGGGGGGGGGGGGGAAGGGGACGCGACAGACTGCGGGTGAGCGAGGTAAGCGCGCTTGAAAAGATGCGAAAAATGTAAAAAGGAGTGACGCTTTTGTACACGAGGGAGGCTTTGAAAGGGGGGGGGTGGAGGGGGGAAAGGGGGGGGGGGGTGGAGGGAAGGGGACCAAGGTTAAGGCAAATGAGAGGAGGGAAGGGAGTGGTGGAAGAGCTGGTGGAGGGTAGGGGAAGGGAAGATGAGACGGCATTGAAGGGAAATCGTGGCAGATGAGAATACGGAGGATGCCGAGAGGATTTTTGGGACGTACGGACGCTTAATTGGATGGCCTCCGCTCCATTCGGCGCAGCATCCCCGTATTTCTCCTCATTTGCCACACATTTGGGAGCTGCGCCATAACTCATTGAAGGGAGAGCGAGCATGACAGTTTCCTATATCTATGTAACCCCGTCTTCCTCTGTCATCAATCCGCGCACTATATCATGCCGCTAACCATCCCTCCCACGCCGCCGTTCCACCCTCTTCCCTCCCTCGGTGGTGAAATGAAGCCCGGCTCGGGTTCGGACCTTTTCATCAAGCCACTCCCTCCCAACGCCGAAAAAAACAGTACCGATTACTAAAGTCAAAGAAAGCGAAGTTACGGTAGCTTTAAACCATTCCTAAACATTTGACAGTGAATTTTATTCCTGCAAGTGCAATTTCCTACAACTCCAAAAATATCGTTGTTTTAACTATATTGGTGGATTGATTGCAAATAACTCTTAAAATTATAATGATGTTAATGTTAATGTTTCAGGTAATAACCTCATAAGTGTTCTTAAATATTTTATTTACTTTACATACTGTATTTTAAAGTTTGCATGGCCTAACTCTAATGTAATCACTAATAAACGTAATTTTGTTTCCTGCGGTTACCTATTATAATATCATAATTAAAGTGGACCACATACTATTACGCAATAAGTTATGTACTTGGAAGCATTGCATAAGCATCGATCGACTATACTTGTAAACACTCTCCGATGTCTCCTATTTTAGTCTAAAGAGGTCCATTTTACGCGTACCAATGAGATACTCTCCCAAGCTTAAATTTCGCAATGGGAGAAATCGAAACCATACGGTAAATTAGATTTTATGCATTCCTATTTATTTTCTTTCATTTTGAAATTAAACACTCAATGTGACGATATACAAGGCGGGGAAATTCCCGGAATGCCGGAATATATTTCCCCCTTCATTGGGATTATCTTGTGCACGGACAAGTCATCTTTGAAACTTAATGAATTATAATAAATTACACCCTATTTTCTCTTGATTTTTCGATCGGCTTAGATTATTGTTATAAGTTTTGAGTTTCCGCGTATTTTTATTCAATTCACCCTCGATGTGAGATACCTTATTTTCGAATGCTTGCAATTATTCCGATTCATATGCCTACAAAGCGCGATAGAAACTCGAGAGTTGTCCATTAGCAATGAATATATAGCCTCCTTATTATAATATTTTGAACTACCTGGACGAATATCATCATTAAAAGGATTTTATTATCGAACTGTTTTAAAATTAGGTATGTTGACATATGAACGTACTTCCGCGGAGCTCAGTAGGAAGGGAATTGTCCTCTGGCACTGACATGAGGTCATCACCGAGTTCCCACGGTCATGGCGATTACGCAACATCCATACCAGAACCGGGACCCGAAAATATAACATTATAAGGAAGCGTAAGAGACATACTGACGTAGCCAAATCGACTACCAGGATGAAGAATATTTTTATTTCAACATCAATATTGGCAAAATGTTACCAAGTCGCCTATCTTTATATGAAAGTATATTCAATGGTCTCTTGTAATCACTTCCCTCCAACCACATCATAGATCCTTAAAAGTACAAACTTTTCAAGGCCACAGTGAAGTCCTAAAAATTCATCAAAACGTCCGAGGGGAGAAAAAATGAAGGATCTTGTTTCGTAAAGAGCGGCATAGGTCGTGGAAGTTTATGCTGAAATCGTACCTTCACGGAAACTTTTCAAAACTGAGTTCCTATCTGACTAAACACCAGCGGAATGCTAAAAAAAATGGATTGATTCGTGATACCCATTGTACTTCCCAAAAAGGTGTTCTGCATAATTTTATGTGTGATCAGTCGAAGGTGAAGTTTGAACCGATCGCGAAGTTTTTACAAAATGGCATATAACGCCCTCATTGAGAATGATGAAAATCATGGAGAATGATGAGAAGTATATTTTCAAGGAATGCGATTACTTTTATCCTAACTTAATTTCCCAAACAAAAAGTACTAGGTCAATTCAAAAACCTGACAGAGCTCAATTCATTTTATACCCTAGCACCACATTAATGTTTCTTTTCACCAGAGTGAGATGATGTGAAATTAAGCCGCGAAATGATTTTTTCATTTGATGGTGAGCTCAATCTAAATTCTAAACCACGACTACTTTCTATTTTATTACTTTCGACGATGACTAAAAATCTCAATTAATTTGTAACTCCCTGATACATTTATAAAACTTACACCATGCATGCAAAAAGGATTCCGGAAGAAAATTTCAACGAGGAACGAAGGTCTAGCAATCCGTGAGGATTCGCATCACATGGATCGATAACGCTGGTGATACGAGGGCCAAAAAAGTATTTTAAAAAGGTGCTCCGTATCCTGGCATTTCGAGCGTGAATTTTTGATTGCTCGCTTGCCTGCAACTCAGTCGACGTGCGCTGAGATGGTACAGGGCTCCGGACGAATCATTATTAATTTTTAAAGAGCCTTCCGTCATGCTGTGTCGTTTTTTGTCTGGTGCACCTTTGAAAAATTCATATAGCATGCCAATTTTTCATAGAAAGAAGTTTAAATATCCGGTACAACACACAGAAGAATCCCTAAGAATATCCACGTACGTGTCTGACCAAAATAAAACAGATAAAACAGCCACTGAATTTAAATATAAGATACGCCAAACCATCCTTAATACTTAAATGATAAAATCTGCTTTTGGTTTGGCCATTTCTCGAGTAAACTGATGATAGTGTGTTACACAAAGAGATGAATTAGTATTTTTGTTGGCCTAATAGAGATAGCACGACAAAAGATGCAGAGAAAGACGAAACATTTTCAAAAACATAAAAGATGAAGGTAAAAAACAATTATTTCGTGAAAACCTTTTACAAATTTGAAATCTGCATGGTAATAATTTTATTGAAATCAGGTTTAAAACTGAAATTCAATAGATATTGAACATAACTACAGCAATTTTAACCCAAATTAACTCGCTTTATTTTTGAAAAAGTTCGTCCTTACTTTTTCTACATTAGACTAGTGTTTCAAAAGTAGTGTTGTAAAGTCCTATATTTTTTCAATTAAGAGATATTTATTGAATATTCCGTGCTTGTACAAATGTAAAACATTCATCAAAATTAAATCATACGTATTTTGCATAAGTGAAAGAGGTTTTAATAATCTTACAAAGCGTCTCTCTCTAAACGTTTCGTTATTTAATCGAAAATTTATATTCAATGATATTCAATATTTAATGAAAAATAAACTCTGTGGACCTACTATTAGCGAGAATTTAGTACTCATTCCTCTCCCCACACAAATTTCCTTGCATTGAAGCCCGACATGGGGATATTACAATTTGTAATAGTCTTCTCATAGTCGAGCCCAAACCATTAAACCCGACGGAAACCCAATTCACGTCGGGGAGGAGCGCCAGCCATCCGAGGTCCAACCACATAAGAGTCGAAAGCATATTGGTAGAGCTTGCCTTTAATACGATATGCATCTAGTATTCACCGAGGTATCCGTAATGCATAAAACCACTAGAAAAAAATTAATTTCTTTGCATGCGTTCCAATAGGTGCATATGTATTTTTATATTAGATGCTTCTATTCGTAACTATCTAACACTAACTAACTTAACTACTAATTCGTAATTAACATTTTTCCTTCGCGGATAGTGAAAATTCCAATAGCCCTCGTGTCCAAACATACCTCTAAGAACAAACGTCACAATTTCTCCTCTTACGGATCCTTTATTTCTAGACCTGTAAAAGCTTAGGCGAATTGAGGACAACTGAGTTTTCGGAAGATATGTTGGTGATCCAGTTGCGAGTTGATTTTAACACGCGGAGATGATGAGTAATGCGTTCGTCACCTGACCCGGAGATAGTGAGCTCCATTCCCGTCTCTGACACGGATGTTGGGCCGTTACGTCCATTTTTTCAATGATTATCTGCAATCATTGAAGTGTCATCAGTTATTGTAGCCCATTTAACACAAGTTTACAGAAACGATACCGTATAACTTTTACCTTCCGAAATAACATCAGGCGAACAATGATTTCAACTACACACCACACAGAATTTAAGTTGGTCTACCTAACTCCGACTGAATTTATGATTGATCACCGAACCTAAATTTAAAAAAAAACAACCCTGTAATTGACTACTGTGGATGAAAGTTTCATTGGAAGAAAATATTTTTTATTGGCTTATTAAATCAGAAGCTTCGCAGACGTCAGATGAAAAGTGCTTCCAATTAATGACACCAACATTAAAGTGACTGACTGAAAGTGACTAAATTACTGACGTTTCGGTCATTGGCTGTTCGGTTATAGATGCCGCAATTCTGATTAGATTTTTATCATTTTCAAACAATAAATACTCAACAATAATTTCCAATTTATCTTTCAAGGATTTATTCACGCGACATAGAAGGGTCTCCTGAGTAGAATTTATGAAATGACGTCTGCAAGCCAGAGAAGTTAAAAGAATCGCTGCTCTGCATCGAAAATTCATCTCTTATTAAACTATTAATGGGAACTTACTGATCAGTCATACCTCTATCAATACACTTTGACCAAATATCAAACCAAATAATACTAGAAAAAAAATGTTACATTTGTTACGATAATGAAAAAGTGTTCATTGATCCTATTGCGTTCAATTACTCTATTCAAATCATTTCGGAATGTCCATGGTCTTCGTCATTTGTTTTAAAAGGCTGCCCCCCCCCCCCCGAAGAAAACATTTAAGTCTTATTGGTCACAGTTCTAAAATATTAAAATGTAAACTGCAGGGATATATTGTAGTGAAGTCTTACGTAAAATTAATTTTTAACAATAAAATTCTCAGCCTCATCAATTGTGTTTATCCCAACGTCCGAGATTTTCAATTGAATATGTTCAGTAATTGAACGGCAGAAACAAATTTATTTGTTCTAACAGCAGAAAAGAATAAGATATAAACCAGAGTCATGAAAGATAGTAGGTTCTACCATAGAGTGATCCAGCTTCTGTCACTCAAGCCGAAAATGACCTTGTTTGTCACCATTTACAGCACTTACCGTTGCTATTCGCAAACAAAAACATAGGAAACTGCTTAACTGAAGAAGACAAAAAAGTTAGACTAAGGAACTTATATGTTTCCAATTAAATGGATAACTTTCGTCATAAAAGATGATTTTTTCCCTCATAGCAGTCATTCAAACACCTTTATAACTCATTATTTTCATAGGTCAAGGAATTAATATTCACTACATCTCACTATCCGGTTAATCAATATAATGAATACCGAGGAGAAATTGTAACTATGCTTCGAAGGATAAAAATATACGTTTGTAAATCAATCAACTTAAGTACCAAAATTTTCAAATGAGACCACTTTCTTTTCGACAATATGAAATCAAAATAAAAACGTTCTCTTAAAACCAGTTGAGCAAGTAAAAAAATGAGTTATTTTGGCTTTCAAATATGAAGCATTAATAATGATACCGGAACCATTTACTAGTCCATGGTCTCACATATTTCAAACTCGTTCAATGGAACATCTTTAGTAAATGATATGAGAGTTTCCTATGATCTCGTAAAAAACGACTATATGACTACATATTTTTCATCAGACCATTTCATTATGCTCTTGGTTGCGTTATTCAGAAAATAAAAAAATATTTATAGAATAATCATCACACTAAAAATGGTTTCAAATCAAAATGCGTCATAAGATATTCCAACATGCTATAAGGTATCTCACTACTAGGCTCTTCAGTATAGCTTCCACCAACTTCGATGATCGAGGAAGCAGATGAACTCTTGGAAAGACATCCACAATCCGAAGGGCTATCGATCATCTTTCAACCCCATCCGAGTTCTGCCTGAATTGTCACAAACCACTTCCTCCGCCCTCCTGACTCCCTTCTTGGGATTATTTCTTAAGCTTCTTGGCTCCCGAGACCAAAACCCGTCCACAAAGACAAACTTCGTATACGTTGGTGCCAACACCCCATCACTCACGCCCTCCCAATTTTACCCGAAGCTTCGCTTAACTTCATCGCCAAAGCGCAAGACAATAACCGAAATTCCCGCATATATCGCACCCCATCCAGGGGCGGATGGACCTGCGCGTTGCGGTGGAATAATGCAATTTACGCAAGAGGGGCAAGGGGTAAAAAAGAGATCGTAAAGATTCAAACATAACTGCGGCATGTGTTTATCAATAGTTTCCAACCTTTTCACAAAAAGAACCCCGCGGAGCGTTTATCCGTGAGGCAAGCGCTTGAGGAAACCCATGTGTTCTGGGAATAATATTTATCTCACCACCATATGGCCCAAGCTTCCTCGGGGAGCGGCATAAAACACGCGGATTTTAATACTGACTAATGGAACTTTTCCGGATTATTTCCTCTCAATCATTTCCAATGAGAGCTTTACGGGCGATTCTGACCTCAAACGACTCCGCGCCATCTCATGCAACCCACACAATTCACAAACCACTTTCGCCAAAAATAACGCCTGTCATTTCGTTTCTCGGACGTTGCCTAACGTTAAACATACGCGCACGAATACTTACAAATTATCTTTACCATAGGCGGTACCTAGACTGAAATTCTGTGCGACACACCGTCTGAATTAGAACCTCGGCATATGGCTGCACAAGCATTAAATAATAAAAGGTAGCGGTCGAATTAAATAACTAAAAACTAATAAATAAGTACCTGAATCCTTTGCATGATAACGCACATAACATATGAACGCGTATAACATAACGCGCTATAACATATGAACTGAATTAGCATTAGCTATCAACACCCGGTGCGGAGAATATTAAACTTGACTGGGAAAAATTCTCTCCTATATTTTTATATTTACACGATTACTAAAAAAACAATGAAGCTAATTTTTTTTTTAAATTAACTAGTATGTTCATATGTAGAACAACATATACCTTTCAGCGTCTCGTATTAATTAACTTAAAAATTTTAAATAAAATAAATAAGACCAGAAATGATCATAAAGACGGATGTGAAAACGTACTCGTCTTCTAAAGATGAGTCGAATATTGTTAAAAGGGTGAAGGAAGGAAATACTGTCAAAGGGAATCGCATCCATCTTTCAAAGGGG
Organism: Hetaerina americana; assembly: GCF_022747635.1. NCBI lineage: Eukaryota > Metazoa > Arthropoda > Insecta > Odonata > Calopterygidae > Hetaerina > Hetaerina americana. The sequence goes on along the minus strand of NW_027286985.1, from coordinate 66,651,328 downwards.
AAATATAAAAAAGCAATATGAATACAAGCATGTCCAGATGGAAAATGGCTGATGACGAAAATAATAAAACCAAACGGAAGGTAAAGACGTCGTCAAATAAAGATTTTCTCGGTAAATAAGCAGCATCACATGGACATATTTAATGAGACGACCCGCGCGAATTCTCCGGGTATGGTTCTGACGAAGGATCATTCTTTGCCTTCGAGGCAGATTGGTTGAGTAATTTTTTTTAAGCGAACACTCAGTTTCTATGATTCATCCATTTCACAAAAAAGAAGACCCACACGCTAACTTAAGATTAAAGGAATTTCGGTCCCAGCCATTATTCAAGAAATAACCACCAATCCTTTTATCAATTTTATGGTTAAAATATTAATAGGAAAAAATCTTTTTCCTCATGAGCGGTTTTCCCCGTCATCAAATTAACCTTGATGGACGAAACATTAATGAAAAAAAGGTTCCCGTAAATATTGAATGCTCATCTCAAGGGGGAATCCTGAACTCAAACCACTGAGCAGAAAATCCTGTCACGCCACTTCCAAAAGACCTAATTGTGAAGATATCCCACGTAGTCCATTTAACTTGATCTTCAAATTTAGAAAGTCGATCAATAAAAATTTGTAACGTAAAAAAGCTTAGGCACAGCAAGCATCGCCTAGTGCTTCTTTTTCATCATGAATTGACCTGCTTTTGGGCGCTCGACGGGTGGGATTCGATCGCGTTTAGAACAGAGGGGAGAAAAAAAACCTCTTCTTTCCCTTCTTCTGTGAGAAACGACACCCTATGAAAAAAAGAAATCAAAAGCGCAATTCGGAAATCATCCGAGACGCCCACAATCACTCTAATCCCAGACATGCACACTTAAGGGCGAGTGCCCCAGTGGGCGGTAATTCCAAGACTTCCCGTGACCTGCGAGTCTCCAGACGGAGAGAGCCGGAGCGTCGCAGGAGAGTGAACGTGTCGGCGGAAGTGCGAATAGGAAGAGTGGAGAGAGGTGGAGGAGGAAGGAATGCATTGTGGCGGGGGAGAGAGGGATGGGAGGAGAGAGAGAAAGAGATTCCAGGAAAGTTTTAGTCCCTAAAAGAGCGAGCCATTAATGGGACGGAGCTTATTTGGTGTTTTCCCGAGTTCGTCATCGAGATGTAATGTGGTTCGCCGTCGAGGGAAACCACGGGAGTTTGGGCAAGGTTGACTCTTGAGGGGGGGGGAAGGGACAATGAAGGAAGAGATGGAACGAAAGAAATTCTTGTGATGGTCGCCATTTACGGAGAAAAGTCATTGGCATGCTCTGGGAGAGCGCTCGCTTAGATCCCATCCGGCCGTGAACGGGTTTTCCTCTTGGGTAACACTTCACAGAATATCCAGCCCGAAGTACCGGCGACGCAATTCTCGCAAGTAAGGACTGCCAATGTTGATGGTAGATTTTCTCGCGGTAACATTAAAAGTTTCCTTATTATGGATGATATTTTAAAGACAAAGGCTGAATAATAAACGGAATATTTTTTTATTCAATAAATTAATTAATTTTCATAAGCGATCGTAGTATGAGCACTCATACTCGCATGAGTCGTTTAGTCACTCCTCCACGGGTAAATACAATGAAAAACATCACAAATGACGATTCCAAAGAAACTGCGGGAGATGCCGCAACAGTAACTTTTAACGGAGTCATCCGCTAATGTGCATTTCAATGCAACAATTTCAGAGTGTAGAAATCATCCCGGTCAAGGCGAATGATTTTTACACTCTGAAGTTGTTGCATACAAATGACGCTGCTCACGGAACCGATTCTACTATATACAGCTCCTCGCGTTCAGCGTAAACATTCCAAGCACGCCAGTTCGAACAGTCCCGGCAGTGAAAAAAATTAGTTGTAATTGTGCTCAGTGAAACACTTCTGAATACAACAGAAGAAATAGAAGAAACCTGCTGCGGCGGACAGGTCAGTCATGCACCGGCCTGTCAAGCCAAAGGTCGTGAGTTTCAATGCCGCCACGAGCATTGGTGCTTGATGCGAATTTTCAAAATAGAACGCTCTTCGGCGACGCACAAATATATAAAAATACTTATATTGATTTTTGAAATATAGAAACACAAAAAAAGGACACTCACATTTGAAAATTGACGTTTCGACGGCACGGTCGTCATCATCAGATATATATATATATATATATATACATATATATATATATATATATATATACATATATATATATATATATATATATATATATATATATATATATATATATATATATATATATATGCTTTCGTAGACGTAACACAGAAGTGCCGAATAGTACAATACACAGTAGCACACAATATAGAAACACAAAAAAAGAAGAACACTCACACGTTATTTCTTGATATTTCGACGGAAACAATCCGTCTTCCTCTGAAGATATAGAAGTAATGCTTCTATATCTTCAGAGGAAGACGGATTGTTTCCGTCGAAATATCAAGAAATAACGTGTGAGTGTTCTTCTTTTTTTGTGTTTCTATATTGTGTGCTACTATATATATATATATATATATATATATATATATATGTGTGTGTGTGTGTGTGTGTGTGTGTGTGTGTGTGTGTGTGTGTGTGTGTGTGTGTGTGTATATATATATATATTTATATATGTGTGTGTGTGTGTATATATATATATAGTATATATATATATATATATATATGTATATATATGTATATATATATGTATATATATATGTATATATATGTATATATATATGTATATATATTTATTTATTTATGCATATATATTTCCTCATATCTATTTCCATGTATATATGAGCATCGGATGAGGACATTTTAGGAAACTTCGACTTTGTGTCACTTATCACCTGAGTTCCACGATGACATAAATAATCCCAAAAAGCTAACCGAGGAAGGATTAACGCGTCACACGCCCCTGAACTTGGCGAGTGCTGTTTAAAAACATCTATATTTATTACAACGAGGAAATATACTCAAATAAAAGGACGCGGCCACGGTTCTCTTCTGTCGCCAGACATAGCTAATATATGTGTTGAGAAATTTGAAAAATATACTCTGGCGTCCAGAAACTATCCTACCCTATTTTGTATATAAACGTTTTGCTTGTTATTTGGCGACACGGAAAATGGACTCCTGAATAATTTCACGAATACCTTAACAGCACATTTGGAAACATTTAAGTTCAAAAAATAAATCGAGGGAAATTGTTTCGTACCTAATCTTGATGTGTTGTCTAAAACGAAGGCTAGCCTCGGGCATTTTGTTTTCCGGAAGAAAACGCCACATGGACCGGCATTGAAAAGCAACTTCTCATCATTGCCCATACCAGGAGTTGTACCTTATTAAGACGTAATGTCATCGAGCTAACACAGTATCAAATAAAAAGATCGTTTAAAAAAGACAAAAGGAGCATCTCCTTGCGGTTTTTAAAGGAAATTGACGCCGTCTTTCATTCATAAAGATGGCCTCAAATAAAAAAGGAGATGACAATGACTAGAAAGATGAGAGCAAGTTTATTGTCTTACCAAAGCTGGCACACATTGCGGAAATAACTGATGGCAAAGTTCGATTCCTACGTAGAGGCTTGATTGATACCATATTTGATGCTGTGAGAAAAATTAGAGGTATGCTGCCATATACGAAAGATACTAAACCGCCTCTCGAAGCATTAGATTCAAAATACCTGTAGGTCGAGCTAAGTGGGAAAAAGCAAATGATCAATTACGATCAGACCGAGGGAGCATTGAAGATCACCTGATGTAAGGTGGTGGATTATTTGAACCTTCTCAGAGCACTTCATGTCTGCACTGGAACACTAATCGATGAGGCTTAAGCTTTGACATCAAGTAGGCTATATTTTCGTCCGGCTCATGAGAGAATCGAGATATCCAAAATACTATTTAATTTTAATAGGAAATAATATTATCGCCTAAGCTCTGAGCGAGAAAGGTACCTATTCACCAATGAGAAATTACGGGCCGCTTAATATTTATATTATTTTTTTAATCTGGCGTACAACGGCCAACGGTGGTCTCATTGAAACTTATAGAAGGGTGGCAAATTAAATACATTCTTCAGTCAGTTTCTGACGATGTCTTCAGTAGGTAAAAGGAAAGTTATTTTTTAACATGCCCAACGCGCAGCAGGAAATACTGAAAAAATTTATAGTGAAAGTATTTATTGAAGCGTTAAGCCATACGCAAGCTTAAAACAATCTCCAATCTTATGTAAGATGGAGAGGGAGGGTGTTTGGCGAAATCTTTAACGAATTTATATGGAGATGCTTATGTTGTACTGACAGCACAAATAGAGAAATACATGTGGATCACAACGAGGTATATTACACCAGAATAAGACTTGCGTAATACAAACCTACAGGCACGTAGGCCGTCTTTCAAGAAACTTTCGGTTCGTCCCTGAGGCGATTAAACTTGTTAAAAGCACTGAATATGCTGGTGGGAAGACGAAATAAAGTAACACAGTTTCCAAATTACGTTTTTTATTTATTATGATTTTGGTGGAATTAGAAGCTAAAGACTGCTTTACTTCTAAGCCTTCATAAGACGACACTAAGAACCCTAAAAGATATAATTAATTACAATAAACCACTTTTCATCCTACCTATGTTTTACCTTCCTTCATTTGACCAAAATCCATTTATTTTCCTAACTCTCCCTCGCTTGTCCAACATTCTTTATTCTTTCACATAATATAAAAATAGCTTCCATAGAAATTACATACATCGTGAATATCAACAAAAACCCTATGCTAGGGTAATATCGACAAATATAACTTTAGTGAATACTCAAGCAAGGATTCCTGATCGTCCGAGACTATAAATCGAACAAAACACATTAAAGAATTAAATAGAAAATTCACAAAAAGTGAGAGCTATTGCACGAAACTATTCAATGGGATTAAAGGGGAAATTTCCGAAGCTGACTTGGCACATTAATGAACTGTTCCTCGTTTTTTACCACACCGACTAATTCCGAAGCATTCGGAAAAAGAGAGCGTGGCATCATGGCACTTGTCTTTAGGGAACTTCACACACAACTTCTCTCTCATGACTCATTTAATATTTTATAGCAACCCTTACCACACCCAATTTGCATGGTGCATACGAGTAGAAATATGTAATGATGCTGTAGCTGGACGGTTTATGAATGTCAAACTACGATAATGGGATTCCTATAAGATAGAGTTTTGGAAGCATGAGGACTTCAGAGACTCGTACAATCGATGGATTCCTTTATCGTCCATCTTCAGTATCTTTGGCATGCATGTAATTAAACCAGGTGGTGTGTAAAGAACGTAGATGTTGACTTTCACTAGAAATAACAATATCCCATTTTCCTTATCAGATAAGATGGCTAGTATGTGAAATTTTGACAACAAATTCATCCGATAGGTTCCTCTTATCCGTCTCACGCAAAAATTAGACATTCTCCATCGAATAAACCTAAATACTAAAGTCCCCAATTAGCATAATTATCACAAAAGATACCCATTTCAATTCCCATATATGCGACTTTGAGCTCCCATATCATGCTTGCTTTCGCAATCCTTCCCCATTCCTTTCCAAGTTGCTTTCCTATCATTGAATCTAAATATTGCTTTTTTAAAAGTATAAAAATGAAGAAAAACGCAATATGAAGGACATGTAGGAATAGACACAATACGTTAAAATGCATCAAACTTCACTAATGAGGTACTACTGCAATTTATCATTCAAAAGGCACGTAGATAGAGCGCCTACCGTCGCTGATCGGATATAAAAGTGAATATTGACCCGAAATTTCGATTCCGGATTTACCCGTCCTTTGTCACGGGAATATACCTAAGCAAAATCCGTAAGGAGACCAGTCAAAGAAAAACGAGTTCACGACCCCGAGTGGCGATACTAACCGTTCCGTATGGCTTCGGATCGAATGGAATCATATATACTCGAATGACTATTTCAAATACTCCGTCATCATGCCCCATGAGATTTATTTTTCTTGATCATAAACTCGTTGTCTCCGATTACTATTCCAACAAGTTAATTTGCACGAGGTCTGAGATAGCGAGTCAAAATATGCTCCATTCCATAATTCAGTACATTTTCTCCAGAGTGAGATGAATGGATGGAGATATTAGTTGTCGGAGCATGTCGAATATCCAATACTGGCCGGACTTAGTATCAGTTATTATTTGTAGTCTTTAAATGTTAATACTTCGAAAAAATAGTAGCATATGAGGTGACTTTCATCATCACATTAATTGACCGAAAGCGTGATTGTTCCGCTCTTTCCGACGTGTAGTTAACATATTTCTTTTATTTCCGTGGTCTTGTATAACCATCCACGCACTTTCTTGCGCTTCGCACCTTTGACTCCATTTCTTTGCACCCCTATCTCGCCGAAAATGTATCTTCCTGCCTCAGCTGCAAATATTTATCCCAAATCTAAAATTCCTAGTATCAGTTTACAGCAAGGATTCAAAGCTGAAAAAATCTCAATAATTTCTCCGAAAAACTTCTGCACATAATTCGTCACTAGTCTTACTACACACACGTGGAGTTCATACCATTCCGCTATATGCTGCCTCAGATTAAGTTGAATTAGTTATCCTCATCTCCATTTCATTAACACCTTTTCACTCCAGGACTTCTGACTGAAAGACTTTTGGTGTTATTCGTCACTCATTTTTTTCTCAAAATTAATGAAACGTACTAATTTACCACCTCTTTAGTAATGTAAAGCCTAAATTAAATTAAGTTATCCAAATAAACGGTTTTCACACCGGAGGATAATCTCAATGTCCCCAGAGGGGATTTTGAATAAGGATTCACAACGTCATCCTCAACAGGTTTTGCTTTCTCTCCTAGACGATAAATATGAATTTCGTCATCATAGAGTAGCGTATATCACCATAAGTCATCGCCATGCGAGTATCATGTATTTGGGACGTGATAGTTCAATGGGTAGAGCGCTGGGCTACTGGTCGGAGTGCCCGGGCTCGATTCCGAGTGATGTCTTTGGGCATCCTCAGCTTCACCCAAGTTTTGATATTTTTCGGGTGCCACATCTTCCTGGGAAACCACATGCGGCATAGGAAAAGCAACTGACCGTCCCCGACCTTGATGTTTAAATTTCATACGTCGTTTGGCTTAGTACGAGGTGAACTCTACCCTTAAACCTCTTAAATCAAATTTCGAGTTGATTACTTTGGTTGTCATCGTGTATTATTCCTTCACGCAGATCCGCGAGATGAGGAAAATACGGAAGAGTTTGCCGAGGGGACGAGAGGAGGGGGCTGAGGACGAGGAGGAGGGTGCGGCCGACACCACCACGGGGTCGAACCGGCAACTGCCCTGCGCCTACCGCCATGCAGCCGCAAACGCCTTCTCCAAGGGCCTCTTTTACTGGCTCACACCCCTGCTGAGGCTGGGTTACTCGCGACCGCTGGAGCTGGAGGACTTGGGTCGACTCCCGGATGAAGAGAGCACGAAGTCCCACTTCGACCGATTCAAGCAGATCTTCGATGAAGAGAAGGTGAGTTAAAAATTACCGAACGAGCCCGAATAACATGATTATTGCCATAAAATTTGTGGGGCTGTTTTGAGATCATAATATACGTACGTAACATCAATGTATACCTTGGACCTTTTAATTTCGAATTTCTCAAGTACTAGATAGGTCCGTACATGATATGTACGGTCCTCTTCAGTAAAATATTGAATTCTTCACTACGCTTCACTCATTCTGCAGATATCGTTCAATGCAAGTCGGAATCGCGCTAAATAACGAATGGGAGTCGGCTCATTTTTAAGCCATTCATTAACAGTAGCCTTTCGACAAATCATTTTTTTAATTTGATTGCGCCCCTAACTTTTCTTGTTGAATAGCGCATTACACATTTTTACGTGCAAATCGTTCAAAATAAAAATAGGATGAGAAAATATTAAGACTACTCCCCATTATATTAGTTTTAGCATCGCCATATAAAAGTCATTAAAACACTTGCTTAAGGTCGCTGACGTTTATTTTCTCAGTCTTTTATTAAGGGAAGTTTTCTTTTGAAATAATGAAATATAAGACTTCATAGAAGACTTTGCAAAAATAACAAAGGTTTCATGGGAGACTTTTCATTAAAGGTGTTCCATATCAAGAGAACGGATTGACTTTATCGGATTAATCTATATTCGCATGTAATCCTAAGATGAAATAAATACGACTGGAACAATGATGTTCGATAAATACCTTCATATGCATGTTCATTTACACACCACAAGACACACAAAGGTACTTGACCGGAGGTTTACCAATTATTAATTCTCATTGATTAAACACAAATGGAAATGAATAGTGAATGTAAAAGAGATTCAAGAGATCGAATTGGGGATTGTGAATTCAAGGTTTTGGTATCACAAATCAGAAAAAATAGTCTCTAAATGAGCTGGATTTGGCATCAATTATGCTCTTGTTTTATATTTTTTGCCAAATCAGCAAATAATGGCAATTACCAAAACTTCATTCACTTCAAATATAAATTCACCCACTCTAAACGTATGAAATGGATATGTAAGACTAGACATATTGTTTAGTGACATATAGCTGATTTCCATTCAGAAGATTTCGGTCTTTCTCCTCATTATTCTGATGGGTCGAGGCTGCCTTAAATACTAACACTCTGTTTCATAGCATAATTTCTCATTTTGCCCAAGCATAATGAAGTAAAACAGAATGTGATTTCATCGATATTAATTTAAGGGCTATTCGATGACGTTCATGGATGAGGTTCGGAGAAAGATAACATTTGCGGTGTGGTCTCACGCGACGAAAAATCAATGATGGCAAGAAGATCAGGTCAAAAGAGCATCAGAATGCCAAAAGGGATTTCTTTGGATCAAGATACTGTTGCGCCCTCGGGTAAGCCCGTCCAAAGGCACAAGTAGGTTTATATGGATCACAGTTTAATTCCACAGGCAGGGTTGGAGAAGGAAAGAAAGCCCAATCCAATTCCTCGAGCTTTTGAGTACGATGGGGCCTTCGACTTCATTCGAGTGCTTCAGTGAGCGAGAACAGAGAAAGCTTGAATGGGAGGATTGCTTGATTGATGGCACAATAGCTTTCTTTAAAGTCGCCCACAAAGTACTTTAATTTATACATGTTAAAAAGAAAATATGATTTCACAGAGAATAATAATGCAATACAATCGATTGTCTTCAAACAAATTAATTTATAGTTTTTTTTAAACAATGTTCGTATCTTACCATCGTCCACTGACAAAATGTCATCCGTAGAATCGCGCAGCATCATTAGAAAATACTACACTGAAATAAGATGAACTGTCAGTACTAAACTGAAACGTATAGCTGAAAGTGATTGCTCAATTCATAATATTCTTTGCAAAACAACTAATGAGTTCTCACTTTTTTACCATATTTTGTGGCGATAAAATAATTTTTATTCTTTTTAAATTGTAATTTCTGATCTGCAATCGAAATATTAAGCAGTTTTATAGCAAGAATAAAAAGACTGACAAAATTCACAATTAATAGTAAAACTATACAATCATTCGGTAAATCACAATAAATGAAAATTTGGCTCCAGTAGTCGCTATTTTACTAAAATTCGTTTGAATATAAGTGCAACCTTTACAGCTTCACTTCGTGGAAGTTTTGCATATCCACATTTCAAATGGAAAAGTACATCTCCCTTTCATTTAAAATATGAATAAATCAACAATCCCATCGAATGATTCGATGTCTAATGCTTCTACGATGGATTTATATATAATCTCCTAAATACATTTATCTTACAGGGATCCCGTTGTCACTTCTCATCTTGAATGCGTTCATTCCCACAGCACTCCTGTATTAAAAATAAAATTACGATACATTGATCGCAACGTTTTATTCAACACCCATTTCTTTGCGTCATGAATCATTCTGTAGAATTATTTTTTATGGTGAAGCAAGCGAGCTTTCTTCAATCCGGAACCCTGAGCAATGAGTATTTTCTTTTCTTTTCCGAATCCCACAGAAGCGGTCCGCCAAAGGAACGCCGCCCCCTCCGGGAGGAGGGAGATCCAAAGCAGTCTTCGAGAGAAGGGTATCACTCTGGCGCTGCTACCTTCGGTTCTGCTGGCCCCTCTTCACACTTGGAGGCTTTCTGAAGCTTTTAGGGGACTCTGCCGGACTAGTTGGTCCGCTGGCTATTTCGGTCATCATAGATTACGCCTCTGCCTCGACTACAAGCACATATGAGGTAAGGCTGGTTAAAAAAAGACACCGATGCCATTTCCGCTCGATGAGGATTACAAATGAAAGAGAGAGAATAGGCGAGTGGACTTTTTACGAGTACCGCTTTCAAACTGGATAGTTTTATTATTATTATTATTCGGACCCACCTCAAGCCGGAAACCCAATCCATAGGTACGGCCTTCCGGTGGCAAACTGTCTGCTCGAACCTTGAAGGCAAACCAAACCGAGCTTCTGCAATTAAATCCTCGATACGTTCACGCGCGTGAGTTGAAGAGATAATGCGATAGGTATTCTTAGAGTGTGCTTCATTTATCCCTTGCGCCGCTTTATTAATATGGCCAATTTATTGGAATTAAACTTCCAAGAAAGCGAATCATGGATATGGTGGAAGGTGGAAATACAAGTATAGTAGCCTTCGATCGAAATACCAGCAACGGATAGCTTAAGGGGCGTGGAACCCGAGAAGCTCCGCAATAGTGCCTTCTTTAAGAATATTTCTTTTTATATATTCAAGGAATTGCATGCCATATGACGGTATTACTATCCATGATAATATGACGGTATTACTATCATTATAATATAAATACATTAGTATTTAATAGCCAAGTGAAAAATTCAGAAAATGTGCAGTCGCTACACACACACAGAATGAAACTCGTATTGATCAGTCTAACTTGCAATAGCTACAGATTCTGACCTATGAACCAAGCTTTTCTAGAATAAGAGGGCACATAAACATCGTATAATTAATAATCACTTTTTATGATGGCATGTCTGACCAGTCAGACCATTTTCACGCATCCAAAAGATAATAATTTATATTATTTTATTTCATATAATAAATAATTTCATTGGCATATGTACTTGTTTACGTTCTCTGGATCGTAAGAGCCATAGAAACACTTCCCTAGCACCATGCCCTCCAAACCCAAACGATAAACCGCCGTGGAGTGGTTCCTATGGTCAAGAATGTTATGAAAACACTACCCTACGATTTAACTGGCCCGTGACATCATCCATCCCGGTTTGGACGTGATGATACACTCTCCTTTACAGCAGCAGATGTATTTAGAAGTGAATACTCACTTTCATGTCTTCATTAGCTCATAAAAAGGAATGAAAGAGGCGCCACGGAAAACAAACTTTTTATCTTTCCTTATCTGTCATTCCTGCATGTAGGTATGCGCATGAGATCACAATGTCATTTTCCCAGTTGCTTTCGGGAAAATATATATCATCGGTTAGAGAAAGAGAATATTTAAAATACGCAACATAAAGAAGTAGCATTTACTTAGGGTCGTGATAAAATAAAAAGGAAAACACGCGTTAGTTGTATTACCGTTCCTAATTATTTGACTCTTTTTTCACCGAAAACACAAGTAAGAAAGGGAACATTCACGCCTGATTATGCTTCCTTTAAAACTCCATTAAGCCGATAAAGAAACCACATAAAATATGCAAGGTAGCCGTATCTTATAAACAAGGTATAATAATGTTTTGAGGTCATTTAATTTAGCCATTAACATTCAATCGTTCTAACAAACACACCTTTTAAGTATTTTTGGATTACGATGTCACGTATGTTATCGTTAGTTTTTTCCTTAAGGTTATGCGTTTTCCTTCCAATTAACATTCAAACAAATTCCGTAACTTCAGATTGGCTTAGTAAAACTATGCCTTTAGGCTTGGAATAGTAGATACGAGTAGTGGCTCAATTCAACCCTAAAATGGAATAAATGAATTTTCTCCTGTCAAAGGAGTGTGGCCTGCGAACAGCAGTTGAGGTCATTTGGGACAATTAGAATGGCCAGGCGGGTAAGTACGAGTGAAATTAGAGGGATGAGAGGGTTTCAGAGGAACCAGGAATCCCAAATGGCATATTAGCAACGGGTGTCATGAGGACCAGGGTTTAACGTCCAGACCGACGAATGTAACACGGCGCTTGCGTTACTCGCCTCGTGCTGCAGATACTGAAATAAAACTGAACCTGCTAATCCTCCTATGCCTGGCACTGGACCATGTTACACGTCATTAAAATGTAAACAGCATCAAGCCAATGTTACATAGAAAGATTAATTAGAAATAACCCACAAACGTCAAATACAGAGATTGGATAACTAACCTCATAAAGAAATATACGAGGGTCATCCGGAAAGTAGTACCCGTTCGTGCCGCATGAAGTGCTGACGACGCGAGTAGCCGCTGGACGAGGTCAGATAGCTTCAGTGGCTTGTCTGCCTTCTCTGAGCCAAGTTGCGTGACGCTAGCATTGCCTGTGTTGTTTCTGTGATTGTTTACAATGTTTAAAAAAATTGAGAACGCCGCCAGTTGTGAAGTGAGGGCAGTGATTAAATTCCTCAATGCAAGAAACGTTCGCCCATGTGATATTCATCGCCAATTAAAGGAGGTGTATGGAGACAATGTAATGGACGAGTCGTCTGTTCGGCGGTGGTGTCGCAACTTCAACATGGGGAGGGGGAACACACACGACGATGAGCGTTCGGAGAGACCGTCTGTCATTACAGACCAACTGGTGAGCTCAGTTGACGAATTCGTGAGGAACGATCGGCGCGTCACAATTGATGACATCTGTGAGCATTTTCCCAATGTTTCTCGAACAATTGTTCATGAAATTGTTAAACACCATCTGCATTATGCAAAAATTTGTGCAAGATGGGTCCCTCGCGTATCTCAATGAGCTGGCGGCGAAGGACTATGCAGCAGGAATACAGAAACTTGTCACACGTTATGACAAATGCCTTAATTTGCTTGGAGATTATGTTGAGAAGTAGTTTAAAGTATCCTCTTTCAAATAAAATTTTTTATGTTTGTTAATATTTACTTTTGTGTCTTTATTTCACGAACGGGTACTACTTTCCGGATGACCCTCGTACAAACTAAAAACATATTAAAATAAACGTTGTACTCCATAAGTGAGGTATGTTATGCATATTAATATGATTTAATACTCTATTGAAGTTTATCATTCATTTTTTGTATTTTAGCGCAAAATTTGCTACGGTGTAACTGCCCAACAATTTTTGCACATTATACGTAATTTCAACAATTTGTTATGAAATATCTCCAGCAACCCTTCAAAAATTACGTAATACAATACAGCTGCACAAAAATTTTCAAATAGTGGCTACAGTCTGCCTAGCAAGCTAATTTCACAAGCCGACATATGAAAAGTCTTAAAAGAGGTAAGCATAAAAGCGTTATTTATAAATTCTTTTTTGAGTGCAAAAAAAGCTTCCGATGAGTCATTACCGATCGGTGAACAGTAAATCACAATAGAAAACCAAAATAAGGAATCATTAACATTGTATTCAAGGAATTAATATCTGCATGAATAAACTTATTTTATTGTTTTTAAAATCAGTAAAATTTTGTTTCTTCGGAAAAACCACAACTATTATTTTTAGACATTATTTGACTAATGTGCTAGTAGCGTAATTAAATGTATGTTAGAACAATAACCATGCAAAAATATCGCAACATACTATCGACATCCTGAAATGATGTACACCTATATGATATCTTGTTATTTCGATCAGCAACAGAGGAGCATGTGAGAGAAAAAGGTGATTTTGGCTTTATCCCTCATTGAAAGAGATGGGGTGAGGGATCATGCCCTTTCGTCGTGCGGGTCATCCGAAGACATCATACTTATGTAGCATGTACGAAGATGCATGAATAACAGCACTACAGAAATTCTTGTTCACTCATGAGTCCTGAATAAGTTATTTCAAGGATAATGCCGTGAGAGGGTAGTCACATGATGATCACAAGGGGTTTCACAAGGCCTGGCAAAATGAGTTCGTTAATACTTTTACGTTTTAATCCACAAAAGAAACAATGCACTGCAACATTATGATAAATTATTAAAGGATCTAAATTGGAAAGTTATTTTTTTTAAATAACTGGTATGTGAAAAAATATTTGATTCGCACGAACGGAATTATTTTTATTCTGAAAACCTGTAAAACATTGTTCCTTCCGCCGACCGCTTCCTCGATTTTTTCTTATTCCTCCCAACGGGTGCCGATATAAAATATTTTTATTGATCGATCGATCGATATATATCGCTTTTATAATGAGTTCCTCTTCATGGGTTTTAAGAATGCCGTGAAAGAAATATAAAGCTGCCTACGATATAATTTGAGAGGGAAATGCAGTAGTTACTATGACTAATTACCAATACCATCAATTAGTAATTAAAAGGATAATCAAGACGCATGGTGACTGATTCTTTTTCATATCTATACGAATATAGTATGGCACTCGGTAAGCATCTTGAGAGCGCGAGCAGTAAGGCGCACCTGTCAATCACTCTGAAGATAATCAGTCTTTACGAATGGGACGCTCTTCAAAAGTCAAATCAAGGCTGCCAACGGCTCAGAGGTTAATTATTGGTAACTGGGCATTTGGATAACTGAGTAAAACCTTCCCACTCGAACCCTCTTCTTTTATCCTTCAATAATATCTACTTCCTCGTACATCCACAATCTCTACTCCACCAAACTTGAACGCATGCTGAACTGCCGGGCTGATAAAATTGTCCACACAAACGCTCATAATTCCTTCACTCGTCTTTTTCAGGCTCCTTTCCCAACGGTTACCGAGTTCTTCCGGAATGGCTACGTGATGGCAGTGGTTGTACTGGTGGGATCCATTGCTCAGGGAACTTTGTCTCAAGCATCAACGCATCTCGTCAATGTGGAAGGAATACGGCTCAAGGGTGCGCTACAGGTGAGCCTCATTTCATATTACCATTAGTCATTTTGGGAATAGTATGAGTCCTAGAAAAAGGAGTAACTTCCCTCATTGCGTCTTTGCTGCTCATGCAGCATAGAACGGAGGCGAAAATTTGGGTGAAACATAGGATCACGAAATATTATCGTGTTTAAATCATGATTTGAAAAATACATATGTATATAAGTCACTTGAATTAACGAAAAAGGTTTTCAGTCTTAATTTTGCGTAAAGTATTCACCACAGAGACATAGATAAAAATGAATTGTTTACACTTCATGATTTTTTATTGATACGACCCGGGTTTCGTCGCGTCGTGAAATCTCCAGGTACAAAGTGTTAGAATACTCGGGTTTATACACCACGAAGAATTGAAGGCAGTGGGAGAGGGAGAGGAGTCAATTTTAAACCCCCCACACACTCCTTCAAATTCTCCATGCTATAGAAATGCGAGTGGTGTAAGGCTGAGTACATGAAGATGTTGGGATGTAACAGACTTTTAATTATTCAACCCACTAATAATTTATCCATTTTTAAAGTAGTATTCATATTCCTGTTGTTTTAATTTACCATCAAGAAATAAAGAACAATAAACCCTTGCACATAGCGTTCATTTAACGAACAAAGATCGCAAAAGCAACAACTCTTCCCCTTAGTAATTTCAGCTCCAATTTCGATCACTATTTTTTTTCTCATTTAATAAACAGGGAAACTAAATTAATAGATGTATCTCCGTTCCTTCGTAAATTACCCAAGTATTTTTCTTAATATCTACATTCAACAAAAAGAATCATTCAAAAAACATTCACTGTAATATATTTTGAAGAATAGATTAAAATTTTTGTATTAATACACGTACGTCTTATTAGTGAAATTATCAGTCGAAAATGATTAGGAATTCCTACCTGGAACCTTAGAAAACGACCATTTTTTAATGGCACTGCAGAATTTCCCGGTTAATTACTCTCGAAATTAAATCACTACTTAATTGAGAATATGGCACGGCGCTTGATGAAATGAAAGTCATTGGTGACGGCCGGTTATGACAGATAACGACCTCGTTTTAGCACAAGTCTCAATGAGTGCGGGGTCGTTTACCTCCGTTCACTCAGAACAGCGCGGAGACGGAAAAAAAATATATTCATTGACGCTAGCCGCTAGCCACTTCACATCCGTGATACTCACAAAATGCACCAATGAAACGTACAGTGGACCCTTCCTCATGAATATTATTTCCCTTTTAAGTTCCAAGAAGCAGGGTGATAGGTCTCATTAACTTTGTAAAGTCTCCGTACTGAGGTCGAACAGTGGACTCCACGTGCAGGGAAATGAATGTGCCAGTGCGATGTGATGAAATAACGCGCTAAGCCGATAAAATAGACAGTCGTTACGATGCGAGATTAGTTATGGACTTTTTTAAATGATGAATGCCTCAAAATATACAGCAATGAATTTTTATAGTGATTAAGCGTCACTTTAGAGCTATGAAAAATATTTATAACAAATCAATTGAGGTTAACTTAAAAATTGTGCCAATAACGACAAATGGCGCTTGGCCTAAAATCTGCAAGAATGGTTAAGGAGGTAGGAAATTCATTCAATATATTTAGCCTGGAAAGAATGCAATCACTTATGCATTGTATAAAACTCTAGATCAATTGATTTAATCTACATTGGACGCAATATACACATTCGCAGACTTAGGTAGAGGGCTTAATACATCATAAACTTGATGAATGATTAGTCTGGATGATTGCTTCATTTCATGAAACCATTTACGAAGAAAGTTTACTCCTGTAGCATAACTGAATGGAAGCCGATCGCGAGAATTTTGGCCCCTCCTAGTAGCTCATAGTATCTCTCCTTGCAAATACATGATGTACTATCGACTAATTGCCGGAGATCAAACTACAAAACTTACTACAAGAACTCAACAAGATGCACATGTAGTTGTGTTCGAGACCCCATAAACGTCGGCTAGGGGCAATCAAGGACAGACTGTGCTCCTCGCACTAATGTTTCGGTGATGTCATCAACTCAGCCATTCAACCCTACCAAGCATAAGTAATGGAAGAATATGATATCCATTTAAAATGACCTGAGGGGGAAAGGGAAGAAAAAATGATTAATGTGAAAGCTTAGTTTGTCTTTCGCTCCCACCCCCAGCACTCATATGCGACCCAGCCGCACCAGGATATATTTATTTATATATATATATATACTCTGCAAGCCACCGCTTAGGGTGTGTGGCAGGGGGTGAATACACACTAGAATGATTGTTACCCGAACGTGACGTTGGGTATCGCAGATATCTTTCCCTTTACCGCCCGTGTTAAAACTATATGTGCTTCAGGCAGTAGATGGGACATTGAAATCTCCACCGATTATAACGTCGCGATCATTGTGTTGGGATAAAAAGCTTTGATTTTCTGTTCTAATTCTATCATTGAATTGTTTCTGCCGACTGGTGGTCCGTAAAATGCGAATGCAGAAATTCTTTTGAGTCGCACCGGACGGTCGAGGCCATTTTAAGGGTCAATTGTGCATTAGTATGTTTGCACTTAAAGAATCAATTATCAATATTCATATTATTTTTGGACATACTATATTCATCTTATTGTAAATCCTACCGGAGTTACATTGAAACAATAACGTTGTAAATTAAGATGGACCAAGGTTGATTCTTCGGAGACCCATGGTACAGAATACTCGCCGGCATGAAACGTAATAAACTGTTGAAAACTAGTTTTCCTTTTGAAAACCTTTTAAAACAGAATCTAGAGAGACGATTTCTTCTTACAGGAGAATACTGCAAATAAATGGATTTTTTCTGAATCCTGTGCTCTAATAATACTAAATTTTACAGATGTAATCGAAGAGATTCGAGAAATTTACAAACAACGAAATGAACATAGCTTTTCAACATTGTAGTTAAAATTGCAAACAAATATAATTGCATTAGTTAGTTCCCTTTTTTTCATATTTCCACTCATTAAATGAATTCAACAAAGTCCTGTTTTATCAGCGATAGAACAAACGATACATATTAAGCACTCAAATCGCATTACACATATATATATATATATATATATATATATATATATATATATATATATATATATATATATTAGGCAATATTTTTAGCTCACATATGAAAACTCCAAGTCAGGATAAGCAAACAGGGGCATAGGATGGCAAACATTTTTAAAGGAGCCAATAAGGGACCTAATGATGTTAAGCGCATAAAACATTAGCAGTCATCACGGCTCCGATATTACGAGACTACCAAGTTTGGCCAAAAAACTCAAAACTCGAAGGTACCTTGCCAAAAAAGTCTAAACCGGATGATATGGCTCTACGAGAAACATATGAATGCTGGTCATAGTTGGCTCGTACTTTATGGCTGGGCCTAATATAGAGCAGCTTCCTTTCGGTGAAGGAAGCACATGCATTTGGGGCATAAGCACCAGCCCGCTATGACGCCACGAATGTTTTCACCACGTGTGTTACCGCACGCCGTAGTTTGGCCACAACCTAATTGTGTGCTGCGGGATGCGTAAAAAGCCCTACGCGTGCCGCATCTGGTTCCTGTTAATGATTTGCTTATCTCCCCCTACCACCCAACACCGACCACGAGAAGGCACTCGTTTACGACAAAGCCCTGCATCTGAGCGCATGGAGCGTGAAGCTGACGGAGGAGGAAGCCGCGGCCGACGAGAAACGTAGCGCGGGCGCCGAAGGGGAAGGGGGCGAGGAGGAGGAGGCGGCGGTGGAGAGCGGTGGAGGGAGCAAGGGCGGCAGCGGGGCGGCCCCGGTGGCAGGTGCGGATGCTGGCGCCATCACCAACCTGGTGGCAGACGACGCCTTCAACGTGATGTCCTTCGTGTGGGTCGGCCACTACACCTGGGCCATCCCCCTTAAGGTTGGTATGACGGCAGCGATTAAAGCGAGAAAAGACTTTTAACTGCGCCAAGCTTAAAAATGACCCCAAATAGTCATTATGCCTTGGAAAAACGTTGGAAAAGCCAATTTCGTGTCCAATTTTTTAGATGGAGTAAACGTGGGAAGGATATCAAAAATTCATACGATTATTTGAAGATCGACCGCTTCGGGATTTTGTATGCAAGGATGCATATCTCCAACCCCTAACAGCTCAAACCTACAGAAAACGTATAGCGATGCGGTATATGCGACTGAAAAAACCAAAGTGATCAACTTGAAGCGTAAAAATGTAATAGGTGAGGGTAGGGTGCATACCCCGAGCTGAGCCCCACAGTGTGTGATATTCGCACAGCAGGCTTTCTTCCCGAGGGCGCCTGAGGCTTCCCAGGAAGATCTCGCACACAGACAATCACAAAGCTTGAGTGAATAAGGTAAAGACATATCCATAGACTTTAACCGCCCTTGAATCCAGAAACCTCAGGGCAATGCCCGAACACTCTATCCACTGAGAAAATACTCAGTGAAAATGTGAGATGTTGACTAATATTTAAGTCAATATTTGACGCTAGAAAAGAAACGATCTTCACGGGATGGAATTTGGAGGAGTACAAAACAGCTTGGCTACACAAAGCAGAACTTTATCATTATTGAAACTAAAATAGTGGATGTAATCCCTTAATCCTAACGCTACGTTCTTTTCGGTTAACTCGGGAAGAGAGGATTTTATTCCTGAAAATGGAATCAGAATGCTATTTTTCTGATGAGACGAAGTCTTCAAAAATTCCTAAAAAATATTGATGAGACTTGCTCACAAAGAAAAAATCCTAAACTAGACGGGGGACGGAGATTCATCCTAAAAATAAGCAAACCCATGCGAAGGGGGGTGTGTTAGCAAGCCTGTACATTAATGTGCAGGTATGCTTCATACCAATAATTCTCTTCCGGAACAGTAATTATGACAAATTGACGAATTTTACGAACCCATTAAGTTTACATTTTATATTTTACTAAACTTCGCCAACCGTATCCGTTGACCAAAATATCCCCCATACCTATCTTTCATCATCAATCTTGTGTTTCGTTTCAAAGTCTCCACTTTAGTGGGTCTATCATAACGGTGCTCCCGCTCAACTTCATTCTCGATAGTTCGAGATACGCCGCGATAGTCCATGGGCCGTTAAAGGTACATATAATGACGCAATACCAACTGTGGATCCGAATATCTGCCCTTTTGAGCTCGAGTTGTTACTAGGTGAAATGAAGGAAATATAGAATATCTAATCTGACATGCCGAAGAATACGGAGCCTTGCCCTATGGAGATGATCAACCTCAACATCCTCATTTGCTTCGCGACAAGATCTCGTTTTGCAAATGCGAGCATCATCGAATATACGAATATAAAGCCAAGTATATTACAAAATATATTTCTCTTCCGACAAGCAATTATAGCAAAACTCTATATTATTTTCAAAAATGCGCATGTTCAATCAATCAACTAAAGTATTCTACCTGTTTTAAGGGTAAGTTTTGGACAATTCCTAATGACTATTTATTTCTAAGTATCGTAGGAACTTCCAATATCTTTTTTCATTTCTTCGACATTTCTGCCCGTCTTCTTGCTGTTTAAAAAGCCCACTCTCTTCCTTCCTCTAAATCGCTTTTCCAACGTCAGCCCTTCTATTAGGGCCTTCCAAATACCACTACTTGTCAATAGTTTTTCCATTCATCTCTACCTTTTTCAGATTTCCCCCTGGTCACTTCTTCTCTTCGCCCACCTTATTTAAAGCCTCAGTGTTTGCCTTCCTCTGTCAAACTTATGTCCTCCATTCTCCGCCATACCCGCATCTCAAAAGCGTCCAATTTACGCTCATCCTCTTGCCTCGAAATCCAAATCTCACACCACCACACTTCGTATTAGTCTATACTTATCTTTCCTTCACCTATTTACTCAATGTACCTGTCATAAATCCTCTTCTTCTTCCTATTGCCTCTTTTGCTGACGAAATTCTTTTCCCAAAGTACCATTATAATCCCCCCTTTGATCTAAAATACATTAACTGCTTTACATGCCGATTCTTTCCCACTTTAATATCTAACTTGGCTTTCCTACTCCTCGAGAATCTCGCGGCTCATAAAAAAATTGAAAGTATAGTTTACTTTTATTTGGGATATTTATAATAACGCTTCTAATTAATGTAAAATTTTACAAATGGAAGAAATTACTTTTTTATTTTTATCAGTAGGTTTACCCTCAGTCCTTGTTCAAATACTGTGCATGACGGTAACTTTATAGTCAGCAACCTCTTCGCTGTAAAAAAGTAGCCCATTTTTAAATTATAAAAACTTTCAGAAAAAACTTTAATTCACAATCCCTGATGTGGCTGTAAATCTCTTCAATCATTAATTTTAATCTTATTATTTAATTATTAGTAATTTTTCGAGTAAAGAGCAGTGACTCAGCTTCTTTTTACATAAACTACTTTAAATTTTAATCGCGAAATAAGGGGAATTTATTCAATAAATCTCAGAAATTATTACTTTCCTGTAACTGGTTTTGTACACATAAACACGTTTAGACTATTTATTACCTTTTTCGTTACTTTTACGGATAAAATGTTGCACAACTATTTCAAGGAGTGTAAGATTAGTATTCTGCATCTCTTTAAGACAACTTCTTCATGTAAACACTCCATAATACATACCTGGATATATTGAGTATATCAAAGTATATATTATATATTTAGGCTGCTACATTAGATAAAATATTTCCAGCTGAACAAATTGGAGTATCCAACGTGAAAACTAATTTTTTTGTAACATCCGTGCACTCCGAACATACATGGCTGAAGTTTTTATCTAAGTTTCCTCAATAAGGCCGTCACCCTTACTTGTAAAATCTGCACCATATCCATCAGCGAATCTGCTTATTTTACGACCCAAATCGCGATTAATATGGTAGGACTAAAGATCAGCCTAATACTGAATATGAGGTAACTGACACAGTTCCTTCCACTGTTCAGGGAATATAAAATCACTTAAACTAGGAAAGCTCTGAAGATGCGGTAGTCTTGTGCATGCGTCGTAAGTAAGGAGCGTTTGGCTATAGAATGGAGGGATACAGTTCAAAACCAGGTGCTGTATCTGAACATCATAGGCATAAAAATCCCAGCAATATGATACATGTACTGGGAACCAGAAGTTCGTGGGAAACCGCAAGCGGCATGAAGAAAGGCTTACCCCACTCCCCCGTTCTGAACGTGTAAATTTCACACGCCATAGAGCTTCGTGCGAGGTGAGCCGTCGCCTCACCTATCGAAGTCTACATTCTCATTAGCGCTATGTAGTAGCTTATTTAACAAACTCATTAGGCTGAATAGCGGCTCACCGTGATGGCAATACTAACGATTAAAGTAGGGAGGAACTTCATTGCAGGAAAAAACTATGAGAGCCACAATTTCTTTGCGACTACATTACCTCCAGAGAATCGTAGAATAATCACTTGTATGTTGTTAGGAATAAGCGAATTGTCCTGGAACTAATAACCCTGAAACCTTTCTCTCTCTGGTAATTTTCATTTATATTAACAACTCAAATAAAGCATGGACTTTGACCTTGCCACTGCATCTTCCCCAAGTCACACCATGTGCATTGACATTAAACGTAAACATATAAAATACAACTTTGACCCGAAAATTTCCTGACATTTCTGGATGATTTTCTCTAATTTTATTACAAGAATTAGCATTCTCGAGCAAGGAATAATCATGGACAGTCATTTTTCGTTTTAATCATATGAACTGCAGTCACGTTCCCACGGAAGAAAAAATGATTAATTCTCCTGAGACATACAATGTTATCTGTGGAAACATCATCGTATAATTTACGCGCTACGTTTATATGCCGAAGTGAAGGCTATTCGGAAATCAGCTACTCTCCATTGAAAACAAACATGAAAAAATGCGAAGCAAAGCCTGCGTAGAAAAAGAAGTTGTAGACGGTACTTTGAAATCCCACTTCAGAGAGCAGGAAACTAGGGTGGAAGAATTACAGAGGAACCCCAAGGGCTAACTACGAGAAGCAAGAAATGGGAAGTGTTAGTACGATAAGCAATTAGGGTCTGAAGAGTGTAGCAGGGGATCAGAATAGTTTAAAAATCTCAAATAAGCCAATGCTCGGATTGATAACTCATAAGGATGAGTCAACTCATCTCGCTATTGTGCATCAGCTAATAAAATGAAAGGGTATTCCAAGGAAAACAACGAACTCTTACACATTTCCTATTTGGTATTTAAAAGGAAGTGCTTTATTCCACAGATCCATCTCACTTTCATTAATGTCGGCATTTTTCAAACAACAACGTTCAAAACATTCTCGGCAAGCAAAGACGCGCAAAAGATATTTTTGCAGTTGGGGGATCTAAAGTCATACAAGGTACGCAGGTAGAAAAACATCCTAATTTAGGTATATTTACAATTTGAACGCCTCCAATGACGACCTTCAATTTTCTTGACTGAATGAGTCAAAAGCGGCATCGCAAAAGCCAAGGTACTACAAAACTTGGGAAGGTTACGCTAGTGAGCTGATATTTATTTCTGGAATTTCATGCGATTGCAGTTTAGTTGGAAGACGGCCATTGCCTAATAAATTCTATTGATATTTATCTACAGCTAAAGAAATAGAACAAATCAGACAGTGTAGTTTGTCCACGACCATCACCATTCACTCCGATGAATACTAATGTTGGACTGAATTGCTGCGAAGTTTGACGCCAAGGTTACACACCTGGTTAATAGTTACTTGTCTACATAAAATGCTCACTTACATTAAAACTATTGAGCTGCAAAGCCTCATGAACTGGTGAACAAATAATCTGTTGTCAATAATTTTGAAACAGAAGTACTCTAATAAAAGCTGTTTAGCACCGAGAACTCTCAATGGAGTGGGAGAAAAGTGTGATTAGTCATTAGTTAATTTTCTGCTCAGTAACCGTAGACATTTTTCCATGGCAACATTTATACCTCGAGTTCAGCGCTGAATGTCGTTTAATGGTATTTTTGTTATTATAGATAACTTTAATTATATTTTTTAAGGACCAAATCCTAAAAACATCCATAAAACTCTATTAAACTAGAAAAAAGAATATGACATTATGAAATCCTTACCGTAATCCTTACGACAAATTGTACTATTTTTGGGAGTAGATACAAGTCACAGTTTTCAGAGTACTGTTTTTTAGACTAGTACTTTCGGGTAGATCGTCTGTGAACCTTAAAACAAATACCAATAACTTGGCATAAAGATAATGAAATATTAATGCACGCATATTGCATTACAAAATATATTATATAACTTGTGGTAATGCCTTCCGTTCGACTGTGGAATTTACGTGCGATGGCGACTGAAGAGATACTACTGAAGAGATCGGATACTACTCACGTGTGTGTATAAATGCCCCGTGAATGATGATGAAATTCGCTCATAGGAGACAGAAGCTGGTCCTTGACCTCCATTCTTAAATCATTCGGTCATTCTTGAAGGGGTCGAGGACGAGTTAAATTAACTCCCCGATTACCGTAGCACAAGTATGCATAAAATCAAGCTCCCAGAGCGCGCACGCACTTGTCACACCCTCGAATGACGGCGGAGAAGTCCAATGACAGCAGAAAACTTCGATACCCCTCATCAAAGTCGTATACTTCACAACCCTGTCGAACGCTACCGGACCTCCTACCCAATCATCTCCTTCGCCTACAAGGGGGCACTGGCGAAGAGACGTAACCACAGCGCTTCGAGAGCTCGCGAGTATATCATGTGATAAAATGGTAATGACACCATAAAATGCATACAAGACAAAACACGCGAACCAAAATTTAAATATGTAGATTTTCTTGACCTTTTCCTTGGCTAACCGCGTTCTTAAAGTCATTTGAGTAGTAAAAACACCTCAAACATGCACAAATTTCCATTCACACAAGCGCTCTTTGCTTATGACCACATGCAGTGGGATGAAACAAAACATTTCCACGTGATTTCTCACATTATATTCGTCAACTTATTAACGATTTCTTGTATAATCATCGAGTTAGTCACATTTTCTCTCGCCAACCCATGTTGACTGAAAAATCAATGTTGGAGTTACAACCTTTCTATTAGTTTTTGGATGCCACACACTAAAAGAGAAGGATCGATCAAAATAGTGGAATATCATATAGTTATGTATATATAATTAGAGTATACATTTTATTCTAATAGCTTAGATAATCAATTATTATTTCTAAAAGATAGTCTACCAGTTGAGGCAATTTTTGGATTAATATACAAGCTAACCCTTACATCCTAAGCATGACCTAGTGTTGGTTAATAATGTAACATGCCGCGCTACAATAAGCCCTTCTGTAATTCTGCAAACTTTCTAACTCCCTTCATTCATCCCACATACCTACTCCTTTCCTAGCACAACCAGCTTGCCTCAATTGTCCCCTCTATCACTGTCTCCAACATTCCATTGCCAATCAAAAACCTCTGTATCCACTTTTCCTGCCTCCTTTAGATTTCTACCAACAACCCTTCCTCCGCCCCTACAATGCCTAATACATTCTTGTTTGTTTTCCTTTCTACCCATTCAACTTTTTCCATTCTTCTTTACACCCGCATCTCTAATGCCTACAATATACACATATTCTCATCCTCTTGATTCAATGACCAAGTTTCCACAATGTACAAAATTATGCTCCATATTGAAGTTTTCATAGGCCATTTCTTTACATTCTTACTCAAGGCCCTTGTTATCGACTGTCTGCCTCTTTGTATGTGGGATATCGTTTTTAAGTACCTAATTAATATGAAAAAATTAAATAGCAGGATAAAATTTATTCTGCATAAAAATTAATCCTTGTGTATACAATGTTGTTGATTACAGCTATTATTGTGTATTTATTTTATTTCATTAAGTAGTAGATTGAAGAAACTCGTAGTATGGAGATTATAGTCATTTGCAGTATGATCAAGTTCCCTATTTTGAAAGGTTGCTAGGCCTGGCAAATCTATGATAAAATGATGGCTGTTTATGGAAATGATAGCCCATCATATGAGACAGCTGTACAGTGGAAAAAGAATTTTCAAATTGGCCACATGTCCATCTCAGATGATTCAAGAAGTAAGGGGATGACGATCACTCATGGGCGATGTTGCCTCATTGAAGAAAGTGTAGGACTTTATCCAATTAGACTGAAGAGCTACCATCCAAATGGTCATGAATGAGGCTAATCTCAGTTATGGCAGAGTGTGGAAAATTATCCATGAAAAACTGCAATGTCAAAGGTGTTAGCATGCTGGATTTTATGTCTGCTGACTCCTTTTCAGAAGCAAACAAAGCACGACCTGTCAAGGGAGATATTATGGGAAGAGTCAACTCCAGCCTTACTTTGGTAGTACGGCTGGGGTTGACTCTTCCCATAATATTCATACAGCCGTAGTTACCATTCGCTTAATACACTGTCAAGAGAGATGTTGAATCTTTTGGAGAAAGACTTGCTGTGCTTTTTGGGACTGTCATGTAGTCATCTGAACAAACTACCTGGAGAAGGGTCAAACCATTAATGATACCTATTACTGCACATTGCCGAATAAATTGCACGATAAACAGTAATGGGTGTACTATTATCACTAAAGTCCACCCTCCCTCTTTCACCCAAAACAACTTTTTCTTATTCCCAGATCTCGAAAAATCATTGCAGGACCCAGGATTTGACAGCACAAATGATGTCAATCAAGAGGTGGAACAATGGTTGTTGATGCAACCAGCTGAGTTCTACAAAGATGGTCTTCAAGGCCTACAAAAGGTCAAGAAACATGGGGAGAAATGTATAACTCTGGATGGTGACTATGAAGAGACGTCTTAAGAATAACAAATACAAATTAACTTTCTATCTCGATTAATTTTAGTAATTTAAAAATTTGTGATATCCCCTCATAAAAGTTTCTTTACCTTCTTTTCTAGTTCATACTCACCAACTTCAATGCTTAACTTAGCCTTCCTCCTTCCCCTTATTTGATTTACTTTGATTCCCATCCCATATCTACTACAATGAAATTTCAATATAGTTAGTAATAATTGTACTCACTTGGGTCACCGGCTAACTAAAGATTAATTTTCTACTTATCTAACTGATTTTATGAATTACGTATTTACTTTCATTCCTAACTCCAGCTCTTCCCAGACCAATTTTGCCATTTCTTCTATGTGTAAGATGAATGATAACCAAGAGGAAATGTGTAAATGTCTTTGTTGTTTTGGTTATTGAGACACATCAACATTATGCTATTAGCAGGAAATATGTGAATGATGCTGATAAAATAGCAATTTCCAGATGAAAATCAGCCTTCATTTTATGGCATTGCGGTTTCAAAATCAATTATAAAACGTATCTAGTTAAATAACAGGTATCCTGGCTATTAGACAATGAGCTTTGCAGCATAAATGGTTCCCTCAGCTATCCTTAAATATAGGCAATCAAATAAATTTGTATCTTGCATATTACCCAAGCACAGCTTATACTTATAACCTTTATACTTATAACCTCTTGGTTGTGGATGCAACACCATCTTAGGAAATAAGGGATGAATAAAGCAACTCTATATCATATAATCATAGTTTTATCAATTAGAGTATGCATTATCGTTACAGTGGCTTAGGTGATCATTAACAGAGCAGAAGTGTGTCAATGTCATTGAAGCATATGAACGTCATATTTATAGCAGGAATAATATAAATTATGCTAACATACCGTTAATTATAGGAAATGGCCATTGGTTTTGATTTTAAGAAAAAAGTGTACAAATATTAGAACTAAAAATTACCTAGTTAAATCACAGGTATTCTGACAATTAAAATTAGAGCTTTGTAGCATTGATAGTACTGATCTTATCCTTGAATATAGGTAATTGAATAATTTATCCCCTGCATGTTTCCCCAAGCATGTCTTATAACATGGTAAAATTCAATAAGAGTTTCAAATAATTGCAACATGATACATTCATATTGCAATTATTTGAACACTCATTTACAACAAACTGTGGGTGTTGTCCCAAGCCAATCAAATATCAGCTTCAACACTGGCGACCACCACTCTCACTTTGTTTCTTACTGCAATGAAATATTTTTTTAAATTAATACTACCCACACACTACCAATAACTACAAATGGAACTTGAGTAAATGGTAAAGTAATTATATTTGTTGTCTTACATGCTCACTTCCTACTTTCAAAATCATTATTGTAATGTCAACCACATTTAGTTTTCCAAAAAAGTTAATCATGTTACATATGAAGTACTGTCAGGAGACCATTATTTTACATAATTTGGCATTTAAAATTGTAATTAATGGGTGATGGAAAAATAGCCTGTCTCATTGATTTTATCAACTTTCAGATAGGAGTGCTAATGTACCTGTTATATCTAAAGCTGGGAATAAGTGCAATTGTTGGTGCAGCATTTTGCATTTTGACTATGACACCATTGCAGTTCATCATCGGCAAAAAAATGTCCACCAACTCAAAAACAGTTTCTGTAAGTACTCTACTGAGAGAATAAACAAAGAGATACCCGTAAATAACTCAAATTTAAAAAACTTATTCATTTGAGTCAAAAGAAAATTTTTTTAATTGCATAAGTATATCTTTGAACTTTCATTTTTTTAGGAAGTCAGCGATGAAAGACTAAGGAAAACAAATGAAATCCTGCAAGGAATTAAGTTGCTGAAGCTGTACGGCTGGGAAGAAGTGTACCTGAAAGAGATAGAAAAGATCAGGGAGAAGGAGCTGCATCTTTTGGACAAAGACTCCTTTTATTGGGCTGTAATGAGTAATGACTGTCTTTAAAACTATTTAGTAGTGCCAATCAATTTATACAATTAGCTTTAAACTAAAAAACTATTAATACTTAATGTAGACCACCTTATATCAGCAGTGTCTGGTCAGGGAATGTATATTATCTCAGAGTAGAGAAGGAAGACTATTCTCATGAGCTATATGTGTTTACCATCCACCAAAGTAATCAACCCAAAGGTTCGTGTGATAGGTGTGCATATAGCCCACCTTATACTAATTCCTGAGGTATGTGAAATTTAGACATTAGGGTAGTGGGATCCTTAGTCTTTCAAATTTTCATTTTCAGAAAGATAAACTGGTGGAAAATGAAATAGCCGAGACCTTACACTTGATTGGCATTAGGTTTGTTTAAGGGGGAGGGGGGTGATAAAAACAAAGTTAAAAGTAAGTGGAAGACAGGAAACACACACTAGGTCACTTCAGTGTGTTTGGGAAACAGTGTCTCAAATGTACTTCAATCCCAAACAAGCAATGCAAAATTCATAAAGGAAACAAAACTTACAACCACTCCATCACTATGGTGTGTTAAATAATAACAGTCACTATTTTGAATTGCATTCACACACACACTCAAAGATATCTCTGATGCTAGAGACCCATTGAATTTACATAGGAATGAAAAATAAATTGAAATAAAAATCAAAAAAAGGAAAAAGATCTAAGTTCACCTTTGCAGTCTCTCAATCACTCAGGTGTGTTACACCTTTTTGAATAGCACTCACTCAGGGTTTACAAGGATTTCTCCTTTGCCAGAGGAGAATCATACAGACGAATACAAAATTATAAAATGGATGCCTGCACATTTTCCCTCATTCACTCAATGACTCGGGGGTGTTCGGAAACAGGGACCTTTGCGAATCACAAGTTCACTCACTCGTTCAGGGTTTACAAGGATTTCTCTTATGCCAATGACCCATCAATCGTACAGAAATTGTGTTGAAATAGAGGCCTCATTTGAAGCAGTGATAGATAAAAATGAAATTCATTCATAATCATAGAAAGCAGGCATTTAAGTCGCCATGGCTCATGTCAAATTTCCAAAATGCAAATAGCTCATGTGAAATGCCCATGAAGAGAGAAACAGCAAAAAAAATTATTTTCACTTGACTTCACACAGTAATGTCCTCCAATTCTTGAAGCACATGTCTTTCTCAATTTCTTTTCCACAGAATGAGTTTTGGGTGTGTAAACTTAATGTGGAACAACAGCATGTAATTTGAATATTATGCTTATACACTTTCCAAGAAAGCTACCTTGACTATATAATTGAAGTATGATTTTAGAGCTATAATCAATAACTCTTTATCAGAAAACAAACTGGTCCAAAGTATTGTACTAATCAATCCTTTTCATCTCCATTATTAACAATGAATTATTGAAGTATATTATAGCATTATTTTAATATAAATTACAGATTCAGGTGTGATGTGGTAGAACTGTTCCATAATAACAGATATGAAGGCTAATACGATTTTCCACTGAACAAATATTATTCACGACCAGTTTCAAGTCTCTACATCATTTTCATGTGTTGAAAATACTTGAAAATGTGCATTGAAACTGGTCGTGAATAAATTTTCATTTAGTGGAGAATTGTAGGACTCTTCATCACTGTTATTATTTCAATGCTCTATTATTTTGAATTTCAGATTAATAATCATCTACTTTACTTTCAATATTCATTAATGTAAGGACTCCATTTGATTTATTCCACCTTAAAACTAACTACAGGAGTCAATACGATTTGAATTTCCATTTTAAATATCTTTGCACGCAATGAATTGCCATTGTCTTGATACATTTAGCCTAAATATATTTGGTTTGTTTTTACAGCATTCCTCACTCATGCATCATCTGTGCTCGTGACCTTGGTCACATTTGGCACACACCTAGCAATTGCGGAAGAGGATAGTTTGTCACTTACACCTGCTAATATTTTTGCTGCATTGGCATTATTCAATCAGTTAACTGTGCCTCTCTTTATATTCCCTGTCACAGTTCCAATAGCCATCAATGCCATGGTAAATATATTTTCTTGGTTTATTTCACACTTAACTCTCTGATTACTATGATGTTAATCAAATTCATGCTTCCTATGACTGAAACACATTATAACGAAAAATTTTTCCCCACACAGGTGAGCACTAGACGTCTTGAAGATTTTCTCTCTCTCTCCGAAATGAATTGTTTTATACCTTCACAACAGGATGATTCTGAAGTAGAGGATGAGGATAACAAGATAACAAGAAAAGAACCCCCAGATAAATATTCTCGAACTTCACACACTTTTGATGACCCTGCCAAAATATCTGATGCATCAAGAGAGGTATTAAATTTCTTTATTTTAAGATTCAAATGTGGAATTCTATCGAATTCCAAAGTATCTCATTTTTTCCACTCGAACAGAAAAATTTA
The DNA here is from genome assembly GCF_022747635.1 of Hetaerina americana. NCBI lineage: Eukaryota > Metazoa > Arthropoda > Insecta > Odonata > Calopterygidae > Hetaerina > Hetaerina americana. The sequence continues at coordinate 66,620,073 of NW_027286985.1, read as the reverse complement.
AAACACTTACTACTCAATTGAGGTTTCCAGGCTATACATGTACAGGGGTAGTTTGAAAGTTTCTCAGAATAACTACCAGATTTCAGCGCTAGCACAACGAGTTTCCCACATAATAATAGGTAATCCTTAATGAGTAAACATTTTATGGGTCTGTGTGCTCTGGGAAGAGATCTGTGGTGTGGATGCCTCTGTTATTGTTCCCATGTAGTGATTTGTCAAGATGGAAAAAATTGAGATTCCAGCAGTGATTAATATGCTTTCTAAAGAAAAGTACAGAAGCAAAGGAAATTCATGCCGACTTTCAGAACACTCTCGGGGGCTCTGCTCCTTCATATTCAACTGTTACCAAGTTGACAAATGAGTTAGTTTGGTAAGATCAGCTTAGATGATGATATGTGAGGTGGTCGGCAAAAATGAGCCACAATCCCAGAAATTATTGCAAAAGCACATAAAATTATCATGGAGGATTGCAGACTGAAAGGGCAAGAAATCACTGAAGCTGTAAGGATGTCATCTGAAAGGGCAAATTACATTTTAACAGTGGAACTGGATATGAGAAAATTGGCTGGTAGATGGGTGCCATGACTTTTGACGCAGGATCACAAATGCATCAGAATGGAAATTTCCGAGAAATGTTTGACCTGTTTTAAGAGCAATGAACAAAACTTTCTACCAGTTTGTGACTGCAGATGAAAACTCAGAGACAAAGAAGCAGTGAAAGCAGTGGAAACATGTTCATTCACCACCGTCAGAGAAAGTAAAGGCAATATGGTCAACCAGAAAGGTGATGGCTTCAGTTTTCTGGGATTTTTAAAGGAATTCTGCCAATAGATTATCTTCCCACTGGTCAAACAATTACTGGACAATGTTACGCTAATCTGCTGGACCAACTTCAGCAAAAGATACACGAAAAAGGCCAGGTTTGGCAAGGAAGAAGTCATCTTTCATCAAGACAAGGCACGTTCTCACACAAGTGTAGTTGCCTTTGCAAAAATGCATGAACTAAGATTCAAACTTTTGCCACTCCTGTCTTACTTGCCTAATTTGGCTCAATCAGATTTCCATCCCTTCCCCAAGCTCAAAATTTTCCTTCGTGGATGGAGATTCTCCTTAAACAAAGAACTAACAGTCAAAGTAGACAGGCATTTTGCAGGCCTGAAGGAATCCAATTTTTGAGATAGGAACATTGCTGGACCAAGTGCATTAGTGTACAGGGAGACTACATGGAGAAATAAGAAAGTTTCACTAAGATAAGTGGTTTATTTCTAATTCATTCCGAGAACTTTACAAATTACCCTCATATTAGCCTAACATTGTTGTTTTCAAGAGGAGTCCAAAAGATTTTCGGCACACATATACCACCTATGCCTCCGTCGATCCACTCCTGAAACCCGAGGCACTCTCCAATTTTTATCTATTTGCATGAAAATTTATACACAATGCTCTTAAGAACAAATTATTTATTTTCAGTATGAAAAAACAATACGAAATCAGCAAGTATGCAAGAAAAAATTTGATGAAAATTCTACATGCACAACTAAAACCAGAAAATGCTCTAATTATCTTGGAGAGATGAATAATACAACATGATGTGCATTTATCACACCAGCAGAGACTACTATTGCTTTGAATTTCATCCAACTTTTGAGTTTCTACAATAGTTTACAGGTGTTTTTATGTAGAGATATGGAGTTAATTCTCAATCATATTTCACCACCAACATTTATCATAAGGCACAGGCATGGAAATTAAAAAAAAATCTGAGATAGCAGATAGCAATGTAACTATGACATGGTTACCTCATGACCATAGAGGTCCATAAAATGAGGGACCAATAATCAAAGCTTAGTGAGAGAATATTTTACTACCCTTTCGGCATTTATCACATATATTTATGTGGGTGAATGCTTGAGCATATATGTTCTTGCATATATTTTTTTATTAATCCTGTATCTGCTTTATTATTGCATGTTCATTGGAGAATATATTTAATATTATCATCATATAAGCAGATATGTGCAGTATGTTCCACTGCATGTGCATTATTCAGCAAATATATAGCCTCAATAATTTTTGCATTAATCTGAATCAGAATCTAACATAGTTATCAGAAAATATACCACTCACACAGAAAAACAATGAGATAAGAATGCTACATTTCTTGAAAAAGACCCCAGATTCCTCCTTCATGCTTGCCTTCTAAATGGAGAATAACTCCATCAATTAAATAAAACAATTGCATAACATTAACTGAAGAAAACATGTGGTAATGAATGACCATGGCTAGGGCAATTTTGGGAAACTCTTATTGTCCATGAAGCAATGTAAAAATGATGTTCCATTTACGGATTCTATTTTTTTGAGGCAACTACTCCTACCAGTGGAATAACAGCAGCAGCAGTGGCAGGAAGCCAAGACAGTGTATTTGGCCTTGGTAATATTGAGGAAGATGAAGAAGAACCAGAGGATGACGAAGAGAGGGATAAAGACAATGGGATTGGAGATGAAGTTTTGGCAAATGACCTCGAAAATGGTGCAATTATAGGAGAAGAGCCAGTGAAAGAGTGGATCTCTAATTGTTACATACATTTTGATGTGTGCAATGCTCCAATGCAGATATCCAAAACTTCTAAAGATTCATCAGCCAACAACTATAGACATGGACCAAAAGCTGATGGTTTTGATGCAGTGGTTGTGCAAAATGCCGTGTTTTCCTGGAATGCTGACCCTCAAAATAATATTTCAACAAAATTACTGGACATTTCTGAAGTTAACATACCTCAAGGTTTGTATTAAATACCACAAAATCACATAATTAATCAGAATATTTTGAAAATAAATTGCACGCATTGCATGGTGAGAGTAAAAATTGAATATTCTCATTGGAAATCTTATGCTTTACCATTCTTATTTATAATTCATGGAGTTAACATGCTGGAATTTTTGGTTGAAAATTTATCAACAAGAGTTTCCAAATGAATTTCATTAATTAGTACACCTATGGCAATCATATGAAATACAATTCATTTATGATTTGACTGAATTAATTCACTCCATAATGGTGAATGAAATTGGGAAAGAAAGACTTGGGGACCGATAAATGTCCATTGAAAATAAAGCACGACATAATCCACCTAAACTTAACAAGAATTAGAAGTTCATATTCATGTTATACCTGAAAGTGGTTCATGTCAATTTTAGAAGAGTCTTTCACCTAATTAATTGCTATCACTTTTCAATACAATAGGAAAGCTTACTCTGGTTGTGGGAGGGGTTGGAAGTGGCAAAACCTCATTATTGTCAGCTCTTCTAGGTGAGATGCATCTGCAAAAGGGAAGTGTCAAATGGGCCAGGTAAGCAGAAAATTTTGCCAAATTAAATCAAATATATTATTTACAAATTAGAAGACAGTTTTACTTAAAAAGCTAAAAGTCTTCATTTTTTATCTATTATGTATGATAAAATGTAATAACACTTAGCATTTTCATAATTTATTATTTTAATAGGATCAGCTCAAACATTTGCTTTGAGGTATATTCTCTTTACATGTTGATATGTTCCCCAAGTATCAGTAAGTGGAATATGGTATTTAATTAGATATACTTAGAGACATAAAACACAAGTAATATTTATTTGAAAATTGTATACTCCCAGCACAGAATAAACCTCTAAACACAAAAATGGTTAGCACAAAGTCAATGTATAATCCATTCTGGCTCCTATAAGTTACAATTTATATTTATTTGTTTTGCAAAAATTGGTTATCATGAATTTTTTTTGCTACACAAATCTTAAATCCCTTATAAAACGTTGTTACAATTTTTTTATTGTGAAAACCCCTTGGTGAATAAATTAGATTTTTTATTTCACTGGTCTAACAAAGTATATTTTTTTTACAAAAAAATCTTGTCAAGGTATGAGATTATATACGATCTTGCCTAAGTAACTGAAAGCAGAAAGAAATAAAAATATTGGCATGAAATTTTTCCTAAATGAAGCAAATGGCTTCTTTCCCTTCATTTCATGTTAACTGGATTCCACTGCATTAGGTATTTTGGAATCCTTGCTTAGGAAAAATCCTGGAGGCCACAAGTCACTTGGACTTATTATTTCAAATGAATCCCTGGTGATATACATGATTACCCTGAGCAGGGATTACCCCTGGTTCAAAACATTTGAATCCATGCGTATGAAAAATCTATTGTGTAGTAATTTGATGTTTTGTGGGGAGTTTCCTATCCCATAACTAGCAAATGATGCAATACATAGAAACTAGTTGTTATAATAAAATATTTGTGAAGAATTGTTAACCTGTTTTCACCACTATGAAACAATTCCAATTCATCAGACATCATTATATATAGCCATAGGAATTAAGGACAAAATAATTCAGTAAACCAATTAGAATTTATCTTTTCAAAAACAGTGGGGCGACTATTGCGTATGCTTCTCAAAAGCCATGGCTCCTGAATGCAACCCTTAGAACAAATGTTCTATTTGGATCAGTATTCCGATTGAGACGCTATGGCAAGGTAATCTCAGCAGTAGCCCTCCAGCCTGATATGGACATACTTCCAGCCAAAGATCTCACCGAAATTGGAGAGAAGGGGATTCACCTTTCTGGAGGGCAGAAGCAAAGAGTGGCCCTAGCACGCACACTTTATTCAAGGGCCTCCATCGTCATGCTTGTGAGTAGATAATGATTATAGCTATATAGCTTTTCTTTCATTACAGTAATGCTGAACATGACCATGTTCATTTAAATATTCAAAATAGAAATAGCTTTCCATAGTGCCTTGCAATGTTTCATTCATTATTATATCCCTAAAGTTAGGAATTGGGTGGGGTTGGTGCGGTGACTAATGCATTAGCTTTCCACCCCAAGGGTCTGGGCATGAATACCAGCAGTGGAAGAATTTTTCAGTGGTATCCTCATCCCTACTTGGCGCTTCAAGTACAGTTTACCATCCTGTTAAATTTTGAACTCCCCAGCATCTTTAGTCATGAGGGTGATGGTGCTGATTCCAGGTTTCTCTTGACCCTTCTCCATTCCCTGTTATTACTTCCCTTACCAAATTACCCACCTCTCCCTAATGATACAAATCACCTTACATGCTATGAGTTCCATTCGCTCATAACTATTATTATATCCACACAAAATACTACATATTATGTATTTCGTGTAGAGGAATGAGGAAACTTTCCATTGTAAATTTAAACCGTAATATGTTATTTAAATGGAAATAATATGATTGCATATTGAAAGGTTAACTGTGAGATGCATAGTTGTAAGTAGTTATATAATTCTGCACTTGATTATTTAAATAGGTTTATGGGACTGGATTATGGTCCAATAAATCATAAAGCATAAGAAGCAAATATTGTGAACAATTTTTCCAGGTTCAAATGAAAAAATCCGCTAAAATTGGTTATTTGAATAAGAAATTCAATTTAATTTTGAAGGGAGCTTCTTAAGTGGAGCACTAATTGCAGTTAGGTACTCTTTAAACTTTATTTATGCAATACAATTTTTTTCTCATTTAGCTGACTGGTAAATTTCAAATAAATATTTACAATTTAGCAATAAGCCAGGCTTTTTAAAAATTAATAATAATAATAGTATGCTAACTGAAATTGTTATTTGAATATTTAACTAGAATTTTGGAGTGAAACAAATTGCATCACTGAAATCTTAATTTTTTTGTACTAAGTTCAGTATATAAAAAAATGCATAAACACTTCTCTGTAAAATTTAAAGTCACTTTCCACAAAAAATTGTACAAATGAAGTGAAAGAATCAAGAATGTTATTTGTAATTTTAACTTGGTTTCACAGAAAAATTATTCTTACAATCATTGACTAATAATTATTATCAATTTTAATTTAAGGATGATCCTTTATCTGCCTTGGATTATCAGGTTGGGCAGCATGTATTTGATGAGGGTATAAGAAAACTCTTACTTCGTCAGAGAAGAACAGTCATATTAGTCACACATCAATTGCAACTCTTATCTCATGCATATCATGTAAGTAAAAATATCTGTATCAACATACATTGGCATTTAAAACCCTAAAGATGAGTATGTTCAGTATTAATTCTTTTTCCAAATCTTAGTATTTTACTGAATCTTCACTCCCATCTACATATAACACCAATTAGGTATATTTTTAGCCCTGTCATTTGTTTTAAGGGAAATTTGCGAACTCTCCAAAAAATAAATAATTGGTTCAAATGAAACTGTAGATTGAATTCTGAAAGACATAAAAGGCAAAAATTTTAATAAATGATAACCAGAACCTTAAGGAATCCAAATTCAAATTTCAAGCACATAAATACCCATGAATCAAAAGAAATACATAATGGCCATTTATTTAAAATCCAAAAATTTCATTTTGGCTGCACATCAGTTATATTGAAGCTACATATAAAACTTTTAAGATAAAATTGCCCATAATTTTTCTTGTTGCTGCTACTAGTATTAATTTAGGTGTTAATAATTTTAGAGGCAATCTTTTACAGATCATTGCAATGGAAAATGGCCACGTGCGAATACAAGGTACATTAGGAGAAATTGAAAGAGCTGACCCTGAGCTTTTTCAATCATGGAAATCTTCAGTTAAACGTGAAATGGAGTCAAACAGAGATTTCATCGATGGAAAAGCTAATCCTGATGGAGATCTAAGAAAAAATGATACCAAAGAAGCATTTGGAGCAAAGACAGCAAAGGAAAGGTGGCAGCTGCTGAGGCTGGTTTCCAAAATAAGTACTCAACTAAAGCAACATATTGTTCCAGATGGAACATGGCACATTGAAGATGAGGCACATGTGGTGAGTCATTTTGACTGCGTCTCCTACTCTATGATACATCCTCATATTAATGAATGTTTTAGATTTATGTTGTGCATTTTCCCAGCAAATCACCCCATAAATATGCAAAGTACAAAGAGCTACACAAAAATTGAGTTAAGAAACTAATTGGGCAAAGGAAACATGATGGAAAGAGCAGTGCGAGGACTTTGAGAGTTTAAAGACAGAGCAGGAAATGAGTGCATTATAATGAAAGGAATTGACAAAAACATCCACTGAAAATGGAACATACACTTACACTAGTAGAGATGCAACAGGTAAAATATTAATTGGAGAAGAAGAGGTCCAGACAATTTGGAGAGAATATATAAAGGAACTTTATGATGAATATAATAGGCTCATGAGTGTGGATAGAGAAAATGAATATGACAACAAGGATAGCTTACGACCAGAATATTTTCCTAATGGGTGATGCTTGAACCATCAATCATTTTCCTTTGCTTATGGCCAGACTCTTTCAAGGTTTTGAGGACAAATTCTTATTCACCTAGTTGATTATCTCACCTCTTGAACTAGTTCATTTTGGTAATTCATCTGAGGTCATCAAAATATATTTATTCTTCACATCATGTGGACTACATCAACATTGTAATTGACAATGAAAGCACATATAGATTGTTATTTTTTTGTGATTTATTAAGACACCATATCACTCAGTTCCATAGATTTTCAGACACAGGTTTTACATGAAGATGCCCAATACAGGTTGAAACTAAAAAACTGCAGGCAAGGAACTTTGTTAAAAACAGTGGGTTAAGAAATGGATAGCAAATCATGTGCCTCTTTATGACCAATTCAAAAATTGCAAAAAATCAATTTTCATAAGAGATTTATGAGCAATTTCCTCTTCTCCTGATTAATTTTTTTAGGACTACAATGAATAGAAAATTAACATCAAATGCAGCATTCATTATAAATTTCTAATGTGCAAGATTAGTATATGAAATATGGGGGAAAATGCATTATAGTGCATATTGACAAAACCACATTTTATGCAACTCTGAATCCTTCAAATGAACATTTGATGAACAATGGCTCTGATGGAACCATTTAAAATGTACTGATACATGACCCATACAAAATTCAGAAAAATGCATTTATGATGCACACATTATCTGAGACAAATATGCATTTATAAAACATGCTGACAGTAAAATGCAACAATTTCAAAGTGTAAAAATCCTTCACCGGGATCAGGGTTCCAATCAAAATGAGTAATTTTTACTCTTTAAAATTGCTGCATTTAAATTCATATTAGCAGAAGACTCCACTACAGTTACTGTTGCCGCATCTCCTGCAGTTCCTTGAATTTTACTCGCTGAGTTAGTGTGTTTAATACAAATTCAGAATACACATTAAGTAAGCTCTACTTTGGTTTAATGTACTCCCATATGGATGGTTACAATCATAAAGAAAATTGATGATTATAATCAGGAATTCTGAGCAATGAACAATGCTCCAATCAAATATTTCATATTACATTATTAGTGAAAACTAAGTGTGAATTTGTTTCAGGCACCACCCTTGGTGCATCCATTCAGGCACAGAGCAGGAACACAATCATCAATATCTCGCCGCTCAGCCCGAAGGCACCTGCTACTACTTTCTCATGACCTGCCTCTACCGACGGATGAGTGTCATCAAGATGATCATCCTCTCATCCATCGGAGAGCACCATCCTCATCACTGACCTATGTACAAGGAACAAGTTCAGTTTTCTCTGTGCACCCTGCTTCACAGAGTTGGGGTCATAGGGCCGTGCTTAGGGCAAGTTCCCTTCAGTCACCACCATGTCCAAATAGTCAACGTAATCCCGGAATTACAAGTGGCAACTCATTGGTCAGGAGACTTTCAACTCCAAGTGCAAGACCTGATCCGGTGACTTGCGGTTCAATAAGGTCTGTAATATTATGCTTACAGTTCTTACCCTGTACTATTAAAACCAATATGTGACATGCTAATGTACCCCGAAAGTCAAGTCTTTATTAGCAATTTTAGCAAGCGTTAGGTTTCAAGATTTTTCTGAAATTTTTCTCTTGCCTAATTTTTGCGTTGCGGTTGAGTTAGATTTGTATTTCAATCATGAAGCATTTAGTTAGTTTAAAAATTTCGAGTTTTGATAGTTTTTTTTTAGATTTTCAGAAGAATATTAGGTTATAGAATAGCTCTATGAAAACTAAATTGATCATCCAAAAATGGAATTTGATAATTTTGGATAGGTTTCACTCTTTACTAAGCCAAAAGACATTGACAGATTGACATACCTGCCAAAAGCCAAAAAGATTGACATACCTGTTACCTTTTATTCAGGAGTCAATGAACACACCAGACTACCACCTAAATTACTATTTTGATATTTATTGCTATTGCTCTATATTTTCTCCTGACATGAGGATTTTGACCCGCATGATTTATCAGGTACTTTAACTTCCTAGGAAACCAAAGGGGTTACAGGGAATGGACCTGACCTGGAAATATATATATATATATATATATATATATATATATGTATACGTGTGTATGGTATATATGTACACAGTGTAGTTTATAAATGTGAAGGTATAGCATCATAATTCCACATTGAGCAAAGAAATTTTTGAAATACTCATTAACTGTTAAACTATATAATATTCTGATAATTTTCTTTTGGAGCAATAGAACCTTTTATTCACTCGACAAATAAGCACATAGTATAATAACATGGGATGCAGTTATCCAGGGGTAGAGGATTGGACTATTGACTGGAGGGCCCGGGTTTGCTTCCCGGGCAAACCTCCCAGGGCACCCTCAGTTTCACCTGAGCTGTGAGATTTTTGGAGTACCAGATCTTACTAGGAAACCATAATCAACACAACACAAGAAACAGGCCCCCCTACTTGGATGTGTGAATTTCACATGCAGTCAGTCTTAGTATTGAGTAAACTCTACCATCACCTACCAAACCAACCTTTGGGTTGAGTACTGTGTTTATGGTTTTATTATACCTAAACTGGCATCAATTATTATAGCATATGAAGATAAATATCGCTAGCAAATTAACCAGACTTGATTATCACTAAAACAATATTTATATTTCCCTCACATTACACAATTGAAAATTTTTAAATAAAAATAAACTTTTAATTTAAGGGCAGGATTTCCAAAAATTTCATTTACCCACATTTGCAAACTAATGCAAACAATTTTGACTTTTCAACATGGGAGATGATACATTTACATGGGGGACAGTACATTGAATTCAATCATTTTGGATATTATACACTTTTTCCCAGAGATGGATACAGATTGCAAAGATAGCTCAAGAATAACAACATATACCAGAAAAAGTATTTGTTAGAGAGAGATATAAAGAATTCCAAGAAACTGCAGGAGATGCTGCAACAGTAAGTTTTACTGGAGTCATATGATGATATGCATTCCAATGCAACAATTTCAGAGTGTAAAATAATTTGCCTTGACCAGGATCTCAGTCAAGGCAAATGATTTTTACAATTTGAAATTGTCGCATAGATCTAAATAAGCATCACCAACTGAAATATTAATTTTGAAGCCAATTACAGCTTGCTGATCAATAATGTGATATTATTTCTTCAAAGGTTTTTAATGGCTAATGATAATGAAGTGGGGAGAGATGAGGAGGGGGATGATGGGTCTTTGGGGATTAAAAGGGAGATAATATCTCATGGGGCTACATTACTCACTGAAGAAAGTCTTTGATAGTTGGTTTTAGCAAAGTCAGCTGGATATTGGTGGCAATTTCACTGTGTCAAAGTTGCATGATATAAAGAGAGGTTTGACAAGAGTAGGCTAATGCCAACGCCGGGTTTCTCTTCACCCTTCCTTTCCCACCCATCCCTAATGGCACAAATGACCTAAGCTGCCGGTAGCCTCCCCTAAAACTACCATAAAGAGAGGTCACCATGGTAGGGATGTGGTGTAGTGGAAAATGTGTGTAGTTGGAGACAAAAACTATTTAAAGAAGGATCTAAGGAAGGGAAAGGAGAATAAAAAAGAGAGAGATGAAGCATTGTTTGATGGCAAGGATCTGCAACTTCATCGGGCAAAGAATGATTACCAAAGAACAGCATTACGGATCACAGGAAGTAAGGTCAAATGAGAAAAATGGGAGGTAGGGAAGGTTAAAAAGGTGAGGAAGAGGGTTAAAATTGAAATTTTTGTATTTGACGTATTCTAAATGTTCCTTGAATCTGATGAGAAGTTGTTACTTGTTGATATATTATCTAGTTTATGTTTTGTTATAAGGGAAGAGGCACTGAAATATACTGAATCCATGGATCTGTTGTGCAGTTATTCCAAAATCATTCTTTGCCTGACGAAAAGAAGGCCTTGCCATCAAAACAGCACAATCTTCTGCTTTTCCTCTCTCCTTTCACTTCCTTAAGTACGTTTTATCCCCTACTACTTACTCTTACCCTCCATCACACAACATTCTTACCCAGGTGATCACCTGCTTGTATCTCATGCCACTCAGACACAGTAAAATTGCCACCAAGATCCAGCTGGTCTTGTAGATGCCAATTATCAAAGGATTCTCCTCCCAGTGATCAAGCCCCAAGTGAAATTATTTCTATGTTTAATATTCAACTATTATTTCTATATTTAATCTTTATCCCAAGAATCATCCAGCTGTCATCCATCTTGGTAAAAATATATTAACTCTGGAACTCAGTAAATTAAGTTTCTTCTCACAATAAGGGCTGGTAGATTACTTGATAAAATGTAGCTTTCCTCATGAATTCAATGCTAGAAAAATTTTCCTGATATCTTTCAGAGCCCACAGGGCAATTTGTATCATAACACAATAATTTGATCATAACATCAAGGGTCATACATTTGAGTTTCTACATAAATCTTTTCTATATGCTTAAATAATGATGAAGTTAATTAAAATTTTTGAAGATTTTACTTTCCTAGAATTGTAATCTGCCTCTGGGTAAAACACCTGATATCCTCTCCATTCAGCTCCAATGGCTTATTTTCACTGCATATTAAACATGGGTAACATAGTTTTCAACTTGTATTTACTCACACAGAGTAAGCAACAAATTTTCTTTGTTGCATGTGCATGGCATTTACTGTATATTACCAAAAATAATCCATAAATATGCATGCAGTGAAAATGTTGAAGATGAAACCAAGGAACAAATGGATAAAAATGTTGTCACTGAGTAAGTTATCAACAAAATTTAATCTGAATGCAGATTGCATTGTACTTACTCGCCAGAAAGAAGCCATTTAAACTGTATTGCTAGCATTCATTTCACTTTTATTTTTAAAAAACCTCAGATACCTATTAACTTTTTCATTTCATTAATTAAGCCATTTATGAACTCTTTCAATGACACATATTGTTTTTATCGCTATCCCTGAAAATATATGAGGTCAGGGATGTATGAACTTGCAAATATTAATCACCATATAAACACATAAACTATAGACAACTAAAAAAACTGTTCGTCATCATAGGTAATGTATCTGCCAAAGTTAGGTTTTGTACTCGTATAATACCTACAATTAATTATCTATCATGTTTGCCCTATATTATTTCCTTCTTTAGTTTTTCATGCATTCTAACTATCTTCTAAAAAGCTCTCCTCCTTCATCTCACCACTTGCATAACATTCTATCCATTTAAATAACATTTAGCATCCCATTACCTCTCAATATCTCCCAGTCACTTTTGTTGCTTTTTCTTTCATAAATGTCAAGAAATAACTTCCTCTCTTCTCTGTCAGATTGAAAACTAGGTTGCTATTCTTCCCCTCTGCTTAAATTAATTCCTCAATCTTCTCCACTGCTTATCTGAAAAGTCTAATCTATGTTAGTTCATTTTCCAATGGTACATTATTTATCTAGCTAAAAGTTATCATTTTCATTACAATGATCAAATGAATGCTATGTTATTATTTTGTCCATTGAATGCATATATTCTTGGGATCTCAAAATTAAAATGAAAGCACTCAAAAATCACTTCGTATTGAACCATATATTTAATTAAGACATATCACATACAAAGAGGCAGCATTCCACAATGAGATAAGATACAGCTTCTGGAAAACCATACCCAGCTGAACAAATCCTACAGTTCACCACTTGATAAGTGAAAAAATTACAATTAAGTGTTTCCTTAAACTCAGAGTGTCATTATTACATAAAAATATTACCAGATTTTTCAATGGCAAAATCTGAGTTAGAATACTGTATTTGTCAGCCTTAAGGATACAATTTAGCTTATTCTTGTGAATTATGCCAGAAGTGTTGGCTATGGCTGGTATAAAAATACTTAATTTCATAGTCATGTTGTTTAACAGTGGCAAATGAAGAGAAAGATGCTCACCATTCTGTGTTATGCATGTACAGCTCAGTGACTAAACTAATATGCATCAACACATTTTGTATGTACATTGATAATGACCTCACTGGAAGGCTAGATAAGTAGTAGTTTGATATTGCATTTTTTCAGTTTGTTAGTCATTGCATTACCTTTTAATTTACAGCTGTACTTTTGGCAATGAATGGCAAAATAAGAACATTTGTAGAATGCTAATGATGTTGAATATTATTTATTTTTATTATATTTTCTGGTTTATTTTATTTTATGCCTTTGCATGCTTAATGCTTTTGTGTCATTAATGGCATAGATATGTGTTGCTATTTTGCAAATAGGTCCAGAACTTACACCATTGGCTCTCAACCACGAGGCAGCTTTTTGAGGCGGCTATTTTCAATATCTTCTCAAAGGTAAAATAGTTTACAACACTCCTTTAAGTATTACTCTGACTACTAACAATGTAGAACATAAGAATTTACTTTCCCATCGGTCTCATAAATTTTCAGATAGAATTTATCAGTAATTACCAATATATATTCTTGTTGCTAATAATCTGTACCTTTCTTCTAAATTTCTAAGGTCTATGACAGGACCTTTTGATTCAAATAATATCAAGGAAAAAAACATGCTAAAGAGGCTCATGTCCACAGCATCTTCCAAGTAAGTAGATGAAGTCATATCAAGATTCACTTTCAAGTAACTTTGTTCAATTTGAGTAAATAAAAATTGAATGGTGAAATTCATAGATAAATGAAAAAGCCTTAAGTACATATAGTGTAAATTGTTACCATATCAAAGGGGAAACTAAAGTAAACCCAACAGCTTCTTGACAAAATGAAATTTAATGCAAGTATTAGAAAGATAATTACTTTGATATATGATGTATACTCCTCAAATGTGGTTAAAAATTAATTGGCGTATGAAGTTTTTAAGCCTCATACTAACATTTACATCTTTGAGATAGACAGAGTACAGTGGGAATCTGTTATAATATGGTTTCCTGGTTGTGGTTATGGAAAATGTTATGCTACACTACTACGTGTATGGTGAGATTATTATAATAATTTGCTAAATTTGAAAGGTTTGGTCCAGGTGTGGAGGAATGAAGTGGTATGGAAGGTTAAAAAGTTCACATTAAAATCTTCATGAAAACTAGTCATCCCCATTAAAGTTTTTCATGGATATTTTTATCAAATGAATCTGAAATAAATTACCAAACCTATTAATTAGAGACCTGTAATGAATTGATGTATAATTGAACAATTTTTTTGCCAGAGAGGCTACCTATGCCTGACACAACCTAAAAACCAGGTGCTAATGGTACACCACGGCAAAAGAAAATAGGACCACAATAGACATGACTAATATGTATGCTCAGCTCAACAGCAAAAAAAAACCTAAGATCAAAGCTAGAGTTCATCCTTCTCATTTTGACCTTGGCTTCCACTTTTGCTTAATATAATCTTGGATACATAGTTTGCAAGTATGTCCAGCAAAGAGAGAGTAATTTAGCATACAAAAAGTTGATAACCATACAGTTCTTTCAAAGATTGCACTTGGCATTTACAACTTGACCTAATAGAGTATTAATTAGAATTAAAAATGGTAGAAATTAAAATACGTAAAAATGCCTTATTCCAGAACATGTTCTTGATTCATTCAAGACTTAAACAACACACTTTAAAGCAATGTACTTGTGGGTAGCACACCAAAATGTGTAAGCAGAATCTAGCCTTATAAGTAAGAAAGAGAGAGAATGGCACAACCACTGGACACCTATGAGTGCTATGGGTGTACTATGTTTACCTGCATCCATGACTATTATTAATCCCAATATTACAAAGCCCAATATTGGGCATAGACTTTGACAGCTGCAAGATTGCTTACTACCAGTCATGCATCAGGTAAAATATCATACCTTACTATATGGTGATTTATGGGAAAAAGCTCCCATTCTAGGTATTTGCTCAGGTATGAAACAAGCACACAAGAAATTCACATGGGAAAGCACAAGTGGCTGTTTACAAGAACCTACTTCTATGCTCGTGATAACAGCTGGCCATAATCACTCTCCTTTCATAGGAATGCTCCGGAGAGCCCCTACTTAAAATAGCCATTGCTAGGTCATAAGCACATTAGATGAATGGAAACTTGACTTCCTTGAACTGGTTTGAAAGGGTTGTATGCCAAATGCCAGGGACCAACAGCAATGAGTTCAAACACGAAAGGAAGAAACGCGTACACACTCACAAGAAATACTAAATGGTTTAAAGAGCAATATAGAACAAACAGGATTATGACCTTATGTCAGAAGGGACACAAAAAAATAGTACAACATATATGCATATTTTGGTCACAAAGTGACCCTCTTCAGTGCAATGCTAATGTGAAGTCCTGCAGGAGTAAGGTTGATGACTGCCTATCATTGGAACCTGGCATTTGGCTCTCACAACCTTCATAAAAACCTTGGAGGAAGTTTGTGTAAATTTGGTAAGTTTGCCCCTGGCAAGGAATTTAATTTCTCTGAAAACAATCTTGTATACTTGTAACCTAACAGTAGCTTCCATTACAAGGGTTTTTCAGGACAATCCTATGAAAAATCAGTAATAGGTAGACTGATTTTGTCCCATGATTGCCACTAATGTGTAAGTAATTCCCCATGAAAAAATCAATTAGAGTTTATGTGCTTTCCCATGTGAATTTATTGTATTTGTTTCCTACAAGAGCTCATCTCTAGTATGGGATCCTTTTGCTATAAATCACCACTCAGGGGGATATAATATTACATGGTTTACAATTGAAAGCAAATAATCTTAAGGCTATCAGTGCCCATTATCCGGCTTCGCACTTGTTAAAAGACCTTAGCAGCTCTTATTTATTCATTAATACTCCTAATAACTGATGAATAAAATATGATGCCTCTGGATAAGAAGGAGAAAGAAATGACCATCGGGCTATACTCTTCTAAGGCACAAAATTGTGAAGGTGGTGGACTTTAAAGAAAATATTTTTTTTAAAAAACAGCTAATGGTGGGAAAGATTATCTTTTACAAGCACTCTCTCCCATACAAGTTTAAAATCCAAAGTGACCCTTGTAAGTCACACACGTGCACTCAGGGTTTGTGGGGATTTCATTCCCTTGGCAGGGACCCATCAATTGCAAATCAAAATAATATTAAATTGAAATGAAGAAAACACACAGTGTAGATCCACACACAAACTTTCACTTGGGTTCGCTATCCATAATGGCCTATGTGAGTCACATGCAAACATGCACTTATGTTTTCGAAGGATCTCCTCAACGACCTAATCATCCAAACTAAAACTTATAATCTCTTCGTGAACAGAAACCACACACATAGATATTAGGATTTATGATCAGAAGCTGATCTCTCCCATCCTCAGTACTACACTAAACATAACAGTACATATTTCACAAATGTTCAACTCCTTCAATTAAAAAAAAAATGTTTCTACTTTGAAAGGTGGTCAGTACTGCATTATCCATGAGGAAGAGTTAATCCCAAGTCCTTGTGACTCACAAGTGTCACTGCAGATCACAAACTAGAGTGGGAGAGTGCATTAGTGCAAACTAATCTTACCTTTTCCTTTATTGTAAATATTTTGTTAAAATTCCTCCTCCTTCAAAACTTTGCATCAAAAAAAATACAGCGGCAAATTATTATTTCTTTATCCATTCTTTTTTTTAAGAGTCATTGAGACGTTTTTTGATAATTTACAGGTGGATATTTTATGATAAACATACTAGTAAGCCAGGCCTCTGCTAATCAATTGTTTGTGATTATGTGACTAAAAATATGAATTAAGGGCACTCCATGGTAATTGAATATTGTGGTTTATTTTGCTTTAGTTTTAGTTCCCATAAATATCATTATCAGAGTGAAAATGGAATACAGGCATCCTTGGAGAGGAAAGGGGAAAATGAAAACATATCAGCGCATTGAAAATATTCAGAAAATACAAGGAAATTAAGTGAAAAAATATATTTCAAATGGCATTTTCAAAATTTCAAATGCATTTATTATAGTCATATGAAGAATCAAAGTGTAATGCACTAATTACATTTACATGTTTTTGATGAACTACTATAAATAATACTATCAACTCGTAAATTCATATTTCAACTACCAATATATTCTAATATTTATGCATTGGGAAAGAAAGATATTTTTGTGAGATCACATACCCTCAGACTACAAAGTACAATCAATGCATGTCCAAATTGCAGTTTAAATATGAAAACAACATCAATAAACATTTGTATGCACCGTCAAAGGATTAATCTTATAAAGTGTACAGCAGTACAGCCTTAACAGGTTTGTGGAAAAACTTGTAATAATACTAAAATAAATATTTCCAGTTTTTTTCATTTCAAATCCAGAGAAGTCAATTAAAAATGTTTCAATTTTTGGCAAGGATCCATAATAAGTAAAATAATTGTTTATACTAAGTAGAATACCTCATTATAACATATCCCCACTATACAAAACATCAATTGTTAACATTTAAGTGCCTTGGAACTATGAGGCTTTGTAGATAAACAACTCCATTTGAATATAAAAAGGAGAACATACATAATTTCAAAAACTTGGCACTAATTAGCTTCTTATACATTTCATAAGTTTTAACTTTGAGATAACCATTTACGTAAAGCTGATTACATTTTAGCATGTTTATGATTTAGATTTTCAATCCATAGTTTCTACTTTAAAATCAAGTAATCATAAGAATTTAATGATAGAATTCATTTATTAAATTCAACATAGATCTGGAAGTTCTCAACCGGGAGAGAGTGATCACAACCCAATAAGAAGATTAACATCTTCAACATCAGGCTTTAGTGATGACCTTGGCAGAGAAGAAGAAGAGGAGAACAGTAAGTGTATTGAGGGTATCCTTACTTTTTCATCTCATTATATTATTATGATTTCATTGTTGTAAGATGCCTCTTATAAAAAATGATATTTCCAAAAATTTTCTAAAGCATTCTACCACATTTTAAACCAGCAGATGACATTTATCCACTATTGATAACTCCCTTTTTCACCCACTCAAAGACATTGCTATAAGTAAGAACATTTATAACTTATAACTTAGGGTCGATCAAGCAAAAATACAAGGTTAGTTAGAAAAGCTCTCTAAATTTAATAGAAATAGGCAACTTATCTTACAGAAACATTTTCATTTTTCAATGTAGTCTCCTTGTATACTAATGCACTTGGTCCAGCAATGCTCCAATGTCTTGAATATCCTATCTCGAAAATTGGATTTCTTCAGGCCTGCAAAATACCCGTCTACCTTGGCTCTTTGTTTAGTTCTTTGTTTAAAGCGAATCTCCATCCACGGAGGAAAACATTGAGCTTGGGGAAGAGATGGAAATCTGATGGAGCTAAATTAGGCAAACAAGGGATGAGTGGCCACAATTTGCATCTTAATTCACGTATTATTGCCATGGCAATGACACTTGTGTGTGGGCGTGCATGGAACAACCATGGAGTCAACCATGTTGACATTTCAATTAGGAAAGGCATCAGAGGTTTCTCAATTGCTTATCCTAAATTGTTAATATATCTTCAGAGCATTTTGGACCAAGATTGTCAAAGCAGTAGGGGCATAAAAACTAAGAATCCATTAGACAAAGAAGCCTCTGCATGGGGAAGAGTGTTGATTACAGGGACAATGGGTAAGAATATTAAAAAAATATTAGAGAAAACTTTCATATGGATTGCACAGTGTGGAAACTTTTTCACTGAAACAAGATGAGAGGCATTGGAGGTTTCTGAGATGTGGGTATCGAGGATGGGAAAGTTAAAATGGATAGAGAGGAAAACAAATGATGAAGTTCTGTCAATTATGAGGGAGGAGAGAAGGTTGCTGGGAGAAATCCGAAGGAGGTAATAAAAGTGAATGTATGTTGCTTTTCTTGGTGAGGGAATGTTGAAAACTGTGACAGAAGGGGCAATGTTAGGAAAGTGAGGTGGGTCAGGAAAAGAATAGGCAAATTGGATGTTTAGAAGGCAGCTAAAAAGTAAACAGAATTGAAGAAGTTTATTGCAGTATATGCTGTCAGGCGAGGCTTAGAAATGAGGGCGCGTTCACTCTTTGTCCATCCAAAACCTACCTTAAATGGTAGACAACCAAATATTAATAAAATAAACCTTTCATAAGATAATTTTACACTCATGGGATAGCAAGTACTCAAAAGTAGTGTCGTACATGCATGTAATATTTATCTAGAATTTTATTGAAACCAAAAATATATCTCAAGGAGAGGATGTCAAAAATGCCATAATAGGGCCAGTTAAGCAATACAACAAAGTACAATGACCTTCAGTTCCAATTGCGGTATAAGTTGACCTATTTCAGCTAAAAATCCAGCAATTGGAAGCAATATAAGGGAAATACAAATTTCATGGACTTTTACTTTAATGCTAAAACTTCAGCTGAGTTGTGAAAGCCATAAAGCATTTGGCCAAGAATTTATATTTTGAAAGTTACTTACAACCCCAAAATGGCAACATTTGAGTAGGATGACATTGTGAGTTTTGTAAAAAAAAGTTATTTGAACTACCCTACTTAAAATATTAATTATCGAAATCTTGATCTACCTACCTACCTGATTGCAATTACCATGGTAAAGTCAACCATGCTGACATTTCAATTAGGAAAGGCATCAGAGGTTTCTCAATTGCTTATCCTAAATTGTGTCTCCAGTGGATATAGATGATGAAGACTTAGGCAGTGGAGTAGCAGCAGGGGCAGAAGAAAGGGAATATGGAAAAATCCCACACAGAACATATTTCCGCTACCTCTGTGCATGTGGGCCTTTGGTTGGAGTCACCTATTTAGCATCCACACTAGCTTGGCAAGCCTTACGTGTTCATACTGATTTTTGGCTGTCAGCATGGGCAGATGCTGGAGCTGAAAAACCAGAATTCAATTCATCAGCTGCTGTGAGACTACCAAGGGCTGTGAGTGATGGCCAAAGAAGAGAAGTGAGTAAAATTAATATATGCTTATATTTACACATCGAAAAATACTTCTCTGTACTCTAAAGAAAATATCATTCTTTTCCCCGATAAAAAATACACATAGGGTTCAGTATTTATTATTAATTACTGATGAAATCACAATGAGATGTGTAGAAAGTGTTTTCATACATGCAATTTTCTTTTTATCTTGAAGTTGAGAGACAAAATAAGGTGATTTTTTCTAAGTTAAAAATTCCACAAAGTAGTCAATTATTACCCAGTAAAAATTATAATTTATGTCCATAAATGGAATGCTATTATATTGTCACTAAGTCATTGTAATTGACTTACATACCTCTCAACAATACTTTTATTTAACTGGCCATTCATTATTAAATGCAAATTTATTGTTTCATTGCGACTGTAAATTATGGGGCCATTTTTCACTAGCTTTCTGATGATATATTAATAATTGAGCCAATGACTTGAGGAAATACTTGCCAATAAAAAATTCTCTGGATAAATCCATACTAATAAATCAAAGTTTTGATCTTATTCATACACATACATACATGCCCCTCATTTTATTCCCTTTAGGGACAGGCTAAGAAAGAAAGACTAATTTTAGAGCATATCTGGGGACTTTTACACCTTTTTACTAGATCAAGCTATTTTAATCCTATGCAAGATTTTCATCCCTTTTACTTTGAATCCAACCCAAAGATAGTAATGTATTCATAATGTGTCCAGTCATTAGCACTTATGTTTTTACAAGCCTACAATATAAAGCTGTTAAATAGAGCTACCAAAAAATATATCTGGTCCAACCAATTTTGAATGTCCATAGTTTTAAGTTGGAATGCATGTGAGTAATGCCACCATGCATTATACGTAATCATCAAATGAAGCAATGCTGGATGAGCATATTATCTTAATATTCTACTGGTTTCTTCACAGATGATGAACTATTTGTCAGTGTACGCCATGCTGTCATTGAGTTCTATATTGCTATCACTTGCATCCAATGGAGTCGGTCAATGGGGAGGATCAAGAGCACGCAGATATCTTCATGAAAAGATGCTTTCCAGTGTTCTTGTGCGACTGCCGTACAATTTTTTTGAAGCTACTCCCCTAGGCCGCATCATTAATAGGTTTTCTACAGACACAGCAGTTATTGATAAAGTAAGAAACTGACTTGTAAATGCTTACTCACAACAATCCCATATAAATTAAATAAAATTTCTAAATTTGATAAAAGAGCTAGATTGTAAACTGCCCTGCAAAAAGGACACATGTTTTTGTCCATTTCAGTTAATCAAGCTTCAGCAATTATTATTAATCAAGATTAGCCAATTCGGTTAACATGGCCACCTACTAGCCCCAAGGTCACAGGTTTCAGTCCTACTTTGTCCCAGGTAGCCACTAGAAAGATGAATTTAAACTTGCAAAGGTCATAAAGTGCCAAAATGATTTTCTACATTCCAATTCTAACAGTATAGACTTGATAAATCATAACTGTGCAAGCAAATCTCAGCATGGTATTGTACGCCAAAGTAAAACAGATTTTATACCTATTTTTAAATAAAATGTTTCCATTATTCCCACAGAAAATAGCCACATCTATTCAGAGACTACTACAGTTCCTGCTCCTTTGCCTATCAGCAATTGTTGTGAATTCAGTGGTTACATCTTGGTTTCTCTTAGCTGCAGTTCCAATATGTGTAACTTATTATGCTGTGCAAAAGTTCTTCCGATGCTCTTCAAGGTATTGTACAGAATATTTAAAAATAAATATGATTATATGCATAAGAATATGATTATATAAATGCATATGTATATACACTGACAATATTTTTCATAATTAAGATGAATGGGATTTTTAAGGTCATACTGACTGTATAATGATATCAGATGTGTTCTTTGACACTATCTAAAATGTTACTCAAAGTCATTTTGACAATAGAAGTACCTGTTATTTCACAAGGGATGATTTATGGGACTCAAAATACCAAAACTGTCTATAAGTTGTTAGTATTAGGTGCATTCAAGTTTTATGTCCTCTAATATTTTCCTAAAAAATCTCACCAGAAAGTTGAAATTTCTGCTACTTGACAACATAATCTCCCAGTACACGTTCATATTTTTTACACCACTAATTCCACGAGCTCATGGGTGCTGAGAGAAATTTTGTAGAGTCCCTTTAACCAACTGAAAAATTGTTGATGCAAGAGTGGTATGCCCAGAAAATGTGCAGCCATGAGGTTCCTTTATTTTTGGAAAAAGCCAAATATCACTAGCGGCAAGATCAGAAGAGTAAAGAGAGCATGAGACACCACTTTAAAGTTTTTGTTCACAATAAACTCCTGGGTTTGAGATCACTGAATGAAGAAGTTTTGTCTAAATGAAAAATCATAAAGGTAGCCTTTTCCGATCCTCTTGCAACAACTTTTTACTCAAAATATATTCATAGGGTGCAGCTTTCACAGCAGTATCCTTTGGAAAACAATGAGTGAGGATTATGTCTTTGCTCTCTTAAAACATGGCCACCATCATTTTCTTGACACTGATGTCATACAAGGCCACTTGAGCTCACCCTCAGACAATGACTGGTCCTCTTTGAACTGTTTCACCTGAATGTACATTATTTGCATAAATTACACCATCATAGCATTATTATTATGAGTAACCTACCGGTAAAGGTAGGCTTTGAATGGACAGCCACCAAAGAAATATCTTGTTTCTCTTAACAAAACACAACCCAACATCCTACTCTACAATAGGCCCCTCTACATCTCTGTGTCATTCCTTCCTCCGGTGCAAAATTCGTATCTTATTCTTGCCCCTTCCTCATTTGCCTAAAATTCTCCCCTCTATCACAGCCTTCAACATATCACTGCTGATCAGTATGCCCTTCATCGATTTTTCCAGTCTCCTTATGATTTCTCCCCAGAATCCCCTCTCCTCCTCCACCATACTCAGCACTTCCTCTTTTGTTTTCCTTTCAGTTCATTTTACCTTCTCCACACATTTCAAAAGACTCCAATTTACTATCTATCCTCTGGCTTCAATTACCATGTTTCCTCTCTGGACATAACTATGCTCCATATCAAAGTTTTTACGAGTCTTTTCTTAATATCCTTACTCAACATCCCTCTCATCAACTCCCTTCTCCTTGTGAAAGCCTCTTTGCCTAATGCAATTCTTCTCCTTACGTCCCTACTACTTTGACCGTGTTGGTCCAAAACACTTCCGAGACACAAACTTTTCCACCTGCTCTGGTTTTTGCCCTCCTATTTTAATGTTTGGCTCAGCCTTTTCTCTCTAGAAAATCAGCGTAACCTTTCTTTCATTAATATTGATCTCATCCCTTATCTGTCGCATTGGATTTCTAATAAACTTAGTAATTTTTGCAGCCCCTTGGCTTACTGACAAACTAGAGCTTCGTGGACAACCTAATGGACAACCCTGCCTCTCCCACAGTAAGGCATGGCACACGGCCCATTGGGCCAAGTCTCGTAGTTGCCAGGACTGATTTTCTCTACACTGTCCATCATAAAAGTCTTGGGCATGATAAATGAGGTGGTTTCCCATTGCCTTTCTCAATAATGTTTTTAAAATGATACCATCACTCAATGGCTGCCTCACTGGGGTCAGACACCTTTGCAGCCACCTCACTGGGGAACAGACACTGTGTGAACTAATTTACATCTGGGGTGGATTACTTCAACCTATCTGGCATAGGTGACCCTACCAGGAGCAATTATTATTGCTTCCATCAGCACAGCTCTAGGCATCATCGGAATTCACAAGCCCTCCCACCATGTCAAGGTTGTAGTCCATGGGAGGGACATCATAACATATCTTACTTAATTAGCAATTAACTTTCACAGTTGATAAACTACAAAAATGGAGAAAACATGATTGTACTTTGTTCTAGTACACTAAATGATGTTCAAGATCCAAGTTTTTCTAGAATTTCCTTTGTGTTAGTCTATATTGTTTGGACAAGTTTGCCAGCATTGCAGTCTGCATCTGCAAATCAATATGCATTTCTAACCTGAAGACACTGACTGCAACACTGTTGCCTCAACATATGGGCAGACACAGAGGTATTCCCGGAAGACTTGGATCTTCCATAGCATTGCACTTCAGAAGCCTAATTACATGAAATGATGCTATTTTAAGTACTGAAAACACCTCTTGGTTATTGCACTGTATGTTGCAGCTATCTGTCTTGTATTCACCAAGAGTCCTTGCATTTTTCAAGCTCACAAAAATATCTCTCTATAATTTCAGTCCTGAAAAAAAATTGGGGGATCTAAAAACTTAAAAACCTAGTATGCTTTCACATGGTATGTTTCACATTCATAATGACCTGAAAGTTCGTTTTGGCAACATACAACCATATGCATATATGCATACAACCATATGCATCAATAACATCTATTCAAACTCAAGACAAGTTGCCTGAAGTGAAAATTTTACATTTTTTTATTGTAACCCATCATCTATGTTTAATTTAGAATACTTTTCAATTTAATTAAGTTAGTTGGCGATTTTGGATTATTATTTGCCTTTTTAAGGGAGTTGCAGAGGCTGGACAGCATTACCCGCTCTCCAATATTTTCTCACTTCTCGGAAACACTGGGAGGTCTCACAACAATCAGAGCATTTGGACATCAGGGACGGTTTTCTACTGAATTGGCAGCACGAATTGACTGTCACACTAATGCATTCCTAATAGTAAACACTGCAAACCGCTGGCTCGGGATTGCTTTGGTTAGTAAACTCTATTTCCTGTTTATAGAATATGGATAAGGCCAAAGAATAGAGAAATAACATGATTTATGATTTTTAAATACCATTTGTTGTGGCATTAGTCACTGCTAGCTTTTTAACCCAAGAATGTATGCTAAATGTATACCTGTCATTTAAACCATAACCCAACTTTCTGACCCAGCATATGTAATGTCATAAAATATGATGACTGGTTTGGTCACTGAGAATTTTCAAGACAATATCTGCTGATTTATGTCATAAAAGATGGATCACTGAAATCAAAGAATTCATATTTATAGAACTTAAGCATCAATTTCCTAAATTTTAGTGTTTTCATTTTTGCATGCTGGATTATTTAATATCTTTTAGAATTTCAAAAGGTCACTAATGCAAAGAAATATGCAGTAATTAGTTCTCTGGTTATGAGTTGCACTTTATTAACAGTCAGTATCAAATAAATAAAACATCTTAGATCTTAGCTTTAAGCGGACTACATATGAATTCATGTAGTTGCTCCCAAACAATTCTTACCAATAGAAATACTCTCAGAATTTATGCATCTGCAAATGAACTTGGAAAATGGATAATTGAAGAGTAGTGCAAAGACAATATGTGTAGAGAAATGATAATTCAGCAAAAAGGGTTGCAAAATTGGCGAAGCAACAATTGTTATCACCCTTCTTACATACTTATTTTTTGTAAATTTTTCAAAACATAAATTTCGTGTGTTGCAAATTTTGATATGTGAGCATAATCAGAATTTGAATACATTAAAATTACAGCTATAAATTCATGGAATATTTATTATATTCATACAGTATGACTCTACTCTGGAGGAAAATTAAAAATATTCATTTGCAAGACCAAAACAGGCATTTAATCCTTAAATAAGAAAAAATGGTATTGATAAGCCTTTTTTATTGCTCATTCCTAAGAAGAATTTAAGCTGAGGAAACAAGGTATATTTTAACGTCAACATGAATTGGCTGTTAAAATATAAACATTGGTTAATTTACTTAGATGTTAAAATCATATGAGAATGATGTAATGAGTACTTTATCATGAGTATATGTAGTGCCTTGAAACTATCAAAGTAAGTATATACTTTATAAAATGGAAGTGAGAAGTTTAGATTTCTAATGTGCTTAAAAATAATTATTTATGCTAATTAAGTAAAACAAAATTCATTGAAAAGAATTGCAAGATAGTGTACAGATGTAAAAATGCTAATTTATTCACTGGCTACGACTGATTTATTGATTTAATAAACTTTTATGCCACATTTGTTCTATAATTTTCCCATGTTATCAATTGTATATCACTAGATGGAATTACATTTTTCACATGGAATCACATAATGGGATTATCTAAACATTGATTAAGAATTATGTGTATGTAGCCATTTCACTACTGTTGCTTCAACAAAATAATGATTAAACCATTTCCAGTATTTATGTGACAATTACTTTCCTAGTAGAAGATACTTTTTAAGAAAATTCATCTGCCCATACAGAAGGTAAAACTCTTGAACGTTACCCATCAAATTTAACTTTTGCCATGAAATGAAATCTGATCACATATATCTTACTTGAACAACGAAAAATTCTAAATTTTACACCATTCAACAGGATTATTTAGGGGGAGCAATAGTGTTTGTGTCTGCTGTAGCCGCTCTCATCACAGCACAGCTACTTCCTAATACGGTAACACCCTCTTTAGTGGGTTTAGCCATCAATTATACGCTTTTACTTCCAATTTACCTACATTGGGTAGTAAAATTCTTGTCAGACATGGAAGCATATATGGGGGCTGTTGAGAGAATAGAGCAGTATGTAAGGTTACCATCTGAAGATGAGGAAGAGGAATGCACAAAATCAAGAGAGAATCCACAACCAAATATTTTGCCACTGACAGAAGGTAAGGAAGGCCTTTCTTAGCCAAGACTTTGAAGCATTCTACTGCTGGCATTTTAAAATCAAAATGCTTAGATAATTATTTAAATAAACTGCACAAATTTAAAATATTTCAAGGGAGGGTACACTTAGCGGCAAATAAAAAACAAATTTCGACTGTCCATTATAATTTAAAGAGATACATATCAATGAATAGAAAACAACAAAACTCAGGATTTTGTATTAACTGGCAATGGAAAAAAACTACTAAGTTGTTAACCTTGGCTCTAGTAATTCATTTATCAGTTGTACACATGATATATGACTTACTTTGCTGACGTTCTGTATCATTTTCTGTAATTTCATCATGTTTATTTGGATGCCACATGCTTCTACGATGATAGCATAAACACTGATTGGCTGCTTGCCGATCTTATGATATCCTCAATTTCAGCTGAGAGAGTTAATATTGGTATGGGGTCAATCTGCAAGCCTAATTTTGTTTTATCTAGAGGTACATGCTATGATTTTAAAAATGTCTTGATGTTCCAATATTATTTCAGCTAATGAATTATGACACAGTGATACAAAAAAGTATAATGTTAAAATGCCTATGTAACTGTAAAAAAATATTTATATATGGCTTGTTATATTACAGTTCCAAATAATTGGCCATGCAATGGAGATATTATATTTGAAGGAGTTACTCTCACATATGACAAAACAAGAGATCCTGTGATAAGAAATCTAAATGTGCATATTAAAACAGGGCAAAAGGTAAGAGATAAGTTTCAGGATTTAGTTCTGATGAAAATTCAGAAAACTAAAAACATTAGCACTTTCTCTCATTACTGTAGCTGGATAGGATTTCATATATTTCAACTGGATTTGAATAATAATAATATAGTGTTTTGTCCAGCAGACGTAGTGTACAGTATTGATAATACATGACAGGTGTATAGGAAACATCAACAGAATTTAGATCATATTATTCCCAAATAGAAATACAAATACAGTTAAGACAGGAAAATAATATACACCTTAGTTTTACAAATATTTATTTGCACTATAATAACACTCCTCAACCATGTATGCAAATAGATTCTTCTTGGATAGTGTAGTTCTTGTCTCATTGTTTTTAATGGTTAGGCAGATTGCTGAACAATTCTGTGCACACTGATGGTGGTCCTTTAGCTAAAATAGACAGGTTTGATGTTTTCACATGCATATCTTTACATGTTCTGGTATTGTGACAATGATAACTGTTATTCAATATATAAGTCACTCATATTTTTCTTACCATAAGTCAGTGCATGCTCATTTTAGTTTTGCTTTTAATAACATATAGGCATATCTTGTGAAACTCACGTAAAACTAAATACAAAAGTAACTTAACATTTCTGCATTACCTTTCTATACATTATACAGGTTTTCCCACTCTGTAACATCTTTTAATTGATTCTGCATCACTTTCTGAAGTAGATGCACAGCGCAGAAAAAAAGGAAACACATAAAGAATTTATACTAAATAAATAATGAAATCTTACTATTTAAACATTAAGTAGTGCCACAGTTAATCTTAAAATTACACACTTTAAGAAATAATTCACGACATCAATTGAAGGTGTTATTGCATTGCAAAAATTTGATTAAGTTCAAGAATTGAACTCAATCATCACAAGTAACCCATGCAATTTATTCTGTCTTGAAATTCCTTTAATAGGTTGGCATATGCGGTCGAACAGGGAGTGGCAAATCCTCAATTGTCATGTCTCTCTTCCGCATGGTGACTATTTCTGAAGGACGCATACTCATTGATGGCATTGATATACAAACAGTACCCAAACGATTCCTCAGATCAAGATTATCCATTATACCACAGGATGTCATTATGTTTAGTGGGACAATAAGGTGAGTAAACTTCACAAGATGTGTCTTATCTACATTTTCTCCAAAATATCTTTGTGTCCAGTACTAGGCTACAATTATCTGCTTAAACCTTTGGCTGTCATAGGTGGATATACTTTTGAACATTTTTTCTAAGGGATAATTTATATGAACAATTATTGCACTTAATGCATAACAAATATGTACTACAAAATTTAATAAGTGCAAAAAATTAAAGTTTATGAGTTAATATGAATTATGACTAGAAAAATCAAAACAACGGAAAAAAATATTCATAAAAATGTAGGTTTTTCCAAAAAAATCCTTTGGCTAATGGTAAAATATTTTCAATCGTTTCACTTTAAGCATGTGACTTATATAAGTATAATTTTTTCATACCTTAGAATTTTCACTAGAAAGAATTTGAAGGAACAACTGTAACAAATAGGAAGTCTATCAAATATTCTAGTTGAATTAAGGGTTAGTACAACCTCCAATTCTTGAAGGAACATCACCAGGTCATAAATCAGAGTCGGGATCAGGAATTCAAAATGAAACTGTATTAAACTTACTAATGATTTAAAATCTTCTATTGAATGCTTAGAAAACCAACAGTGGTTGTCAGGGGAATATTCAGAAGTATTTATGTAATTTCTCTTTTGCTCTATTGAAAATTTCTCTCACATTACCAATCACCACTGCCTCGAATGAATGGCCTGGATAGGTTTTTATCTGAAGGGAAGGGACCTAATTCTGGTCAACAACTTACTGGTAAAGTATAGATTGGGCAACTATGAGATGTGGGTGGGGAGAAGAATGGAGAAAATACAATAGATGACAAGGAAAACAAACAATGACGTTCTAGGCATTACCGGGGAAGAGAGAAGGTTGTTGAGAAAAATTAAAAGAAGTCACGATGGTTGGATGCAAAAGATACTGAAAGGCAATTGAATGCAGAAGACGGAATCAAGGATGGTAGTGAATATTCATAGCTAAAGAATGAGTGATTGTAATATGTATCATGGGGTTTAAGAATTTTGTGTCATTTTTAGGTCTTCTGAGTAAGTAAGTCCCCGAGTCCATCAAAAACCTTCATTAAGATGGTAGACTACCGCTAATAATAACATTGGCTGAGATATCTTCATTAATATGCATTATCATAGGTTATCATCACGTATTTTCTGAAGATCTGATTAATAATTTAATGTGCCTTAATAATATTCCTTGCACAAACTTCTAAAATTCCCACTGGTAGTAGGATATTAGCATAGGTGGTACATATTTGATAACTTATACATAATAATAATAGATCCATTTTTACATTCCAGGGAAAATCTTGATCCTCACGGAAAATTCACAGATGAAGAAATTTGGAGAAGTTTAGAATTGGCACAACTTAAAGATGCAGTTAGCTCACAACCAGGAGGAATTGGTAATTAATATCAATTTATTCATATCTGATGACACCTAATGGGATAATATGCTATGAAAACAACTTCCCATGCATTTTATCTTAAACAAGAAAAATATCAATGTACCTATTTCATGAAAATACACTGTTGCGATGACAAAATGATCAACTGGGGTAATCAATAAAGGAATAAAATTAGTGAAGTTAATGCATAATAGCAGGGAAAGGCATTCCCTGCTGAATCTTAACAATTAGTATTCATATATTCTTGTCTTTACACATATATTCTTGTCATTTTTTTTTAGATGGAGAGGTTAAGGAAGGAGGGGAAAACTGGAGTGGTGGCCAGAGACAGCTCTTCTGTCTGGCCCGAGCCATTCTTCATGGTGCTTCTTGCCTTTTCATGGATGAGGCAACTTCTTCGGTTGATGCCACAACAGAGGCAGCTTTACAGGAAACGGCCACAAAAGCATTTTCAGGTCGCACCGTTGTGACTATCGCTGTAAGAAAAATTAATTATCAATCTTTTGATCATATAAGATCATACATAAAAAACCAAAATCTGTTGCCCAAAAAGCAACGTGTTTATGTTCATACTTGCCTTCCCAAAATTACAAAACCCATGCCTCACATGGAAAATATAAGAATTTTTGAAAAGCAATGTAGTTTTAAAAATAACAAATTATGTTTGCAGGTAGATTACAATGGAAAATTTCCATGATAAATGGCATACATAAAATCTCACAATACTTTCACAAATTTATTTTATGCCAATAGGGAGGCAAATCCTGAGATTCCCAATTCTACTTAGTCAATACATCCTTCAACCTTGTTTAATCAAACCTTGTTTATCAATCAAAACTGGCTGATGACACATTTTCAATCGAAAGACTTACATATTCTGAGTCTTACACGGAAGGCATGCGATTGAATTTTGAGCCCTTTTATCAAGGAGTCATCTTCATCAATGATACAATATTGATAAGGAAACAGTTTCGGGCATACACTGTACGTCAGTGGAACTTGGTAGTTAAATCTTCCACCGGGGAATGTTTTAAGAACAAAAAATTAAAAAAAACACAGCAGCTTTAATAATATGAGTCTTTCATTCCCATGCTCCATAATTAGGTATCATAATAGTAGAAATGTCAGTTTTTTGGTCTTTCAAATTTGATAGGTGAACTACCTAATATTTTAAACGAGTGAATGGTTTTTATTTTGCAATTTTTGTAGGGAAAAAATAATTGTAAGAAATTATTTTTCCACGTAAATAGGCAAATTGACCATTAATAGAATATTTACATAGGTAAAGAGGCATGTCCAAAGAGAGGGGAGTGCAAGACAAGACCTTAAGTAAATATGTTTAGAAATTAGAAGAAAACTTTACATGGATTGTAGTTTTGTATGGAAGTGAAATATGATTATTAAAGCAAGAATACAAGCATACATTGGAAGCTTTTGATACATGGTGGTGATGCATAATGGTAAAAATTAAATGGATAGATAGGAAAACAAAGGAGTGAGTGGTAAGGGAAGGGAAGAATGAAGGTGGTTGGGAAAGATTTGAATAAGATATAACAGGTGGGTGCAGGAAACATTGAGAAGAAATAAGATGCTAAAATATATGAGAGGAAAGGTTGGGTAATCATGGCAAAGGGATGAAAATACATGATATTTTGAAGATAAGAGAAATTACATGCAACTTAGAAAGTGGTTTGATAAAATTGGGGAATTAAGGCATTTAATGACATCTCAAAAGACTCTTAGGAATGCAACACTCCCCAGGTACTTAAAAAAACTAATTTGACTAGTGGACTACAGTTGATTATTGACATATTGATAAAATATTAAAACTAATGAATATAAGGGTTGAATGTTGACTTAAACTGATAATTACTGGCCGGAGTATCTGCACCATTAATAACTAAATTTACAAACACACAATACAACTAAAGTAATTAACACAAGTAGATGATGTTCTTTAAGGATGGTGTACCTAATCCTAAATGAAAAACCTTAATACCACACAAGCTAAATAATGTGTGCTACAGTTGACATTAAGAAAGCTCCAAATTATTCAAAAGTATTCCCGAAAAAGATGCTGATAACCCACCTTTTCTTTTGATATCAGGCCCTAAAACTGATAATTATATCAAGATTATTAGCTGATGACTTGCTCATGATGTTTACGTATAATGGCCATCATAGAAAATCTAAATGGAAATAACTAGTAATGGAAACACTAATTTTCTTTTCAGCATCGTATCACCACAATTCTACACTGTGATCGCATACTGGTACTGGATGGGGGAAGAGTGGCTGAGGATGGTGCTCCTCATGAGTTACTAAGTAACCAATCTGGGATGTTTTCTTCAATGTTAAAAGCCTCAGAATCTGGAGCTTTTTCATGAATTGCCTGGAATTTAAGTCAAACAATCAAAAATATTATAAATGTTGCCCATGTCAGAGATTGGACTTTGTAAAATGAATACACCCTCAGTTGAAACTGAGCTACTTTGTAAAAAGTTGATTATATTTATTTCAAAATAAATTAATAATAATCTCAAAGTAAAGGTGACCTGGTATCATGAAAAATTCAGCCAATAAGATTAGAAATTCCAAATTAAAAATTATTCCATCAAATAAATTCAAATAAACTCATCTTGAAATGACAGCTTCCTGCTCAATTAATCCGTATTCCTGATAACGAATTATTTTAAAATACAAATTACCAGTCTTTGAGAATCAAATTAGGCTATCGAATCGCCTTTGTTAATGAAGGTAAGTAGGTGTCACTACAAAGAATGAAAATGTGGAACCTTTTTTTCTGTCCCAGTAAAGTAAGGTAAGTAGGCACCTACGGTTGTGTGACCTGGAACATTGAACATTAGGTGTTTACCGCTAGCTTAGGCCAAGTTAACGTAGGTAATGTCAAGTGCACAAGAAAAATTCTCACCCCCACATTTTTCTTTTCTCAGTCACTGAAAATACAACAATGAGAATCAAGGAATTTAAAAATATTCCGATACCTCTTTCATGGGCTGGTAACTGAGTTCGACAATTAAAAATTGCATATAACTCATTGAGTATTTTCATTTCTGATAATATAAAGACTAGGACTGCAAGTT
The DNA here is from genome assembly GCF_022747635.1 of Hetaerina americana. NCBI lineage: Eukaryota > Metazoa > Arthropoda > Insecta > Odonata > Calopterygidae > Hetaerina > Hetaerina americana. The sequence goes on along the minus strand of NW_027286985.1, from coordinate 66,586,764 downwards.
GAAACTGAGAAACCTACTTACGCCAGGATCCAAAGGAAAAGTTCTCTCTAAACATTCAAATCTTTCAATTTCTAATGCTGCATGCGCGTATTTTAAATGTAGTTTTATTTTTTAAAAATAGAGGTCATTTCATTTTAGTCCTGGCATATTGGCGGTTTAATTTTGAACAACGAATGATATCGTTATTAAAAAATCCACCTACTGATGGTGAAAAGTTAAGAGGGGTATGGTCTCAAGGGATCCGTTTTCTCTTATATAAATCTTTCTACTGGCTTGGAGACTGAAAAATCGAATAACAGGACGAACTACTCGATTGGCTTGAGAATTCCAAAATCACAATTCAGGTTGGTCTTAACAAAGTTTGTTTCATTAATTTACTAAGACTTTTGTAATTTGCGTAAAGTCACCAACATTGTGTGGGATACCCATTATTATACATGTTATAGATGTTCATGGATATATAACTGCTTAGGCTACGTGTTTAACATGGTACTACTAATGCTGTATTAGTAGTTCCATGTAGTTTTCGTGTAAGTAGGTACATGCGGTTACTATGCAATAACCTACAAGGCCGTTGTGGCCGAAAATTTTAAAAGGGAAAGATGCATGGGCACCATGTTAAATTGATCTTTATTTGACAATTCTACATTAGACCTTAGTAATCGCTTCGTAATATTACCTATGCGTGTGATATTTTCGTCAAAGAAAGTGGTAGTCGACAGCTGCCGATAATGAATTGCTTGTAATGAAAAAATACTGGAAATACCTTAAGTAACCGCAGTACTAATAGGAACTACCAGCACTATTACATGTATTTGTGGCAGGAAAAATATCCTGATAAACGAGTGAAAACTATCCCACCACCTTATTTTATTGTAATAGGTTACGATTACAGTATGAATTCTCAACTTATAGATAACTAGCGGATATAGTGTTCCTTTGTTCTTTACCATGGCAATACTCTATGTAATTATGAAGAACTCTATCGGTTAGTCATAATAGCCATGACGAATATGCATTTCATTTAGCATTGGTGAGTGTCCACTTGTAGATGAGGTAAATGTATATAATTCATCATGTTAAAGCCTATTTCACTTACAATAATCTTCTAATCCCGCAAACAATAGAGCCTTACAATTGAGTCAGAGGCTTTATGTTTCAGTTTATATTTAACAATGCTGACCGAAATTTTTTGACACATTGAAGTTGGTTTGACCCAGGTTTAAGGTTTTCCTGATAAAGATATTCAATGTTGTGGCAACAAACATTTTTAAAATTTCTTTCTATTTGGTGCGACATTTATTTTTAGATCCTGTGATAAGATGCAAAGATCATGACTTCTGGATCCTCACAGTAAATCTTTGCTTGAGCAGTCTCTTACAGAAACTAAAGTGCCTCATTACGTGATATTGAATCAACTAAAACAATGGGACAGTCAGATTCCAGGTAAGTTTGCTCACTGTGGTGAGGTTTGAGAATTAGATAGCCATTATTTAATTTCACCCAGAGTGTCAGGGTTAAGGGGTTTTTTCCGGGCTCGCAGTTGAACACCTATTTGTCAGGGCCATGACAGGATGCGAATCGACAAGTGCAGTACATAGGTCGTCATACGTTGGGATTCTGTCGGTTGTTCGGCTTGCTTACAGATAATGATAATTTAAACGCTCTTTTTGCCAATGTTCGTAGTAATAGTAGCGCGCGGGCTAATTTGAAGTAGGTTTCTACGCGGTGATAATCATACTTTGAGCTGCAACATTTTTTATAAGAACCTGAGAATGATGATATATATATATATATATATATATATATATATATATATATTATTTGATAATCTACCGGTTAAGTTAGGTTTTGGATTGATACAAACACCAAATAAATATTTTGTCTCTCCTAACAAAACACTACCCAAAATCCCATGCTGCAACAACTCCCTCTTTCATTTTTGATTACTTCCTCCTTCCCTTCATCCCGCCAAACATCCCTATCCCATTTCTGCCCTTTTCTCGATTGTCTAACATTCTTCGATTCTGCCTATTCTTCGATTACAATCTTCAACATCCCACTGCCGATCATTATGCTTTTCATCCATTTTTCCTGCCCCCTTAGGATTACTCCATAGTATCCCTTCTCCCCATCCACCATGCCTAGCATTTCCTCATTTGTTTCCCTTTCGGTCCATTTCACCTCCATCCTGTGAAATTCACACATCAGGATAGGGGGGCAGTTCCTTTCCCTGTGGTTTCCCAGAACGATCTGGTACCCGAAAAATCACATAGCTTGGGTGGAGATGCAGGTGCCCAGGGAGGCTTGCCCGAGAATCGAACCCGAGCCCTCAGGTCTGGCCCAACTCTCAAACCCTGGACTTCCGCGACCCACAGATATGGAAATAGATATAAGGGAAAGGGATCGGAATGCCTATGAACGACGAACCCCAAGAGAGGTGGAGAAGGCGGAATCGAGCAGATCAGAAAAGCAAAAATATCTCTTGACCGGTATTGAACCACGGATCTTTCGAAGTGCCGGACCAATGCTCTAACCACTTGAGCTATCGAGGAAACATAAGTTGCGTGCTCTCGATGTATGGCCCATGCGGCTCGTCTCCCTCTTCTGGATATGCGTGCCACGAAACTTACTGTTCCTATCCTTTGTGGCATTGTACGATTGCTTTACCTACTAACCTTTCCTCTTGTGTCGCCCATTTATCATTTAGTGAGTGACACAGCTTCCTAATGCCATCTCCTGGCCAAAAGAATCGGAACACTTGGTTGCATGAATCACCCGAAGATTTCAGCGTAAATTACGTTTCCTCGATAGCTCAAGTGGTTAGAGCATTGGTCCGGCACTTCGAAAGATCCGTGGTTCAATACCGGTCAAGAGATATTTTTGCTTTTCTGATCTGCTCGATTCCGCCTTCTCCACCTCTCTTGGGGTTCGTCGTTCATAGGCATTCCGATTTTGTGGCAGGAAAAATATCCTGATAAACGAGTGAAAACTATCCCACCACCTTATTTTATTGTAATAGGTTACGATTACAGTATGAATTCTCAACTTATAGATAACTAGCGGATATAGTGTTCCTTTGTTCTTTACCATGGCAATACTCTATGTAATTATACTTTTGATGTCGGGTTTTATCCTTGTTAGGCTCACGGGGAAGGTTCAGTGCTCATTATAATCGTAAACAAATGGGAGCTTCGTGGAATTCAAAAATTTTTCGTGGCGGTTTTAGCTCTTTTGGCCATCGTTTTCTCTGTAGCCATCATTTCTTCTAGCGTTCCATTGCCTAAAACAAAGGGTGATCAACTCACTTGTGCCCAACCAGTGGTTATTGTCGTCTTCATGGATCCTAAAATATAGGTCATTACGCTTCCTTCAGCCGTTAGCTCAAGGGTGTAACGGCGACGCAAAACTGGATGAATGAAAAACGTAAGTAAACCATTCCAGTCATTTTCCGTGGCTGAGTGAAGCGAGCAGACAAAAAACGTCATATCAGGCATCCAACTTTTTTATATTTCACTTATTTTTGGCCTAGGTACGTTAGGTTTGATGGGAATTCAGATTTTAAGTTGAATTTTTTTCGTACCAAGTTATGTTATATTAGGCAGATGAGGAATCGGATGATTTGAGCAAACTGAAGTGGCATGTGCAGATGGTGGAAATGAATTTTTGGCATCATCTTGGACAAACCTTTTGTCGTATTCGGTGTTATCTTTTCCAATCTTTGCCGAAGCCTTTTGGTAAATTTTCCATGTTTCTTGCTGATGTTGACATGTACAGTGGTTTTTTCTCGTCTGGCATTTCCGGTAGATTTATCTCTGATCTGATATCTTAGTTTCACGTGCCGATACTCCAATACAGAATATCTGGTACTGCGGGTGCCAACTGGATTCTACGCGTAATACTTATTTTTGTACTCGATTTCCTTTATACGCTCGGCGTGGGAGCTCAGTGGGTAAAGCGTTGAACTCCCATGCATGATACATTTTGACACTTCCAACCTGATAATTTTCGCAATGAACTGGGTGATTTTTTTCAATTTAACAGTATTTTATGGAATAATATTTTACAAATACAAAATTATATCATACTATTTTATACCTAAATAAACGCCCTTCCTCTCCGTGATAATTCAGTTATTTTATTCTGGTGGAGGGTAATTTTTTCGTTAGTGCCCAAACAATTTTATTGAAGTTCATATCGAGTCTTACGAGAGGGTATACAAATCGCAAATAAAACGGCAAACTGGTTTTGGCTCATATTATTTTCCCGGAAGAGTTCCACGTCGTACTCTCGGTGAACTCTCTATGAGTAGATTTGTGTTATGATAGTTTCATTTTGAGATTTCAAGTATTGCTAGTATGATAAGAAATTGATGTTATAAATGTGCACATGTGAGTGAGAGGCGATAGATGAATTGAGTGGAAAGCTCGGTCCAATTGCTCTTGTTGACCCGTGGTGATAATTTTAAAAATGCATGGGCATATACAAATTGAGTGCCTATATTGTTAGAATTGAATGTACAATATTCTCATGGTTTTGATTTCTCACTAATATGCAGGTGTTTAAGTACAAAAATTTATGCTTTGATAATGCCGTTAATGTGATACATGAAATAGATAAAAAAATAAATGTTTCTGAACATCAGTTTATTTTTATTTTATTTTTTTATTCGTTTTAACAGATTGATATAACAAATTCAAATATATTTTGTACAATCGTATATTTTCAAATGAAACAAACGCGGAGAAATCGATGAAATATGGAGTTAGCGTTGAACCTTCACAATTTCTGGACTCATGAAAACAAAACAAGTCGAGTATTCATTCTGGGTCTGAATTAACTGATGATGTCTGAAAATAAAATGGTCCACAATAATTAATATGCAAAGTTTTACGAATATTCATATCTGCCAGTAATTGACCACATATCATATTGAGCATCGAGCCACTTATACTTGAAGTAAAACAATTGGCAGCATTTAGATTTCAGAACAGTTCCAGCCCTAATGGTGGAGTGCACATTTGTAAGAATTAGAATTACTTTTCAAAGTAGCGATTAAAATTTCATAGTGGTAAAAATAAATTAAGCTAAAGAGTTGTTCGTGTAAACAAAGCGATACTTTTTTCGCAAAATTAAATCTTGAATTTATTCAGACAATTAATTAGTTTGAACGACTTTCAACGTGGAAGTCTTACTTCTTAAATGACTTACTTCTGTCTCTCAGAAACGGCGTCTGGGTGTAATCTGAGGATATGCCCGGTTCGGATGATTCCTGTAATGTGCATGCATCGGTCGATAAAAAATTCTGTCCGAAGCTCTGCTAAGAGCGCACCTCCTGTTTTTTAATCTGCTGCCAGGAAAGTCCCTCCACGGTTCCATGGAACCTTGCCCAAACACTCCAAGAAGCCAGATTAGCACAATGTAGAATATCGTCGTTGGCTTCATTGTACGATGCACCAAACGTCTTCTCTTCAACCTTGCAAGACACTGGAAGACCCAACGCGTTACACTCATTATAGTACTGGGGTTGTTTGCAATGAAATTTCCCCGAACAACATAAGTATTCATTCTTCCTAGGACTCGAAAGCGGATATTAGTAGTTTCGAAACCGTATTTGTATCTTACTGGTCATTCTTAAGCTATAGTTTACTGCTGAGTCGACGCATTGGCGATGGAATTTTTCATTGCTATGTGACCCAAATTGCTAGGATTTGTTCGTTCAACAGTTTTAAACAGGTGGTGAGAGCATTTCCTTCTGTAAAGACTAAGGTGGGGAATATGAACTGACTGCGTGCACATAAGCTGAGTCACGCTTATTACCATTGGTTTATTGTTCAAAATAATTTTAATTTATTACGTATAGTGACTTCAAACATTTATAAATAAACTATATATATATATGTGTGTGCAGACGGCAGTACATCCTTAATACCTCACGCCATTTAAAAATCGCTGCCAATCCAAAATATTAATATTTTTTTACAAATTCCACATTTTGAAATTGATGAATGCCTACCTACCATTGAGTAGTTAACATGATTAATAATCATGTATAAAGGGAATAGTTATGCAATTAACAATTAAGGCAATTGATTGGGGGATTATTTCTAATTATTTTACTCGCCGAGTCTTATTGGAAATGATTCAATTACGTGTAGTTGTCTTTCAGGGAGGAAAGAAAACAAATGTAGGATGTGCGTTACTTGTGTGCAATACAAATCTGTGTCACAAATGTCGGTTTTTTGGTTGATTCAAAATTGTCGTAATATTTTGTTGCAGTCTTATTTATGCTATTTACTAAAAACATGCATTTTTACCAATGAGTTTAATTGTTAATGATGATTAATTTTATCACATAAACTTAAATCTTTGCATCCGATTGTGATCGTCGGTACTTTTGGTCATAGGAAATGAGATAAAGAAATTGGCGACAATATAAACACAGGTGGGGAGTGGGATGAGCATGAGAGAGAAAAAGGAGTGAGTGAGGAAGAAAGTTTAAGGTAAAAAAAAGTGGTCGTAAAATCCGTACCTATGTTGTTTTCACTTTTGTACAACAGCACCATAGAACACGTAACGGCAAGATTATGTTATCTTCAGTAGGCTAGCAATTCGTCTCGAAAACCAGGCCATGACTCTGGAATGGGGAGCAGCGTAAATGATGGTACGTGCATATAGAAGGGAAAACAGGGGAAAGGAGAGGACAGTAGATTGAAAGTCGGGACAAGAAATTACGATTAAGTTAACTGTCCAGTGGTAATTGTAAGAGGTGGAAATGGCGGGGCCAAAGATTAATTATAATATTTTAAAAATTTCATTTCAAAACTTTATTAAACAGTTGATGATTTTCGAATGAAGGTATGTCCTCTGAGGTCTTAAAAGTAATCGGGGGATTTTTAGAAGGTACTGGAGTGCGGGAGATATAGATGGTTGCTGTCACCATCAAAATTAACGTTTTCCTTCAATTTCAAAAACCCCAAGTGAATAGAACAAATAAAGATGAGCGTGGATCATAGAATCTATCAGGAAGTGAGGAAATTAATGCTGAATAGGGAAGAATTGAGGCCTGCTATAAACTAATCTTGGGATAAATGAAAAAGTATTTCTTGAATGACATATTTTAATTTATTTTTACATTTTTGTGAGTTGTACAGGTGAGCACATCGGTGATAACAGAAATGGAATGAGATGATTTCAGCTATTTCTTGTTCGATGTTTAATGTCGAGCATCTGCCTAAAGAAGAGAACAAATATGTTTAAATCACCATGATTATAAAATTATGAAATATCATAAATTACAACCTTTAAGTGGATCATAATAATCTTTTAATCGCTTGACGAGCAGTCAAGCCATTTTTTTATCAAACAGTTATTGAATCAGTGCATTCGATTGAGGTTATTACAAAAATCAAAGTTCTTAAATATCGTCTGATTCTATTCTGATGATACTTGCATGTTATTTCTGAGCAAAAAAAATGATTAATTCCATTACTTATTCAGTCCATTATATTTCATGCGTGTAAATTCCTTTCCTCAAGATAAGAGATGATCAGTATCAAATAGTCAAAGAAAGAGAGAAAAAAGATTTGAAATAAATTTATGCAGGTTTACCTTACTCATTCAGTATCCGCCATAGGTTTGTTTTTCAGTCTTCGGGCAGGGAATCACTGGTACAGGTGGGACGGGGGGCAGTGCTGGTAAAACAGCTACGTAAGGCTGATGACCTTTAGAGTACGACTTCTCGTAGAAGTGGCCTTTGGTTGCAATGAGAGTGTCCTTGTACTTAACGGGTACTGAATCATACACAGGGGCATATCCTCCTCCGCCTCCCATGTAGCCCCCCTCTTTTCCGTAGTAACCGCCTCCATACGAGGGTTTCCCGTATGCTGCTGCCCCTCCATATGACTTAGAACCGTAGCCTCCAGCGGAAGCTCCATATCCACCGCCGTAGGACGAACCCCCTCCGTAACCTCCTCCGTAACTTCCTCCCATAGACTTGCCGTAGGACATTCCCTCATAGCCATGTGGTTTTTCATAACCTGACATCATCGCGTATCCATGAGCCATGGGCTTACCATAAGCAGGAGCGGGAGCATATGAGGCACCATAAGAAGGTTTTCCGTAGCCACCCTCATAACCACCTTTAGCGGCTCCGTATGCCATTCCACCACCATATCCTCCCTTCTCGCCGTACCCTCCCTTCTCGCCGTAACCTCCCTTCTCGCCGTAGCCCCCCATCTCGCCGTAACCTCCCTTCTCGACGTAACCTCCCTTCTCTCCGTAACCCCCCTTCTCGCCGTAGCCTCCCTTCTCGCCGTAGCCTCCCTTCTCGCCGTAACCTCCCTTCTCGCCGTAACCTCCCTTCTCGCCGTAACCTCCCTTCTCGCCGTAACCTCCCTTCTCGCCGTAACCTCCCTTCTCGCCGTAACCTCCCTTCTCGCCGTAACCCCCCTTCTCGCCGTAGCCTCCCTTCTCGCCGTAACCTCCCTTCTCGCCGTAACCTCCCTTCTCGCCGTAACCCCCCTTCTCTCCGTACCCTTTGGACATGCCGTAACCTCCGTGCTCACCGCCGTAGCCGCCTTTGCCGTAGCTGCCGTGCTCTGCGTAACCACCTTTCTCGCCGTATCCCTTGGCCATTCCGTAGCCTCCGTAGCCACCCTTTGCGTATCCTCCATGCTCTCCGTAACCGCCTTTCTCGCCGTAACCCTTGGCCATGCCGTAACCTCCGTAGCCGCCTTTTCCGTAGCCTCCATGCTCTCCGTAGCCCTTGGCCATGCCGTAGCTGCTATGCTCTCCATAACCGCCTTTCTCGCCGTATCCCTTGGCCATGCCGTAGCCGCTATGCTCTCCATAACCGCCTTTCTCGCCGTAACCCTTGGCCATTCCGTAACCTCCGTAGCCTCCATGCTCTCCGTAACCCTTGGCCATGCCGTAGCTGCTATGCTCTCCATAACCGCCTTTCTCGCCGTAACCCTTGACCATGCCGTAGCCGCCATGCTCCCCATAACCGCCTTTCTCGCCATAACCGCCTTTCTCGCCATAACCCTTGGCCATGCCGTAGCCTCCGTAGCCACCTTTGCCGTAGCTTCCATGCTCTCCGTAACCGCCTTTTCCGCCGTATCCTTTCGCCATTCCGTATCCTCCATGCTCCCCGTAGCCACCTTTTTCGCCGTATGCTTTCGCCATGCCATATCCTCCATGCTCTCCGTAGCCGCCGTATCCCTTCGCCATGCCGTAGCCGCCATGTTCTCCGCCGTATCCTCCCTTACCGCCTCCATAACCTCCCTTGCCGTAGGAACCACCCATATCGTACCCTTTGCCGTAGGAGGCGCCTCCTTTGCCATATCCACCGTAGTCTCCACCCTTGCCTCCCATGTCATAGCCGCTGCCGCCATAGGATTGCACGGGGACGAAGTGGTAAGTTGTTGTGGCGTACTTATCGTCATCATACTTTCCGGCGGGGGCTGCGTGGTAAAGAGTGCCATAGCTGCCGGCTCCCGACTTCCCTCCGTAGGAACTGCGAGCCCCGCTGAACATCTCCGCGTCTTCAGCGGCTCCTTCCGCCGCAGCGGCCCGCATGACGGCACTATCCTGGGCGAACTTGCGAACCCTGGTCTCACCATCGGTCTCAGAAGTTTCGATATCCTTCTCGGGCTCTTTGGTCTCCTTCAACTTCGTTTCCTCAGCCGCCAAGGCATCTTGGAAAGAGAGAGAGATGAGAAGGAAGCAGATGGTAGACAACGAAAGCCACTTTGCCATTTTGATTAGATGTTCTCGTCACCGGTGAGCCCGAACTGCTCGGGAGCTTGTCCAAAGTGAAGGCTAAGGACATGGCTTCGGAGAAGTCGATTTATATGATCATTCATGGGGTAGGTGGGTGGTGGTGTGGGTGGAATTGTTGGAGTGTCGAAAATGTCAAAGAAAGTCGCGGATTGGAGGTGGGAGTTGGAGGAAGGAGAGGGGTTGGCGATGGGTGAAATGCGGAGAGAATGCGACAGCAGCGCGACTGCTGCCCGGGAAGCATGCTGACGTAGGAGCGATCAAAGGTGGGAAATGGATGGGGGTATGAGATGCATAGCTGAGGAATGGAAATTTTTCAGGAAGCGCGGAGAATTAATTTTTTTTCCATAGCTTTCGAGACTGTTGCATTGTTATAATAGTTTAAAAGGTTATTCATTGAGTGCTTTACCATATCCCGCCCGCGAGAATTTTTGCTAGCGGCGTACTTTTCCTCAAGAGGTCGCCAACCCGGAATGTGCTGCCGGTATGCAGTCTATTCGACAGTCTCTCACCAGTACCTTAACCATTGGTGCAGGCATTCTAACGCCGGATCTGCCTAGATAGGGTGGAAATAAAGTCATTGGCGGCAAACGTTATAAGTTGCGAATGATTATTGCGTAATATATTTTTAAGATGGAAATATATCTATTACGAATTATCTTTATTCATTTCATAGAGGAAAAATCAAATATAAATATTTAAATATTCCATATAATAGAGATTTTTTTCCACATGATACAGATTTCCATATAAATAGTTAAAATTTATCATATAATAAAGATTTTTTCCGAAGATGGCGAAAAGTTTACCTGCAAATTAATTGTCTATTATGATCTATGAATTACCTCACATTTTTGCATCTTGCCTAGAATGTTGTTCGTTTTGCATTTTGTTCGCATTGGTCATAAAAAGTATTAATTTCTTGTCTGAGGAATGAGCTTAAACATTTTCCAAATATTATAAATTTCAGTTGCGAACTGAACTATGGCAAATGCTTAGATTTTTCATACCAAGGTAATACGAGGGTCATCCGGAAAGTAGTACCCGTTCGTGCCGCATGAAGTGCTGACGACGCGAGTAGCCGCTGGACGAGGTCAGATAGCTTCAGTGGCTTGTCTGCCTTCTCTGAGCCAAGTTGCGTGACGCTAGCATTACCTGTGTTGTTTCTGTGATTGTTTACAATGTTTAAAAAAATTGAGAACGCCGCCAGTTGTGAAGTGAGGGCAGTGATTAAATTCCTCAATGCAAGAAACGTTCGCCCATGTGATATTCATCGCCAATTAAAGGAGGTGTATGGAGACAATGTAATGGACGAGTCGTCTGTTCGGCGGTGGTGTCGCAACTTCAACATGGGGAGGGGGAACACACACGACGATGAGCGTTCGGGGAGACCGTCTGTCATTACAGACCAACTGGTGAGCTCAGTTGACGAATTCGTGAGGAACGATCGGCGCGTCACAATTGATGACATCTGTGAGCATTTTCCCAATGTTTCTCGAACAATTGTTCATGAAATTGTTAAACACCATCTGCATTATGCAAAAATTTGTGCAAGATGGGTCCCTCGCAAGCTTACAGATGAGCACAAAACCAAGCGTATGGCTGCAGCACTGACGTTTTTGGGACGTTATTCTGATGAAGGAGACTCTTTCTTGACTCGCATAATTACTGGTGACGAAACATGGGTTTGTTATGCATCACCTGAGAGTAAACGACAGTCAATGGAGTGGCATCATGCTCATTCACCAAACAAACCAAAAAAATTCAAGACAGTTCTGTCCACCAGGAAACCCATGGCAACCATTTTCTGGGATCGACAAGGTGTATTGCTTATTGATTTTATGGCCCGTGGAGACACTATTAATGCCAATGCGTATTGTGAAACATTAAAGAAATTACGGCGGGCAATACAAAATCGGCGGCGAGGTCTATTGTCTACTGGTGTCATTCTCGTTCATGACAATGCCAGGCCTCATGCAGCTGGGATAACACAAAAACTTTTGCAGCAATTCAAATGGGAAACTTTCGACCATCCACCGTATAGCCCGGACTTGGCCCCTTCAGATTTTCATCTCTTTACAAAGCTTAAAGACTTTTTGGCAGGAAAAAGATTTGACAGCGATGAAGAACTTAAAGAAGGAGTGACCCTGTATCTCAATGAGCTGGCGGCGAAGGACTATGCAGCAGGAATACAGAAACTTGTCACACGTTATGACAAATGCCTTAATTTGCTTGGAGATTATGTTGAGAAGTAGTTTAAAGTATCCTCTTTCAAATAACATTTTTTATGTTTGTTAATATTTACTTTTGTGTCTTTATTTCACGAACGGGTACTACTTTCCGGATGACCCTCGTATATTTAAGATTTTTGAGGCACAAATATGGAGGGTCACTGATCAATAGATGATTTGCGCAGCATAGGGAAATAGATTTTGAAAATTTACCTGCAATAAGCTCAGGCAATCGAAGACTACCACATTTTTTGTGATTTTCTTTTTTTCTGAAACCTAATTTTATCATATTAGAAAATATGTGTGCTTTATTTAAAAATATATATGCACACATAAAAATGTATGTGTATATATATATATATATATATATATATATATATATATATATATATATATATATATATATATATATATATATATATATATATATATATATATATATATATACGTATACAGCAAAGTTAAATCGTTATCGGGAAGTAAGAAAGGAAGAGCTATGCTAACAGTTAGAGATAAGGCGGGTAAGGTAATAGTTGACGCAGGAAAGATCCAAGAGAGATGGAAGGAATATGTAGAAGACCTGTATAGTAAAGAGCTTAGACCAACAAAGTTAGGCATTGAAAAGGAACATGACGTAGAGGAAGATAGCTTAGGTCCAGGCATACTAGACAATGAGATAGAAAGGGCATTAAGGGAGATGAAACTAAATAAGGCCGTGGGGGTAGATAACATTCCGTTTGCTGATGACCAAGCTTTAGTGTGTCAGTCAGCCAAGGGGCTGCAAGCATTGCTGAGTGAATTGGGAATTCAGTGCGACAGGTATGGGCTGAGAATCAATATTAATAAAACAAAAGTTATGCGATTTTCTAGAAAGAAAAAGGCCAAGCTTAACATTAAAATAGGAGGGCAAAAACTAGAGCAGGTAGAACAGTTTGCGTATCTCGGTAGTGTTTTGGACCAACACGGTCAAAGTAGTAAGGACGTAAGGAGAAGAATTTTGCTAGGCAAAGAGGCTTTCACAAGGAGGAGGGAGTTGATGACAGGGACTTTGAGTAAGGATGTTAAGAAAAGACTCGTAAAAACTTTGATATGGAGCGTAGCTATGTACGGTGCGGAAACGTGGTCATTAAAGCAGGAGGATAGACGTAGATTGGAGGCTTTTGAAATGTGGGTGTGGAGAAGAATGGAGAAGGTGAAATGGACAGAGAAGAAAACAAATGAGGAAGTACTTGGTATGGTGGGCGAAGAGAGGGGTTTGTTGGGAGCAATCCTATGGAGGCAGGAAAAGTGGATGAAGGGGGTGTTGACCGGCAGTGGGATGTTGAAGACTGTGATAGAGGGCAGAATGTTGGGCAAATGAGGAAAGGGAAGGAACAGGATAGGGATGTTGGCCGGGATGAAGGGAGGAAGAAAGTACTCAGAGATGAAGAGGGACCTGATATAGAGTAGGATGATGGATTTTGTGTTTTGTTAGGAGTAATAAAATATTTGTTTGGTAGTTGTGTCCATCCAAAAACCTACCTTAACCGGTAGATTACCTTAAAAAAATATATATATATATCTATATATATATACGTAGGTATATATATATATATATATATATATATATATATATACGTAGGTATATATATATACGTAGGTATATATATATATATATATATATATATATATATATATAATATATATAATTATATAAAGCCCCCATATTTTCTAATTTGATAACATTATGTTTCAGAAATAATGATAATCACAAAAACGGGATAGTCTTCAATCGCCTGAGCTTATTGCAGATTTATATTCAGATATTATTTTCAGATACATTGGAAACTTCAGGGGTGATATTCATTCAACAATGTCTAGACTATTATGAGCCAAATTAGCAACGAATTTTCTATTTCGTAATTGTAAAATTCTGTTCATTGGAGAACTTATTTATTTTATTCATCAATTTGAGCTATGAGAAGCAGGTAACGAAAAATCTCGGTGCGAGGAGCTATGAGGGATTGAAGAAATTGGCGGAGAACAGGATAGTTTGGAGTGCTGCCGTAAATCAATCTAAGAATAAGATTACCCTAAGTTGTAGGAAAAAAAGCTGGCCTCATTGAAATTCACGCATCTTAAGGATGTGTATTTTGCCCTCACCTATCAAATTAAGTCTCCGAGTTGATGACTATGATGCTGATAGTAATATTGTTAAAAAATATATTTATAAAGGAATCTTTAGGAAGGAAGAATTGCCGTCTTGTAAATTTAATACTGTGTATAGTTTGTGCTTTTTATCTTCGCACATTCATTTCACTCAATGGGTTCGAATAAAAGCTAACTGTAAAAGAAAGAAATTACGGTGGTCAGATTCTTCTAGTTAACTCATTTATTACGTTTCTCTACTAACGGATGAAACAAGGGAGGATATGTGGTGCTTCCTCGACACAATACTAGATACTGGACATTGTTATACACGCTAAATACGACTAGTGAGTCAAACTTAAAGTTTAACTTTAAAGATAGAGCAAATTCTAATTTTAAGTTCTCGTCGTGATCCTGCCTACCAGTATGGTGTGTCGCGAAAATTATTCCTCCTCTGTAAGCATTAAACTCGAATAATTTGTATTTACGTATGTATATATTTAAGCTCTGGGTGTTATCTCTACCATTCGAGGCTATCCGATAGCAATCTGACGCTTTACGTTCACGAAACGGTTAGTTTTTCTCTGTTTTGTTCTATTAGGAAATTGCGCCTTCATGCTCAGTGTCCGCATCGTAGACGCCTCAATAATATTTCTAGCAATTGACGCCTGCCAATCATATCAATTACTAAGCATAACTAATTGATGCTGAACTCCCTTATTTATTCATTTTTTCATTTACGTGATGGAAAAATGGCATCTTAAATATATTCGTTCTACACTAAATATATCTACTTTTATTGACGTGATCTCTCGTAACATAGTGCGATGGGGCTAATATTACATTTTCCAAATCATTGCTGAAGAGATATCCTTCCAATTAATGCTAGAGATTTAATCTGTAATTTAACCTCTCATTGACATTTCTTCAAACTTTTTTTTTTAACTTTATATGTAATCACTCCTGTTATAAAGGAAATTAGTAATCCTACAAATGGTCATCGTGTGTACGAACACGAACACATTGGATCTGGCAGAATCGCTATTTGTGTCCTATTTCGACGTCCTCTTTTTTGGTCATTCAATAACTCCTTCAGCTTCCTCTTGTTGTTCTATTGCTAATTTTGGGATTTTCCTGCCATATATTTTTGGTCATGGGAGTACCATTCATGTCTTTATTCTTTATTTTATTGACGCCCCGATATTTGACTGATTCCTTTTGTCTTCATTGCTGATGTCCGGTTCGCGGTCCGATCTACCAACGCTCAACCCCTGGACTATCGTGACCCACACACACACACATATCAGGGAAGGGGGGGCCAGTTCCTTTTCTTGTGCCGGTTATGGTTTTCCAGGAAGATCTGGTCCCCGAAAAATCACGTAGTATATATATATGTGTGTATGTATATGCATATATATATATAATATATATATTTGTATTATTTTTGCGGCGCCCTGTATAATTTGTGGTGGTTCTTGAGTTTTTCTTCCCAAAACTGTCCAACTTGCATCGGTATATCTATAATTGTGCGACAACTATTAAACTGAGTTTTGCAATTTAGAAGTTGAATTTGGATGAGTGGAGAGATCAGAATTTTTTTATTAGATACCGCCATACCCATTAAAAATTCATTATTTACTTTTACCATCCGGGTGTTTAAAAGTCCATTTTTCCGGACATGAAAGTTAGGGAACAATCAATTATCCTGGACAAAAACAATCTAGAGTCAACTTAATCTCATTTCTGGTTTTCCACGAGAGGAGAGCAGTGAGAAGCTCTGTACTTCGGGTCAGAATGTCAGGCGTGCAGTCAGAGATAGCGAGCGGAAAACGAGTTGTTGAAGTAAACCGCCGTTTTTGCTCTGTAAATTTCTAAAGATGCTAGTATCATGGTTTATATACTGAGAATGAAAATAATATCTCAGTCTCAATTACTGGCCCTTTTAACTAGCAATTATTTTGGCATGTTGTTTTAAACGCTCCCTGCGGACGGAAAAAGCGCAGCACATAAAATACTCCCTCATAGGAATGTGCGGCTATTAGAAAAAGTTATGAAGTGTCTCAAAAGAGTGTTCTTACAGAAGGGCTTTTAATTTTTACAGTGATTTAAAGATATACCGTCAAAAGCAGAGAAAATAATTATTATATTTTAAAGTTGAATTTGGGGTTATTTCTGTCCAGATTATTATGCATTTCAGTTTTAATATATCCGCAAGATTTATTACATACACCTATAGCGGTACCTCTGACAGACTATCAGGATTTTGAATAAAAATTTCGGAATGTATGGGGTAAAAAAATTCAGAACTTGTGTCATGAAACTATGGATGGTTCTTTAATTTTCGTCGCCGTATTTTACGTTTTCTTAAAATTGTGACAATAAAGAGCGAAAAATATTGTGCACTTTGAGTAGCATAAAATTGGGTAGAATTAATGTGAAGTTGACGAATGGTTTCGTTCTTTGCATGCGAGTACAGAATTAAGAGTACTTTAAGTGAGTGCTATTCTTAGAAAAACCATATCATCGTTTAATATTTCTGATGTTTTTTATTAATATTAATAGTAAATGACGTAAATGCATAATGATTGCAATTGTTTACATTGAATTCAAGTTGCATTATCTGCAATCAATGTTTTACTCCTCTCAACCCATGATTAGTTGAGATCTAGCATATATTTACTCTCCAAAATAGCAAAATCGCTCCTTATGAATTGATTTTTCGGTGTCAATAGAATAAACCATCGACACAGTAACCAACCCAAAGGTCAGTTTGGTAGGTTGGGCAGAGTTCACCCAGTACTTACCCCGACTCTGTGTGACGTAAAATTCACACATCAGGGAAGGGGGAGGAGTTCCTTTCCCTGTGCCGGTTATGGTTTCCCAGGAAGATCTGGTACCCAAAAAATTGCATAGCTCAGTTGTAGCTGAGGGTGCAATGAGGGACTTGTCCGGGAATCGAACCCGGGCACTCCAATTATTAGTCCAACGCTCTACCTCTGGACTACTGTTAGCATATTGTGTCATTATTATCATGCATAATAATATAATAATGGTGTCAATGTAATACACTATGTGGGACTGTACGGTTTGATTGTTTGATGTGATATAAAAAAATAATGAAAATATGATTATTAGTTTTACATCGATAATGAAATTCAACGAAATTTAGTTTTCAAAGTAGCCATTTGAATTATTCTCGTTTATGATTGAGCGTTATTAATTGTAATTAATTTCGACACCATGTGGAAAGTCATTCATTAAAAAAAATTTTTATATGTGTTATTTGATGAAGGAGAACGTTTGGAAAGTAGGGGTCAATGACCTCACGTGCTGACACATCCTCTACTATCGCCATATTCTCATTACGACAGTTCAAGGTGATCTTTGCTCCTCCCCGCGGCCCCTTGCCGTGTCCGTTGCTTGCACGCAGCAAGAAATGTCACGGCTTCCCTTCCTCTCCCATCCTCAGTAACTCCCCTGGCACTCCCTCCCGTTCCTAGACTGCTTCCTCAGCAGTATCGGGTTCTTGTTCTTTCGCTCGTCCCTCGTGTGCTCTACAGCTAGCTGCTCCGTGTTCCCCCATAACGACTGCAAACGTGTGCCCACATTCCGCAGAAATTTCAAGTTTTTAAAATTTTTAAGAGATATTTTAGGGGGCGTCATTGATTCCATTGATAATGTATTTGAATCCCATCAATCTCATCTTCATGGCCTTCACTTGTATGTTCCAGTAACTCTAATTAAGTCATTTTCAACGTTTTTCAGCTTTGGCATGTGAGTGCCGTGAAACTAATCACACCATAATTCTGAAGAAACATGTTAGATCCCAGTGCATAAATACAAAAATATATTTTTATCCATATGCCTCTTGCTTAGGATCATCCAGATATTTTATCCTGCCTTGTGATCTGATTATCATTTTATTCATGGGCTGCGGAGAATAATCTGACTTCAGTATCCCAAGTCTGTTATGTTATTGGTATTTAAATTGGTGTACATATCTGTTTTGTGGAAATATTCTCTAACCTACTAAGATACCATGTTTAAAAAATCTATAATCGGCAAATGTTATACTTGGTGTAAAGTGTATCGCTTATAATTTTAATCGCACTACATCCAATGCGATGACCTTGAAATTCCAATTTATCATTATCACCTAGAAAATATCCTTTCGCAAACCCACGGTAAAAAAAATAGCAATTCTAGTACGGAGGCATGTTATTTCTCTTTAGCTATACCATACAAGGTTTGTATAAAAGGTATCGGGAAAAGTTTTAAAAATAAATTTATTTCAGGTATTGCTACAATGCATCAAAATTATTTAAAGTACATCTCTTGAGCGTCGACACACTTTTGCCGGCGGCTTTCCACGACTTAAATGCTCCGTGATAGGCGAATTCCGGAAGGTTCTTAAGGGTACGCGTGCAAGCGTCTTTACAGCACTTAAGGCCCCATGGTTGTGTGGGCGAAATACATATTTGGGAATAGGAAATAGTCTGCTGGTGCTGATTCGGGCCAGTAAAGGGGTTGGGGAATCTTCGCGAAGCTTTGCAGACGGTCTTCGCAAGCAGACGCTCGACTCTGCTGTTGACGTCCGTCAAATTCTTCGGGACGAATTTAGCGCAGATCTTGCGCATCGGCAAGTTTTCAGTGCACTACCACCTTATCAATGCCAATACGATCTGCGATCATGTGCACACTACACATGACCGACGGTCTGAATTCGGCACTTCACGCACACGTTGTACATTGTCGTCACTTCCTGACGTCGACGACCATCCAGCCTGGGGCTTGTCCTCCACACTCTCTCGGCCATCTTTTAAGAGATTGTGCCACTTAAAAACTGTACTTTCATCCTTGAACACTTGACGAATCATGCTCAACGTCTCCGTTCCCGATTTCCCCAGTCCAACACAAAAGTTGATGGCGCACCGCGGTTCAATCGTGCGGTGCATTTTGCGCTTGCACCGAGTCACTCGACAGGGGTCCACTGAAAACACAATCTAGCCTGAACGAACGCTTGTAGGCGATTGGCGCTTGGCGCATTTGTAAGGTCAGACCCTCCACCATGGATATGTATATGGAATGCGCGGATATAATTGGCCATGTATTTGAAAAGAATTGGTTCAAGAATCGGAAATTTACAAGGTAGAGCCACGCTGATCATTAAAAAAGCTATGAAGGAATACGTGTAAATTGCATAAAAATACTAGAAAGTATGAAATAGGAGACGAGACGCGATTACATTTTCAGATTTGGTACATTGAAGATATACTATCAAGTGATTTTCCTTTGTCATCGAGGAAAAAGTCAAGTCTCGCACTATATCGGCCGTTCGAGTAATAGAAACAGACGCTGAGAGGCTGACGAGGAGATAGATTCAAGTCACCTTTTTTAAGATGCGCGATAGTACCATAATCAGAAGGAAACAATAAAGCATCTCACTACAAAATGCTGCTCGGTTTTTATGTTTTGTGGGAGTGCTAATAAAACCCCATTCAACACGGGTTTGCCTAGTATTGTGTAACTAGAGTAGATAAAAGAGCCTCGGTTGGTCATGCCTTTTTTTGAGGCTTCTGGCGTTTCGTAGCAAATAGACGTATCGTCAGCAAGTATTATAACGTGGCTATTTATTTTAGGAAGTATGAATGTGAAATATGCATAGAATATGAGGAATCTGTCATGTTTTTGAGAATGTTACAATGATTATTGTTTTTAGATGTAATTGAACTAAATAGGAGCAATCCTTCCAAAGAAACTGCGGGAGATGCCGCAACAGTAACTTTTAACGGAGTCATCCGCTAATGTGCATTTCAATGCAACTATTTCAGAGAGTAAAAATCATTCGCCTTGACTGGGACTCGAACCCAGATCCCTCAATATCCGGTCGAGTGCTTTAGCCACTTAAAAATTTCAGAGTTTAAGAGGACGCCTCGGTAGCTTAAGTGGCTAAAGCACTCGACCGGATATTGAGGGATCTGGGTTCGAGTCCCAGTCAAGGCGAATGATTTTTACTCTCTGAAATAGTTGCATTGAGGAGCAATCCTGTTTATTTTTATTTTCATTGCATACGTAATTCTACGCATAATTTTTTTTGCTGTTTGTTCCACATTGCTGAATTATTTGATTTTTTTGTGGAACACTTAGATTTTTTTGGCATATGTACTTTCAATGGGTAAGGAAAGAAAAAATGCCTGGATAGGTAGAAGGCATTTGGGGTGTTTCGTAGAAAGGAGGAAAAGGAGTTGGCGATATACTTTTACAACGTTAGACGACAGAAAAGGTGGATGAATGGTTGAAATATCGAGAGGTAGCTGAATCTGTGAGTTTATAGTTAATGGAGAGTGATAGGTAAGAGTATAGAGAGTGATAGGTAAGAATGGAGAGTGATAGGTATTTTGTAAGATACGTGATTAAATGAGAATACAAACTATAAGTAACTTCGGAAGGCAAAGAGTGCTCATACTTTTTGAAAACCTAACCTAACCCGTTGTATTTTTTGTACTAATAATTTTTCGTAAATATTTTAGAAGTCATCAAGGATTTCTAGTTTTACAGAATCGTACGTAGGTCAAATATCGATGGGAGTTTTTTATTTATGAATTTTACTCGAGAGAACCAATCAGCTTTACACCGGCCTTTTGAAATCTTAGACCAGTATAAGTGTTGTGATTAGCTTCAGTTACATACTATTGTGGTATTTTATAAATTGCATACATTTTTCCGTAAGGGTACAACCTAACCACAAGAAGTGCTAAGTATTCCAATATTTGTAATACCCATCGGGTTTTAGACCTAATTTCGTTTACATACGCATGGATATGCTATATTCTCAAAATTGCATACTGATACGAAGAGGGTGTGAATTATTGGCAGTGAGTTGGTAAAGTGACAATTCTCTAGCCAATATTGATTTTTTGTTGAACTTTGTACCAATATTTCAGTCATTTAGGTAGCCATCAACAGGAGTGAGTGTTTGACAACGGGGAATACAAGAGAGGCGGGGTAAACCCCACGGGCAAGACTTCGTTACTGTTGTCTTCCCCGTTGTCAAACACACTCCTGTTGATGGTCAACTAGTTTACCGGAATATCGGTAAACAGTTCCAAAAATGAATTTGGGCTATAGGATTGTCACGTTACAAATTGCGCACGGCATTTAGCGTATCTCATAATGCCGGGTCCATTCAGATACTTTGTCGTGTGTTTTTTGGCATCAAAATTAATACTTGTTTTGTGTTAACCCAGTAGAAATGTTATTGTCGTACTCGTTTATCGTCATTGTGTACATCATATTTGTGATTTAATGTTTGTTAGATTACGAATGAGAATGGAACTTCGTTTTGTCTACGCTTGGTTTTCACCTTTAAGCATAAGCCTATCTAAATAGTAATCTCTCTTTCAAGTGCTTTTGAGAACTAAGGCAAAACGAATGGATATAGGGTATACTTATGATAAAGTTGCCATATGTTTCCTCTTTGGAGGAAACGTTAGGAGAATTCGTTTGGTGGAATGAAGTAAATATTAAGTCGAAGCTCTAATGTCTACGAAGTCTACTTTCTCGCTGTTTTCGAAACATATACCGACTGATATGCCTGTATGTTGTAACATTCCGCCATAACCGATAAGATGTAAAACGGAAAATACGCGATGATTCGTATTTTCTTAAATGCCCTAATGAATTCTTAAAACGATAATTAAATATCTCCGAGATAACTACGTTAGGCAGATATTAAATTTCTTCACTAAATATGATATTATTAGCTATGCGTAATGTGTTAATTATGATACGCTCTGGTAATAAAACACTTCATTTGGATAACTATTGTTCATCTATAATTAAAGATACGTATTTTATTGCATTAAATGCATTTCCCTATACATTATTTCTCCCTGGTAATCACTCAAGTTGGCACACGAAGTTAACGATAATGCGTATGTGGTTGATTCCATCTTCCGCTGAACTTATTGTAAATAAAACGGTTTCAAAGCAAAATACTGAAACACCTCTATAATCCCTTAATCTCAGTTCAACTTCGCTTAATTATTGTTACGAAACATCTTAGCACAGTTTAGAAACGAACGATTGGTTTTGTAAGATTATAAATGAAATAAAGCTTGTACACAGGATTCAATTGAGCTGACATTGTCATTTCTAGGATAAAACGATTAATGGCACGAGCTAAGGAATTGAATTTCAACACGAGCCAACTCGGATAATCCTATGTGCAATATACTTGCCGAAACTCCGGAAGAATTATTGGGAGTTACGTTGGAATATCGCTTTAGGTATGGATGTTGCTTCATAATGTGATGGATTTCCTTTGGCTGCGTTAGTGGTGAAAATAGTAACATTCTTCGGATTATTATGGACCTCATTAACTTATGCAATTCTCGTTTTTTCGGAAGAAGTTTCGCTCGTCACATTCAGTTGTTTTTCATTCCCTTTCCGTGATTTTCCATTTCTTCATTTTCGGTACCGTCTGTGTTTCGCTGCTCACGTGGAAGAGGCTCTCGCTTCCGTCCCTCTCCTCCCCCTCACGCCCCTTCTGACACAAGTACTTCCTCTGTCTGAGTCTTTCATGAACTGGACTCAAATTCCTTTCACAGGATACTTTCCTTCGTCAGCCACTTCCCCTGCCCTTTGTTCTTCTCACCTCTCAGAACACTTCCTCTTCCACCCCTTGACTCTTCCTTTCTCAAGACATTTCACCTTCGTCAGCTCGCTTACTTTGAAGTTCATGATGTTTTGTTTCTTCACCGCTAGTTCTCTTATGCCTTCGTGGTAGAATAATTTAAGCTGAACTTTTCTTGTTCTATTTCAAGAAGGCATCGTCATCTAAGATTTCTCTTGAGAATCGATTTTTCTCCTATGATTACTTATATTTGATCTATATTACTGAGCGTTATAGTACTTTTTAAGTTCATAATTTTTCTTAGCGAATGTGGACTTTGATTACAATTTAGTTGTTATGAAGTGTAGCGTCCGTTTCAAAAAGATAATGCAGAGACGGCGGGTTAAGAAATGGAATGCAGAAGCATTAAATGGTTTGACAAGTAAAGAATATCAGCAGGCTGTAGAGAAAATCATGGACGAGGGCAAACAGCTGAGTACTATCGAGGAAAAATGGAAATAAATTAAAGAAGGGATATCGAAAACCGCAAAAGAAACTACGGGAACTGTTAATGGGAAAAAGACAAGAAAACCATGGAACACGGATGAGATGATTAGAAAGATGGATGAGAGAAGGATATTGAAGAATGTACACAGAGTAAGGCAGAAGGAAGATCAAGGAGTTAAATAATTAATTGAGGTGGGTAGCAAATCAATCAAAAGAAAAGTGGTAGAAGACGCAGTACGAGGATATGGAAAGTTTGCAGAGGAAGGGTGAAACTCGTGTGCTGCACAAAAAGATTAAAACAATATCGGGAAGTAAGAAGGGAAGATCTGTGCTAACTGTTAGAGATAAGTCGTGTAAGATAATAGTTGGAGCAGAAAAGATCCAAGAGAGGTGGAAAGAATATATAGAAGAACTGTGTAGTTAAGAACTTAGACCAACAAAGTTAGACATAGAAAAGGAATATGACGTCGAGGAAGATAGCATAGGCCCAGGCATACTCGGCGATGAGAGAGAAAGGGCACTTAAGGGAGATGAAATCAATAAAGGCCATGGCGGTAGACAACATTCCTACGCAAATACTAAAATATTTAGGCAAATATGGGAGGAAGAGTCTATAGGGAGTTATTCGTAGCATCTATGAGGAAGGAATCTGGCCGGCAGACTTTGTGAGATGTGTTAGTTCCTATTCCGAAAAAGGTACAGGCTACGTGATGTGAGGACTACAGGACAATAAGTTTGATATCCTACGCAGCTAAAGTTGTTCTCAGGATCATCAACAAAAGGATAGAGAGTAGGGTAAATGATTATTTAGGGGATGATCCGTTTAAGTTTAGGAAGGGGAGAGGCACGGACGATTCCATTGCAGTAATGCGATCACTAATCAAGAGAAATATGATACGAGGACATATTTACCTGTTTCGTAGATTTTGAAAAGGTGTTTGATAGAGTGAATTGGGAAACACAATGAATATATTGCATAAAATATTAATAGATTGGAGGGACAGGAGGCTAATACACAATCTGTGTATGTCTCAGACTGCTCAGGTGCGAGTAAGTGACGGAGAGTCCAGATGGGCGGTGTAGGGAAGAGGTGTAAGGCAGGGTTGCCCATTATCACCGGTGCTTTCGACTTGTATGTGGAGGAAATGATTAAAGAGGTATGGGAAAAACTGGAGGTAGGAATGAAAGTCGGTGGGGAATTAGTAAAATCAATGAGGTTTGCTGATGGTCAAGCTCTAGTTTGTCAGTCAGCCAAGGGGTTCCATTGATTCCACCGATGATGAGTGAATAGGAAATTCAGTGCGATAGATATGGGATGAGAATCAATATAAATAAAACAAAGGTTATATGATTTTCCAGAAATACAAAGGGTAAGTTATGCATTAAAATGGGTTGGCAAAAACTAAAGCAGGTGGAGCAGTTAACGTCTCTCGGAAGTGTTTTGGACCAACACGGTCAAAGTAGTGGGGACCTAAAGAGAAGAATTGCCCTTGGGAAAGAGGCTTTCACACGAAGGAGGGAGTTGATGGCACGGACGTTGTGTAAGGATATTAAGGAAAGACTCGTAAAAACTTTGATATGGAGCGTAGCTATGTACGGCGCGGAAACGTGGTCATTGAAGCAAGAGGATAGACGTAGATAGGAGGCTTTTGAAATGTGGGTGTGGAGAAGAATGTAAAAGGTGAAATGTACGGAAAGGACAGCAAATGAGGAAGTAATAGGTATGATGGGCAAGGAGAGAGGATTGTTGAGAGAAATTGTAAGAATGTAGGAAAAATGGATGAAAAGGATATTGACGGCAGTGGGATTTTGAAGCCTGTAATCTAGGGGAGAATGTTAGGCAAACGCGAGAGGAAGGAAATGCACAGATATGAAGAGGGACTTGTTGTAGAATAGGATAGTGGGTTGTGTTTTGTTTGGAGAAACAAAATATTTTGTTTAGTTGTGTCCATCGTAAACCTACCTTAACCGGTAGATTATCTAATTTTAAAAAAATTTGCTTAACTTTGTAGCTGGAAGCACCACCAAACTATTAGGCGTGCTTACCAATGGATAAGTTAAATTTCTTTTATCCGATTTTGCATTACCTTTAAAAGCAATTGAAGAGAGGTTAGCTAGGAAATTTCTATTATGTATTCGGTAGAGTAAAGCTTAGTTCAAAAATGAGCGTATATCATGAATGAAATTATTCTAATTTTTGTATTACATATCTATGTTAGTGGTGGCATTGGTAGAAATGTTATGATATGCACGATAGCTATATAGACGCTGGTTTCAGGCTTTAATTATTAACGTATACATTACACACATGCCATTCTTAAAATTAGGGGGTAATCAGAATTAAAACATTTGATGTACGTATAAAAATGGGACGTGGTAGTCCAGGGGTAGAGCGTTGGACTACTGACCGGAGGTCCCAGGTCTTCCTGAGAAAAAATTGGCGACATAGGGATAGGAATTGGAGCCCATGCCCTAACGTGTGAATTTCACACGCCGTTGGGCATAGTGTTGGGTGAACCATCGCCTATCACATCGACCATCGGGTTAATAACTGAGTTTTTGTTTTTTTAGATGCACAAAATATTATAGCTATTATAAATTTTAATTACTGCTATTCTAAGAAAGAAATTGTCTAATTGACATATCTAATTATGGTCGCTAAAGTATCTTTTAAATTGCGTAGATGCTCGTGATTCGATTTAGATATAAAACAATAATCTTATGAGCCATTGTACTTATATAATCCTAGGTTTTCTAGAAATACTGAAATACAGTATACCTACTTAAAGACGGGGGCATAGAAAAACAGAACACATGAAAATGTGTTCTGTAGCTTTGTTATTTTTTAAGAGTAATTTCTAATTTATGTACGATTCATATTAGTAAAATCCTAATGTACAATTTATTTGAGTATGCTTTTTAGGTTTCTTACTGTAATTTAAATCTGAGATTGTTTGGAAGAAAATATTATCTTTGAAAACAATTATTGCGCAGTAACTCTATAACTCTTCTATATTTCCTGGACTGTAACATCTATTGGTAAACATCGTCGACGGTATTACATTTGAAATTTCAATTTTTCATAAATTGCATATTTTAGTTCGCACCAATTTTTTGGTGTTTTAAGAGCTTTTCTCCGCGTTTTATCCTGGTCAACTTAAATAAAAAATAATGAGTATTGGAATTTCTGTAATGATAATTGCCTGGCTTCAACTGTATTAGGATATATGCATTAATATATTATTTCATTTCAATTGAAATTTCAATTTTTCATAAATTGCATATTTTAGTTCGCACCAATTTTTTGGTGTTTTAAGAGCTTTTCTCCGCGTTTTATCCTGGTCAACTTAAATAAAAAATAATGAGTATTGGAATTTCTGTAATGATAATTGCCTGGCTTCAACTGTATTAGGATATATGCATTAATATATTATTTCATTGATAGCACATAGTATAAGGTTTCTTAAATGCCATAATTTATTTAATAAATCATAAGAAATAAATGTTAAGTGATGCAATAAAACAGAAGCAGGGGCTAAGAGCTTAAATGTTGGCTCAACTCACAATGATCATTATCATCTAAAAAGCAACGCTACAAGCAACCGTTTTTCACGACTATTCATGGAACTTTCATTCTCAAACAAAATCTGCTTGCTCTGAATTTTTGAGTTTGATTTATAAATTCCACTTTGAATTCAAGTTTTAATTAAATTCTAGCTTGTGTTTTTAGCACCTTGTCCAGATAATTTAAATTAAGGCTCCACATTACGTAAATAAAGGTAATGGCAGCGTTATATATGACGTTATGTATTATTCTCAATTAAACTTTCGCATTTATTGACGTTTTAATCCCTGCGCGCCAATGCATGAGGTAAATATGGAACTGTATGGACGCATTTTGCAAGCTTGTGATGCCTGACTGCGCAGATGAAAAACATGTGGAGGATGGAGTTAATGAGGGAGATTGAAGTAGGTAGAGATACGTGCCAATGCACCACAAAATAATATGAAAGTTGACTACAAACAACCCTCAATTTACGCGAGAATTAAGTAGATTAAACGACGCACAATTGAATTTATTCAGAATCTTAGAGATGACTGGGCAATTTGACTCGGGATAGACTAAAATTTCAGGAGAGTTAGGAGACTAGGATTTGGAGACCAAAATTCATACTGCAAAATTTCACTGAAACCTGGTCAATTTTGTGATTCATAATAAATATAATATTCTCGGAATGATTACAAATATATACTTTAAAATTTAGCCGAATTTTTAAGTTCATCCCTCATTGCTAGTGCTCAGTTAATTGATTTGATTTCTTATTTACTCATATTGAAAGATGAAATTTATTTCCATCCACGGCAAATTTTTTATCTTCAACTAGAAATTGGAAGAAGAGTATAATGTCAACCTTCAACCAACGAATTTTTTGAAAATCTTATCGGTGAAAGTGTATAAAAATCAGTAGCACCTTTCTCAGAGTATGAAGATTTAATTTAAATTTAATTTAAATTTTGGATGGAAGAAATTAGTTATAGAATTAAAATAAAGCAAATTGAACGACCACTTTAGATATTTTGCTCGTATTAAGTGGATGCATTTTCAAAAAAGCAGAATTGGATTTAAATGAACAAATTAATAATTAAATGAATAATTACCGTAAATCATATTTGAATTTTAGGCAAATTATGTGTACCCTAAAGGTTAAGGCGTTACGTGGAATTAAAAAAAAATCAATATGAAAATCTTCAATTACGAGAATCAACAGGTTAAAAAATAGAACTTTGATACTATGGGCCGGTAAATCATAAGCAAAAATAAAATAAAAAAACATTGTATTTATTACAGTACATAATGTTCACATTTTAAGGTTCAACTGAACATATATTCAGGATAATATTCGCTCCTTCGAACGGGCTATTCCTTGGTAATGGAGGTATTAATTTTTTGCTCTGGAGCATAATTACTGATTGATACAATGGAATATTCGTTGGATGGTAAATATCTCTGCCGGAAAATGGGCAAGGTACAAAGAATATTAGTTATCAACGTAGATTCACTAATACGAAGACTGGTAGAAGATTGGTTTGGGGCCCGACATGGACTCCATATACCTCTGGCGAATCGCGCTGAAGGGCATTCGTTGGTAGGATGAAGATTCTCTTGGCTCCTGTGGTCTCATCCCTCCACTGGCTCCACCCATCTCTCCGCTGCCTCCCCCCATCCCTCCGCTGCCTCCCCCCATCCCCTGCATCATGGAATGAGAATCCCCGCCTTTCATGGCTTCTGGCTTTCCCTGGTTAGTCATCGCTGGATGGCTGTCCTTGCTTTCCTTATTAGATTCGTGAATCGGCTGGTCATTCTGATCCTTATTTGGCTGTTTCTCGTTTGGTTTCTGGGTTTTGTTTTGGTTTGCTGGGATCATTACCATGGTGAGAGGAGGTTTGCTGGGATGAGATTCATTATCCGAAGCCCTGTAATAGGTGGGGGAACCCCGTGGGTGTGATGGATAGCCGTATGATCCGTCATGTTGTTGCAGGCTGCAGGTCAAGGTAACTGGAATACCTGGATGCGGGCCGTGCATTTGGTAGGCTGGTGGTGGTGGGTAGGCTGAAGGTGATCCATATCCGTAAGGCTGAGAATACCCTTGCATAGGGAACGGTGCACCATACTGGTATGAAGGAGGGGGAGCGTTGTAAGTCATGTACGGGCCGTATGCAGCGTGTGATGGGTAGCCGGCTCCAGGAGGATAGCCAGTCGGACCGTGATACATTGGTCCATACATTGGAGGCGCACCATACGCATGTCCTGGCGATCCATAAGCTGCCGAAGACGGGTAAACGCCGCCTCCATACGCTGACTTTACGTTTCCGGCGCTAAAAGAAAAGTAAAGTAATGTGGAGTATATAATTTAGAGATAAAATGAAACGGTTTTGTGTTTACTTTTCTGAGTTAAGTCAGTATTAGTAACTTTCATGGCTATTGATCATATGACTGTGGAGTTAAAAATTAATTAATGTTATAATTTAGCTATTTAACTTAGACTCCGTTAATTGTAGACCAATGACCATTAAGAGATACATTTTAGTACTTCGAAAGCAATACATTAGCCATAAAAATAAAATTCAATATTGATTCTTATCGTGAGGCGAGAAGTAAAGAACCAGGCTAAGGTCATATTCAATTCTGTGTTTTTAGTATTCTACTAATACAGTCTGTGCCTCATTTTAATTTTTGATTTCACATGCCATGCGGATTAACTGAGGATGGACATTTTATTTTAAATGCGAATAGTTTTGGTACAGGTTGAAACTGCGTCAAAATCTAACTGTATATTTTAAATAAATGCGGGCTACACACTCCTATTAAAAATTAAATCACAAAAGAAAATATTTCGATTACTTTAATGCTAATAGTGTAATGTGAAAACATTTGGATTCTCTCTTAAAAATCAATATTGAGTATCGACAGCACTTTAAAAAAAAGAATATTTTACAGATTGGTGGACTGGCAGAATTAAACGATTTAAGTACAATTATGAAAAAAATGAACTACTAGGAGTAAGTGGTAGTTTTCTTAATAATTTATTGCATGGGCATTTCCTTCGCTAACCTGTAACCTGGTGTTTGCGGCGCGTACGGGTGAGGTGCGTAGTGGTCATTCCCTGGGTAGGCATGGCCGCCAGAGGATAGAACTGGGGCACTGTAAGAAGGTCCGCGACCGCCGTATCCGTAGGATGGCGAGTAGTCAGATCCTCCTCCTCCGTAAGATTCATGACCCGTTGGGTATGATGGACGGTACACAGAAGAGGGCGCGGAAGCGGCCGCATGGTATTGGTCGACGGCTCCCTTGCCCCCTTGGCCTCCGTAACCATATTCTACTTGAGATTTTCGTGCATAACCCGGATTGATGTGTCCCTCGTGACCGTCGTAATGCCCACGGCGTTGGTGGAAATCATTCGCATCAGGTCCATGCGGCATGTAGCCATTGGGATGACCGGGTCCGTACCCCGGACCTCGACCGCCGCCGTGGTATTGGTCCACGTCCGGTGGATAGTGGTCATCAGATCGTCCATACGGCCCTGGATGGCCTTGCTGGTGGCCCGAGGGTCCGTGAGGGTGTCCATCACCGTTGTAATTTTCGCCATGTGACCGACCTGAAGCGCAGTAAGACTTTTTGGTCCTTTCGGCCCCATCGCCACGGTTTTCCTGGTCATCTTCCACTGGAATCACTTCTCTTCCCTCGGCCTCATCTGGCTGATCGGAGTGCTGCCTGGCATCCCGACCAGATGCGGCTGGCTCCGAATTCTCTTCCTCAATCACGGGGTCGGGTGCCGTTTCTTCATCGATCTTCTTTTTCTCCTTCCTTGATAATCGTGCGTTTACGTCAACAGCCTGCGTGATGAAAAGAAGGAGACACACCCACAGAAAAATGCGAGAGGGAAGAAGGCGCATCGTGACCGTTGATGATATATCGTCGGTCAGTTGTTGACTCTTGAGTGGCTTCCTGTCGACTCATGCGCGGTGGTTATATTACTCGCTCTCCGGTCTCGTCTCTTCATTAGAAGATCATAGAGCTGCGAGCAGCAGTTTTTTTAGCGGGTCAAAGCTCACCTGCCCCTCCCTCCCTTCCGAACACATTAGCACTGTGCATCATAAATCACTGTTCGGGAAATGATGGACTTGGTCTTGATTTGAACTGCATTGAATTCACTCTTTTGAGATCTTTTAGGGAATTTCACTTTCAAAAAATGAGAATTATAACACATAATATTTTGCGTAGCATTTCCCATCAGGTTTTCTCAGAAACATTTCGAGGAGACTATCAGGGAATTTTAATGCTTAAATCATAAATTCTTTGTGCTTCAACTTTTTTAATATAATAATATGCTGTATTTAATGATTTTTATTGGTAAAAATGTCCTCCACAGGGGAAGGCATTCCTTTTATTCTTTTTAAAGCGTTTTACTCATTTTATTTTACATTTTCCAGTATTTATTTTATCCTTCCGAAAAATTGGGAATTTTTAGTTTGAGCTAATGGTTTAGAAATATATTTCACCGAGAAAATGTTTACTTTCAACCGGTGATTCCTAAAGAAAACCTTTGCCTACATTTCCAAGTTATTATTTTATATTTCATATGGTAGCTCCCTCAATTATTTATTTCCGTTGTAAGAAGAGTGGTTAATTGGCCTTGTTTCCTCGTTCTTTACCCTATTTTAGCGCTAAGGTCAAGGACAAGCCAGTATATCTCCTTATTCAATTATTAAAGTATCTTAATGGAAGTTAATGAGATTAAATTATCGTTATTCAAAGAATTTTGAAGGGTTGAGGCAAACAGGCGTGCATTTATATTTTGACTGCTCTGAACTTAGCAAGACTTTTCATTAAATCTTAAAAAACGGCTGCTTTTGATTTTGAAATTTCCATTAAAAAATGTATCATTTGCAGCTCAAGTGCTAATTTCCAATCTTTTCTTCACTGATTGAATTTGTATGAGAAAGCAAAATTGTTTTTATTTTATATCGACTAAACCTACATAATGCGAGTGAGTTAACAATATCATAATTGTCTAAAAATAATCAATAGTATGTAACACATTCAAAATAACAAAATCCAAAAGTAACTTGATGTATTCATTAAATAAGAGCATCATACACTCATATCGCAGCCTGACTATATATACTTTGTCATATTCAAGTTAAAACTCCCGTAGCAGCGTTTAAACTCTCAATTCTTTGCGAAATGGCAGTTGGTGCGTTGTATTTCAGATCGTTTTTTGTCACTATCGTGAGCTATAGTAAAGTGCACGCTGGACCATAGCTTTATTACTGCTCCTGTGAAGTCATATTTTAGCTCCACAAAAATATTTTAATCTGATGTTTTAGCATTATATTACAGTATATAGACTGTTGAGTGAATTTAAAATTAAACATTTTTACTATACCAACCGCGGAATTCAAGAAAACTATAATTGACAGGCTCTAAAGTAAAACAACTCTCTGATTAAAAATTGTGTAGACGTTAAAGCACGGTCGAAATATAGCATAAAGGGAACGATATATCACATTTAAATTTTGTAATAGCTTTTGAAAATCGAGTCACAGATCCCAAGGCATCATGGAGTTAATATCTTTTACGATTTTGAAGATACTACATTTTAATGAGTAAAAACTGGCGTATGTTGTATGCAATAAATTTACTCTTTGTGAATACATTAAGCACTGGCAAAATGTGGCCAACGTGGCGAGTTCTGACACAACACACCATATCAAGCTACCGTACAGACACGATCTCGCAGTTGCGCCTTCTTCGTTTGGTAGAGCCTAACGGACGATGAAACCAAAGTTCTTGTAAGCGCAATCGATGCAATGATTTATATAAGATATTTAATGTCTGAAAATTGAAAAACTAATTAAGGATGTAAACAATTCCACACGAAAAATTGTTTATTATTGTAAGGAAAATTCAAAATCGTGCTGAATAATTTCAACAATTACTTCTTACATAGTATACAGGAAACGATTGTATAAATGAAGAAATGACTTCGTAATTTCGACAGAAATACAAGTATTGAACAAGCTTTGGCAATATTTTCCACTGATAGCCAACTTCATTTGTGTCTGCGTGCAAAATAATGATCTCTTTTCATGAAATAGCTTACGATTTTGGTCTACGTCAACTCCCCAGAAGTGGTACTGAATGTCTCCTATACGAGTACATTTTCTTCGTTCAAATTTTTATTTTATTAATTTTAAGTTCGTGAATAGATTTTTTACAGCTTGTGAACTGCTCATTTAAATAAAACTAATCATTTAGAAAATATTTTTACCAAACATTCTCTAAAAATGTTCTGCATTTGAATGCAGATGATGAAATTAGGGGTCTCGAGTTAGCATAATTATGAAAAGCGGAAACGTTTTGGTGGGAATCCCAAAGATACTTCCCTAGCCGTTTGATCTTATGTTATTTTTTAAGAGTAAAAACTAAACATTTTCTACTTTTTAAATTACTAATATTTCATAGTGAAATAAAGTCTAGTTAAAGAACAGTCTAAACTTGCTAAGCCACTTACCCCTCATAATAGCTATTTTCCACTGCCTCACGTTCAATACCTTGGAGAACATTATATTGTCTCCTTATTATTCATGCTATGTGCGGAGAATTTAGCAAAAGGTGTTGTTGCTTCATTACACTTTTCTCATAAAGCAAATGTTGTATTTCTATGTAATCGAGGATGTATTTTAATAGTTAGTCTAATGAGTGATTAACTCTTAAACAAATAATTATAGGTCTTCAGTGCCTTCGCTAAGTTTTGAGGAATCATTCTCACATTATTTTTTGTATCTTGTGGATTACCTTTCATAAAATTCTTAACGTCTTATTTAATAATAATAATATTGACAGAAGTCCCGAAGGTTTGAAAAAGTAGTGCCATTAAAAATACTATAATATATACCACATGGTAATTAAATTGATTAAGGAGAGGCATTGCATTGATTCAAAGGTAAATATTTAAAAGGGTATTCATATTTATTCGAAAACTTGGCCTTGAATAACAAATTTCGTACTATTTGCACCGTCATTAAGATAACGGGAAGTGAGCGGAGAAAAAGTTTGAAATCGTTCACACCTAAAATAAGCTGTTCTTGTGAGCATAATTTTGTTATAACCGTTAGTAGACAAGTATAATTCCTCCGTGATATTTCCAAGGTATTTTTATGGAAAATGATATTAAGCCTATGGGTAAAGAGATTGCTTGTTAGGGAAAGTCTGGCGTTAAATCCTGGTGATGCCTGTTAACATCTAAACTGCTGTTTTCTTGGTAAGATTTCCTAATTTATAGGAAATTGCCGGTGACACGAAATTTGCCACACACCTACCTACTCTTGAGGATTCGAATTTCAACACGCCTTAGTAAACGCATGCGATAGCTTCATAGATCCGATGAGTTCTACCTTTTCCCAACCAATCACCTTTTCACCATTGAAATATTGTTTTTATAACCATATATAATAAGAGAAAAGGCATTCACATTTCGCTCTCACAAAGTTTCTAATTTGATATATGTAACAAAATATGAAAAGGTTATCGTCCAGGGCTTATTCGAGGACTTAAGATCAATTTAAAGTCAATGTAAAATGATTTGCCTAACTGGTAAATTTGATCCAGCATTGATTAAATTTAGGCTATAATGATTATGTTTCAATTGAAAGAACTAGAAGAACAATTTAAAAGGACATTAAAAATTATAAATTTATACCTGTAGTTTTTATATGGATTTTAATAAATATTTTCATCAAGATCATCAAGCGAAGCTTATGAAATTAATTCGAAAATAGTATTTTAATGGAGGCAGTTTTAGATTTACATTCTGATTACAGTTCTGAGAGTACAATAAAGGCAAAATATATTTAATAATCGGATATATATTTAGATAGGAAGAATCAATATGAAATTAAATTTCTCTAATGTCTTTTCAAATGTACGAAAATGACGTACTTAAATGAGGGGAAACACCTACAGAGGCGTTTTCAGATGTGATATGAAGCATTTTCGAGGTTTCGTGCGGCAATACTTCAGTAAGTTACTAGAGATGTTACTACTCGTTGTGGAATTGCTGAATGTTAAGCTAGGATTGTGCGAATCAAAATCATACGGCTACGGTGACTTATTTTGTTAGGTAAGACAATTTCAAAGCATAAGAAAACAATATACTACTTTAAGAGCAGGGAAGACGATTGAAATCAGGTTTTTTACAGATCTTTTATTTGGAGAGAACTATAAATTAAAATGTGTTTTGAAGAAAAAACCACGAATAATATTTAAGAAAAATATTTATTTGACATAATAAAATAACAGGATAAATTGAAGTGGTACATCAGAGGGCGATACTCAAGGTATTTCTTATTCACTCCCACTGTCTTCGTGAGTCGCAGCAAACGCAAACGGTCAAACCATACTTCCCAGTATGGCTAACAAATTTTTCACGAGGTCTTTAGATCGTTAAGGCCATCCCTCAATGTTTTTGCTGGATTAATACACTTCGTTTGTTTAGAAACTCCACTTGAACAGACTTCCGCAAGACCGTCTCGATCACGGAAGTAGTCATAAATACGTGGAAAATTCCTGGCCCAAAAATCATGCAAAATGGATTGAATTAAACACCTACTCGTCCTCTCTGTAATCCGAGATCTCGTATTTGAGACTGTTTGCTGGTGAGTTACGGTAAGGGTGTTGCTTCGGCGTCGATGTCTTCTGTTCATTCTGTTGACCTTCGCTGTCACATTTCACGGGGTGAGGGCAGCAGTAATACCCTCCGTGGGGTGGAATGAAGGGTTGATTGTGATTGGAAGGGACTTTGTTGTTTGGCGCTTGTTGGACGCGGCCGTAGTAGACCTGGGGCTCGTAATGGGCGTAAGACTCGGCCGCTGACAACTCCTCTTCGCTTGAGGAATCCATCTCGGAGCACCCCTGGCCGCTTTCGAAAATGCGTGTGAGCAGGTCGGAATCAAAGGACACATCTTCATTCTCCTTGCTTTGACACTCGTCATCCTCCTTATATCCCACTTCTATTACCGTCTCTGTACGTGGTTTGGCCTCGATTCCATTCAAGTACACAGTTGCAGAGAAGACCACGATGAGGAGGGCCGTGAGGAATCGAGCTGGTGTGGTAGCCATTTTCTCAACGTATGGACGTTCTGAATCGCGACCGTTGTTTAAACTGAAGGGCGAGCTGCCTCTTTCTACCGCATTTATTAAGGGCGTAGAATGCGTCATCTCCTCTTGCAGCATGCAATGCGAGTTACCAAACGTATCGTAATATTTTGGTGGCAGAATCACGAATGCAATGAATAGAATTACGATATTCTTTCTCTGGATTCCATTACATCATATTTGTTCTGAACAGTGGAAATTAATGTATGTTCTGAGTTAAGCAATCGAAAGTGATCGTAGGTTATTGGAATTATGTAACCTAGGTTTGGGGTAAAGCTTATGCGCTAGTTAGGGTTGTAAATTAAGAGTTAAAATGGTGAGCAGGGGTCTTATTAAGTATAAATACAATTTACTTTCTCGTATACATAATTTAAAAACAGTTAAAAAAAGTTTTGCTCGGGTGTAAAATATGCGTGAAATTGAAAATAAAGATTTGATAATCAAATTTTGAACGGGTGACATAGTAATCTTCCGTGAAGTAGCAGAGAAAATGTGTTTGCGAGTTCCTAATCCATGACTTTCACAGATAGATGGCTCAAAAATTGTCTTCTTTGATGGTTCAACTGTTTGAAACAAGATTCTTATTTACAAATGCGCCTATAGTATGACACATGAAATTATTATTTCACCGTTGCAGAAGGTTTCTTTATGTTCTATTTTAGTGCTCTGTTGAAATTTCTAAGCAAAACATTTACAATTACCTATAAATTATTGATTATTACCCGTATGGTATTATGCAATGTTCTAATATCATTTTGATAGATGTTCCTTTGAACGTTCTTCATCTTCAATGTGTTTAGGGATTACAGCATTACCATCTTTGATCCATATGCCACAACTCCATTCCACGCGGCCTAACTGATGCCCGCACTACTCCTTATTCAACTTCGCTCTGATCGCCATTAATTGTTAACTTATGCGTAATGACTTAATATACCGCTTTCCTCCCGGTGAAACAGGCATCTCCTCATGACGGTACACCGCATATTTTTTGCTACTAAAATGTGTCTATCTTGCCATTTCATGATTAGGGAGAAATATTCTGTAGAAGAAACACTACCAGCCATATTTCCAAAAACAAAAACATATTCAATGCTTGAAAATCACTTGAGTTGGGGAGAGCATTACTTTTATACCGTTGCCTTTAGAAATGATTGGGTGTTTCAATATCGAGGTATGATGTACAAGTTGTAAATCGAGATGATATCTCAAATTAAGTTGCATGGTATGTTTTGTCAACTTAAGATATGAAAAGATATTTGGGAGTACTCTGTTTTATACTAATTATTCAACTTAGGAGGAAGTGGGAAGCAAAAAAGCGAAGAAAGCCAGGTCACCGTTTTTATGTTGCTCCGTGTTCCACCCTCTCCTTTCTGCTTTCCACATCACTCACGCGTTTTTATTCCGAACCAGCGGCATTCCGAGGAATGTGCAATGAAAGGGAGTCGGTCTATGAACGTTGCCTCATCAAATCCACGTTCCATGCATTGCCTAGCATTTTTCTAGCGCTATGCTACCTACGCTAGGAAAGGAATGAATTGCAAAAGCCTTTTCTATCTTGTGTTCAAAATGCCCTTACGAAGCAGAGTTTCTCGCTACGAATGCCATCCCCCATGGGCAGACTTGATTTATTGTACATATCGTTTGATTCTTTTACATGTTAGTGGGAATAAAAACCTAAATTTATTATTAAAACGAAATATTGAATACTTTTTGTTATTGATACAATAAAGTAATTAAACGATAAACACACTAAAATGGATAGGATAAGTATGGAAAGTCTGAGGGACCTGGATGAGATGAAAGTATTTAAAAAGATAAATAATAGAAATAATTCGTAAAAGTTGGAAAAATTCTGGTAAAAAATATGATTCCTTGTAGTGATGACCCTTCTCGATGGTTGCTAAACCAGGTGGGGAACATTTACATACTTCATGAAGTTTTCTCGGGTTTTCCACCGGGTCAGGGGTTCCATGTTGGCCAGCAATGCCCTTTGCCGTTTATAATGTTCTCGAATTATATTTAATGTGAGGATAAATAGCGTTTCTGCAGTTTTTAATTATCAGCTTAAAGTGTTTAGATATACTGATGACCTTAATACGTTTCATCCTACTTGTACAGTGAATCTATACAATAAAGTGGAGTAATAAGACCAGACCTTGAATTTTGAATTTGATCCACAAAACCTAAATTTTCTTTCAATTCCTTTGTTCATTTCCAATATCCCTGGAAGTGAATAAATACGTATGGAAATTAATAAGCCTGACGTTTTTGTCCACCGTGTTAGTAGCCCATGCCCCTCCAGAATTTCAATAAACTATATTTTTCATCATATAATTTTCCATTTGTGGAATCGTAGATAAGCCACCTATCCGACGAATCTAGTCCCAGTTTCTGTAATATTTTCATTAATTATGCCCAATTTATTCTATCGAACATCTCAAAATCTACGGGACAAGCAAGTACGTACATGCTAATTGTATTAATGACCTCATTAAGGATAAGGCATCACTCGTCCCTCTCCACTTGTTGTACGCAAACTATACATCCCCTGAGAAATAATTTTCCCACCCCTCCATCCTCTCGCTGCCGATCATAAGTTTCAATTCAGCTGCGTGCGAAATCAAACTTATTATTCTTTAGCCCTCAAATATGGCTGCCTTCACGTTTCTGGGATGGGAACGATGGTATGGCGAAATATTCCGGCCATATTCCTCCCTCATAAATGCTATGAATTAGCCCGTAAAAACTCTTCATCCCACCTTTTCCTAAACCTTTAAGTAGTACCGCGGTTATGTTGTCAACCCCCACGGCCTTTTTTATTTCAATTCCCTTAGTGCCCTTTCTCTCTCACCATCGAGTAAGCCTGGACCTAGCTATCCTCCTCTATGTCATATTCTCTTACAATGTCTAACCTTGCTGATCTTAATGCCTTACCTCACAGTTCTTCTATATAATCCTCCATTCCTATTGAATCTTCTCTGGTTCACGCTAGTAATTTTCCTGGCTTGTATTTGATTGTTATCCATATTTTCCTATTTTCATCCCTGACTGAGTTTAAACCTTTCTGTATAGCGCACAAATTTCACCCTTCCTTTGCAAACTTTCCATATCCTCGTACTGAGTTTTCCCCCAAGCTTCTTTGGCTCTACTTTTTACTCGCCTCAGTTTATTATTGAACTCTTTATACCTAACTCACTGTTTAGATTCTTCCATTTCCTTCACTCGTCTATCTTTCAATTCATCTTGTGTGTAATCCATGGATTTCTTACCCATACCGTAATATAGTCTAATAAATATATGAACGGTAATATGTTCAATATCATTCTGAATCCCTAGCCATTTCCCATGAATACCTATACCTATTGTAGGGTTTAAATTAAGTGTTTGTAATAAAATGACCTTGTTACCTGCACGACTCTATTGCTTTCTCCCCGTGGTCATTTCTTGTTCCTTAACCATCCATTTGCATCTTTCGCTTTATAGCTCTCCCTACCCTCAGCATCGTCCCAACTTTTCAAGTCCTTTTTATAACTCGTAAGGTCATCTCTTATGTCTTCTTGTTGCTTCTATCGATTTCCTTTTGCAAGAACTTCGTGAGCTGACGACTGCAGAAGATTTACCTCTCCCGCTGCGGGGCACGACACAAGGCCCGGCAGGCCGAATTTCGTAGTAGCCAGGAGTCATACTCTCAGATCTGGCTATCATATATGAATGGGGTAATTAATAGAAATGGTTTCCCGTTGCCTTATTCAGTAGTGTTTTTAATATGACAGCGTCACTGTAATAGCCACCCCACTGAAGTCTGACACCTTTGCAGCCATCTCATTGAGGAACGGACGCTGTGCGGTCTACCTTCCGTCTGGCTTCTACCTTTCGATCTATCTTTCATTGGTGACACAACCTGGAGCAAATATCATTATTCCCACCAGCATAGCTCTCGGGGTCATCAGAACGCACAGTGGAAGGAGTCCACTAGGTCAATATTGTAGTCCACAGGGGGGAGAGAAATCCAATAAGTCTCCCATATTTTTTATATGCATTGGTTATTCCTTGATTTTACCGATTTTTACTTAAAAAAATATGGACGATAGATGTTGAAACACCATAATATCAGTTTCTTTCCGGAACGCTATCGTGTATCAAGCTATTGGACGACAAGCTAGGAATTATTTGCTCTGTAACAGAATCTTTGCCGCAAACCGGATACAGCATGTTCTCATTTTCGGACGATGCAGTATTAATGGTGTCATCGTTTTCCCCAACCATCTGCAGTGTATCTCCAGATTTGTAATTTCGGAATTCACTAATTGTTTCTCTCTCATTGGGTTAAAAA
This sequence comes from Hetaerina americana, assembly GCF_022747635.1. NCBI lineage: Eukaryota > Metazoa > Arthropoda > Insecta > Odonata > Calopterygidae > Hetaerina > Hetaerina americana. Next base: position 66,546,451 of record NW_027286985.1, on the reverse strand, counting down.
TTGATGCAGGTTTGACATTGGTTGTTCAAGATCTAGTTAATGCAACTATTTTAGTTGGGAAGTCAATGCAAATTGCATCGGTGTACGTTTGTAAGGTTTCTTCAAAAAATAATCTGAAAGTTTAAAAGATTCCGGTACTTATCGACAATTTTTCCTTTTTCGTTTGAATGACAAGTGTGAACCTTTATAATTGCTCCTATTTTCACGTGCTTTATCTATTTAATTATTTCATTTAACTTTTTGATCGAGTACTCCTGAGATACATGAATGATTTCTTACTGTTACTTGAAATATATGAGCGTAATTCCTGTTTCCGTACTTCAGCAACTATTGTAGATCCCAGAAGTATGGCCATTGGCTGTGATGATGTCTTTAGAAGTTAGGTAAAAACTGGAGGCAGTCTTGATAATGATCAGTATCACGGTAATGAGTAAAATGATTTCCCCGAAGAACTAATACACTAATAGGCAGGCAATAAACAAAATAAAATCTGTGGGGATCCTCAGCAACGTTAAAAATGAATTAAAGTGTCTTAATGCAGTAATATTCTGTGAAAAATCAGGATATGAGCTTTCCTAAAATTTATTCATGAATAATAGATTTTAAATCGATTTTACTGAATGGCCTTTAGGTAGTAATTGCCTACCTCGCGCTACAAAATGTCTCAACCATTTAGGAGTTTTGAACGCTTATTTTACAAAGTTTGAATTTTGTATACATCCCTGGCAATTGTTTCCTCTTTGTTATATATTTGTTTTCAACATAAACATTCTAGAACATAAAATTACTAAATAAACTTAATGTAACCATATTTATTCTGTTTTATGAGGCAAGACATATCATGGGAGTATTCAATTAATCAGTTCTGTGTCCTAGAAATTGCCTTTTGTATTGTACACACATCTATGATCTTGTTAGAGAAACTCAAAACTTCATGAAAAAACTGAAAACTACGCCCGATTGGTGTTCACCGGTCAGTATAATTTGCCATGGCACCATATTCATTTTCATTTTATATGAACTCGCTTTTCTTTTCTCCGCCGCTCTTTATTCTTTCCGCCGTAAATGTTCTCAATTCCTCTTGTTTTTCCCTTTATCTTTTCTCCTTCATCTCTTCCTCTTTTCCCTTTCTTCCCTTCGCTCATTCCTAAGGGTGTGACTGTATCTTGGAACCACATAGGTTGATTTCACTGGCGCGAAATTGCTAAATTGAGTCGTCAACTCCAATTCTAGAATGATTGGCTGTCATAGAAAATCTCTCATAAATCAATATCTTATTATGTACATTCCAAAATCTGTTGACATGATGTTATCTCATAGTGAAAGATCTTTCAATTACATCCTTGTGGTATGGAATTAAAAAAGAATACAAACCATTGTAATTTAATTAAATTATGTATTATGTAAACGCCAATGTGAATTGCAACTCAAGTAAAAGGTTTCACTAAGCTGATTTTTGAAAACCTTTTCAATTTGTTTTTAATAATCTCCACTCTCTATTATCGAAGATGTAACCCCATCTTTCGTCAGTTTTAGTATGAGAAAAAAGTCTACTATTCTTTTATGCTGGGAGAAGAAAGAATTCTAGAAAATTTATTTCTTTGTGGAAACTAAAAATAACAATTCGGCAACCCTTTTAAAGTTCTGGGTTAAAAATTTAGATTTTCTTGTGGAAAACGGGAAATTTTCTCGTTTTTGAGAAAAATATTGTTGCGACTGCTCTTCGTCTGGAAAACCTTTACCTAAGTGACTTCCTGTAGGGATCATTCTCAACTCTGATAAATAAAAATTGATAAATAATGAATAAGAACTAATCATTGGAAAACGAAGGTTATGAGCTTCTGAAGAAATACTAAGGCTAAGATAAACTTTAAAGTTGGGGGGAATAAACTAGAACAGTTAATCTATTTGGGAAGTGTTTTCGTTGGGGGTGGGCATAGTGGTAAAAATATTAAAATGAGAATTGCGTTATGCACAGAAGCTTTTGCAAAGAGGTGGGAGTTGACAAGACACCTCAATTAGGGATATCAAGAAAATACTAATAATGGGTAAGCGTAGAATCGAGGCTTTTGAGATCTGGGTGTGGAGAAGAATGAAGAAAATAAAATGGGCAGAAAGAAATACAAATCTTAAAGTTCTTGGCATGGAAGGGGAAGAGAGACGGCTGTTGGGAGAGCCTTGAAAAAGACAGGGCAAGTAATTGACAGAGATATTGAGAGGTAATGGGATGTTGAAGACGGGAGGGGACGTGGGGATTAGATGTTAGAGAGCTGGGAAAGCGAGGATGAGGGAAGAAAAGAATAAGCATTTCGGTTGGAATTAAAGCACTCAGAAATTATGCAGGGAAAAAGAATGAGTGATTTTAATTGTAATATACGGTCTAAATATATTATCTGCCATGTTACGAAGGTTTTCGGAGTTAGTGGTGTATCGTCCCACCATTCATCAGAAACCTCCCCTGAGGTGGTAGAATGCTACTCATTATAAAAATAAATAAAAATGCTGAAATCCCGGATGTTATCATTATTTTTTTACTCTACCGGACAAGTTCACTGCTCAGTGTACCACATACAAAATGTTAAAATAAACGTATACGATTGAATTTTTATTTCTCAAGATAGCCCTAACAACTTCTCTAATTCTATTTTTTCAGGATGAACTTGGGTGGAGAGATCGTACCGCTGAGGGTGCTTCTTGCTGTCGAAGATGCAATACAGTTTATAAGACAGTGTGAGTAATTTTCTGATGCATAAATAACCCCATTCATTTAACGCTATAGGCTGTATTTGTATTATCGTAGCTTAAGATATATGTGCAGTAAACTTTTTATTCTAATCTTTTCAAATATATCTTTTACCTACGAGACTTACGAAATCTTAATAAATTATTTATGCATTCCACTCGATTGTAATTATTGTCTAGATAGATAATATCATAAATTTTCCTTGTAGGATAATGATTTACCATAGTACCTAAAAATTTTCTCAAAGAGTTCGTAATGGTTTTCTAAAATGGAGCCTAATAATGTAATGATGAACCCCTTGGCACATTGTTCTTAGGAAGGACCTTAAGGTGGTGAATTGTATCAGCCACATCTGAGGTGACCTTTCTATGTTTCATCATAAAATATCTGCATTATCTCTTTATTTAGGTAAAGCAGGTCACACAAATGCAGCAAAATGTTTTTAAAGGTGTGTTTATGTATCTTTAAAAAAATAACGCTTTTCAGATTCTCATGTGGAAGGATTATTCTGCAGTGAGAGAGGGTCTTACATCAAACCACGCATATTTCAAGCTATGAGGCGAGGAGACAGGAAGGCTCTTCATCAATTGCTCAATCCAAACTCTGAGGAGCTCTCAAGGATGCCGTGGTTGGCCGAAGTTGGATTTGCAACAGCCGAAACGCACATTGCCATAGAATGCAGCGCAGCTCTCACCTCTCTGTTGACCTACCTCCCAAGGCCTCTCTTCCCTATGCGTATCCAGGGACTAGTACTCAGTATGTACCCACGCATGCGCTCTTCATTCTGATATTTTATTACATTCCTTGTGTTGAATGAAATTTCTGCGAAAAAATATTAAAATGGTGGATAAGCTGAGCGAAAGGGATTATCTAGATTTGCGACAGCTACATTTTCCTAAAAAGTTCACATGGAAAATATATGCAAAATGGAAGGGTGTTTGTTTCTTCCAGCCCTCCTGCTTGGTAATACCTTATCGACAGCACACTATCGCTTATCCATTACAAATAAGCAGCGTTGGTAATGGTACATTCCCAGTCTAATGCCCAAAAAAGTCTCTGGAAAAAATATGCGAAACATCTTACCATATACAAAAATGTGAGCTGCAAACTTGATGAATGCATTTAAAAAGCAAATTGGTTGGATATTCATGCAATCTTGCACCAAAAAGTACAAGTCGTATGCCCAAGACTTAAATTTTGATAAATCAAAAACAGCAAATTACAATTAATATTTATTTTTCAAGGGTTGGTTTTATTATTATTTATTGTCTGTATAGTAAATATGCGATTCCAGGCTCTCTGGGACATTTTGGGTTTCATTTTATGTTGATTGGGCATTATTATTAACCTACCAGTCTGCACGAGAGGATCTCCAGGAATATGTCCCATATTCGCCCGTCTTTGCCGTGCAAACTGACATGTACTCAATGCTCGTCAGTAACCCCTAGACTCCACCTAGCTCGTCTATCAATGAGAATGGTTGAATTTACAGTGCATCGTGGGTATCCTCTTTTCACACCGTAGGTCTGGATATTTGGTACACTTTTCCACTTCTTTTGCATTCTTGTTCGTTCCAGTCAGTTCAATCAGGAACCCGATCTCAGGCATGGCATGCGTAAGATAGTCTAGGGTAGCGATAAATGTTTTGGTCAGAGACAACTGAATAATAATGGGGAAGGAATGATTTCACCAGCTCAAAAAGGACGGGGAGACTAGTGACACGTATTAATTAATGAAAGCGAATTTATTCCTCCAAATGTTATTTGCTGTGTCTATTCTTTGACAAAGAATGTGAATATCCTGAACACCTACTCACACATCTTTTCATGTCTTTTCCAAGCTTATGTTGCATTGTTTTCGACGTTTTCATAGTTTTTTTCACAATTCCTTGTAGACAGTGTAAAACTTTTCATCCTCTTTAAATAATGCGAAAGGGAATGCAAGTGTTTCAGGGTAAATGATCTGGTAATTTATTAGCAATTAATTTTCTTTGGATTGTATTTTATTGTATCCTTGCCACTCCGAAACACAGTTTACGTAACTTGGTCTTTCCGTATCAACAGGACTATCCAAAATATTTCCACAAAATCTTTTAAAAGGCTCCTTAGAGCAAAGATTCATCTAATGTTGGATCGTAGTCTTCCGTGGCGTTCAGGATTAGTGGATGTCTCCATTTTTCGGGTTCCCGCCGCGTTGGTAGTCATGCTTGACGACAGTTTCGCCTGGATTCCACCAGGCGTCTTCAGGTCGAAGTGCCGATATCAGTTCAGTTTCAGTTTCAAAGGTTTTTATTTCCGTATTATAGATTACAGATGTAAAGAGTACATAAACAATATATAAACATAACAATAACAACACGGAAACCCCGTTATAGGATAATGATCCTCTTCGGGGTGGAAATGAAATAAATAAGGACAGGCAACAAAGAGGGTTGCGTTTGCGGAAAACCTTTATATTATTTTCGACGGGAGCGGTATCGGCCCGGCATTCGCCCAAGGGCGGAGGGAAACCCGTAAAACCTCCGCCAGACCACCGGAGAAGAGGGAGCGAAGACAGATGGTAGAAGGATAACAGAAACAAAACGTGAATAAATTAACAAAATATAGAAACAACAATGATTTTTAGTGAGCACACTGGAAAGTTCACTGGGATCTCACAGGTTAGGTTCACTTCACTTGTTTCGTCACTTCCTTGATCTTCGGCGGGGGGGGGGGGGGAAGAGTGGTAAGTCAGGGTCCGGAAGCAGACATGAGGGCGTCGGTAGCTCTGTCCGGACGTGATGTGTTGGCAAGATGATCTCCGGATAATAACTTGGGAAGGTGGAGTGGATGATCCGTGCCGGTGACTGTAGCTTTATCATTGGCTTGCGACGTAGCAGGCCTCCCATGTTGCCCATGATGGTGGTGAGCAGCTCCACGTTGTAATCCGCGAGTCGGGCCGCGGCTCTGCATCGGGTGCGGCACAACCTGTGGAGTATGGGTTCAGTGCCGATATCATTTTGGCTGCGCTTATTTAGCCCTCGCTCTCTCGCTGCTGCGCTGTGATTGGTTGGTTTCTGGAACACTCTCTTCCAGGCGTTCGTCAGGTGGTAACCGTCTTCCCGGTTGAAATTTCTCGGCGTTTTTGTGATCTCAATTGATTCTCTAATAAGCCGAGGATAGTATCTTCTTTCCTTGGTGATTATCTCGGCTTCGTCAAATTTGATGTCGTGTCCGGGTTCGCTCCAGGCATGCTCGGCGACTGCTGATAGGCTGAATTTCTCATTCTTTGTTGCCCTCTTGTGTTCTTGCAGGCGGGTCTTCATGGACCTGCATGTCTCGCCGATATACGATTTGCCGCAAGAGCAAGGCACGCGGTACACACCTTCGAGAAGACCTTTCGGGATCTTGTCCTTGGGCCTTGGAATTATCTGGCTTATTTTTGTCACGCAGTTAAATCTTGTGGCAATGTCTTTCTTCTTCAGGACCCTCGAGATCTTTTCGCTTGTGCCGGCGACGTAGGGGATGATGGCATAGCTTCCTGGCTTTTCAGTTTGATGTTTCTCCTTGTCGGGTGTCTGGTGGCGTTTTTCCACTTTAGCGGTCCTTTTCAGGACCAATTCTTCTTTGTATCCATTCATCTTCAGTGCCGTCATCAAATGTTCCTTTTCCTTGGCCAATGATTCTGCATCCGAAAGTTTGTATGCGCGATGCAGGAGTGTTGCCACGAGTGATGCCTTCTTCCTTTGGAGCGGGAGTTTCTTCGAACAACGCGAAGGAGCGGCAATGGGCTCACCCCTATCCCCGGTGATAGCAGACATCTATATGGAAAGATTCGAACAAATGGCGATCAAATCCCACGATAAGAAACCCAAGTTATGGCTAAGATACGTGGACGACACGTTCGTAATTTGGCCACATGGACCTGAAGAACTGCAGAGATTCCTGGAGCACCTCAACTCTCAGCATCCGGCAATACAATTCACTATGGAGACCGAAAAAGACAACCAAATCCCGTTTTTGGACATAATGGTGAAGAGGAGGACCAACGGGAGTATCGGCCACTCAGTATACAGGAAGGCCACCCATACTGACCGCTACCTGAACGCCCACTCACATCATCACCCGTCCCAGAAGGCATCACTCGTGGCAACACTCCTGCATCGCGCATACAAACTTTCGGATGCAGAATCATTGGCCAAGGAAAAGGAACATTTGATGACGGCACTGAAGATGAATGGATACAAAGAAGAATTGGTCCTGAAAAGGACCGCTAAAGTGGAAAAACGCCACCAGACACCCGACAAGGAGAAACATCAAACTGAAAAGCCAGGAAGCTATGCCATCATCCCCTACGTCGCCGGCACAAGCGAAAAGATCTCGAGGGTCCTGAAGAAGAAAGACATTGCCACAAGATTTAACTGCGTGACAAAAATAAGCCAGATAATTCCAAGGCCCAAGGACAAGATCCCGAAAGGTCTTCTCGAAGGTGTGTACCGCGTGCCTTGCTCTTGCGGCAAATCGTATATCGGCGAGACATGCAGGTCCATGAAGACCCGCCTGCAAGAACACAAGAGGGCAACAAAGAATGAGAAATTCAGCCTATCAGCAGTCGCCGAGCATGCCTGGAGCGAACCCGGACACGACATCAAATTTGACGAAGCCGAGATAATCACCAAGGAAAGAAGATACTATCCTCGGCTTATTAGAGAATCAATTGAGATCACAAAAACGCCGAGAAATTTCAACCGGGAAGACGGTTACCACCTGACGAACGCCTGGAAGAGAGTGTTCCAGAAACCAACCAATCACAGCGCAGCAGCGAGAGAGCGAGGGCTATATAAGCGCAGCCAAATTCTGTATATAATCCCCGCCATGTTATTGTTATGTTTATATATTGTTTATACTCTCCATACAATCTGTACTTTGCAAGACGGAAATAAAAACCTTTAAAACTGAAACTGAAACTGAACTCATATTAGAGTTCGTTATCCTTTCATTTAAATCTTAAGTCATCCCCTTGTACATTGCATTCTCCCGTTTTGTTTATTCATAGTTCTTAACCCAAGCCGTTTCCTGTCGGCTTGTCTTTTTTATGTTCATTTCATGTGAGAATGTACTCCTCACATACTAGCTGTTAAGTTTCTTTCTTCCCACAAACAACACGTACACAGACGTCATTTTAGTTCAAATTGCCAGGGTATTTCTTTATTGTGAAACGACCGGTAAAGGTGGGTAACGCTCACCGGCACGGTTTTATGTGTGCCCTCTCGAGGGCTTCCAGTGCGCCATTTCTGGATATCGGCACTTCGACCTGAAGACGCCTGGTGGAATCCAGGCGAAACTGTCGTCAAGCATGACTACCAACGCGGCGGGAACCCGAAAAATGGAGACATCCAAAGATTCATCTAAATAATTCAATCACACTAAAAAATTTAAATTTTGGTGCACAAATCGACATGCGTTTATGGGTCCATTAAATAGTTAAAATTATAACTAATAGTCAAAGGTTTTTTAAGTCCAAAAGTTATGGTTGTTTATATTAATTTCCATTTGCTTGGAGACATGATTAAAACCGATTTGTCTTGTGTATTCATTATGTCAATCAGTATATTAAACTGTATTTCTTATTTCAATTCTTAATTTTATAGATGGATGGATAAACGTCTTTTTGGGGCGAAATAAAGACCATATTCCATTTAACTCTGAAGAGAGCCCTTAGAGCAGCTAATTCCTTTTTGCATTTTTCAAAACAAATATACATTAAAGACTTCCATTTTTGTAACTATTTAAGTTTGTTGTCTTTACAACACTAATTTTGTATCTTCGAAAACCAATTGTTTAATCAAATACTGTTTTTGAAGGCAAATGGTTGCTACAATCAACAAATGTCAATAATTTGTCTTGATAAAAAATTTTCAGTGTTTGCTGTTCATTCACGCTCTTTGACTTTCATTTAACTTCAAGGGGATAAAGCATTATCGCCTTGAAATATTAGTGATTTTTCAAAGAGTTGAATGAAATATTTACGTAATTGGTGTTTTATCCGAAGCCTATCAATCAAAAATATTTATTTTGGTAGTTCTACTACTAAACTCTTCTTTGGTCAATTATTTCGATGAATTAAGACGGTATTAAAATTATCGATATAACAAATGCCTCATTTCAGGAAGAATTCAATGAGAAATTCGCAGTGCAAAATCACTTACTTAGGCCTGAAAACGAAGATCGACTCCCTATTCCTTCTCTTGTCCAATTTAATATGAATTAAACATAAATGTTAATCCTAACCTATTCGTCCCATTTCTTTGTATCTGAGTCTTCAGGAAATATTAGTAGCGCTTAAAAGGTTTTGCCCGTACTATATATTTTTACACGAAAAACTTACATATATCGTATTTTTAGTTTTCATGCCAATTCAAAATTGTTATTTTTTCTATACTCTCTTAAATATCTTTTATGATCAGGAGGAAATGAGGGTATTCCTGTGGGAGACGTCGCTCGTGATGCATTGGGCCTGCTTAAGCAAGATTTAACCGGTCGGCATCTCATATTAGCAACTTCATTTTTAGATCTGTTGTACAACGTATCAAAACAAGCTCGTTTCTCCGAGCTCGGAGGGACATCGGTTGCAGCGTCACTTCTTCCCGTCCTATTCAAATTGCAGGTTAGTAATAAAGAGCTAATATCCGAGTCAAAAGACGATAGATCTAACGTGACAGCCAACACGAAGAGGCATCTATGGATAAAGAAGTAATATAAATACTTTTCATGAGTCTTTCTGGCTTAAGTGAATAATAATAACTTTGTAAGTTCCACTGATTTTTATTTTAAAAACGACCGGTGTCGTCAAATAGTCGACATCATCAGGTACAATAGTATATATAAGAATTTTGGACATTTATATATGCATGGATGTGAAGGGAGGGGTTTTGGGTGGATGGCAGGAGTGGTGTAGAGGGGGGTGGGAGAACGTGGGAGAAAGGGAGAGGGAAGGATAGTGACCAACCAAAGAAGGGGGAGTCTGTCTTGTACCTGATGACGGCTCTGTGAATCGAAACGCGCGTCGTACAATTAAGTTTTATTTTATGGACTAGTGCTATATTCTTATTTTATTAAGTCTTTCTGGCTCTTTAATCTGGGATGTAATCCATGAACGCGGTACAATGAAATTAATGCTATCGTAGCTAGTACCGTGATGGACTACCAAAAACTTTTGAATATATGTTTTTACTTCCTTTTATCCCTCAGGGAAAGTATTCTGCTTCCAGGTATTAAATAAACAGTCTTGTCTACTGCATTCAAGTAAAAGTCAGAAACAGTATTAAAGGAGTGAATTCAGATACTCAAAAGTCGTGGGCTAGTCTACGTTATGTTATAACTATAGCCTATTCTTTGACTTGTAATTTCAGACACAAATCAATGCTTTCCATTACATAACCAACATGTCATCCTCGGCCCGTTAACGCCTCTACTATGTGGACTATAATTCCTTGAATAAAATATTAGTCTCTTCGCCCTAAAACAAAGAAATCTTTGTAACGCAGGCATTTCTGAGCATAAAAATCATTCACTTTGGATGGGACTCGATCCCCTCGATTTACGGCTGAGTGCTGAGCCGGTCGGCACTACTATTTCCGTTGACGATAACAATAAACCTGAGTTTAGTGAGCTGGGCCGGAAATCGAGGTGATTTGGGTTCGAAACCCATCCAAGGTGATTGATTTTTACGCGCTAAAATTTCTGCGTTTCAATAATTATCAACAGATGGATGACTCCATTTGAGTAACTGTCGCAATATCTCGAAGTTCTTTGCATAAAACTTTATAATAATGGACCTCTCGAACTGTAAAAATGAGGTGAATATGTGCTTCAATAACACAGTATTTTTATGACGTTGCAGTAAAAATTTATTGTGAATGTAATTTTACGCCTATCTTCTAAAATGCATATTTTATAAAGCATACTTATCAAGTTCTACAATATCAGTCATGAGACATTAAGTCCTAGGACGAATTAACCACTGTACGTGTGACCAATGCCTCATAATAAATTCTGTGGGTCACACCCCACCGAAAGTCTTCTTGTAACGAAACTACTGCACATAACATGCATAATGTATTCTGAAGCTTGTGCTCGTAAGAAGAGCAGTCTGTGGAATTGTCTCGCACTAATTCAGCTCCAAATTGTTTGTTTCACGCAAAATGATGGCGCATAATATTATTCCGGATCGTTTCATTTATTGAGAAAAGAGGGTACGCGTGAACGAAACGGAGTGATAAGGAAATATAAAATAAGAGTCTGGACTGCAGCCACCAGAGCCTTGGACCGTGCGTCCGCTCTAGTGGCTACATGAGCACAGGATATAAGATATGATTTACTTAATTATATAGCACCAATCAACCACTATTGAAATTATTTTATTCCTTTTTTATTTGGGTGAACTGCAAACTTTCAGCACACACACACTAATCATATTGGCAATAGATTGGAAAAATATGACTCTTAAAAAATTTTCCAAAAGAACTAGAAGCCTAAATGTTCAATTGTTCCCGGCTCAACTTTGTGGAAGTTCATGTTCATTAAATGAGGAACACAATGTATCTTTCCACTGCTCTTAATTTACGTACAACCAGTTTCAACGCTAAATCGTACCTGATGATGACGCTTAAGCGTTGAAACTAATTGTATGTGAATAAAGAACAGTTGAAAGATGCATTGTGTTCTTCATTTAATCAACTAGAAGCCTTGTGTGCTAGAAGTAATGTGGTGATCCTTAAGGCGTCGATGAATGCTGTAGTACTCCGTGGAGCCCTAAGATTTGAGAAGCACTGTTTTACTACATTGACCCATATGTAGTTTGTATCGTTCGCGTAAGATTCATAGTAATGCTTACAATCCCTGTGATAGTGTATGCACTAAGTTGTATTTTACATTAAAATCATACCAAAACATCATACTTAGACATATCTTCTTTTGTTTCGTCCGAATCTAGTATTATTTTTAATAGATACTATGCACTATGGATCCTAGTTTTTTATGTTTGGTACTTAATTTTTCAGTTTTGTTTTTTTGTATCATCAGTCGCTGAGAAATTTGAAACATAGCTAATTTCAGAATCCACCCCAGGAACTAACTCGATAGAGTTTTTTCTCCACTAAGGTGCTTCAATGAATGAATAACCTTCCGCTCGTGCTAAACTCGCACCTCAACCTGCGGTTTATCAATGAACCAATTGATTTCCTATCATGTCTCTCCACCTACAAAAAGAATAATTTTTTTCCTCAGGACGACGACATGAGTAGGTGGCAACATTCAGCCGCCATTTTCAGTGAGCTTATCTCCATGTCACCGAAGTACTTGTCCTCGAATCTGTCGACCGGGGCAGGAGAGGCGGATAACTCCCCTTATATTGCTGCACATGCGACTCCTTCGGAGATTTCTCAAGGCACCCAAGGACCTGCCATGGACATCACCCTTCCAGGGCACGAGCCGAACCACGCCCCTGGGGCAGGGAGGAGGCCAAGGAGGCGATCACCAAGACGTTGCGCTCTAACAAATTTCGGTGGGCCCGACGGTCACCTAGCCGCGTGGGGAGCTCAAATTCAAGGAGTGCTGCACCCCATGTTGGCGGGGTACCACCAATGATGACTTGTCCTCTCTATTTATAAGGTAATCACATAAACCATGCTCATTTCGTCAACAACCACTTTTTTCTAATTCGTTCATGCATCTTCATTGGTAACGAATTGTTGGACCAGGCATTAATGCAATAATTGGAGATCCGCTCCCGTATTTAAGTTCGGTTGGTTCAGCCAATATTTTAGTGTTCGTAATTTTATTTACTATAAAATATTGTGAAGCCTAAACTTTCCTAGGGTTTTCTGCGTATTTATTGCGCATTTGAGATGGTCAAAATATTAAAGTGATTTCCAATTTATTTATCCTTTGTAAATGCACATTAATTTAGGAATACAAATGTATAATATTTGAAATTAATCTGAAAAAAAGACTTAGTTGGCTGAGTGAAAACTTTTAAATGACTCTCCCAGTCCTCAGTAGTAAATTAATCGTTCAGGCTATTACTTGTTCTACGATTCCGTGGATATTTTTGGCGACGTACCCATTGAAGTTTATTCTATACTAGCGGCTTTCCCCAAAAATCTCCACTACCAATCCCATTCTATTCGCATTAATCTTGTATATTTGTGCAATTTTATGTTACCATCTGCCCATTTTTTAATTTCATCAGAAGGTCAAGTTTTGAAAAATACGATAATTGTTATTATTCAGTGGAGTCATTCTCATCTGAGAAGTGACTTAAGTGCGTTAGTTTTATGAGCTACATCCGCTTCGATAAGCATATGAGCATAACGCAAGTATGAGTTATGCTCGAATAACTGAGGGCACTGGCCCGAAACTGATGTCAAACCCGAGCAATGTGAAAGTAAGAGACAGCTGCAGTCATCGTCTTAAGATGCAAGGTTGAACTTGTTAAAGCTCTCGTCATTCTTCGGGGAGTTCTTTTATTAAATATCCTGACTCGTTAGAAAATTGCACGTATGTTATATGCTCCAACTACAATGCCATTTTCAATGAGGTTTACAGCAGCAATTGACGTTGAAATTGGGTTTAAAGTTCTAAATGTCCTCTACTGGTTTACTCTAGTAGTTGGAATACTGGTATTCATGGAAGCATTATTGCAGATTAACATTTTACATGAAAATTACACATTTTTTATATTTTCGTCCCAACTTTATTCCCTGCATGGTAATGTCTCGTATCTGCTAACTTTATACATTGTAAATTAGTTTCTGAAAAATCTATATAAGGTTCTAACTATAAAATTACTGATATTATACTTCATGCAACTTTAACTCTTGAAATTCAGACAGATTTTGTATCCGCTAGGATTCCAAATTATTACCTCGTGCACAGTAGATTATTTTTAATTTTTAAAAATATATTTAGTACTTTATAATAAGAGCTTATAATATAATTAATGTTGCCTTATGAATACTGTGATGATTATTCGAGAGATGAATGAAGCTCGAAAAAACCACCATGACGAAACACGTAAGAGAAAAAAGACACGTTGGCTTTGGATTCAGTTTTTATTAAATTAAGACGTAAAAGCATCTCGATGATTCTGACAGGAATAGTACACACCCATCAAACAGACTTAAGAGGCACATCAAAATTTCAGGTCTATGAAGGAATTTTATTCTCATATTTGCCTCTTTATCGTTCAAGTTATGGACGAGTTCGTATGCATATAAGCGGCTTGTTTCACCTGCGATGTGTAGAAACATATCTTCGGTTAAGCGGGTCCCGTGTGTTCCCATTATGACTCTTCGCTGTATTTTCAATGGTTTTACCCTGATTTCTTTAGCTATGTATAATAGATTAGATATTCAGTGTAGTTTGGATAGTTTCCCATGCGAGTGAAGTGAATTTCAATAGCATAATGACTAGTAAATGTATGCCCTTAAGGCTTGAGTTTATTTATTTACACAATTACGTTGCAATTAGGCAAATTTCCTGGTGGCAACGGTCAGGTTCGGTCAAAGATAACTACTAACAACGAAAATTACATACGAACACATAAAAACAGAGAAGAGACAAAATATTTTTACATAATGACACTTCCACATCACATACAAACAAACTTCCACACCACATACAAAATGCCGTCCACATCACATACAAACAATATTTTCAAAACTACAGTGAAGTTTATTACCCAGTGGCTACTTTACATTTCAACTTAAAACTTCTAAAATTGGATGGAAATGGCTCAAACAAGCCTCCAGGCAGCTGGTTCCAATCAGTAATGGTTCTATTTAAAAAAGAGTATTTTTTCTTATTGGTTTTTTGAGTCCTTATTTTTATTTTGTGGCTATGGTCGTTTTTTCCCTTAAAGTTAGGCTTTTCTATCCTTTGCCATAAATCTTCCCACGCTTCGTCCTTTTTAACAATTCTATACATCGCGCCTAACCTACTCCTTTTATTTTTATTTTTATATTGATCTGGTAATGAACGCGAAAGACATACTTGTTGTGGGGCTTTTACAGTCACACTTTTTCTTCTCAAACGCATCATATAGGGAACTCTAATTGCAGGTAACTTGCCCAACCTAAAGGCATGGGCGTGCGCTGGAGATCGCTTCAGATGTGTCTGTAGAAGGTTCGGCCAAGGAGATGAATATGGTCGCCTGCAGTTTCCTTATTGGTCGAATATGATATATCTTCCGTGTCTGGTGCTGAAAGCTCTTTGAGTGAGCACACAACCTTGTCCTCTGGCTGCGCGTATTCTTTGCCAGTCTAAATTATACTGTAATTTAGCGATAAACTAACTCGTCCAACTTTTTCCATGTGAGGCATCAATCTTTAAACAAGTTTGTTTGCAAATAAATATGTTGAAATAGTATAGGCTGGTGGTTTTTTACGAGGAGGATTTAGGAAGAGGTATGCCATGAGAAAAGATAGCTGAATAAAAGAAGGAGCTGAAAGGAGAAAGCATGCTTCATTGAACATAGATTATTCGAAATTTCATCAATTATCAATGAAAATCGAAATCAAATGTTATCATTTTGAGGTGTAAAATATAAGACATGTTTTCATTAATCTTAGAGATCACAATTGAGGGAAGTTATTAAGACTTAGGGCGAGTAAGTACTTGATGTTTAAAAGGACGCCGAAAGAATGGTATAAAATCATTAACGTGCATCTTTTATTTGTAGACTGGAATAACTTTGACTTTACAACAGGGATCGAGTTTTCTGAGAAAGTGAGGGCTCTTTAATAATTCCTGGTAAATTTGGAATTATTTAGCATGCATGAATTCTATATTATAATTCTAACCTTATTTACATAGTCAGTGTACGTTGAAACTGCAAATATCATATCTAAAACAGCAATGTGCTACTGAAACTGCAAGACAGCAGTATTAGTTCAAGAGGATAGTATATCATAAAAGTAATAAAAGTGGAATAATTGTGTATTAGATGCTTCTATTCAGGCATATTTCTTTCATAGTACACAGATATGTTCAAAATAAATTATTAAACATGCCCAAAAAGGTCTATTCTTTAAAAGGGATTATCGGGGATGGCTTGGATCACTCTGCAGAATTGGTGCATTTAGATCAACATGCCCAAGCAAAGTATCATAATATCATATCATCATTTATTCATCAGCAGATCATGTTGTATAGGTTTTGTCAGAGCAGGATATACATATATGTATATAAAACAATAGAAACATGAGGATACAATTCAAGCTTAATACAGATACATCCATTGATTACAAGACAAGTATCCATCCACACTATAAAACATTCTTTCGAATAAAAGATATCTTAATTTACTCTTAAAGGGAACTAAACACACATTAGATATCAGAAAAGAAGGAAGTTTATTGGACAAAATAAGTCCCATGTCCTTGGGCCCTTGGTATGTGTATCTTGTGCGCAGAAAATTGACGTGTAGATTGTTTATATTGTGGGTTCTGTGATTGTGAACTTCAGCAATAGTAGGGAAAGTCTTTAGGTTCATTCTTGTGTGTACTGTAGTAGTGGAATATAAATACACGAAAGAGGTGAAAATATGAATAATATTCTGTGAATAATATCAGTTAATGTATGATTTAGTGTCCCTCGAAAATTATGAATTGATTAACTTGTAACGGTTTGTGCTTTGAACAGCAGCACATTTAATTTAGTTATTAATAGACGTATATAGCCAAAAGGTCCTAATTATAACCGTCAGCACTCATTCCCGTGTCCCATTGCAGAGAACCTCAGAAATCGCTTTCGTCTAAATTCAATTCGTATCAAGGTTTGAAAGCTCGGATGTATTAGTTTGAGATTAATCATGCTTAATCATGAAATGTACCCTAATTTATAACCTAACCGAAATATTTCAAAAGGTCCACACCTTCATATTTGACAAGGCTTCAAATGACGCGATTTTTCCGCTTTGCTTCACCGTATGCGTACACAGGACGCTTTTACGTAAATCTTCACTTCACGGAGTGTGTTCTTTTGCAGTTGCCTGTTGTTGCTGAGGAAGCTTTCGAGTTTGGTAGCGCGTGGAGTATCATGTGGCTACCTCCGCGTTGGAGATCGCATCCTTGGTAGTGGGGTGTCGCAAAATGCTCCACAGGCAGCTAAACTCATTTTCCCCACTCGAATAAATACTATCCTCATTGTACTTGGGAAAGGAACCAAGCAATTAAAACATTTGCGAAACTCAAAGTGTTTTTGGATGTTCAAACGTTTTCTTGATTGCAGCGAAGTGAAATAATGAAATTTATATGTGAGCATAAAAGTAGTAATTCTTAGTGTTATTTTTTAAAGTTAATTGAGAAATTATTTAGGACGCACAGGCACTCTAAAAACATTTAGTATTCACATTTTTATTCCGTTTTATGTTTATTATCGTTCGAGTGATTAATTATGCGGATATGTATTAGCATCCTCATCTTCCTATCGTAAAAGAATACTGGTTCAAACTCCATACGTATACCTATAGACTTGTTTAATGTATTTTTTTACGGTCATGGAATTCACATACTGGAAAATTGAGTTGGAGCTATGACATACTATGTCAAAGGATACACGAACATCCTTCATCGCAGTCTTAAGAGACTTCGAAGTTATTATTTTGTGTAAATACCTATGGAATAGTATTTATTTTTTATAAAGTACATTTTACAGAGTTTTTATGCTTGCAAGACCTAACCAATATACCTGTTCTCCATTGCACTCTCCCGCTGTACAGGTCACCTTTTCTACTTTTTCTTTTGTTATCTCAAGCTGTAGGTTTTTACATCATTATCATTATCTCTAGTTTTGATATTATGATTATCATTACTTTTCATGTGTGATTAATACTATTGTTTTTCATTTCTGTGCCTATGATATGATAATATGTATACTATGTGAAAAATAATGAAGCTTTCTTCTAAGTCATAGGATTTTCACGTCCCCGTTCCCTTTGTGGGCGTTTTCCTGCGTTTGTTTTTCGTAGGAACGTAGCAACACCACGCTCTCCTTAGCTTTTCCCACAAACCTCATTCTTTGCTTAGACGTTTTCCTATTTTATCGTTTTCTTCCTCCACTATAGTTCTCTTGGTATGTGTGTGTAGGTTTATATTAATTGTTATATGTGTATGTATGGATGCATATATTCGTAAAGATATGCAAATCTGTGCGTAATGTCTGTATGTCTGTCTATATATATTTAAGTGTATGCTCGTGTATAGGCATTGTGTATGGAGGTACTTATAAATTTGATGGCATTATATAATGAATATGATGATGGGTTAAATGAAAGACGGGACGATTTGATCTCAAATTCCTCCTATCTACGTTAAGAAATTGGGAGAAGATTTTACCGAGCAACAGAGAGAGATTAGTGAATTAAAAACAGGTATACTTGTAGTAGAAAAATACGATTTTTTTAGTACGATTGTCTTGTTATAAGACTGCGATTATGCTGACGATTATGATTCATAACAACTACGCCTGCAATTAATTAGAAAAAATAGATAAAAGTATCACACTACTGATTTTATAAATTGTTATGTGTACTTTGAGTTGAAATATTAATCAAATAAGAGATTTCTACATTGCAAAAAGCGACCCAAGATTTTTTCCTTCGTAACTTTCATTATTTTTTCTTGTTTCTATTGATGGAATCAATTAACGATAAGTGGACTGACTATCATAATATTAGCGGCATCCATAAGTTCTTTGTAGTAGCTGCTCTCTCACAGAAATAATGGCAATCGATCATTTCTCGACTTCTGTATCTATATGGAAAGGATTCCTGAATACAGTATACTCTTTATTTACTCTTCATACTGTTAGTGTAATTACGCAAATTTAAAACTTATTTATCCTCTGCGAAAAAGGCCTTTGAATACTTTTATTAGGATGCACACTTTGTCAGGGACAAGTAACCTTACCGCTTGTGAATTTTTTTACTCCAGCTAATCTTTCATTAATTAAATTTTCATTAAATCATGTTCTATCCCCGTTGCCCGTCAGAGGATCCGAAGGCGGATGGTTGATCTCCCCTCCCTTAGATCGTTATTTTATCGAATGAATCAATAATTGTTCAGATGGCCACTTAAAAAATAAAGCCTGGTTTCAGTTTTAATACACATTAACTGCAATGGCAATGCAAATGTTATAGTGTTAGTAATACATCAAAAATTCTAAGTTTAGAGAAGATACGGCAGCATGCTGCATACAGATGGAGCATCAGACCTTCGTTCCATCTTAAAAAGTTCTTAGTAGTCCCTCAGCCCATTCGTAAACGAAAGAGGCCATTGCCATGAAACGAGTATATTAAAGCAGAGTTTGCGTTTCTTCAAATTCGATCCCCAAGCGCCATGGGCTGATTATTTATCGAAGGAAGAGTCAAGTGTAGTTAGGGGATTATTGAATAACAAAAGTATTTGAGATTTTGAAATTTACCCAGATCATCGACCCCTCTTTCCTCGTCAGATGAATAACTGTTGAATCACCTTTTATAGGTGTAGATAGTTTTATCTCCTTACATTTCAAGAGGCTATTTGGCTTGTGGCTGTATGCATCTCAAGATACTACTTGGAAACCAGTTCACCACTGTTAGCCTATCGCTGATGGACGAAGAAAAGTTTGTTCTATGAGATAGACGTTATCATTTGACGCATTTATGAGACGTGGAAATATTATAAAACCTGCCAGATTATCTGTAAATGTATGAGGATGTTTCCTAAAATCAACATCAGTACCTTCAAAAACTCAAATTTTGCTTATAATCTCTGTTTCCCCCATCTTGCCGAGAGTTATTGGCAAAGTTTCTCTTTGGGCGACTTATTCTACCGTTTTCATTCTCAAGTGCCAATAAAACATTTTCTAGCTACTCGGATATGTATCCAATCTAACAATGACGATATTCTTCAGTGCCCGCACTTCCAAGTGAAGCTTTCTAAGCATCCATAAAATTGAAAGTGCTTACTTTCGATGTCCCGAATTTATATTGCCCGTGCATTTTTTAACGCCTTATTCACTTTCTCCCGAATTCTTAAGCTTCAGCCCTCGGAATAAGTGAAACTCGAACAATTTCCTTGAGAAAGAAAAAATAGTTTACTTCGCTGTCTTTGTAATTTAACATTAATAATTTACTTTCAAATGCGTTTTCTGTAAGAGTGAGAGGGCCATTTGTTGCGAATAGCACATCTGAAGAGGAGGTATAAATATGTTAAAAATGTTATCTATGGCATATATGCCATTATATCATGTACTGTCAAGTCTGCAGAGTTTCAGCATGGACTTTTATGCTAATGAATTGAAGGGACGCGAACACGCGTTGAAATATGTATTGTTCTCTCCAGAATACTCTCAACTTAAACACGTTTTAAAATAGTTTATATGCCCCACATTACAGGCACTACGAGGGCTAACATTTTTTATGTATATCGTTTTGAATATCAGCTAAACCTCTCTCGTGGCTGAATTAATTCATAGGCTAGTTATATTATGAGGAACAAAAATTTTCAAGATGTAGAAAATTAAGATATTGCATTTCCATTTAATATCACTCATTTCCAGATATTTCTTCAGCATCACTTCTGACTTTAAGATAATATAGTTTCAAGTTTGCAATTATATTTTTCCATTTTTCACTTACAGAAATTGTGAAACCCCGATGAAGTCGTGAAATGGAAAAACTTTGGCGGAAGGGTTTTATTTAATCCATCGTTGTTTGGACTTCATATCTATAAAATGTTTGTTTCAAATTATCAGTTTTCAGATAACAATTTTAAAATCCCTAAATTTAAGTGATGTGTAAATTTCTTAGGTGTATTTACTATTATATCAATAAAACTTACATAAATCAACAAATAAGCATAATTCATTTCATGGTGGGGCCAAGGAGGCTTAGGACCTTGTAATGATTTTACCGCACCCGCGTCTTTCGAAAATTATGCCTTCTTTCGGTATTTCTTTTGAAAGCAGTCACCCTATTACTGCATGTGATATAAAAGGCACACTCGTTAGAGCATTATAGTCACGTTCTTTTAAACTCAAAAATATCTACATTATTCTAAACGCAAAGTTGGAAGTTCTAATACACGAATGTTGGGCCGAGCTGTATAATTTGCAAAATACGAGTATTATCTGTTTATTGCTTGAGTGAGAGAATATAAATCAATCAACAATCTCTGCTTTTTTGCATACAAAATTAAATCTTCATTGCTTTCTTTTCACTAGTCATCCTCAACCTCCCCTTTTTGTATTTCCTGTCTATGGTTATTTCCATCACATTCAAGAAATTATTGCACTTCAAAATGGGTTCGATTAGTTTCTCTTTCTTCTAGATTCCATTGTCTTCCATTAATAAATTCAAATTAGATTTTGTAAACTTAGCTATGGAGGTCCATGACCCGCAGAGATTTAACAGCACAAGTGCGCAAACTGTATCAAAAGTCGTCTCTGCGGTAAGCGAATATCACACAGATACCACAAAGGTGGTATCATCGTGAATAAATGGTCACATTATGAACTGAAGAAAGCTTTCTTTAAAAAATCAGCGGATTTCCGGATGCTCTCAAAAACTCCCAACCGTGGTTAATGCTACGTAATTCAAGCGTTCAGAAGTATTCAGGGCAATGTGTAGTGCGCTTTACCGACTAATTTTAGAATGAAACTAGAAGAGGCGATAAAAAATTTTGTCCTCGTTTAATGATATTCCCATTGTTTAAGTTTCTTAATTTCAATTGTTTCTCTTAAGGCGATTTGAGACCAACGCAGCGAAAGATGTGTGCTTCTAGGGTGAATTGCCTAAGTGTTTCGTTCGGTAGTCTTCCTCTCTCTCTTCAGCCACGATCCGCCAATTATTCGGTTCACCGTTTGGTGAGGTGACCTGAACCCCAAGAGTCTGATAATGAACTTTTTTGTTAGAAAAGGTGGAATGAAATATTTCAGAAGAATAAATATGGATTAACAAGAGTGTGCCAAGTATTTTACCCGATATGGCATCAATAGCTTCTCTTTATTCACATTCTTTGAGATTCGAAGGACTGGTCTGATCAAATTGTGATCTTTCGCTTTCCCAGGTAATACCAAGTTGCAAGCTTAAACAGGTTTTTCCTGCTTGAAAGATTTGATTTTTTGTGCTGTCGTAATTAACTTTTTTGAATTATTAAATAAAAAATCCATTACTACTGCATTTTCGGATAGGTACTTATAGATTCGGAGCAGTGGGCACTCGTAATTTTTAACATGCAATGCATTAACTTTTTCAATGCTTTCTTTTTATCAATTCTAAAATGTTTTTAAACTCATCATGAAATAAATTTCACGATTTCAGTACGTTAAAATTAAAATACTAGTACCTCAGAAAATTACTCATAAAACTAACGATATATCTATGCATATGGATGGCGTAATTTCTATCCAAATTTAGAAGTTTTCCCTGCACTGCTCATATGCCCATGTAAATGGAAATAATTTTAAATGCTCAATAGTCAATCATCTGAATTGTATTTCATAATTTTAGGTGTATTGAATGGGAAATATAAATAGAAAGAGAACAAAAAATAATGTTTTTAATTATTAAAATGAGTTCGTGCATTTATCATTAAAATAGGAGGGCAAAAACTAGAGCAGGTAGAACACAACGTATCTCGGCAGTGTTTTGGACCAACACGGTCAAAGTAGTAGGGACGTAAGGAGAAGAATTGCGCTAGGAAAAGAGGCCTTCACAAGGAGGAGGGAGTTGATGACGGTAACGTTGAGTAAGGATGTTAAGAAAAGACTCGTAAAAACTTTGATATGGAGCGTAGCTATGTACGGCGCGGAAACGTGGTCATTGAAGCAGGAGGATAGACGTAGATTGGAGGCTTTTGAAATGTGGGTGTGGAGAAGAATGGAGAAGGTGAAATGGATAGAGAAGAAAACAAATGAGGAAGTACTTGGTATGGTGGGCGAAGAGAGGGGTTTGTTGGGAGCAATCCTATGGAGGCAGGAAAAGTGGATGAAGGGGGTGTTGACCGGCAGTGGGATGTTGAAGACTGTGATAGAGGGTAGAATGTTGGGAAAAAGAGGAAAGGGAAGGAACAGGATAGGGATGTTGGACGGGATGAAGGGAGGAAGAAAGTACTCAGAGATGAAGAGGGACCTGATATAGAGTAGGATGCTGGATTTTGTGTTTTGTTAGGAGTAGTAAAATGTTTGTTTGGTAGTTGTGTCCATCCAAAAACCTACCTTAACCGGTAGATTACCTTAAAAATTTATCATTATTGATCCTAATGTACCATTTCTATATCTACAGGTATAATAAGTTCTCTCAGGTTTCCCATTTCTTGAGAACTTTGAGAGAACCTTTTGAATACCATTCGCCGGGAAAACCTGAGATCCTTCATTACAGGTATAATGCTTTCTACTTGGGATCATTGTAACGTTTGCAATCTATTCGAGATCCTATTTTTGAGCATCATCTTCACTAGCTTTCTCCTCACTGTACTAAAAGATTTCAAATACCCATTCTTATGGACGTCGTAATCTAGTGGGTAGAGCGTTCGGCTACTGTTTTTGAGGGTTCCGGGTTCACATCCTGGGTTTTGTGTTGGTCTTGTCAACCCCATCTAAAAATACAAACGGTGCGATTTTCCGGTAACTAGAATGATAGCAAAAGGAAAAAAATCTGGTTTCCATACACTATCTGAATTTCATACACCGGGAGGCTCTAAATTCGGGGTGAACTATCAACCTTCGCTGATTACTGTGATGGATGAATATTCACGTATCTACGTTCTATCTATAATACTACTTTCAACTATAAATTGAAGCAAGGTTTCTAGTCTTGCATACAATTAAAAATGCCCGATTCCGTAGAGGACACAAATTTGGGCTTCAGACTGGTGGGATTCAGATTTAAACCTGATTGTGAAACCAAACTGCTTTATTTTCTCGAACTTCGAAATTTATGGAAAGCTACAGGTTGGGAAAGGAACCACCTGCTCTAGCCTGAAGGGATGAATTTCATGTCTTGTGGCCAAGTGCGGAGTGAGATCCACATTTACAATCGAAACTACTTTTACTTCGCTTTGGATACGCACGTATAAGTACGCGCTTAAAACCGTAGAAATGACGTCGTGTTCTCTCCAAATAAATTGCCGTTTCATTTGCTAGATGTTGAGGGCTGTAAACGGATGGTAGTCGTTTGTTTCCTTATTTATGTGGCCCTAATGGACAGCAAAGACAGATAATTATACAATTCATTAAAAACAAATGCTTATGAAATTATAAAAATTAAAATAAAAAAATCTACAATTATCTGGCTCCAAATTTTTACAGTAGTGTAACTCTTATTTCAAGTTGTAGTGTAGGATTTTGACACCAACTTCATGAACCCTATATTCTATGGCCTTCTGGTAAATCATGCATTTTATGCAACCCGTTTTCCATTCAAACGGTATTGTTGTTTTCCTTGGAAAATCTCCTACGGAGGGAGTAATTGATTCAACAACCTTTTGCCGCAACAGTTTTATCCAATGTTCTCCGATTGCTATGTATCCTACCGACTTGCGGAGTCAGAAGAAATTTGTGAGAGTGAGTTATTAGGAGAAATTAGACAAAAGAATTAAAGGGCGAAATCCTTAAGCGAAATTTATATTACTTTATGAGGAATAATATTCCTTCGATTAATCTTAGGAGGAAAGGGCGAAATTTATTTATTTAGCATTAGTCCAAACACAGTACATTTTGACCTTTACATCGGACTCAATCAGTCATATCAGACTTATCAATGATAACAATGGTGACACTTAATAACACCTAAGCCCTAGGTGAAGGAAAACCCACCCAGACGGGAATCGAACCCGCGACCCTTGGAATGGTGGACGAGGACGTTACCCCACCGCCTCTGAGGTCGGCAAATATTTAATTTATCTTTTTCACGCTCTTGGCATCATTTCATTTTCTCTTTAAATGGGATGAATCTGATCACGAATGAAAGTAAGGAATCATTTCCATACTTTTAATCATTTTGACCGAGATAACTGTTCTAAAAATTTGCTTCTGAGCCACCATACGATTTCCACTGCATAAACTTCGAGGTTACCAAGATCATACGGCTTAGCTTCGCTCTCTATTCTTCACGGTCGAATGGTATTTCTTCTCACAAACAGGAAAGAGGCGGCGGCGGTCGTTAACACTTTTCCTTCAAAGCCCAGTCTAGGCGCTTTCTCCAAGAACCGGGACGTGCTTCGGCAATGACTTTGAACTTCATTTGCTTTCCTCACATTCACATCGTTACTAAGCCCTCAATATACACAGGAAATTTTGCTTAATCATTTACATCCTGCTTTCGATTCGCAAAAGAAAACAATCGCTCCCTGGAAGCAACTGTGTGTCGGTAGAATTCAATGGGGAAGCATTTTCAGTATCTTGCAATTAACTCCGCCTTTATCGGTCATATAAGTAACTTAAGTTAAAGCAAACTTATTAGAAAGCTAAAAATCATCAGCAGTCTCTACTTTTTTAGTACTATCGTCTTATTCATTGCCGCATTTTAATCGGATAAACTAGTCTTCTAGTCTCAAGTTCACTCGTCAAACAACATCTGAATAAGGATATTTTTAAATTAATTAATTGAACAGGCATTTTTGCAAGTTTTCCTCATCATTTTATTGGAAGTTCGAAATGGGTAGCCAGGAATAAATTCTCGGGAAAATTTCAACTAACTTTTATCATTTTATCACCTAAGCTGAACCTTGACTTGAAAGTTAATGTATTATCGAAATGTAATGTTGTTCAGTTTCAGTGTTGAGAAATTTCTTAGTCCTATTTGTAATGCCCAACTGTGTAAACTTTGAATTCTAGTGTATATATTCTATATAGTAATATATTCTTGTTTCGTGCCTTTGACTAGTGAAAATCTAACTAGTTCACGGCTCCACCTAATTCATGTGAACATTGTGTAATTCATTAGTAATCCAATGTCAGTCAAATATTTGGTAAGTTCAATCAATGCTTTCCATCGTATTTCTTGGAAACTGTTTCATACTAAAATTGAATTTAAATCAACGCTCTTTGTGTCATCTTTCTATTTTTCAATATTTTTTCACTATTATCGTTTCCCTTGAAAACTTAAATAGTGGATGATCGGATTCGCGGATAAAATATATCGTCACTCTCTTGTTGGTATGTTTATAGTCTTGAAAATTGATGCCTCTTGCTTTAAATTTCCTTTCTTAATTACGTACTTGGTTATTAGGCCTCTTCAGTTTTGATGAACCTATCAGCATAAAAATTACAAGCGCCATTTCATGAGGTTATATTCACCTTAATGCATCAAGGCGGCTTAGTATTCAATTCCCGTATGCAAAATCGATGGAAGAAAAACTATTTTGGTCTTTGACGTCGATGAAGACAACTCTTTGATTGAAAGAAAGTCTTCATAATTATTTCGTTTACTTGATAATTAGATGAAAAAGATCAAAACTAAAATAATTTATTTTTCAAATGGCTGAATACAATGGTATTCCCACAAAGTATCTTAATATCATAAAACAGTACATTGCATGCATTAAACAAATTCTTCTCTGCATTTCGCATGATTACCGCAATGGATTTAGCGTAACCTTGCACTGTTGATTATGATTTTTGCCTAAATATTCTTCTTTTATCTAGAAATTCAGCGAATTATATTATCCCTACTGTTCAGGAAGAATATTAAGAAGGAAGGTCAGTATTGAGCGGTTAGATATTATTTGGTGCCGTTTGGTTTGAGATCATTGCAGCTTATTACATTAGCTACTCGCAATTGTGTATTTATATTTCTTATTCTTTTGACTTACTGCTTGTCATGCATGATTTAAAGAGTTTCATGTGCAGGAACGTCGGTTACTTGTCGATTTATTAACATTGAATTGATTTAAAGAAAGAAGTTTGCCTATGAAACATTGGTTTCTATGTAAACAGAAGAGGCCAAAACAGACAGCATTCCTAATTAAAGAGGATCGGGACGGTGGGGTGACCTAACATACTGACTTCCTACCCAGAGGGTCCGGGTTCGAACCCCGGAGGCGGCAGATATTTTTCATTGGTATCCCGATCCCTACTTGAGGTGCTTGTGGAGAGCACTTTGAGTGAGTACGCCATCCGTCGGATGGGACGTTAAGCCGCGGACCCCTTGGCGCCTTTCGTTAAGACACCGCGTTTTTCTCCTCCCTTCATCCTTTCCCATCCATCCCCTATAGCGGTAATAACCTC
The DNA here is from genome assembly GCF_022747635.1 of Hetaerina americana. NCBI lineage: Eukaryota > Metazoa > Arthropoda > Insecta > Odonata > Calopterygidae > Hetaerina > Hetaerina americana. The sequence continues at coordinate 66,519,457 of NW_027286985.1, read as the reverse complement.
AGCAGTCGGTCGCCTCCCCTAAATACTACTACTCCTATTTACAGATGATAGTACCATTATTTAAATCTCAAGTTAGACGGTACTCCATGCATTTATTCACGACCACGCCCATGTTTTTTGCAGTAGTTCATTGTCTTAATCTTACCTTTTTAATATTTATTTGCTTCCAGTTCATGTTCGTGCAAATATTCCCGTCCACTTGAACGTTATCATAATAAGATGCACTCATGGATTGTATTAATTTAATACATCGAATGGGATTACATCATATTTGGTCAATGGTGTTTAAACATCCTATTCGCTTGAATTGTAAACTTAAAAACGATTGTTAAAGTAGGTTATTATAAAATGGGGTGTATATACAATTGAATTCCAAAGCAGTCGTTCCCCAAAACCTATGCCGCAGATCAATGAGAGCACTGCCAGGTGGTGGTCAGCATGCCTCAGGATTTCTCCAAGGATATCTGTAAGGAAATATTTTTTGATTTAGTAAACTCCTGTTTTGAGGAGAAGGGTCATAAAATTAGTGTAAGTCTGTTTTAGGAGAAATTATTTATATTTTATTACTAAAAACCTTCCACATTTTTACAACATAAATTTAGGTGACCAATACACAAAATTGGTGTATGTGCGGTGTGTATATATTCATTCACATGGAAATAGATACAAGGAAAAGGGATAGGAACACATATAAAGGACGAACACAGCAGAGATGGGGAAGGCGGAATTTAGCCGATCACAAGCGCGATAATATTTCCTAGACCGGGACTTGAATTCCGGATCTTTCCACTTGCCTGGCGGATGCTCTAACCACTTGAGCTATCCAGGAAACCTAATTTACACAGATCCGCAATGCTTTAAGCAACCGAGTAACCCGATTCTTTGGCCAAGAGATGGCGTTAGGGGGCTGTTTTACCCACCAAAGGAGAAATAGATAACACACAAGAGGAAACATAACACAGTTCCTTCTTTCCCTAGAGGAAGGTGGTTTGGCCACGGAAAATTCTGAATGCGTTTGAATTTCAAACAGTCGTATGTTTCTGTGTTTTTGTTCTCTAGCACTATCTCGCTACCCTATTTACATTTTATGTATGTATATATATATATATATATATATATATATATATATATATATATATATATATATATATATATATTTTATATGTCTATATATATATGTCTCTATATATACACACACATATATTCACTTGTGTGTGGACTAATATGGATATAAATGATTTTCCACAGATTAACGTCCAAAACTTTTTTAAGGTGTTAAAATTCCTAAACTGCGCGTAGATTAATTGTGTGAGTAACATATAACACGTTGAAAATAATTTAACAAAAACGCAATCCCGCTAAATTATACTCGCATCACAGGACACATTGTTTGGTGGTATTGTAGTGCACTCTTTTAGGATTTCAGAAAACTTGTTTGGTAATGGAAACACAAGACTTGTAATATTTTTACCAAGTAGCGCCTAACTATTACAGCAGGGTATTTTAGCCGAACTCGTATTGCGCATTCAAAGCCACATATCATCTAATTTAATTTCTGGATTCCATTTAAGAGCTAGATGAAACACCATAAATCAATCTCGGGAGAATACCTTACCGTAATTATAGCTGAGCAAAATAGTGATATTCCAGAGACTTTCAAATTCTGATAGCGCAATGTTTGTGTCTTGAAAATACACTGAAAAATTCCTTGAAGTTTTCCAATAAAACACTTAAGGTATTGCTGTGTGTGCTTAGTTGTCATATTATTGTAATTATAATAAATGCGATTTCAACAAAATTTAATGTATAACTAGAGACTTATATTTGGGTAATTAATTCAATAAAGACTGCTTTTATAACTCCATGAATAGTACACAAAAACATTGCAGTGTCCTCCGGCCCTTATTGATCAAACATTGAGGTGACCTACTTGAAACGGAGTCTTTAAAAATCTCATTCGCAAATAATGATTGGACTGGTGTATTGTAGAAGGATCTTTAGGTGATAGCTTACATTTTATCTCAAATCGCATGTTGGGGTAGGTAGAACGCCTAGCGTGGCGGAAGAGTGGAACTTGTTGGCCTACATATTTCGTTGAAAACTTGGTTGGGCAGATTTTATCTTTCCGCGGTCGAGTTACAGAAAAAATGCGCCGTGCATATGAAAAGATATCGCTTTCTTTCACTTCAACTCGCAGTGAACTTCTGGTTTTCAAGTATTTATACTATTTTTTGTTAGAAATATCAAGGCATGAACGCCAAAACATTTTTGGTGAACAATTATAAATGACGACTTTGATTTCGAAGTTTCATAGCTTTTAAGTTCCAATATTACCCATGTGCACTGGTGTCTTTAACTGGTAGATGGAGAAAGGTACAATGTAATTTATTCAATTTCTATTTCATAATCCTATGAAAGAAATAAAAACGATGAAGCCCGTTCACAATCATTTCTTTAAATTATTTAATATGACGACAGGTTATCATTAATTTTATTTTGCTGAAATCATTAGTTATTTTCATTCTTAAAATGCTATCACGTAATGTCTAACTCTCCGCTATTTCTAGGGCTTTACAGAAGCATACGGCTTTCATTCGCAATTTTTTTTATTGAATCTGTATTGAAATAATGGATTTTAGTTAAATTATAACTTTGAAAATAGCGTCCTATTCCCTCCATGTCACAGATAAGAACGCCAACATGGCTAAAATTGAGCAGCCTTTTGGATTTTTTCTGATATTGCCTTGGAGTACAGGGAGGAGAAGGTTCGAAATAAATGGCCATGGATGGAACAAAGACCCCAATGTGATTTTAATTTCTATTTAGCAAATAATCCGAGTGCTGCACTCCACTGGTAGGTCGAACAATATCGATATGCGTGTATTAGAAAGAGGCAAGACCGCCGAGGGATCGTTTTACTCTCGCTGAATTCACGATCACAGCATAAAGATACATGTTACAATAATAATGTAATGCAGGTTTCCCTTTTAAATTACAAGTATATTTACACAAATTCCTACCATGCAGACTTTTTTCCCTCAACATTTTCATCCCTGCCGTCTTAAAACTCTGTCACATGCCCAAGGGTCGCTCGCAGGGTACGTATATGGTGCATACGTGTAATTAATTGAAATAATCATTTTCATGAAATTATTAAAGTTCATCTGCTCGAATAGGAAAAATGCCTTCAATTACAAGTATATGCTTGTAATTTAAGGATCAATAGCAAAGAACACCGTAGTTCAATGAAGTCCTTTTTGAAAATTAAACGTAATATAATCCCTATCGTTATGTGCTGGTGTCTCAGTGTTATGAAAATTGAATTTTAAGTGGGCGATTAACTCATTCGTTAATATGTTGATTCTGTATTTCGGTCATTGTTGGTGCAATTATTTTTGCCCTACGATGCGATTCTACAGTTTTCAGATTATAAGATTCCTGTATGGTCTGAAAATTCTACGTATGACGTTTATAAAGATTTCGTCGATGCGTATCTGTTTCATTACGTAAGTCATCAGCGGAGACATAAGTTATAATTTAGTGGCGACAACACAATGATGGAGACGTTGTGGTGACTAATTATCTTCTCAATATAAAGAAGCAGCTCCGCTTCTATAAAAATGCATCAACATATTTTAAATTGTTTAAAGGTCACACTTTCGTAAGTGAAATCTAATCGCATTAATCACATTGGAAAGTGTGTTCTTTGATTTGCAGTTGATTTTTTCGTTGACTTTATGGAAAGTGCAGAAGAGAACGAAATGAGGGCATGCGTCATAATCTGAGCCGTCAACTCTCTCTGTTAGGTCAGGTTCTACTTCTGGAACTAGTTTTATACGCTCATTTCCTCTTGAGCATGACAGAATGTGAAATAACTATTTCGTTTTCTTCCCTATTAATATTTTTTAAGAGTTATGGATACAGATCTGGATTAGGAATTTTTATGTAACTATAAAACCAGAATATTTTTTGATAGGATAAACCTTGGCAGATAAATCCACTAAAGCTGCAATCCTCAATGTGCCAAAATAGGAATTTCTGCAGGCACGGTACATGGACTCCGTGCTTAAAAAACTTATTGGGTACTATTTTATTGTTTACTATCCGTCAGCACTAATATCTAATATATAAATTTAATAAAAGACGTCATAATTACAATCGGAGACTCTCTGGATGGTGCAGAAGATTAATAAATAATTGGTCGAGGAAGAAAAATAACTTAAATAAGTTTGGAGGCCAACAAGAGGCACCATCATAAGCTGAAGAAAAAGTATCAATCCCTGAATTACGTAACGTCAATCAGTTTCATCTACTGCATTATCAGTTACTCCCTGCATATGAGTATATGCGTTTGTATGTATGCATACGAACTCGTATATATACGAGTAGATTCCTTTGAGTCATTCTCTCTCTCAATACTACAATGATAACGAGAAGAAACGTTAATTAGATAAAGGAGAAACATTATTAATTTCAAGCATCAATCCTTTAAATGCTCAAGTAAGTTCTCAAAGTGCCTCGAGTATCCCATTGATTAAAGGATTCATCTTGGGGAATAGGCCACGGAACATGACATGTGAATCTATCAGGGTGGCATTTTATGTATGTGCTATTAAAAAAAAAAGTTGTTTCAACATTTAATAATTCTTGAATTGAAGGAAATGGAGTGCTGCCTTTCATATTATTTTAAAGGTGATTCATGAGATTTAATTTTCATTAAAATTCCATGCATCTATCGTAATCTCTGTATATATTTTGAATAATTTTAACGGTTGCTCATTAATTAATCAGGAATTGCATTTTCTGTGAAAGTATTGAAACTAAACCTTTTATTTAGAGTGTATTTGATTTCAGGAAAGTATGAACAAGTCTCGGGTATAGAATAAAATAATAAAAGAGGAATTAGGTTATTAAGAGGAAGTTTTATGTCGCGGTGAATAAAAGAACTTGATAATATTCGGTAATTTAAAGGATGTGCCTCAACCGGGTTGAAAACTTATTCTCCATTATCAAGACGGCCATTGACAACAGTTATCTTTGGAAATGGTTTACTCTGTATTAAATATTATACAAATCAAAATTGGCATGTACAGGTATAGGAAATACCAGTAGAAGGTATTTTGGTAAAATACTCTTAAGAAAACTAATTTGTTAAATAAATATTACTACGAGTGTTCGGTACTTTAAAGCAAATAATTAGATACTATAACAAAGTTAAATTTAATATAAATCACCTCCTTTTCTAATTTTCAAGTGTAAGTATAAAAAAGCAGCAGTTTTAAACTCATTGGTAAATTCCACCTATGTGCTTAACCATGATTCCACCAGGTCATGAAATCATGACGATAATAATAATTTGGATTTTATAAATTTAGTCTCTATTTCTGATTTTTAAGATAACCTAATAATGAACGAACGGGGTGAATTCGTAGTGGAGGTTATTTTATTAGTTACCATCTAGCAAAAATCTACAAATTTTGCGTCTTATCGAGTACACTCGGAAAAAATTGATAGAAAACATCGTCCACAAATAATTTTCAGTGATATTTTTCAAGGAATCAACTGTTGTCATCCGGCATTATAATTAAAAACGTCTGTTCATTATTTTCATTTCACGTTGTGCGGCCTGGCTCATCCAAGTTAATTAATCTTGAAATTTATATTTAGAAGTCCTATTTCTGGATGCACCTTTGATATTCCGCTCTCAATCAGAACCAGAAAAGTTAACTTTTTACCAGTTAGTTTTCGTTAATTATTCGGTAAGAGCGAAAAGAGCTGGGAAGCCAGCCTTATTTCTTGAGATGTTATTTATTTCGAATGCACTGTAGTTATGTTCAGGAGTAATAAGTTGATATTTCCAGCCTGTGTATCACAAATTTGCACATCAGTAGAAGATATTCGGATATACATATTTTTGGCCTCTCCGAGCAACTGACACTATGCTCAGCATAATTCATCTTGCTGAATATGATCTAGCAATTGTTGGCTGCATAAGCTGTATTTAATAAGGCAATTTTGTAGTTATATTTGTTTATATTTTAAGGTTTGTGTCTATCTACAAATGCATCGAATGCAAAATGGAAAATGATGAAACCTAGATTTAAAAGAATGAGTAACTTTGTTACCCACAGAAGTTTTATGTTCCATGAATCGGGTTCTGTCGGTTCGCGGCATCGTTAGGTTTGACCTTCGGAATTGCAATCTTAAGTATGCATTCTCAGGAAGGAGAATGTTGGTGTGAATTACATAAGGGTTATAAATTTCCTGGGCGCCTTATCCGACGCTCCTTAACCGAGGTCGCAGTGATTAACTTTTTTCTGATTAACCGTAATAGAATCTCATTTCAATTAATTGTGAATTGTATATTTTTAGAGCACTGGAGTCATAAAAATAGTGGTATTATGTTTCCATACTTTGCCACAATTAGTACCAACAAGCCATTCAATTAGAATGGAGGAAACTCTATGGAGAAAGTATTTGTAATCTGTGCCGTTAATCTATGAGGGTAGCTTTGAGAGAGGTTATCTACTGTCTAGCGTTGAAATTCCCGGCCACGCGACGCATCGTATCCATCACACTTCTCACCTTGCCTCGACTCCAGATCCAGGTATTACTCCCCCGTGATCATCCTGTGCACACTCTCTCTCCACTCGGTCTCGGCCAGGAACTCGTGTCCGCCGACGAGAGACTCATCCCCGAGGCAATAGCGGAAGAAGAGGAAGATCATGAAAGAGATGACGATGACAGTGAGCATTGTCTGGTCAGCCATTGCGTCCAGCAGCTAGTTCCGTGGAGCGTGAAATGGAAGGGAGACGTCGGCCGGTAGGTCCTTGGGAAAACTGCGGTGGTGCTGTGTCCTCGTAATCTCTCTCGGCTAGAGGATGGGAGATGCGCGCTACAGCTTTGTCGCCGTCGAGGGCTCTCCGAAGACTAACGAAACTCATTTGGGAGCAGGGAGGCTGATGGCTTGCGCGGGGTGGAGGTGTGAGGAGGGGGGGGGGTGAAAGCCCCATGGCCCAGTTGCTTTCTCCGGAAGTTCATTTGGGGAAGGGACGAAAGCACTGAAGTGCGGAGAAAGGGAAGGCCACGAAGGGTGAGTGGGGGGAGGGCGGAGGAACGGTGGTTGGGATTGTCATTCGATAGAGTGGGAAGATGGCAGGCGGCAGATATGAGGAGAGTTGCAGGTTTTCAAAAGTGCAGGGGCTGAAGCTATGAAGGCGTCTACTTATTTACCAATTGAAAAACATTGAAAAGTGCCAGAGAAAGGCAAAATAATCGTTCAGAAAAGATCAGAATGTCGCGAAAGACCTCATTCGTCCTTTTTGCAGAACTAATTTAAAATTTTCAATTCACTGGTGGATATCATTTTATATTTATGTTTTCTAAAAACGCTTAAGACTTCGATAGGTGTTTCTTGGGGTATGGTCTTAAAACCAAAGGTACCAGTTGATTTGTATATCATCTAGTGCATGGTCTCTCGAAGTGGTTTCAGAAATCTGTGAGCAAGTATTTTATAAACCTATAGCTTTGACCAATAAGCCTATACAAATAAAGTATTCCAACATTTGGATGTTGTTGAAATGTTGAGAGTTGATTCAAGTCTATTTCGCTCTTGGAGCCTCCTCGAATTGAGAGAATCGAAATGACATGTAATAGATCATCAGACGAGGTTAACATTTTCACTAGAACTGAGTTTTACTTTGCATAGAGCGTATGAAGGTTTAAAAGAGTTTCTTTGGACGGAGAAAACACTCCTATGGTAAAGATATAGTTGAAAGATGCGGAAAAGTCGGTTTTCATTGATGGAAGAAATATACGGACGAATAGAGGGCGTTGGAGACGAAGAAGAGGTGGATAACAGCTTGCATGTCAGGATGAAAATTTTCAATTTTTGGGCAAATCCGTATAGTCAAAGTTAATGGACCATCCTTCTCTCCACCCCTTTCCCTGAATTATTTTTCTCTTCTTAAGTCAAATATTTCTTGACTGAAGACGAGTCATTCTTTGTACCATCATTGTATCAAATAAGTTTCTCGCGTTCTGGGTGGGCAGCTGTGCATCCTGACCTCATACCGCTTTCTGCGCTCCTATAGTCGGACTGTAAAGATGACCTATTAGGGCTTAATAAGTGTATACTGAGCTATATGTGTATTTTTGACTATGTCATGGATTGATATCGGGTATAGTATTATTATTGTACAAAATCATATAATATTTTACTTAACATAGGCACTTTCCCATAAAATATGAAGCATAATAATGTTTGTGTTCTTCGAAATTTTAATTCCGGATGTGGGAGAGCGTGGCGCGGGGATCGAAATGAAGTTTATTGGGCCGATAGGGGGATAAGGTGGATGCATATAGTATGGCCTTCAGCAGACATGCTTATGGGTAAGTATGCTCCTGCATAGGTGGGACAAAGGAGTAACGGGAAAACGGACGACTCGAAAACACTAGGTCAGGTGCGGCCGTTCCCGGGAATTGAGACGTGGTTGTACACGTAGATGGGTTTGATAGATGGTTGGCTGGGTGGGGGTAGGGGAAGTTTTTCGTAGTCGTGGGTCTTTTCCCCTATTTCCTAACTTCCCTCATCATTATCGTCCCGTTACAGTGCCCTAAGGACGACGCGGAGAGCGGACCGGGCTAGTGGATACGCGCTTAGATAGACACGCCTCTCTGAGCATGGTTACGATTTTTTTGATCTCGTGATGCGAAAAATTCTAGCAGTTTTTGGCGGCCACTTCAACAGGTCGTAAAATCCGTATTATTTTGAGTCGAACTAAATAAAATGATCAAATCTTGTGGATGAGTGTTATACTAATGCTATTTTTATCACGGCGATTTTGTATTCTTTACGACGCGTTTATTAATATGTTGTGGAATGTGCCAAAGGTTCAACTAGGTATGAATCAGTATTTTATCACTGTGAAAATCTTGAATAGCCCTTCCATGAAATTATTTTCCACTTTGCAACTGGTAAAACGGGAAAAATTTATGTTTCCGTCCCCGTAGTCGCTCGGTTGAAGGCACGTTTGAGTGTAACGAGAAATAATAATAATATACATGATCACACATACGCGTTTATTGAATGCGTATATTAAGAGTGGAGATGAAAATATGAGGGAAATCTGTTGAGGTGTACTTGTGCAAACGTAGTCACCCAATAGTGAATATAAAAGTAATACCCCTGCTCAACAGACACCATGTCGCAATTTGTCATAAAATATGAATTTATCGACATACGTAGTCAACATTTGGCATTGGCGCTGATGAAATCAAATACACACGAGCGTCTCAAGGTTTTAAAGCATCCTTCTTTGCGAAATCTTCGTAACTACGGAGATCGTTGTATCTCGGATAGACTTAGCACTTCAGAGGCAGTTAATCAAGAAAAAATTCTTATTAGTATTTTTAGGCGAAATGAATTCGGTAAGTGCCATATCCATTAACATACACATTAACACATAGCATCTAAAGGTTTCGGCTGAGCGAGTGTCTCAAGGTTTCAAGCACGCTTCTTGGCCAAATATACGTATATGGAGAGATCGTTTTTTTCCTTGGTATATTGAAATTGACTTAGCGCTACACATACAGTTACTCATGAAAACATTCTGCTTAGTATTTTTAGGCAAAATGAGTTGTGAATGTGCCATATTTATTAATATTCATATTAACACCTGAATAATCAATAGACTGCGTTCCAAACAAAGGCTCTCCCCTAAATAGGTTTTTGGGTACCAAAACGGAGCCATTCATACCTCTGGCAAATAAAATAATATTTATCTAAGAAAAAACGGAGAAAATATTTTTTTTAATTGGAAAATAAAAATAGCCTAATGAATTGTTTTGTCATCCCCAAGGATCTTTTCCTAACCTATTAGAAAAATGTAATAAAGGTTTTACATGTAATTACACCTATTGCAATAGCCAGGCTATGAGAAATTGACCGTCAAAGATAACACAAACTAAGTTATGTTAAAATTTAAATCCCGATAAAATTCATTTCAGTCAAGTTAAACCAGATTTGCTTTCAAGAAATTCCTCAAGTTTGTTTGGTAATGACATATTTGGTCCAGCGAAAAAGTATAGCAAATAATCGATCCATTTTTCAAATAAAAAATGAATCATTGCAGAGACTAAAGGATTTATCTGCATTTCTCTACATAATATAACGTGCAAAGCTTTCTAGTTCTCTTCCTCCTTTTTGACTCGTACTGGTACCAATCTAAAATTGCTCGTAAGAGGATCCCCTTTCTCTTGACGAATTACCTTTTAAAAATTCAAGTTTTGCGTCAAATGTTTCGTAATAAAACGAACGTGTTGAGTTAGAAAGTAAATGGCAAAACAAGTCAAGAGTTGCTCCTGAAATAAACTATTTTACTTGACGTATCAACGTTTAGCGCGTTACTAGATCAGCCTGGTAACCAAATTTTGAATTAATAGATGCCCGAGTACTTGTTTATACACACTATTGCTATGTAGGAATTTTAGAATAAATAATCACGCTTTTCCAAATGCAAATAACAGATCAAACAGTATTGAGAAACCTCGATAAGTATTAAATATCGATCTACATTTATGATTTTAATGTCAAATTTAAATTTATTTAAATTTAAAATAAATCATGTGACGTACATGTGAGATAAATTATTCGAGGCCCAAGGAACATTATTCAAGGTCACAGCGAAAATTTGGTGTATGTTCGGAGAATAGATTGCGAGCATTCGGGAGTTAAAAGCGGCGGCGGAACTCACCGGTTGGACACCTAAATGCCTTACCAATTTGGACCGACGCTTAACTCTTTCCATAGTTAACTAATTAAATATCTTAACTCTCATAATGTTGAGGAAAATTATCTCTTATTCATTTCAAAAAAGAGTAGACAGCAGATGGCAACGGATTAGGCTTGTTAAGAGCCAGGTAGTCGCCGGACCTAACATTTTGCCTGTTCCTTCACCACAAGTCCGTAGTGGGGGAGTCAAGTCTCCTCAACAGTTATAACCCGAGGAAAAAATTCGTCCCTCCTACTCTATAAGCTCTTGAAGCACTCGGTTGAAACATCCGAGAGGATTTCGTTCGATGTTGTTTCCCGCCCATCATGAGCAAACACGGAAATCACGGCGAGCATAACTTCTTCATTCACGTAATCAAATACATTTTAAGATTCCACGCACATCTTCAGTTGAGAAGTCTACTTCCAAAGAATCTGCTGTCTCTTTTTTTCAATAGTGGGATGGTCTGAACAATGCATCAAATATTGTCAGTAATTTCTTTAGCAATGAGCTGATTTGGGCGTCCATGGCGGCGTTAAGATTCACAGTTCGTTTGACCAAGTGTATGTTAATAGATCACCATGTAACGAATTTCAAGTGATTTGGAAGATTCTCCTCTTTTACTTTAATTTTCGCATCCGTTTTTCTTTAAAAAATAAAATTTGTAGATAGTTTGAAATTATTTTCAGTTTTCTACGAATATCCTTAAAACCTATTTTTTTAGAGGACTTATAAACTATTTAACTTACGTGACTTTACTTCGACAATTTCCTATTTCAAGCAAGGTAAATATGTGTAAGTGAATTTTGTGAATGTGCTGTCATCCATATTTCGTTTAATTACCAAATAGCTCAAATACCGTGAAGGTAATCAGTAATAACAATTCATTTGTAATTCCACAGCGAGCGCTTTATTTCTCAGGTAGTTGATATTAACCCAAAAGTAAAAAAACATCTTTTTCGTGATTAATTAAAAATAGCAATTTTCCACAAAAATAAAGTTTAATACGAATGATATTCCACCATATCACGCCTGAAACGTCTCTTTTTATCTTTTTCGTGATTTATGTTACCAAGCGACGCTCCATTTTCCTTGCGTCGCCGTTGAAATGGTCTCACTAGCTTAAGACGGACGGTTGGAAATTTGGTAAGGTCGGGGAGACTCAGAAACTGGTTAGATAATCTTTCGGTGGGACTCGATACCTGTTTCAACGACGTAGGTTATGGTCGCGGGGTGAGGCCAGTCCGGGCGGGAAGTGGCTGAAGTTATGAGAGGCGGGAGCGATGGACGGTAGTGAAAGGGGGAAGTGATGACGAAACTTGGTCAGATAAATGCCATGAGCAAGGATCGATGGTATGGTTTTAGTATGAATGAGGATACAAGGAAAACTTTCAGGAATTAACATAGCATATTTCTATAGATTTTATGAATGCATCGCACATATACGCAAATATCTGTACTTCTTTTTGTAATACTGTACCTCCTCACTTAGAAATTGATGTCATTAGAAAATCACTCATCTAATACACAATTTAAAGATCTGCATAATTTTCATTTAAACGTATTAGTCTACACGTGGTAAAAATGTTAGGTATCAATTTGAATTGATAATTACCGGTTCGTTTTCATTCCTGCTTGAAACAATCCAAGTTTGAGTGAACTGAACTTATTTACTTTCTTTCCTAGTATTGATATAAAAATGTAAAATAATCGAATAGTAATTGAAAACCGATGTTCGTATACAGTAATCGTCACATTATGTTTTCAGTGAAAGGATAGTCACGAAAACTGTTCACTTTTCTTGAACCTAGGTATCTCAAGTAATGATTTCAAACTGAAATGTGAGTGCGTTTGTGTGCGTACGCAAGCGGAACATGAAGCATGAGCATTCTCTACAAAGAAGCGCTGCGGAAGGATAAGGAAAACCAGCAAACGTCAGTTATGAGATAAGAGTAGCAAACGGGAGTCTGGCATGGGAATGGGTGGGGCAAAGTGAGGCTAAGCGGTATACTTGCTTGTTTTCCCCGGGGGCAGAATACGGTTCATGGGAGAGAGAGAGAGATACCTCATTGAGTTGCACACCGGTCCTCATAACCTTTCATCTTACAGTTGCTTTTGAATTTCTAAGTTAGTTTACCTTATTTCGTATGGGAGAAATCATACAAGGATTTTCATGTGCTCTCTCCATGATAATGCAAAACTGATTAATGACAATAATAGAGGGCAGTACTGGTATGTTCAAACAATGAAATAATTTTTTCTCTTCAATCTCAGCGATGTTGGAATTTGGGTGATATCATTTTTCAAGACCCAAAGGAATTGTGCATCAGAATGTTACACCGACACAGACAACTGTAAATGTGTGTACTCCATGGTTCTCCATGGCCATATCAATCATAAAATACCACGTCTCAAAGAAAAACAGTCTATATGCTGCCCCATCAGCACACATCGCAAATGCTGTTGCTGAATATCTCCGAAATTCAATGTGGAGTGTCATCCTCTTACTCCTTAGAGTTTAGACTAAGTCCCACGCGTATTTTTCCTGCTCCCCGATTTGAAAGAAACAACCACGTTGGAAGAGGTTTCAACATAAGAAGTAGGCGTATGCCAATTGAACATATTTCAAGTTGCAACAGCTGCCGCTGACAACACTGGAGTCATATCAATAAAAATTGTACCACATATACGTAGCACATCAACCTAAAAATATAAAATAAATTAAATTTGTGTACAATGAGTTATGCGGATAAAATATTGAATGCCACTTTCTACTTTTGAACAGCCTTCGTAAATCCTTTCTCCGTGTATACACACGCCACCTAATAATTTCACTGATTGCCTTCTCAATGTAGACATTAAACGCAAAGGCAACGCTTCTCTACCTTCACCACATCTAATCACTTCCGCCTACTCCCTACGAGTATATAATAGAGCGGGCAGTAATCTCCGGTCGTTGTAGTTCATTCCTATTTCTTTAAGACTACATCGCGTTATATCCCACCCCAAATCGTTTCTCCAGATTCACGAATGCAATGCTATAAACGTCGATTGGCCTTCCTGTGCCCTGTCCTGCACTCTGAGTCTGAGAGAAAGAATGGCTTATTCTTGCTCCCCAGTTTCCTTCAATATGGCTCTCACTGAATTACTTGTGCGCTTTCCTTTTTATTCTTGGGTAGATTTTTCATGTAATTCAATTGTCTCTCCCCAGTATCATCACACAAGAGTACTCTCCTCTTCCAGTACTCTGGGTTGAATTTATTTTCTGTCATAAGGATTCCTCGAATAATTTCTCCGTCTCCTCGCTGTTATCGTTGTCTTCCTAAGTGGCTCTCCTGAGTTGTATTCACCATATCTCTACGTTCACTGAAGCGATGTCTCAGGGTTCTTTAACTGCTTCAAAATTTCCCAGGACAAGGTTATGTTGTACTTCTGTGTGCAGGTTATTAATCCATTCTTCTCTAACTTATGCCGCCTTTCGGCTGATTTCATTTGTTTACGTCATTACATTGTTTGCCCTTCTGGAGTTCTTGAATCTTTGCACTGTCTTCTCTCTTTCATTGGGAGAGTTATTTTTTTCTGCGATCTTTGGTTTAATTTTCGAGTAATATCTTTGGCGTTCAGCCTATTACGGGGCTTCAATAATTCATCATTCATTATTATCTTCCTTAGATTACTCTAGTACTGCTACGATTTGTCATTTATTTATCTACTTTCCGTTGAAAAGCCATCCTTGGTTCAATTTCTTTCGACATTTCCAGTTACCTCAGGTTCTTCATTGTTTTCTTTCGCTTCTTGAATATAAGATGGCACTTGATATAAAATTGAAAACTATTGACAATAATCATACTCAAGAATGTTATTGTCAATTTTCATTCCCGGATATCCATTGCAGTTCTTTATTTTATTTATAAATCTCGGCTATACCAGAATGTAGTCAATATGGTCATTAATAACATCTTTGGTCTTATTCTAGGTATATTTATTTCGTATGTGGTTTTGAAATACCATAAGTAGTGTGTTTTTAGCCAGTAACTCGTACAGTTCACTGGAATCCAAAATCTATTTCCTCTTCCGTTTCGTTACCTAGTCCAGGTCTTCTAATTCTCTTAATTTTACCTTTTTCATCGTTAATTTCCTTACCTAGTCCATGCCTTCCTATTGTCTTATCTTTTTGGCCTTCTCTCATCTCACACTTCAACATTCCTAAATTTCTTGGGTAATTTTTAACGTAATTATCCCCTGAATAATACTCTGCATGAAATGTCTCATATTAATAAAAACGTTATTTTTCTAAAAAATGACTTTCAGTGCTCAGCAGTTTTGGAGCACATAATGTGTAATTTATGAAATTCAAGCCTGCTATCAACTCGATTTGGGAATAGCAATTCTACTTCTTGGTGGTACTATTACCGCGTCATTCAAAACTGGAGGATGAAAAATGCTGCATTAAATTCAGGTCCTCCACATGACCTCAAAACTAAACCTTAATGTTATTCAATATTTACTACTCCCCGAAATGCTTGCTGAAAAGTTTTACTACGAGCTATTCAGCGAGTATTTCTAAAGAAATACTCACTGAATCTCATATAATGATACTAAAACCACATATAGGGTCAAATTGAACTTAAATTTATTCCGCCTCGGGTCTCATAACAAATTATTGAAAATTGTCAAGAATTTTTTGCATTGAGCTGTAAATAATGTTGTTTATCACTTTTCCCTTGGTAGAAATTGTCTTCATAATCTCATCCCATCGAGGTGGGTAGTCAAGTCGACATCTGAAACGAATATCGTGAAATCGAGTCTGCGGGCAAACAGGCGTTAAGCGGTCACCGCAATTCGGTTGCTGGCGGTTGGGGATAATTTGCGAAGTTAAATGAGTTAATTGTTGGTAAATACTGCCAATTTTTAAGTTCTTATTTCAATAATGATGCTATTATAGTCCTTGAGTCAGCTCCAGTCTAGAGTTGAAAAATTTCCCCCTATATTGATGAACTCCGAGATGAATACGTTCCTCCATTACAAGGAAGTGGTATTTAAATTAAACTTGATTTTCTGGTTGAACGCATTCTCTGGTCCAGAAAAAAACTTCGTGATTCCAAGCGAGTCTTCAACTGTACATTATATTTATAAGAAAATTTACTCGGGCACTGTCAAATGGAAAATATGCGTATGGATTTGGTGTTATATTTTAAGGCATTTTCAGTTAGTTATTTTCAATAATATTAAGTCCCGTAGTATTTATCGTGTCAAGTATGCTTCATGTAATTCCTTGAATCAAGACATTTTTTGGGCAATACTGCGTAAAAAGTTTTTATTTTGTTGATTAATCCTTTCATAAGTTTCACAAATTTATTTTTTTTAAACGACCGCTCTGGTCACACAGACGTTATAATCTGCTCAATACTTGGCGAGTGTGGCAAAATGTTTTACAAGTTCAACAGGCATTAACTTACAGCCTATTAATTAAATGACTCAAACATTAATTTTAGACAGATACACACGTAACTAATTACTGTGTAACAAATTTTACTGTGGTCGATAAATTCACATGACGATTCCTCAGAATTTAAAATATTATCTCGCTCGCTAAACAGGACTGAATTTCACCCCAAAAAGAATTAAATGTAATTTTGGGTGCCCATATTTTATGCATTGCATTTTCCATTGCCTGAACCATTTAAGCAGGGTGACAAAAACTCACTGAACAAGTGCCGAAATACCATCGTCATTGTGAAATGCCAATGAGGCCAACTTCCTTATGTTGCCCATTTCATTACCCACTTGTGAAACCCGATAAACCCGATAAACGATACCAGAAATCAAGCGTATTATGAAAAGTTAATTTATGTGATGGCTTCCTCTGCAAAGCTAGGACGAAGGCAACAGTAATCAGAATCAGTCCCTTGCAATTTAAATCCTGATTGTAATTTGAAAAGTTGACTAACACAATTAGTATTTCTATTAGTTATTTGTATCACCTATAACGGTCATGTATCTTCCATAGAGTCTCACCTTCGTCCTGTTTCACGCTATGAATTACTCTAAACATAGAACATTTAGTATGAAGTTAAAGGATATTTTGTGGCGTACATATAAGTCGGGGTTTTGAAGTACATTAATGCGTAATGCCAAGATCTATCTAAAGCATAATCTAACGCGGTAGACTATTGATAAATAATTAATATGGTTCATAGACACAGCTGCATTACGCCATTTAATTTTTCATTTTTAATTTATTTGACTTTAGAAAACCATGCCCAGCTATTAATTGCCTCACTAGAAAATCGTTTGTGAACAAAATAGGAGAGATTGAATGAATAGTGATTGGGTGGAATCGCCAAAAAATATATGAGAGAGGAGAAAATGGTTTGGAAGGAAAGGATAGACCAAGAAAGGCCGAAGATGCTCACACGGCGATCGTTATTCTCGATGAAAATTATAAGCTTCAGGAATAGGATTGCGCCTATGGTATGGTTTAGGGATTTTCGCATGAGTGTGTGCGCTGCTGTGGGTGTAATTTTCCACGTTTTTGTTTTGCATGTGGTATTGTTCCTTTTTACGGTTGGTGACCTAACACCCCCCGCCACACGCCCTTGCGACGGCTTGCGGGGTATTATGTAGATGTAGATGTGTGGTACGAAGTATGAATGCGACGGAGGTGAAAAATATGCGAAGATAGGGGAAGAAAATATTGAAAGGACTTGAATGAAACGGCTTTTTGATTTTGCTCGCCCCAAAATCGAGCGGTGCGGATGATTTGCAAGCATGCATAAAGTATGGCACTAGTATAGACTCCACTTTTTTGGTTTTTTCAACTAAAACCTAAGGCATATAATCCTGAATTTGTAATCATATCAAAATTAAAAACGAAATTCTTCATTTATATATCAATTGGTATGAAAATGGGATGAATTTTTTGCCAAATTCTGTGTGCAACGCCTCTTTCCTTCCATCGTTATCATTACATTTTATGTATATCGTGTTTTTTATGTCATTATCACCTTACATCACTAATTTCTTTGTCCACATTTACAATGAGGAGTTGAAAATTCAATCAGTTTTATGATAGCAATGATTTCAAGGTAGTTAAAACATTGGTTATTGATACCATCCTTCGACTATTCCTGCGAATACTTTTTTATAACTTCATTTTTATGACACCATAAACTCGTGAAATTTTCATTTTTTTTAACCACCTTCTCCATTTGTGGTGCTTAAACCGCATTTGCGACACATTAAGGTCTTGGTGCCATCACTTTGCAATATCTGACGGTCGTTTCATCACTCACGCAAGGCGGTAATTATTATGCTGCATGCGATCCTCGAGTTATGACATTTTTCAAAAGATTACTTTCCAATTCGAAAGTTTTGGGAATTTTTTTTTTAAGTTAAGGTCACTCAAAGACCAGAGATTTTATTCCGCTGTTTTTATTCAATAGATTAATCAAAATTAAAATTTGACGTCAACGGTTCATTTAACCTAGCTGTTAATTACAAAAAGGAATATTTATATTTCCTGATTGTCATACCCTCAAATTCAATGAAAATCAGCTGTCTATCTCTAGTTTCTCGTTACCTGTCCACTAACATATCTATTTCTATAGTTCTTTTAATAGTTTTGCTAGCTTTTCCTCATCACACTGAGTCTGACATACTGTCTGCCAGTTGCATCGAGCTATCGTTGTGGTCGAGGTCGTGCCTGTATTCGGATTCAGCATGTCAAACGATATTCGAGTCGAATTATCGTATACCAGTCGGAGGAGAGTTAAATTCTCAAGTGTAAGCAATTTTCTCTTCCACTGTTCAGCCGGTAACTCAAAATAAGCTATCCAAATATAACCCCAAAAGGTCGCTGTGGGCAGAAATGAAAACCGGGGGTAAATTTAGAATTCAAGAATTAGGGCACAATTGGTAAATATTTCTGCAGGTGTTTGAGAAGCAGGAGGATATTATTTCGTGGGACTGGAGGGAAATATGGGAACAGTGAGAGCAGAAAGAATGCATGAGCGGTTACTTCATGTGAAGCGAAGACAGTAACCCGCTCTCCAGAAAATCATGCACAATCTTTTCAAGTTCACGCCGACGTGAGTCGGATATCAATATTTACAGAAAATCTGGAAATATTTACAGAAAGACCAAAGGCTGGAATTCAGGAAAATAAATAAACATGGGGTGGCGAAGTTCATGCATACCCTTCAGCGTTGTCTGCCAATACCCGGTAATCATTGCTAATGGATAGTAATAATAATAGCGATACAGCACAGCATGATATAAGGACGGGCTTCCCTAGTGGATTGAACGTTCGTTTGTTGGCCAGAAGGCATTGGTTCGATTCTTGGTGATTGGACAATTCATCCGTGTTTTTTTTTTAAGTGTAGAGGGTAGGGTGTTTTGGAAAACTGCGGTGGCATAGAAAAATAAACTCGCCTCCTACCCACACATGGGTTTAGTATGAGGTGAGCTATGTCCTTCAATACACACCAACATTTGGGTTGATTACTATGGTTAAGAGCAATACAACTCTTGGCCACAAGTATCGACGCACCTTAGATGAACAGAAGTTCAAAACGAAAGTGCTAAGATTTCTAAATTATTGTGAGGCTTCAATACATTTCTCCCTATTTTTATATGTACAACACCTAATCCGACCAATTAGATTGTATTTGCGAAAATATTAAGATAAATAAAGAGGCGCCCCTTTTCTTACATAATCTTTTGCGGTTATTGAGTTTATTGTACTCGGCATAACAAATTTTCAAGTTTCAAAACGTCTCTCCTTTTTCATGTGGATATCTCACCTGTTTGTAATTAAAAAATGATATTCTCGATTACCATTTTACACCATTTTCCACCGTCTACTGTCATGTTGCGGTACGTGTTGCCTATTTATAATTTATGAATGACATACATATGTTCTCAGCCATTTTACATCATTTTTAAGCGCGCCGCAAGCGGTAGAGGAGAGAGTTTTCAATTTCCCATCAGATTTATTTTCCTATATTTTAATGAAGTTATTTATTTCATTGCTTTTCAACTCGAAAGTTCTCTTATTAAAAATTAGTATTTAGCAGTTATTAGTGGAGGCGATCTACATCCAAGGTCATCTGCACAGATAGGAATAACCTGCTCGGGTATTTGATATAGGTAATGTTTTCAGGGAAAGAAGGTACGGCGGATAGGACCCTGTTGACAGCATCGACCTTCTCCTAACAAAAGGAACCCGTTGAGATTCAGGGTTTAATTTTTAATCTCCTATCCGATGAAAGCCCCGCACTGGTATTGCTCTTCAAATTACGCGAGGGTAGGAATGGAATCTTCTAACGGGCCTTAGGATCGACCCTAAAAATTCCACCTTTGCATGATGATGGGGTTACCATTAATGTCTTGCGCGTAACCGTTAAGTATTTCTCGCACTAAATACGTAGATGTATTTATCTAATTTATCTACTATAGAATACGGTCAGCAGATTGCTCTCACGGGGACGGCAGTTGAGTGAGTTAGCCATGCGTTGAGTTCCCGAAGGGAAAATTGGGTAGATGATATTGTTCTCGACGAGGCCTTTTAGGTAAAATGCTTTGGTCTAATCCAAGTTCCTAAATCTCAAGGTGCCTTAAAATGTTGTCTCCTCCGTAAATGTAACTCACTTCACTCTTTTATCAGTAACAGCGTACTATATATATGAAACATTATACGTTGATTTATGTATTAAATATTGATATTATGATGTAGTTTATAAGGTCTAATTATGAGTAGTTATTCTACCAGATTAAAAACGTTTCCAATCGTTTTTTCCTTCTTGAACTATCTTATTTCCAGCTTCGATACTTTTTTGAATTGCGTCCATCATTGAGGTAGCGGAAGTGTGCTCGTAAGCCTTCGCTTACTTCGAGTAATTCCCAGCAGCTCGTCTACATCCCGCAGATTTCTCTCACGCGCGAGCGTCTTCGGGAGAGAGAGCAACTATTCTGTGATAAGTAGGCCAGAATCCATCCATTTGTCTGACCTCCAAGGAAAACGAAAAGAGCAGCTGCGTCTCCCTTTCTCAGTGGCATTGTTCTAGCGCCCCCAATGGAGCGCCGGGATTTATTGAACCGAAAAAAAATGCACGGAATCCTCGGAAAATGAATAGTCCGCCACGAAATTCGATAAGTGAAAAATGAATATGTGGATAGCCGGTCTATTACCATAAAATAAAAATTCGCATTCTAGTATTTAACAATGAGCCATGCGAAACAAAGCAGACGCACACACAGTTATTTATAGAACTTCATCACTGTAGGTGAAAAAGTAGAGTTCCGACAGAAATTACATTTAATCTCTGAATGGTGTTGTACTAGTGTAATTTTCTGATAAAAATTGATGGTTATAACAACTTTACCCGATTAAATATTTTTAATAGCACTTTCATTCTCTTAAAAGAGCTTACTTCGAAATGATATTACGGAATGTGTATTTGAAATCATTGTCTGTTTTCAAATAAAATTTTCGATTACATTTTTGGCTTTTTGC
The DNA here is from genome assembly GCF_022747635.1 of Hetaerina americana. Taxonomy (NCBI): domain Eukaryota; kingdom Metazoa; phylum Arthropoda; class Insecta; order Odonata; family Calopterygidae; genus Hetaerina; species Hetaerina americana. Next base: position 66,498,169 of record NW_027286985.1, on the reverse strand, counting down.
TCGAAACCAATAGTTGATGAAATGTCCCAAGCATCAGGGTAAAGCATCATAAAGCATCAGGCTAATATTGGCTGCCATGATATCTTTGTTGGTTCAATATTGGCACATGCCTTCAGCCAATATTGGCTCTATGTCAGATTGATAATATCGTACGTCATTCAGCTAATATTGACTTTCATTATCGGTTAGATATTTTTTCAATATTCACCCAGTATTTTGCATGTACATCCCGGCACACCGCCACCATTGACCAATAATCTGCCACTGTTCACTACTTTTTCCATTGTAGCCTAGCATTTAACTAGAATTGGCCGACTTCAGCCAACTTTCACCCAGTGTTTGGCAAATGTAGACCAGTGCACACTCAACAAAAATTAACATTTGGCATATTTGTTGTTGAGACCTATTTCAATAGGTGCTAATCCTTAGGATATTTTAACGATGAAACACAGAAAATAGCATTCGTTAATGCCTATTAATAGTTCCCGTGAAAGTTGCTTTCTTAATTTTACTCGAATGTAATAATGCGTTATGTATCCATAAAACTTTCCTTTATGTGGATGAAAGGTAAGAATATTTAAATGATTTTGTATTAAGAAATAAAATGACAATTAATAAGTTCAAAGTTTGTAGAGGGATGGGAATTATATTCAGTCCCCTGTCCTTTCCGTCTGACTATGCCGCTGCTGTGGATGCTACTCATGAATATTGAATAAATGCGCACACTATGATCCTATTTTCACCACATCTGCCATATAAAACCCTATTAGAAGTAAATATAATTCTAGAGATTCAATGATTTGACACATCCCCCGAACAAAGGGCTGAGACAATGAGAATGCATAACATTCAAACAAGAGTTTGAATATTATCTTGAATATTTTACTTCATTAACATATAAGTTAATTACTTATTATATTATTTTAATCTGTTGAAAAATAAAAGTTTAACGCTGAAATTGAATCTTATGGAAACGTACTATGCATAACCCATTTATGTAATTTTCTTGAGAAAAATGCGCAGTACTGATACATGTATTTAAACAGTATTACATAGATAACGGAAATATTAGACCAATATTAGTTGAGGATATTGGGCCTATAAATAATGAAAATAGTGAGCCAATGTCACCATTAAAAATTCTATGCACTTCGGACCAATATTATTGTCACCTACGGCTGCGCTGTCACTCCGTATTCACTTGGACTCTTATTCTAAGGGGGCTCATAGCTTCAAATTAAAACTGCGTCCGTTGAAGGTTCATTTTTAACAAGAACATACCATCAAATTAACATTCTAGTCTTTGACAATAAGCCATGCTTAAATCAAATTTAGGATTCCCCTGAGAGACATTTATAGTGGATAATATACTCTCTATGCATATTTTTCTTAGATCTGTTCATCTAATAGAGAGATAATACGTATATAGTCGTTTTTGGAGAAACTCAGGTGAGTTAAAATAACTGCAAGCATTCAGAAGAAAGAATAGGAGAGAGGTTGCATAAAAAAACTAGTATCTCAAGATGTCGCTTATGAAACAACCGACGCCAGTGAAACCAGTCATATCGTATTGAATTAATATCGCCATATCCAGTTTTTTCATGTGTTGTTAAAAGAAATCCATTTCAACGTTCCATTCAGGAATACAGAGGAACCTATCCAAAGACATTTGCCACAGTCTTAACTAAGTAAAACACTGCGCGGTTGCTATGATGAATAGAAAGTGTCTCGTGACAATTAGTCAAGTTTAACTCTGGCATGAGGCGCTTAAAAAATACTGTGACAAATCGTCAGAAAGGTCAAAATTAAAAATGGTTTAATAAAAAATTTGTGGCATGATTATCAAAGGATAACGGTATGCTTCAAAAGAAAAAATTGATAAGTTATGCACAAGGCTTCGTTAAACATTTATAATTGACCAGATACACTAGGTAGGCACTTATAGAATGAAATTTCATGATTTTTAGCGGTGAAAATGATCCATGAGAAATAATTAGAACTAAATTCTGATAGCGTTCTATTACGAACGGCGCAACGTTTCGCAGGCCACTGGGCGAGGTGACATAGAGGAGAGGAACTTGAGAGGAACGGCACGAGGAAAATTATTTCCCTATTGACCACATAAACAGTAAGCTAATTAAATTTTAACTTCACAGATAAAGGAAGAAAATCTGAAAGCTTACTACGTGATTTTACCTGCAATTTTTGTTTGTTGATTTTTTTATCGCTCACGTCAAAATATTTTTTATTTGACTCTTTCTTCTTCTCTCGCGGTAGCTACTATCCTACAATTTCAGAGTGGCCTAATGATTCTGCGATGTCATTTTCAATCCAAGACTAAAAAACGAGTTTATGTATTCATCAGCAATTGTCAATAATAATGTAAATAGAACTGATAGAAAAAATCCGGATGTAAAAATTGAAATAATTCTAAGATGGATATATGCGTGTATTCTTCGATGAGTTTTCTTTGAAGAATAAATCGAAAATGATAATATATTTCAATCTCCGAAAACACGAATTTTACTAGCGGTAGAAACTTGGGGTACTTCAAATAACCCCGGACGGCTGCGGTCATCGGGGTTTTGGTTGCCTAAGGAATGCTCTAGTTAAAAATCGACGTAAAGTTTTACACCATCGCCTTGACATGTCATACCAGGAATAATTTTTTCCATGGCTTTAAAAGTGTCATTTTATTGGAACCATATCTAGTTAACAAGTCATACATCTGGTCTCCTTTTGAGGTCTTCCGAGCGAAGTAAAACTACCTACCTATCCGATAATTTGATACTTTTGCTTTTGAAGGATCATATCCATGGGCATATTTCGTCAAGAACACTCCGAGAAGAGAAATAATTTGAAGAAGATAGAAAGATGGAGGATACTGAGTGTTGTGGAAGTTTTGAATTAAGAGGAGAATGTGGGATAGATTGGGAACATTTTTGGAAAGCATGAAGAAGACTTGAGGAACAATATAATATATTACAGAGTGTTTCGTTTATGAGGAAGAGTTGAGAAATTTAGAATTATTCATAATATTTGCTGGGTCCATCCAAAACATACGTTTGATTGGAAAACAAACAATAATGATGAAGGAGCTACATGTCTTCCAGGTAACTGGGCAGCAGAGTTTCATGGTTACGTTTTTCATATATTCAAGGCAGGCAATCTGAAATAGTTATAACATTTTTCGAGTTACAAAATAGATATTGCGGAATGGAAAAAAATTCTTTTAGCATACCAAAGTTTAAGAGCCAAGGAATTTGTATCTTTTTCAATTGTGATTTACTGTTTTTCCATTTAAAAAATCTTTCGCATTCCTATATAGCCCATCAAAATAATTTCTGTGTGAATGTTGCGCAATTTTCAACAAATTTCCTTCACTATTAATTTCCCATATCAGATTCTCCTCATCATTAATTTTTATTGTGGGAGGCCTTTGAAATTTGCCATATTATGCATAGTACTTCCTCATTTTTGTTTTCCTTCCCATCAATATTATCTTTTCTATCCTTCAAACCACATTTCAAGGGCCTCAAATTTACACCTACCATCTAGTTTCAGAGACCAATTTTCCACATTATATAAAACCTTGTTTCGGCACCGTACATAACTATGCTCCATATCACAGTTTTCAATCATCTTTTCTTAACATCCTCACTCAATGTCCCTGTTATCTATTACCTCCTCCTTGTGAAACCTTTTTCACTTATTACAAATTATAGATATGAAATTTTCACTGTAAATATTGGCAAGCTGAGATCCAGTGCAGCCAAATTTTTATGGGCTGAATTCTTGATCATTACCAGAAAATTCCCTGCATAAAAAACTGTCAAAAATTTAGCTGTGAATATGGTAAATCTGTTAATGAAGTTTTCCTATTTGTACAGGGTAGATTTGACCAGTCCTGCAACAGAAATTATAGTTCCAAAGCTTCAGGAATAACAAAAAGTAGAGTAACTCACATTTAGAGAGGGCCATTTCTCAGAAATGGATAATTATTATAACTCATTCTTAAGAAAACTTTAAAAATCTTAAAAGATAAATACTGCTGGAAGCCAATGATTACCTGGAATAAATTTTCCAAGCAACTATAATCTGAAATTTTGGGTAAAGAAGAGTAGATTTTGAAAACAACAAAATTATATTTAAATATAATTATGAAGCGAAATAACATTAAAACCCCTGATATATAAATTTCTACTGCAAAAATTTTTGCAGTAATGATACAATATATAAACCGATTATTAGTTTAGATTATGTAGGGCAAAACACAAACAGTATCAAATTTGTTTTCTAAAGAATGAGCCAACCTCATAGAGTGCAATAAACTTATAATTAGTGCATCACATTATTTAGGTGACTAGTTCTTCCATTTTTCAATTCAATATGCATATTAATTTCTACAAAAGTATATGGCATGCTAAATAATTACTAATTTCAACATACATGGATTTCTCCATTACGTATTCTTTGTAATACCCAAGTACGTCTATAACAAGTAATTATACTGCAACTCTTGGACAAGCATACATGCATGGATTTCATTTTATTGTATTTTTTTAATATTATTAAAAAAGTATAAATCATTTGAGCTATTATCTTTATGAGTTTTCTCCTCATTAAAAACTTCGACAAGTAATAGCAGCCATCCATTAGAAAAATGACCAAAGGCCAGAAAGTTTATCACTGTACCACTTTGCTAATATGGACTTCTTCAAAAGGATGATTAACAGCAGATGAAAGTCCGCTCATCAAGGAAGATATCAGATGTGCCTAAGCAAAGGGATAAACAAGGTGATGTAGGGTATTTATTAGCCCTTTTGGTGAAATATAACATGCGTAGATCAAACAGCCTACCAAGAGGCTGTATAGATGAATCCAAGGAGTAACCATTAACTTGAAATCAATTTGGGACCATACCATTTGAATTAGGTTTTGGAAAGACACAAATGTAACTATCATGCATTTATTAGCCTTGAATAGCAATAAACAACCTGACATCCCACAATAGAATTAACCCTTCATTTACCTCCCCTTATTTCATCCAACTTACATATCATTTTCCTCTCCCTACCTTACTTACCTGACGTTTTCACCTTTATCACAGTCTTAACATCTCATTGCTACTTAAAACTACACGTATCCACCTTTTCTGCCTTCTTTGAATTTCTTCCAATAATTATCTATTCTCTTCCACCATGTCTAGACCTTCTTTCTTTGTTTTCCTTTTCATGAATTTCATCTTTTCCATCCTTCTCCGAACCCACATCTCAAAGGCCTCAAGACTATGTCTGTCATATTGCTTCAGTGACTAAGTTTCCATGCAGTACAGAACCTCATTCCATATAGTAGTTTTCACGAAACTTTTCTTAAAATCCTTACTTAATGTTGCTGTCATCAACTCCCTCCTCCTAGTGTTAAAGTTGCTCTGTCTAATGCAATTCTTCTTCTGATGTCCCAAATACTATACCATTTTGGTCCATGACCAAGATGGTACTACTAATATAGGTAAACTATTTTTCTTGCCCTAGTTTTAGCCCTCCTATTTTAACCTTTAACTTAGCCTTCTTTGTTCTAAATTGCCTTTTCAACTTTGTTTTTTTCACATTGATTATTATCCGATTCCTAAAACACTAGTTTTTAAAGCTCTTAGCGAAGATTGTAACCCGTTTTTGAATAACTGAAGCTTAGTCATCCACAAATCTGATATCAAGAATCGCCCGCCTAATTTCTCTCCTCTAGCCAGCCCTTCCCATAGCTCCCTTACCATAACTCTACATATGGGCGCGGCAATATAACTTCATTTTCCAAATACAAAACGCTTTCAAAAAAGGAAGTTATGTTGCCGCACTCTGTATATTTTTAAGAACAGGTGATAACAGACCTCCCCTTACCCCCCTGCCTAATACTACTCATCCAGACTCTCCATTTGCCACAGACACCTGAGCAATCTGAAGATAAGTTGCATATTCCTCCAATTTTTATAATGAATTCATTAATTCTACCTATTTACTCCATCAAACACCTTGAAATCCACAAGATAAACATGTACATCCTGTTTACCTCTCTCCTTCCTGAACCCAAACAATATTATTCCCAAAGCAATTGTGTGCCAGCCTCTCCATCCTTTCATTGATGATCTTAAGTACATACCACCTTAGCTGTGAGCACACCAAACTTATTGCACTATTGTCCTCACAATGGCTGTATATCCTGTCTCTTAGTATGGGAACTAACAAATCTTCCAGCCAGATTCCTCCTTCATAAATGCAATGAATTAACCCATAAAAACTCTTCCTAGTACATTTTCTTAAACATTAAGGTAGTTCTTGAGGGATTTTATCTCTCACTTTGCTGCTATATAATTCCGATTCTCTTAATGCCCTCTTTCTCACAATCAAGAATGCCTGTATCTAAGCCATCCTCTCCTAATTCATATTCTCTTTCTATTCGATACCAGTTCGCCTAATATCCTTACAATATAGATACTTAATGTATTCTTTCTATCTTTCAAGGCAAATGATTTTTACACTCTGGAATTCTTGCACTGAAATGCATATTAGCAGATGACTACATTAAAAGTTACTATTGCGGCATCTCTCACAGTTTCTTTGGAATCCTTGGGTCAATTAATAATACTCCTGCCTTAACTTTGATAGTGTGCACAGTTTTACTTCTTACCCCTTCATATCACTTTCACCTTCCTGAACAGTGCATCCATCTAACTCATCGTCTGTCAAATATGAATCCTCACTGCACCCCCCACTTTGCCTTTTTCGCCCTATTAGTTTCATACCTCAGTTTATTATTCAACTCATTGTAGTTAATTCTTCCAAATTATTTGTCTAGCCAAATTCAATGAAGCCACTAAAATTTGTAAATATCAACTGCTGAACAAATAGGACGTTGAAGTGGATAGCCACATGCATTTTGGGTTTATTTAAGGCACTTTTACCAATGGGCAAATATGTACGGTTTTTCTTAGTTATCCATAACAATTTAATATAAAATTCCCATTTTTTTAATTTTACCAATAGAATTCATTATAAAAGAATATGCCAAAAGAGCATAAAGCATCATTTATAAAATATGAATGATATGTACTCATGATGAAGCCTCTAGGCAAGCTGCAATGAATTATGATCCGATTGCTTAAAAGTAGACTTCAAGCACATTTTGAAGTGCTAATGGAGATGATGAAAACAATTATCAATATCCACCTAATGATTTATTACTATGGCCTGTGTTTCACCACATTGTGAAATCTTCACGCACAGAATCATTCTGCAACAGGAACTGGAGGGAAGGGCGGTTGAAGGAGGGAGCAATTTTCCCTATTCTGTATATGCTATGCCATTTAAGATGCTGTACTAGAATATATAACAACATGGTGAAACCTAGGCCATAGTAATAAATCACTAAGTGTATTAAACTTGTGAGTTTTTTCACTACCTCCATGATGGATAATTTCCACAAATAAATCCTGAAACAGCTTATATAATCGCTTCTATTTAAATTTTAATAGCCTAGCGATAATTTTGCCCTTACAGTCTATCACGCAAATATGTACATACGTGCACATATATAGTGATACCTACTTGATACAGTGGCATTAATGGAATTTACTATTGAATAGTTATTAGCATTGGTTATCTTGTCAGAGCACAGAAATTACATGCTGGAATAATTATCATGGAGGCTATGCCAGCTTTGAACATTCAATTAAGACTTTAGCTAAATGGATGCAACATCAATAAAATATTTGAAAAAATATAATTTTGACACACACGTACATTCTTCCTCATTATTGAGTTAACTATCTGGTATCTCAGAGATTTTATCCTAATTGGCCAATATGTATCCAAGACTTGAGAAAGTACTAAACCAAGATATAATAAGATCTTAGCTGGAGTTGGCAGCATTTTATGTCATGATCTTGTTAGATTCTGGTGGTTTTTTATTGTAGGGAAGCACAGCCTTATCATAGTGGCATTCACCTCTTTTCAGAGTAGGTTATCTTTCATTGACTTGGCCAATGTTAAGGCTCTACCATTATTCACAACATTTCTTTAAACATTCACTTTGAATGCATATTTTGATCATATTAACTTCATTTTTCAAGAGTGGACTTTGAACCAATTTTTCCATTTGTTTTCATCTAAATTGAAACAAAGACATCATAGTGATGAAAAATATTCGTGTTCAATTTTTTATTTGTTAGTTGTGTTTGAGCCAATTCATTTTCCTGTTCTTTAATTTTTTAGAGACTTCGGATATTTAAATTTGGGCAATAACATCAATGCCATTATTGCAATGAGCAAATTTTTCTGTCACTGATTTTCCTTGATCACCTTACCAGGGAAAATATTTGAAAAGTTCTGGTGCTAACATGACACTTCCCTGCAGAGATTTTACAATTTAAGTATGAATCATATGTACTTGAAATATGTGCCCTCATTATTAGCCTAAAAATTTTTTCAATAAGCAATCCTCAATTTACAAGCCAGTAAGTAGGAGAAACACAATGCATAAAGAGCTATAAGTACATATAAAATTATTTTTAATACAAAAACTGGAAAATATGATTCTGTGAGATTTCCAGAGGATATTTTCTTTGTTTCATAAAGTTTGATAGCAGTATACATGGCATCATATTTTTTTATTTATGTTCTCATTAATATTTACATGAATGACTAAGTTACTTATATAAACATCTAAATACACAATTATAATTTTTTAATTTTTGCAAATAAAAAACTAAAATAATTGAGTGAATACCCTATGGTGAAATTCCCTGATTTTAATGTCTCAACATTTCTTTGAAATCCATTACTTTCCTCATTATAGCACATACAGTGATATACTGATTGCCATTTAACCCTTTTAGTGCCAGCGGGCCTATGTATCAGCCGGTGGGGTGCGTGCGAAGAATGGCACAGACCAGGTGTTTTTTTTTCGCTCACAGCTTTACTTTTCTGTGCATCGCAAAGCTTTTGTAAACAATGTTAGAGTATCTTTTATGCTTTCTTATAATTGCTGACAAATTTTCATGATGAAAATGAAATACAAGTAAATGTTCACATTTTGGTTATTTGAACAGGAGTTTTCTGCACTGCAGTGTTTCCTCTTTTCCTGAGCAACAGATACCTAATCAATGTACGCTTATATATAAGCTTCCATTTTATCATGTCTCTCTGTATTCCTTCAAAGCTCATCTTTTGTGTTACAATAAGGTTGTCTTTGTAGCAAGCACCTTTTACCTTGGCCCTCTTATCCAAAATACTTTCCTGATGATAAATGATAATTCATTTCAATTGAAATGAAAAACTTTACCTTCGCTCTGGTATTGGTTTCTCTGTAGCCCTTTCGATGTTGCTTAGGAAAAACTAGCAGTGACGATGATTACTCAATTATTCATTCTGTTGGACTTAGCTAGGTAAAAAACAAAAATATCTTCTGAAAGTTCCCTGTTTGAAGATTTGAATAGAGAAGTACTAGCTAATTACTGGGAAGATGTTTGGGGGGGATATTCCTGAAGGCGGAATGTTTCCATTTAAAAAAATGTCAAAAGCATTACACTGCCTGTGTGAACTAAGCAATAGTAGTAGAAACTAATTATGACAAAGTTATTAATTTAAAAAAATTATTAATGACAAAATTTTCTAATCTGAAAGCAAAATTTTACATTTTTTTTAAATACATTTTAAAATTATGTTTTTTCCCTAATGTGTAGATGAGATAACAGCACTGGATTTTTTCATCATACCTGCAACTATTTAAAGTATACACAAAATACCAGCAAAAACATTCATATTACACGTTATTTAAATTTCTAAGTTTAAACCTAAAAATTCATCAAAACAGCCCTGGCATGTTTCACATACTACCTTGATCAAAAAGTTCCCGGAATAACCACCGTGTGGCGCTCCCATCGTTCCGATTTGAGTTCTGTTTTTTTTGTTAAATTGGTACATCTGTTGTTGATATTCCCTTTAAATCTTAGTGTCATAACTTGACATTTGCAAAAGTTACGTAGCCAAGAGTACATCTATCTCTGTGTGTGTTGGCGATTTTTTAAACTTTCAGAAATGGATTTAAATTTGCAACAACGAACTTGTATTAAATTTTGCGTAAAAAACGGATTTAGTGGCGCACGGACGTTGGAAATGTTGGAAAAGTGTTTCGGCAACGATTCTCTAAAAAAAACGGTCGTTTACCAGTGGCACGAGCGGTTCAGAAGTGGTCGTGAGTCAATCGAAGATGATGAACGCAGTGGCAGACCATCGACATCGAAAGTCGGTGAAAAAATTGATAAAGTAAAAGAAATGTTGGTCAATAACCGCAAATTAACCATCAGAGAAATAGTGGAGGACTTGAACATTGCCTATGGATCCGCCCAAGACATTGTGGTTAATGATTTGGGTTTCTGTCGTGTAGCAGCAAAGTTGGTGCCAAAAGACCTCAATTTCATGCAAAAAAGAGACCGTGTTGACGTCGCAAAAGACATGATTTGCGAGGCTGAATCCGATCCCACATTCATCAAAAGGATCATTACTGGAGACGAGACGTGGGTTTATGAGTACGACACGCAATCCAGACATCAGGCAAGTGAATGGCGTTCACCAAATGAGCCGAGACCAAAAAAACCACGTCGTTTTCAGTCAAAAAAGAAGGCAATGCTGACGGTTTTCATGGATTACAACGGTGTAGTGCATCATGAACTTTTGCCAGAAGGCCAGACAGTAAACAAAGAGTATTATTTGGGCGTTATGAGACGTTTGCATGAAGCAATTCGCCGAAAGAGACCAGAAATGTGGGCAGAAAACTCGTGGATTTTGCACCATGATACCGCACCATCGCACAGTGCTATCATTATTCGTAATTTTTTGACGAAAAATGCAACAAATACCATCCAACAGCCACCGAATTCACCTGATTTGGCTCCCTGTGACTTCTTTCTGTTCAATCGAGTTAAAAAACCATTACGGGGAACGCGTTTTAGCAGCCAAGAGGAAGTAATGGAAAAATCGCAGGAAGCACTGATGGACATACCGAAAACCGAATATAAAAAATGTTTCGAGGATTGGATCAAGCGCTGGCATAAGTGTGTTGCAGTCGATGGGGATTACTTTGAAGGGGACAATATAGATTTAGATGAATAAACTTGTATTTTTAATTTTCTGAATAAATTCCGGGAAATTTTTGATCAAGGTAGTATACCAAGGAAAAGAAGCTGACACTAAAATATATAAATGTTGACTTAATTGTCAGTAAGTAGAAGGATGTGAAAAATTACTAAATTACTGTATTTCAATAAAATTAGGGTATTATATTGTTGCATTATCATCAGAATGACATAAAACTCATTATCAATCAAATCTTTTTTATTTATCCATTAGTTAATAACAATACAAAGCAGCAAATTGCTATATTATATTTTCTAGAGTTTTTGAAGCAACCAACATTTAAATATTTCAAAATTATGCCTAAGCTAATGAAGCACATGATAAGATGAATAAATTACGTATGAAAATTTTATTCAAAACACTTGTGATTTTGAACACTTATGGAATGTGATAAATTGATCAGTTCTTCACTGTTGCGTGCTCTTTCGCACTTAAAATGCTCTAGCTCTTTCACCTCTACAGCTTCCAATTCAGGAAAAGTTAATTAAAAAACATGCTAATGAAAGGAAATAAATATTTGAACATAGAAAAACCCACATTTATCTTAATTAATTGGAAGAATCCTAACATAATGAGGTACAGACACCAAAATTGATCTAATCTCCAGCAACAAGAGCTTCACTTTGCAAGCAGCAAATAGATACTTGCAACAAAAATTTTAACCATAGTAAAATTGAAGGATAAACCCTGTGACAGATTATGGCTCAAACTTTGAGCCAGGAACTTGGAATTCATTGTAGATACCCTACTTTCTAATTCCAACATCATCCTCAGCATGATAAGATCATTCAAAAGATCATATTCACCGATCTAAGGCTACATTGTTAAAATGTATTGCCACGGTGCTCTACAGAATACATATCACTTGTGTTAGGCACTGCAGATTTACCACCAAAGTGGTCCTAAAGAGATTTAATTTTGCAGTTTTAGTAACCCTCTATTCATTGCAACTAAGGCATTTAGATGTAGTCCATGACAAGCATTTACAATTGCACTTGAGATTATGGAGTGATGCAATACTACAAGTCAATTGCCCATCAAGAGGGATATTTTTAAAACACAGACAAAACCCAGTTTCTCAAATGAGTCGGGTACAAGTTAGAAGAGATTTCAATCTACCTTTGGCACTATAAGTCTGTTAGACAGTTTTCAGGAATCTTTTTCTGGCCTACAAATCAATCCTTTCAAAAAAATCAGTCAGTGCAATGTAAAAAAGATGACCACGTGCAATACATTGCTTGGATCTCAATCTTGGCTTTCAAGTGGCCCAGAGGAGACCATCACATACTGTTATCAAGTTCACTTAATCATTACAAGTGGAAGTTTATACCCTTGCAGCTAAAGGGAAATGAGTAAATTTTCATTTTTGGGTGGTGGCTCTTTTGGTTCCGTTTTGCTTGGCTCACTGCCACTTGTAGATCCTTCCATGACCTTCCAAGACAACTGATCCTTTAATATAGATTGTCCATACTCTCTGTGTAGTGATAGAAAATTTCTGGGTCTCATATGAGCCATCATTCCATTGACCTCATGTGAATTTCCCATTCTGTGAACTTGGCTTCTACCCATGATTGCTGCTGTCCCATCTCCATAGTTTCCAGCCTCGACCGGATCAACTGGTTTGTTGAAAGGATTATGTCTATGTCGTGGTGGGGCTTGAGGGCCACAGGCTGAATTCATATCACTTATACTTGGTACACCCAAAGCATATTGCTCTGAAAAAAGAAAAATGAAACTGGTATTAGCAATACACAAAGATACTGGTCAATTTTTCATATTACCACTTTATAGTACAGCCACTAGCAACAGCTGGAGGCAAGACTTATGTTTTCATTTTTGCACATGATGCTGGACAAAGGTCATGTGCTCTATCAAGGGTAGTGATTTGTACGATAGTACATGCAATGAAATTGTTCTCTTATTGGTTGAACAACCTTCACACTGTACCTTCTGCCTGCAAGGTTTTTCTATTTATCACGTACATACTATTATTTAACACATGACAATGCACAAAAGCATTAAAACCACAGTATATTATAACTGCCCCTATTTACTTGTTTAAAAAGCTGGCTGTACAAGAGGAAAAAACACTGATGCAGATCAATCAGATAGTTAGTTCTTCAGAAATTGTGTTAAGTCAACTGACTTGCACTTCAAGTTTAAACATTTTATTCTATTAAGAAGATAGGTGGAAAGACATAATAGATATTGGTTTTATATTGATCGCAGAACTAGAATTAAAGAACAAATTTGCATTTTGTGTATTAATATTATTATAGGTAATCCACTGGTTAAGTTAGGTTTTGGATGGATACAGGCTACCCAACACTATAGAGATGATTCCCTTGCCCTGACAACAAAACCTGGCCTCCAAGAATATATTAAGACCCTTCTCAATTCAGCATACTTCCTTTACTTCCTTCGTCCCTTCTATGCCTATCCTACCCCTTCCTTATTTGCCAAATGCTCTCCCCTCTTATCACATTCTTCAACATACCATCACCGGTATTTACATATTGCATTGAAATATTTCCCAATCTTTCACCTCATAATTTTGTCAACTTCTTATGTTGAGCAGTTGAAAATTTTCAATGCAATCCACATAGGTAATTTCAACAGAAAGTATTGAGGACATAAGTTATTGAAAAATTCCAGTACAGTATGGATAACCTAGAGAGATGACTTAATTTACTACACCAAAATTCATGGTATTAAAACTTGGAAAACTGTATCACAATGCAGCAATTTCATGGTGTAAAAAATCATTCGCCTTGACCGGGATATGTATTAACAAAATTCCAATGAACCCTGAACAATATTCAGATTTAAAAAAAGATTCATGTTAGGCAAATTTAGTCCCCACAACAAATGTTGTGTCAATCATTGCTGCAAGTTAATTCCAGTAAATCAAAAAACTTTATCTCTCACTCCACTCTTACATTCTAACCTCAATTATTGTAATATTCGTGGAGAAATGGTGTCATTTTCCTAAACCCAACAGCTATGGCCACACATATATCACTACATAATTCCAGAACAATACTTATCATATAGTTAGCATAATTTATTGCATTATCTGAGTATATGCTGATAGTATCACAATCGTTTCAACCATTGTTGATTGTAAACAGCAATATTACATTTAGGTTACTAGATCATAATGTCTTATATTTATTATAATAATAGCATACTTGAAGCAAAAAAATATCCTGGCTATAATCATGCAAAACTTTGATAACAGATTTTAAGCAACAACAAATTTTGGTCAGTATAAATCATTAATGCGAATAATAATTTCAGTTAAAACCATAAACACAGTAATTGACCCGAAGGTCAGTTTGGTAGGTGATGGTAGAGTTCACCCGCTACTAAGCCCAACGGTGTGTGAATTTCATACGTCAGGGTAGCGGGCCACTGCCTTTCCCTGTGCCAGTTAAGGTTTCCCGGAAAGATCTGATACCCAAAAAATCATACAGCTTGGGTGGAGCTGAGGGTGCTCAGAGAGGCTTGCCTGGGAATCGAACCAAAGCCCTTTGGCCAGTAGTCCAACTCTCTACCCCTAAACTACCACGACCCATTAGAATAAAACCCCATAGAATATGAGGTAAGTTATTAAATTTACCTTACAATATTTCATTGGATTGTTTACATAAAGATTATAATAAAAACCCAAAGATAAGATAGATAGACACCCAAACAACTCATAGAGTCAGAACTACCATGAAACTCTGGGGTATCTTCTTTAATTTGCAAATATCTAATGATCTTTTCCCCTGGTGAATAAGATGATATATAGAAAATAAATGATTTTGTATTGTTTTTAAGGTAAAGTTCTTTAAGGAATGCACAAAGGTAGTATCATAAGCACTCATGCTGGGAATTACAAGGTTTAATGGAGGTGCAGTCAGTACCACCCTCTCCAGTTGGATAACCCACCATTCTTAGCCTCACTTATTTTATTTCCTAGTGCACTTTTGCTTTATCTTCCTATCCATACCTACAAATGTTTGCTACTAAATATTTCTAAAATAGTAATGGTCACCTCTGCTTGAGAAAACATTCCACTCCAGCACAATGGTTATTTAGTTTGCACCTTATCTTTTCATTGAAACTTAAGATTACATCTCCACCATTAATGTTAGGTTTAAATTATGGGTTTTACATGCTAAAAGTGGGTCGCGGTAGTCCAGTCCTTGTCAAAGGCTTCCATGAGTGCTTGACATTGTTTTTATGATAACTCTGAAAAAATTAATGATTATCTCTTCCAAAATGGTGATCGAAGTTGATAAAAAGACTTAAGGAAGAATTGTGAGTACTTTCCACGATAAGATCATCCAATCACCATTGATATTGCTGGGTGCACTAATTTGGAGTACCCATCTGAATCTTCCTTGAGCTTCAATCAATGGAATTCAGTCTTTACATGGCTATCTTAAATTTTCCCTATTTTATGTTGATTTTAAAACACAGGCAAAGAAAGCATTCAAAAAACTAAATCCATGAGCAACACAGTAGCAGGCCATCTTAGTATGCTGCTTCATGAAGTCTATCTTAAACATTAATTTCAAGTTCATAGATATAATTAGCATCTCTATCGTCTCGGAGCACTTCCAACATTTTTTATAACAGCCATGCCCATGCATTCAGCACTGACCATCATTGAGAAGCTGACAAATCCAAGTAAAGCTAATACCTCACTCCATATATTACGTGGCCACCTAGAATTGTAGCCACATATTCTTTGAGACAGTCAAATAATATTTCCTCTTTCCTCTTCCACAGCCAATGTAGCACTTTCTTTTTCTTAATTAAATTCTTATTCAAAGTAAATTTACTTTAATAGATCCTGGTAAAATGGAAATAGGTGTATTCAAACAGGTGAAACAAAAAACCTTATATGGTCAAAAAATTATTTGCATAAATTTATAGCTCCAATTGCATAACGTATGGAGTTGCTCACTAGACCATCAAAAGCTAAGCATAAATTTGGCTGTGGGCAATACTTCATAATTCACACACCTTTGTAATTGTAAACTTTATGATAGAAATTGCAGTTGTTTTTTATAACACTTCCAAAATTTACCGTTCCAACATTAACAAAAAAGAAATTTTTTTTAGTTTTATCTTCTTCAACTCTACATACTTCCTTCCTCCCTCAATAACATCCGACATGCCTATCCTTTGCCTACCTCTTCCACACTTGCCTCTTCTTCTCCCTTTCATCCATTTGTAACATACCTTTGCCAATCGAAGCATCTCTGCATCTATCTTTCCTGCCAACTCTGTAATCCCCTATCTTCCCCCAAGTTGATTAGCACTTACTCATTTGTTTTCCTTTCTGACAATTTCCCTTGCCTATCCTGCTCCACACCTACATTTCAAAAGCCACTAACCTTCACCTATTGTCTGCTTCAACAACTAAATTTCTGTGCAGTAATGAAACCACAATCCATATTTAAAGTTTTAACAAGCCTTCCCAGCCTTAGATTTCTTGATAAAGTGTCCCTTTCAAAAATATGCCTTTAAAACAGAATCAGGTATTTGACAAAAACTTTCAAGTAAATAATGGGGTTTAAACATGGCAAAGAAGTCTTCACACTAATGAGTAGTTGAATTAGTGAGTTTAAAAATAAAAGATGCCAACAATAGCACCAGAATGATGGATAAATAAATTGAACAGAACACTTCCCGCACCACCAAAATTACTTACACCCTTGTGATTCCGCATTTTGATTAATGCCTTCCAAACAAGCACTCAAAATCATATTTTTTTTAGTTTTCGCGCACTGCTGAGAGGAGGTGAACACTATTAAAATATTCTTAATCATGTTTTGAATGATATTTTCCTACAGGTTTACCATAATAAAATTAGTACAGTATATTGCAACAAAATTACGCTTCGTCCAAATGAATTAGAAGAGGAAATCCTCCACATGGAAGATCAAGGATATGCCAACAACTCTGAATGATAAATTTGCATGAGGCATCACAATTAATATGAGCGTAACTATAACCTGTATGTGTCCCTTCTACACTTGAACCTGACTACAAAAGAGCCAATATGGATGGGAAAATCCGTCCTGGCAAATACTTCATTCCAGATATTATAATGATCATTTAGTGGTTTGGTATCTACATGCCCTCAGCACAAAGAAAAAACACATCAAAACAGAATAGTTATTCTAACAACTTAACTTATGTAGGTAAACCAGTTAATAATGCATCAATTTTCAAACAAATGGAAGAATAAAAAATTATAATGTAAACATTGTTTTTCTGTATTTTATGCATAGTAACTGTTCAATACTTTTTTGGACTGTTAAAATGTAATAATTTTAAATAACTTGTTAACTAAAATAAGGAAAACTCATGTCTAGATTTCAATATTCATTATACAAACTCAATTACTAGAACTGTTAAATGCAATGATTAGAATAATTAGATGAGGTGAAAGAAAGAGAAAAAACAACTTTGCACTTCCACACACTTTTTTAATATAACACGACCATGGTTTCGATGCTGCGCATCATCTTCAGGTACAACATAACAAAATTATTCAACTTATATAGCCAGGAGCCAGGTAGGGGAAGTCAGGGAGAGGGGTGGTAGCAATCATTGGTGGGTGAAGGGAAAGGGAAAGTGAGGGGGAACTAATGGATGCAGACGGTACAAAGGGGGGTGGTTGTTTGCAACGGTTGACCCTCATTAACGGAGGGTCGGTGACTGTCACTGCCTTGGTGGGGGAGGGGATGGTGTGGGGTGGTATTCAAGAAATTAAGGAGAGGGGAACGCGAGAGGTAAAGGATATCGTTGACCACCTCAAGATTACCGGACTGAAGGGATTCCCAAATTTCCAACTCCTCCAGAGCGTTCAGCCGCCGACCTTTCGTTTCTGTGTGTAAAATGTCTGCTGTGAAATTGCTGGAATGATTGTAGTCTAAGAGGTGTTTGGCGAATTGTGATCTGTTGTCTTTCTTCCTGAAGCATGAACGGTGTTCCTTAATCCTAATGTCGAAAGTCCTCCCAGTCTGTCCAATGTAGATGGCGTTGCAGTCTGTCACAGACTTCCCCTACCTGGCTCCTGGCTATATAAGTTGAATAATTTTGTTATGTTGTACCTGAAGATGATGCGCAGCATCGAAACCATGGTCGTGTTATATTAAAAAAGTGTGTGGAAGTGCAAAGTTGTTTTTTCTCTTTCTTTCACCTCACCATGAAAGAATTCCACCAAGTTAAGCCTGAAACTGTTAGATTCAGAATAATTAGATGTTTTTCTTTCAAAAGCTTTTTCGCATGAATGACACAAAGCTCATGCCTACCATTAAAGGTCTGGTAACCATCCCTAGCTCATGAAACACTTTCATCCCTTGTATTTGAATTAAAAACTGAATCCATGGAATCAATTTTAATAGATGAAAATTAACTATCATAAAAAGCTTTGATAGATACAAATGGGTTAGTCCTTCATCAATACATCTAATTAAGGCAATACATCTAATTAGCTCCAGAACTTTCATTAGATAAATAAATTCTCCTCATTCCCCTGAGTATATATCATATCCAATAGTTAAACTACGATCTGTAAATGTAAACGAAGTATAACGCCATGGAAACATTCATGATCTACAAAGCCTTCATTCCTAAGCCTGTTGATTTCTTTCAAAGCAAGCTAATGAATTAAGACTCTTTCTCACCATTTAAACATAAAAATAGAAAAAGTGTCTAACTTTCAGTGGAGGGTACTATCAATATTTTAGCATGAAATAATCTATTTTTCTGGCTCTTTTGCTTGAACAC
Organism: Hetaerina americana; assembly: GCF_022747635.1. NCBI lineage: Eukaryota > Metazoa > Arthropoda > Insecta > Odonata > Calopterygidae > Hetaerina > Hetaerina americana. The sequence goes on along the minus strand of NW_027286985.1, from coordinate 66,479,183 downwards.
TGGAGTGTGTTGTCTGAGATGCACCTTCTGCTTCCTCAAGCTGGCGTTGTAGGTCTGCCACCAAAACCTTAAGATAGTCATATGAAGCACATGCCAATGCTTTCATCCAGGCTTCCATACTCTCCTGGGATTCAGCACCCAAGAGATAACTCCTATTACCAGATCCATGGAATACAATCTTGAAACCGTACTGCTCCTCATTTTCAGCTAGTTCTGTAAAAAATATCAAAGTTTAAATATATCGTTTTACATATGCCACAGGGTATACACCACTGAAAATCAATCCATTTAGATATAATAAAAGTGGTAACCTCAAAATTCAAGGAAGGTCAATTTCTTGCCGGAAATATCTATGTTTGAATTAAAAACACATTTTTGGCCACAGGATAATTGGGTTTAATTGATTAACTGTACTAATGATTAGCTTATCAACGCTAAGCAGATTTCATATCATCAACTTCCTCCCCTTTCAAAATTAGGAAAATAATGAAAAAATGTCCTCTTATGATACGGTGACTTAATTATTATACTTGACTCCAAATTTTTTCAAAACAAATATTAGATAATTATTGAATATCAAATATTTGAAAAGTCGTACCGATTGTGCAGCCCTCTAATATGATGACACCGACCGGCTCTTTATCCCCCCTCTTCTCAAAGTAGAAAAGTAAATTTCCTTTGAGTACGAACCATCTTCTTTGGTAATACTTGTTTACTTCCCCGCGTTTGACCAGCCAACCCTCACGATCCACAGGAGTGGCTGAAGTCGCGAAAGCGGCTAGGTTCTTTTCGTTTATCTTCATGGCTGGATTTACAAATCGAAATAGTCCGACATTTCACTGGCAGTTAATTTCCACAATAGCCACGGCCAAAACGAATGTGATCGGCTAAATTAAGGTGATTCCTCGGTGAACGAAAGTTTACTTACAATTAGTACCTTAGTTAGCGAAGCAATAACGAACTACTTCTTGCAGAGCATTTTGTGTGCCTAGTGATAGAAGGAATCACTAATGATGACGCCAGTATAGCGATAAATAATTAATCATTTTTGCGTCGATTCCACTTTACGTATCTATATTTGCTCTAGTTAACCATAACAAAACTCTCACGAAAATTTCGTTTGTTCGACAACGATAACATGCCATCTCGTGGCCAAAATTTAATTTTCTAAAGGGCTATTCTTCCCGCTCTGAGAATCGACTTGAACGTAATGATTTTGAATGTTATCTGTGTAACTTTAACAAGACAAAGATAATTTCTCTATCTGTTTCAAGTTGCAGATTTTGGAAGAAAAAATGGTATGTGTTATTTCGTTTCTATTGTAGTTACTTGACTGTGGTGTGCGTGTCAACTTCCAGGGAATCTTTTATCCAAAATTACTTACTTCATTGAAACAAAACCTCTCATTTAACATAACATTGTGTGAAAAGAAAGATCAATTTCTTTAGTAAACTTCACTCAAACATTAAAAAACTTTCATCAATTGGCTTTCTATGATTTTCAGTGTGAATGGTGTGAACATACGTATAGCCCAATTTATTATTATTTAATATACTGTTTTGCTGGCACCCAAATGTTATTTTCTCGGGCGAGTGCAACTTTTCTGGGTTGAATGTAAACTTTAATTATTAAATTGCTAATAAGTATAAACTAGTAATATTTATACCCATCAGATCATTATGTAAACTATGTTAGTTAGGTGTTACATTTTGTTCTAATCGAAACACAATGTAGGACCCCACGAATAGGTTGAAAAACTCTTTCCTCCCTATAATTTATGTGGTAAAAACAGTACATTGGAGAATTTGGCGGACTTGATGCTTAATATTTATCTCCGATCATCATGAAAAACCGAGTGTTTTCGCTTTTCCTGTACCATCTCAATCTTTCGCCTTCGGAGTGTGCCGGCCGTGAATATTTCTTAACATAATAATCCCATTTTCTCCATCTCAAAGCCAACTTAATAATTCCGTCCGTTAACCTCCTTGATAGCTGTTATCATGGCATTGAATGCTACATCACATTACGCATTGTAAATTACATTTACGATGACAATAAGGTTGGCGGTCATAAACTTCAGTTAGACTGTTAGAATGGTTCCCCTCACGCCCGGTAGATGGACAAGAAGAAACGTTTGAAACAAAATGGAGGGAATTTAAATGAGAAAATCTGCATTTTTTATAATCATGAGGTCTATTTCATTATTACGTGGATGTTAACTGGAATAAGTTTAATTTAGGTATAAATGGACACTAATGTTCTAAAAATCTAAATTTGCAATACTACTGTGGTTCGAATTAATTGAAGTTTCTTTGTAATTATCAAATTGTTATATCAATGTTCAAAGTTTGCTGTTAAGGTCGAAGTGATGTTTTCGGTCGACTCCAAAATAAATAAATCTCTATCATCCCTTATGAATGTAAAGAAAAATAAGATGGGCTACTTAAGTTTCAAAACGAATGAAGTCAATAAAAATTACTGATTAATCGGTAACTTCAGTAATTTTTTATTTTATCTTTCGAATATAATAGGCACAGACTAACTAGCATATTTTGATGTAGAATCTCTTGCAATTAGAACTAGAGTATTTAAAGGACTTTTTAGCGAAGTTTGTGTAAACCATACTATGAAAAAGCATAGTTCATTATTTTGCATGCCTTACTTAATTTAATTGACTGAGTATAATAAATGCTGACAATTCAGCAAGGATATTCCATATCTCGCAAGAGAGACTCAAGTACAGTTTGTACATGAATTACGTACGAGGGTCATCCGGAAAGTAGTACCCGTTCGTGCCGCATGAAGTGCTGACGACGCGAGTAGCCGCTGGACGAGGTCAGATAGCTTCAGTGGCTTGTCTGCCTTCTCTGAGCGAAGTTGCGTGACGCTAGCATTGCCTGTGTTGTTTCTGTGATTGTTTACAATGTTTAAAAAAATTGAGAACGCCGCCAGTTGTGAAGTGAGGGCAGTGATTAAATTCCTCAATGCAAGAAACGTTCGCCCATGTGATATTCATCGCCAATTAAAGGAGGTGTATGGAGACAATGTAATGGACGAGTCGTCTGTTCGGCGGTGGTGTCGCAACTTCAACATGGGGAGGGGGAACACACACGACGATGAGCGTTCGGAGAGACCGTCTGTCATTACAGACCAACTGGTGAGCTCAGTTGACGAATTCGTGAGGAACGATCGGCGCGTCACAATTGATGACATCTGTGAGCATTTTCCCAATGTTTCTCGAACAATTGTTCATGAAATTGTTAAACACCATCTGCATTATGCAAAAATTTGTGCAAGATGGGTCCCTCGCGTATCTCAATGAGCTGGCGGCGAAGGACTATGCAGCAGGAATACAGAAACTTGTCACACGTTATGACAAATGCCTTAATTTGCTTGGAGATTATGTTGAGAAGTAGTTTAAAGTATCCTCTTTCAAATAAAATTTTTTATGTTTGTTAATATTTACTGTTGTCTTTTTATTTCACGAACGGGTACTACTTTCCGGATGACCCTCGTAGTTCGACTAAAACAGTTCTATTTCTGATCCTTTTTGCTTAGCGCACCACTTTCAAATTATATGTATGCTATTGTTTTCAAAGGATAATATTTGAGTCCATTGAGGTATTTGTTGAATTTAATTTTTTTAATGACGATTTTTTCATTAACCTTAGCTGGAAAATATAAAAATCACCAATCAAGTTGAGGCAATATAATATATCTGTTAACATTGTCTCACTTTGAATTAATGACTTGTAAGCAAATTATGGCGGTATTGTAGTTCGGTAGGTGGGGAATTTGCCATTTAACCGAAGGGTAATAGTTTCAATTCTTGGTGTTTCATTTGGATGGATACCTCAGCTCAGTCTAGACTTTTATTTTTTGGGTTCCATTATTTTCTGGAAATCTGAACACATCAAGAGAATCCCCCCCCCCCAACTTATAAGTAATTTTCACACCTTGTACGGTTTCTTTAAGAACACTATATCTTTTGGGAAAAAGTAATTTTGATCGATAATTACTGCGTTATTTCTCCATAACAAATCATCCATTTTATCTTGAAAGTTGCATATATATATAATGGCAGAAATTATCAACAGGTTTTTGTTACATATCGGTCAACCAAGGTAAATGACCCGAAAGTCGGTTTCTAATTTAGCGCTACAGCATGTGAAATTCACACACTCAAGGAAAGGGAGTGAGTTCCTTTCCCTGGACCGCCTGCGGTTTCCAAGGATATTCTAATACACCTAAAATCACGCATTAAGTATAGCTGAAAGTATCCAAATCCACCCAAATCGGACCCAGGATAGTAGCCAGTTGCTGTACCCGCTAGGCTATGACGTTCATACCTAATGACTGCTATTATTACAATATTACCAAATGTATGTATACACTTAAACTGCATGTTTTAACTGAGTGACGATGGAATGTAAATCCTAAAAAATGTTTTCCTTTCTGCCATCCTCAACCGGTAAAATGGAAGTATACCACCACTTCTATTACTCTGGAGACTTCGAATGTCCTACAGGATTTATGGTTCCCCTCTACGGAAGACCTTAGCAAGGAAGGAATAGCCAGCTTACTGTGCTTCGTGTTGGTTTACAATAGCGGTTGAATCTTCTACCTGGTAAGTGCAGAAAATTTCACTTCATAACTCCCGTGTAAGTTCACCCGACAAATTAGTTAATCTCAGTACGTCATGTACGTGCTTCTCTTGATTAGCCGTGTAACTGGACGGTATTGTAAAAGATACTGGAGTCTCATGGATTTACCGCTTATTTTCAAAAGTATTTTCGAACGAATTAATCATTAACCAGAGGTTCCAGAACCTCTCTTTCTTTATATATCGCCATGAAAATGAATGATCAGTTCTCGCAAGTTGTAATGGATACATGGTTTGTATAAAAAGTATCGATAAAAGTTTCGGAAAAATAGATTTATTTCAGATATTGTTACTATGCCTCATTATCGTTATCAAGTACATTCGTTGAGCTTCGACTCGCTTGTACCAGCGGCTTTTCCACGACACGAGGCCTCCCTGGTAGGGATTAGTAATTCCAGCTAATGGTTTGGAAAGCGTTTGGTGCTTAGTTAAAAGTCTGCAGTCCAAAAGAATTTATTTATTCGCATTTTACAGGCCGCCAGTTGACAGAGACAATTCAATACTAGATTTAGATGGGAAAATCAAAGGTTTCTCATGCCAACAGTGGGTATTGTAAGTAAATTGCCGAAGTTTAAAAATCATAGTCGCAGAATATCATCACCTTATTCAAAGCACAGGCGCAGATATACCTGTAATTATTGGTTAACCACTGATATTGTTGACGGTGAACTTTTCCCAAAATCCTTTTCCATTTACGGAAACGGCTGAACAAATAGAATCGTGAGTGGTGTCTTTATTGCAGTTAAAAATTCTTGCGTCAGCAGGGCTGAGGTGACTCCGGGTAATGGTTTGGAAAGCGTTTGGTGCTCAAATAAAAGTCCTCAATCGAAAAGAATTTGTGTATGCGCCTTTTTCAGACCACCAGTCGACAGAGACAATTGAAATATAAGGTTTTTTTTATCTCAACACAATGACCGCGACGTTATAATCGGTGGAGATTCCAATGTCCCATCTACTGACTGGAGCAAATAAAATTTTAACACGGGCGGTAAAGACAAAGATATAAGCGAATCGCTATTGAATTCTTTTGCGTTGAACTCATTGAATCAACTAGTCACTTATCAACTTGGGGCGATAGTATTCTAGATTTGTTAGCAACGAATGTTCTCGAAAAAGTCTTAACTAAATAGGAATTAGTGATCACAGGGCAGTAAATGCTAAGTTTTCGCTTCATGAGGACCGAAATAAGAAGCCTAGAAGGCAAATTTACTTTTTTGAAGAAGTGGACTACAATGGCGTAAAGTGCGTGCTACAGAATCAATTTGCTAGTTTTAATAAAGATAGCAATCACCGAAATACTGAGGATACGTGGGATCAGTTCCTTGAGATCACGCGCTCAGTAATCAACAAGTTCATTCCCAATAAATATAAAAGGGATAACACAGAACCTAGATGATACAACGCGGATATTAGAGGGGCATTACGACGACAAAGGCTATGTCAGGCCAAGATGAAAAATAATAGGGATGATACCTCTAGCGACAAAAAGAATGAGATCACTAATGATTATAAGATATCTTGAGAGAATGCCATGCATGAATTTCGGAAAGCGGTAAGGGAATTCAAAAGGAAAAGGTTAGCGGAAAATTTGAATCAAAAGTGAGGATCAAAAAGCATTTTGGTCATGCGTCGGAAAAGTTCAGGGAAATAAGTCAACTGTTCAGTCACTCAAAAATGATGAAGGCAAAAGAGTAACTAGCAATTTGGAAATGGCTAACTTATTCAATTCCTTCTTTCAAAGCGTCTTAATTAATATCTCGTAGAATACCCCTGATAGCTTACGAAATCGTGCCGATCAACCAATTCTCGAAATTGAAATATCATATAATGGAATAGAACGTTTGCTGAAAAATATTAAGCCTAATAAATCCTCCGGGCCCGATGAAATACCCGCTCGCATATTTAAGGATCTAACTTCGGATATTGCGCCGTATCCAGAAATAATATTTAAGAAGCCGCTGGTAGATCACAAGGTTCCCAGAGATTGGAAAACGGCTAACGTAATACCAATATTTAAAAAGGGAGATAAGGAGGAACCGAGTAATTGCAGACCTATTTCCCTCACATCCATTTCGTGCAAGGTTATGGAACGTATAGTTGCTAGTTCGATCGTGAGATACCTCGATAATCAGGAGTTATTAATGAAAAATCAGCACGGCGTCCGAAAAGGTGGATCCTGCGAGAGACAGCTTGCGCTTTTTGTTCATGATATTATTATTTTGAGAGAGAGCGATGTTCCAGTGGACGCTATTTTTCTAGATTTCATGAAAGCCTTTGACAAAATACCTCATAGGAAACTACTCGCAAAGATAGAAGCATATGGCATAGATAAAAATATCCCGGGTTGGATTTAAGACTTTTTGAATGGTTGGGTACAAAGAGTTGTGATAGGTGGAGTTAGCTCAAATGCAGCAGAAGTTACTTCAGGTGTTCCCCAGGGAAGTGTCATTGGATCTCTATTATTCCTATTTCACGTTGACGACATTGACTCCGTAGTCACAAGTAAGATACGTTTATTTGCTGACGACGGGGAATATGTGGACAAGCTAACAAAAAATTAGGTTTTATTAGAAGAGTACTTGGTAAATGTGATGAAAAGGTCAGAGAGAAATACTATATGTCGCTGGTTAGGCCTCATTTAGAATATTCTGCAAATATATGGGATCCTCACGAAGTTGGATTAATTGCCGAATTGGATCGCATGCATCGTAGAGGAGGTAAAACGTTGTTATGGTAAACTTATTAGCGTATCCAAAATATTAGAGCAGCTGGGCTGGAAATTACTCATGGAGCGAAGGTTAAAGTACAGATTACATCTCTCGCATAATTGGAAGGACGTCTCTATACCAATGATGTTGGAAATGTATCATACCCCCATCGTACTACGGTAGGAGAGACCATGCCAATAAAATTAAAGAGATTAAGTTGAGAACATATATATTAAAGATGCCATTTTTTCCACGAACGTTAAGGGATTAGAATAACATTGTCCTACCACGGTAGGGTCATGTTCGGGTAAAAATTAGTCTGGTGGGTATTCAACCCCTGCCACACGCCCTAGCGGTGGCTCGCAGGGTATTAAAATAAAAAATAACTAAAGCGCGGAAGGGGGAGGAAAATAACAGATATTTTGGATGAAATAGAGTGAGGTAGAAATTATGCACGGCTAAAGAATAAGCTATTGTGAAATGCAGCATTGTATTTAAGGATATTTTGTGTCGTTTTAATCAGGGCTTGGGAGTGCAGTAGTGTGTTGGTAGTTGGCAGATTGGGATCATTAAAATCGTACCGCGAACTTGTAGACTACATTTACTAATAACTCTAGTATTGTGTCGCATTTTCCGCTCCTTGTCATAACATTTTATCTCTCATAGGGTTATTGTTGTTTATTGGAGGGATTTCAATGGCCAGCAATAGTCATAAAATCATAGGGTGATTTTGTAGCAGATCTCCAATCTCTTAATCTACCAACCTCTTTAATTCCTTAATATTTCTTTGCGCTTAAGTCTTACAGGGTTCGTCCGGAATATAAGTGTACTGATTTTTTCCCGCCGCTCCAGGCGCGCCCAGCACCGCTCTGACGGGCTGCGATTGGAGGGGGGTATGTTGGCAAGCGACGCTGAAAAAGGCAGTCGGCTCTGAGCTGCGGTGTAGTGAGGAGCTCTGTTAACGCGAACCTCCACGCCCGACCCACGTCACGGAACGCGATGCCGAAGTTTTTGGAGCAGCGTTATTCCATCAAATTTGCGGTAAAGCTTGGGAAATCGTCTACCGAAACTGTCGGTATGATTAACCAGGCTTACGGGGAGTCAGCCATGTCCAGAAACATGATCTTTCGGTGGCACAAGATGTTCGTGGAGGGCAGAGAAGAGGTCGACGACGAACCACGGCCTGGACGCCCATCAACGACACTCACCGACGAAAATGTACGAAAAGTTCGCGATGTACTGAACTCTGATCGTCGTCTTAGTGTTGGGATGATAGCAGAGCAGTGTAATGTGCCAAAAACAATAGTGCACGAGTCGCCCGCGTCCGGCCAGCGATCAAAAACATCTGGCGGCTGCATCACGACAATGCGCCGTCTCACACCGCGCTTGTCGTGTCGGACTTCTTGGCCAAGCACGGCGTGGCAACGCTGCCGCACCCGCCCTACAGCCCGGACTTGGCACCACCGGACTTCTTTCTGTTCCCGAAGATAAAGAGGAGTTTGAAAGGAACGCGATACGGGACTTTGGACGTCGTCAAAGAGGCCGTGACGACGTGTCTTCGAGAGGTTCCCGATGATGCCTTCGTGGGAGCGTTCCAGGAATGGGAACGCCGCTGGAACAAGTGTATCGACTCACAAGGGTCCTATTTTGAGGAATATTAGCTTAAGATATGTAAAAGTGTAATACATTTTTTTTCCTGAGCTCAGTACACTTATTTTCCGGACGAACCCTGTATATCACTTTACCCTATCAATTCTTCCTTGCGACTCGTCCGTAGTTCTTCCCTTCCATGAATCCTTTCATTATGGTCGATCGTAAACTATATCTTCTAATGTGTCCAACTAGTTTTTTTAATCTCTTTGTCATTTTATTTCAACCACTTTTTGAAGGAAACCCTACTTAATACTCCTGTTCATCATCTGTAGGTAGGTTTTATTTTTATTATTTTACGATAGGACACACATTTCCACTGCCAAAATTTTTCTTTTCTCTGCTTCTGCTATTTTCCACGCCTCGCAACCTTGGAGGAATCCTATGTATGATTTATGAACCGTTTCTTCATACCCATACTAACGCTATTTATGGCGAGTCGTAACTTCTTTTTATCGAACGTCTTCTTTCATTGACATATTCAATTTTCTAACTCCTATTTCCCTCTTGTTTCTTCCATCGCTAGTGATCCCGATGCCTTAGTAGAAAAAATAGATTTCCTTTGTTCCAGCATGTCATTCCTTAGTTTTATTTGAAAACTACCTTGGCTCCTTGAAAAAACATTATCTTCGTTATAATGTTTATTTATAGGTGCTCTTTCATCCACCTCTGAGTGAATAGAATTTGAGCCTTGGGAAAAAAGAGACAAAAATGAATCGTGGCCATGGCCCGTTTTCACTCTTGGCAGTAAATTTCGAACTAAAAGATATATTTACTAAATTTCCAGGAAACAATGAAAGAGGGAAACATCTCATCAAAACGCTTTAAACAAGTGTTAGAACGTCGTTTCTTAAAAAATTCGTTTTATGTACACCTTCAAATCTCCAAAGGTAAACAAACGCGCAACAACATGCACGGTTTCAAGGTTTACCCAATCAAACTGGTTGTTCTTTTCTGACTCGTGCAGCTTAGGTTTTCTCTTCATTTCCTCTCACTTAATCTTTCTAATTGATCTTCAGTTTTCAGACGGCTTTTACAGCTCCTATCTCTTACTTTCTACAACCTTGTTGGTATTCCCTCGGTATATGAGCATAGTAGTTGCCCCCTTATTCCAAACGCCCTCCTAACTTTTATTTTTTCTCTACGTGATCTCGTGGAGCTTATTCCGCCCCAAATAGCTGGTTCCCAGATAAGTGAATATTTGAATTGTTCTAATATCTTTCCCCATGCCGCAACATTGTCTTTTATTTGATCTCTTCCGCATATTGGAATTATATATTTTACTTCCTGTTGAGTTTCGTGATTTATCCTCGGAGTACTTGATCGGTTGAGGGAAAGGATACCCGAAGGACATTCTGACTCTTAGCTATAACGGCAGTCACCTGTGGAACGGAGCATGTCAATTCACTCCCCATTCATGTTGATATCTTTGATTTCACTCCCTATCGCTTCTTTTATCACTTTTCACAATATAATAATACTTGCAACAGTACATTAGTGTTGGTGAAGGATTACATTTGTGGTCTTACTCCGTTCATTTTCGGATCAATTTTTCTACCCTTTTTAGGGACTTCATACTTTCCCAGTCGATAGACTATTCGTTTGTCGTTGAACTCCTGTCCGTTTTTCCAGTAATGTACACATTACTCCACTGAACGTTATCAAATACTTTCGCAAAAGTCATAGCTTACTGGTGTATGCCATGTTTTTCTATCAGTATCCCTAGACAATTATGGCTCCCTCGTTCCTCTCTTCCTCCTGAATATTAATTGGATGTCCAGCTGGTCTAATCAATTTTTATTCCACTCTTTGGTTGAATATTAGTCTTAGTCTTCTGGGTACACGCGATAGGAAACTTAATGCTCGACTATACTTGTAGTACTATGAGGCATATTCATAAAGCAAGGGCCGTTTGCTTATATTTAAATATTGGCGCTTCTGAACACAGTTTTACTCCTGCAGCGCCATCTACTGATTCATTGAAAAGCTATAGCAGCATTGTTTTGTTTCAGAAGTCGTTCGCTTGATCGTTGATTGCAAACAACAATTTCCGTGACAATCGTTCATCCCGCCAGCTATGAAGTGCGTTCTGTCATACGATTCTTGAATGGAAAAGGATTGTCGGCTGCTGAAATTCATCGGGAGTTATGCCTAATATATGGGCCTACAGTTATGAGTGAAGGAAAGAGGAGACAATGGTGCCGTGATTTTAAAAATGTACGAATAAATGTCCATGACGAAGAGCGAAGTGGCAGGCCCAGTATTCTGACCGATGAATTTGTTTCACAAGTGGAACAAAAACTGCGATGTGATCGTCGATTGACAATTAATGGCCTGGCTGAACGATTTCCTCAACTTGGACGCATTACTGTCTATACTATTGTCACGTAAAACCTCGGATACCACAAATTGTGCGCAAGGTGGCTACCGAAACACTGCTGCCAAAACCAATAAGAAAATTCAAGATTTTCGTTGGGAACTCTTTGACCACCCACCATACAGTCCTAACCTTGCACCTTGCGACTACTTCCTCTTCTTGCACTTGAAACAGTGGCTCGGTGGACAACGTATCGAAACTGAAGAGGAACTCAAGAACGGCGTTGTCAATTGGTTCAACTCTCAGGCGGCGAGCTTCTATGCAGAGGGGTTAAAGAAGCTGCTGCAGCGGTACGAAAAATGCTTAGAAGTGCACAGCGATTATGTAGAGAAGTGAAGTAGGTTTGTAGCTAACTTAAAGTGCCAATAAAATGTGTTTCATATGAGTATATTTTTCCTGTGACCAAACGGATTTTACTTTATGAACATGCCTCGTATGTTCCTCAAGCCTCGTATTCTTCAGTACTGCAATCAATTAACCAATCTCGAAGTCCTTTGGGTGTCTTCAGCTTTCATATCTATCTTTGATTATTCAATGCAGCACGTCTAAGCCTTATCTACGAACGCCTTTATAATTTCTGAGTTAATCTTTTTCAAGCTCGTCCACCTGACGAATTCATTTTCTGGAGTCATACGTGAGTTCCGATCGACTTCCTTCAACTCGCTTTCTTCTCCCACGAAACCGGCTTTTGCAGAGTAGAGATTATGGCCCCTTTTCTAGTTCTTCGTTGTCATTCCATCCCTTTCATGCCCTTATCTTCTATTAGAATATTCGCATTTGTATTTTACCCTGTATTTCGTTCCGGCCGTTTTCCTCTTTTGGCGTGTGCGTGGTATATGTTGTTGTTTATGCCTTCACAGCGGTTTTCAATCCAAATGACCTTAGCCTTATTTGCTTCCTATTACTCGTTGCCTGCCAAAATGTGCTTCTTAAGCTTCGTTTCTCGGATTCTTGAGTTTCCGTACTTCTGTCAGCTTCCGTTTGTGCATCATTACCAATGGTCGCATGGTGTCAGCTCTTGTCGTCTCAAGTTGCTCTTATGATGCTCCTGTTGCCATCAGATTGCTGCATCTTTCTTCGGCGTCAATATTATACTTATTCTCTCTCATTTATTTCTTCGGTAATTTTGATGAACCTTTTAATGACTCAATTTTCCTTCACAATCATATAGTTTTAGTTTTTTTTATTCGATACTCGCGCTTGGATGGCGCTTAGTTGATACATTCGATTTGAATTTAGAGGATGACCCACATTAAATATTTTTAAGTATGTGTATTTAAGTATGTTATTTACTCGATGTATAATCATTGAAAATATCCAGTCTTACTCTTTTGAGATCGCACACACAAATACTCGCATGTAGTACAGTACGATAATAAATTTGCGTGTAGGTAAAATACATATGATAATACAACACTGAAAATTTCGGGTCTATTTTCTTGATCTTGGCGGCTTATGCATTCAGCGATCAAAGGCCGAAGGAGGAGAAATCTAATTCCCCCCTCCATCTTACGCTCTCTGCATAAGTTTCCAACAGCTCAAGGTGTCACTTTCTTCATGACCACACCGTAGGCGAGAGAACTCTGCAGAAAATAAGGAAATATACGCGGAAACCGAAACAAGGTGCTTTCTGCCGAAAGCAAGGTTGTTATCAAGGCACAACCGAGTTCAAGACTCGTGGCCTGAGCTGCAGAGGAGGGCACGGGTCAACCTGATCTTTTTTACAGTTTTAATTCCGAGACACTCTTCGAAATCCGTCTCTTCCTTCAGATATTTTCTGCCATTTTTCAAAGTAAGAAAGACTGTTCACTTTCGTTTCGAACATGAAACGCTTTTGCCAGGGGATTCGTGAGGTGTGACTGTCAAATCATCGCTTACATTGGACTTCCGAGTTTGTCACTTTCTTCACAACGCAGTGAATTTACAATGATAATAAAGACACATAATGATGAATTGCATTTTTGTGGTAAAAAGGAAAATTGTTTTTAATGTTGACGAAGTAGACAAATTTTGTTTTCACATTTTATCGATGCTCGAGTGACCATTTTTTTGTTTGTCATATCCTGAACTGCATGGCCCATTTTACGAGTAGAATGTTCTTTCACTAGACTCAGCAGAAAATATTTTATTGATAGAGCGATGAACCGAAAAAAATAGTACCTTAGTGGTTAGCCGCATTCAGGGTGTGAATATTATCATATATTTGGTAAAAATGAGCGTTTGCTTTCGAAAGCGTGTGCTATTTTCATTCTACAATACCCTGAAAGTAAAATATTTCATAGACCCTGATATTAAATTTTTTTATAAATTTCAGTTAAAAATTCATGCTTACCGATACCGCGCGAGGCACTTACTCCATTTACTCGCGTATATCGCTTAAAGTTCTTTTTCTTGAAACAGTTTTATAATTATTCCAATAAATTATTGTCCCTATGTGCTCACGTTCGTATATTATGTGTAAATGTGCTACAGGTCCCATTAAAAGTAGTATGTAGTCATTTCACGCAATCTTATACAATAGCACACTTAAATTTATTATAAAAAAATAATGAAGTACGTAAACTGTTTTGGAGCAAAGGAAACAAAACACCATAATTTAATACATTAATTTATTTAATGGAGTTTATTGCTTTTCCATGTATACATCTCAAAACATGAATTCATATTCTTCTAAATAAAATTAACAAGCACGCATTTCGTCCATCCATTCTTCAAGCTCAAAGAGTGTCATTCACGTAAAACAATAAACCCAACAAAAAACAACGGACATCCATTCATTTATATATATGTACAAACATGAATTTACGAAATTGGAAATGCGAGGATTCAAGCGAATACAATGACATAGTTCATTCTCTCATTAAATGGTAAAACAGTCTTGTGGGTGATGATAAAACAATTACAATGACCATTAAGTACATTGACAAAATTAGATTAAATGTCGTGATTCATATGGATAAATATACAGTGAAAAAAATGACCATGGTGTGATATTTCTTACGCAAGAATTGCGGCTATTTTTTTGATACTGTAAAGGAACTTAGAGAACTTAATCTACGAAATAAACGTCATTTCAGTTTTCCTGGAAGACGATCATCGTAGAATCACAACCAAGTACATTTTCAAACTTTACTGCATACCTCGATGAAAAAAATGTAATTTCAACGGAGGTACACATCGATTCAAAGGAATGTCAAGAGAGGGCAACAGAGAGCTAAGCACAAAACCTTCCACTCTGATACAAAGAGAAAAATTATAAATATTTTAAACCCCCACACGAAAACTACTTAATTCTCCATATAAACGTCTAGACGAAGGAGTCTTCTTCTGAATCTTAAACAAAAGTAATGACACCAATAAAAATACATTATTGATTCCAAAATATATTATTTTTTTCCGCTCAACCGAGAGGTTTTTACTCTAATAAAATGTAGCTACTTCATTATTCCATGCAATACAATGAATAGATTAAATTTAACCTCATATTACGCAAACATTTTATATAAAAATAATACAATTTTGATGTTACTTGATAGTCATTTAAGGTTTCTTCTTGGTGAATTCGACCTTAAATGAAAAGAACAGAAAACTTCAATAATTTTCCACTTCACATGTTGTACTGAGAGCTGTAGATAAATCGTAGCACCCAAATGGTGAACATTAATTAAATATTTCAAATCTTGTTTTTTTTTCCAAGCTTACACATAATTCCAAATTAGTGCTACTGTCCGGAAATAAAAATACCATAACCTTTTCTGCATTCCCTATCACTGATTAGTTTGCCCTCAGATACAATGATCTGGAATGTTGTACTTGCAGTTCATCTCTCTCCAAAAAAACTTGCTAACATGCGTATAGCTTTAAAATATTTTTTAAAATTCTTTGGTAACTCATTCTTAGGCGAGTTCATTCTCTTGTTATGTATGGACCACAAGAGTTAAACCGGAGCAAAATAGGCCTCTAAAAAACCGTTCATCAAAATATTAGAACTGAAGCGCGGCTATAAAAGAGACTCTCCCCCCTCTCCCCCGGACATAATAAAAGTCATCTAAACAAAAAGTAATAGTCATTTCTCGAGGAACATTAAACCCGAGGTTGGGTGTCGAGACTTCTCGACGAAAGCCACTAGTAATTATTCGTGGAAGGATCTTATCATTTTCGGGAACTACACAGTTCGTTCATTAGCTGAACAGGCCGTGCCTACGTCGCAGGACATCGGAATCGACTCACTGCAGAAACGGCAAGGATGCATTTTTTTTCAAATCCCTCAGCACCGTCAGAAAGAATCCGAGTGTATTAAGAGTAGTGTGCGAACGTTGAAGAGATCATATAATTTACTCAACCTTTCACCACGAGGGAATCTCCACGCCTCTGTTTCCAACGCCCTACATAATCATTGGTAAGTAGAGGGCGATGATCCCCTCCCAGTGAGTGTGTCCATGGTCATCACCGAAGCAACATTACTACACATCGAGTGGACTTAGCATCGTTTTTTGCTGTACTTTTTTTTGTCTTTAAAGGGTTGACTAGGGAATGGACGACCACATATAGTTTAGTTGTTCATACAAAATGGTCTAAGAGATAAGGAGTTCGCGAGATTCACACTAGTTGGCCTACTAAGCGGTTGCGTCCGCCTAACAAATTGCAGTGTTGTTGGATAGCTTAAGTTTGCGAACGTAGAAATGCAATGAAATGCGTTCCTTATGCAATCCAATAGCTCTCTCAAACTCCGCCAACCTAAGGACGACTTCTTCGCGCTCCCCACACCCTCCGCTAGTTATGAGGAGCGGCCGAGGGAGTAAATGGTCTGCGGCGGTGGTTAAGCATGTGGAGATGCTTCTTGGACACATGGCTCAGTACGGAAGGTTGTCCCTCAGGTGAGCTTGTTTGCGGATGACCTTCTTGGTGCACTTGCCCCACCAAGATCGCCTCACGCACGTCTTCTCCGGTTTTAGGACGAAACACTTGGTCTGCACCACGTTGAAGAACAAGCGTCCCACAAGGTTGGCGGTACCCGTTCCAGCCATCTTCAGACACGTCCGGAACCTGCGGAAATACAAAAATAAAATCATGAGATTTTTGCTTCGGGTCTTATTGATTAAACCTAAATTTAAGACTCAACTTACAATCATGTCACTACAAAGAAATCAACTTTAAACTCCATGATAACAGGTTGATATTTTCATGATTACTTTTCATTTGAATGGAGAAAATTACACTGGTTTCCACAGTTGGAAATTCGATAACCATGTGGTGTATGGTAAATTACATTTTTTATCATAATACTTAATCTGCATGTATTATAAATGTTTAATTATTGCATGCTGAGTTTTTAATTGAAAATTTGAAAATACATGGCATCTTAGCAAACCTTAAAGTAACAGATGTGGCAAAAATTAACTGCAGAGTAAAAATCGCAGTGATTAAATTGCAAGGTTGTTTTTCCCAAAATATTCAGACTGAATTTTTTCCTGTGATAGCTAAAATTCAGCCAAGCACAACTGAGATACGTGTCTGCAAAACGGGTAAATCTTGGAATTTGGAATGAAATACGTTGGGTGTAGCATTCAGCAACTACCCAGGAGCATCTTCAATTACGATGCGCCTGGAATTTATTTTTCAATTCTAAAGTTTAAATGAAACCATTATTCTGTATCCCACTATGATTAAGTGTCCTCAACCCCATAAATAATTTTGATATTTCTCGATCTTGATTTCCTAGAAAATAACGAAAATTTAATAAAATAATGGAAAAAATATAAAATTTGAAAAGGAACAATATGATACTACCATTATCTGGTAGTATCTGAAATTTGGTAGACAGCACTTGGTTTGGGGAAACCCTGACCTGCTCATGAAAATCTCTTCTCCCCTCATGAAAATCTCTTCTCCCCTCTCTTTCTTCTAATTCACTCATCGAGTGGATTTCTAGGGATCAGACCATAGATATTAATTTTAGCAATGCGCCCGTCTCGTATGTAAACATCGGTCGTCCATGGGATGTCCTGGGATGTGAGGTGTTTGTGGTTTGTTGTTACCGTGGCGACCGAAAAGGGCGGCAACCGGAGAGGGGGAGTTGTGGGAGACGTGACGGGAGGGAGAAGGTGCGAGGGTGCGGGGGAAGGTGAGAGGGTGCGGCGGAAGATTGGCAGCGAGCGTGGGCGTGGCTTTGAGGCGACGGAATTCTTAGCCGAACAAGCGAACTCTTTGCGTCGGCGTGTTTTAATGCAGCCGGTGGGATCCGCGAGAGGCAGAATAGAAAAAAAGGAAGAACGGTAGCGATTGGAGGGGAATCCGGGGGAGGGGTTGAGAATCTGGTGGGCAAGAGAGGGAGGGATTTCGCACAAGGGCGAGAAAAGGGGGGGATGAAAGGGAAGAATGGAGGGGGCAAGAATTGAGCTTGGTAGCAAGTGGAGAAAGTGGGGGAAAAAACAGTGCTGTGCGCTCGAGAGGGAAAAGAGGGAGACTCGGGATTTATGTCTTGCGGGAGAGGATTTTGGGGCAGGGTGACCGAAGAGGCGAGCACTTTTTTTGTTTCGGTGCGGTATCGCGGAGGAGCAATGGGAAGACGTTTGGGATAAAAAGGCGAAAGGTGACGACGGTTGGGAATAGGAAATATTAGATGAAGATGAGAAAGCTTCTATTTGGACGAGAATTTAGAAAGAAGTCCTGAAAGTTCGTTTTAGGGTGGTAAAGACTCGTAGTCGGAGGCAGACCAACCATCGATGTTTTAAGAACATCTGCTCTTTTGTATACCCGCTCATGCGGTCAGCAATGGTGTAATAATAAGTTTAAAAGATACTTCGAAGACCGAGATCACATCACATTATTTCACTTATGTTTGTATTTCATTTCTTCCTGTTCGGGGACATTTTCTCTGTACCTATCCCTAGAAAAATAATATATCACATGTATTCATTTATGTACGTGTAGGTAGAGGACAAGAGTAGCTGCTGCATCTTCCCGTGAAACACACCCGTCAGCCAAGACGGGACTGACAAACAACCCGCATCGTTGATAGGACGATGATAGCTAATAGCAGTATCATTGAATAACAAAATGAAATTACTATAAATTAGTATATATTTTGATATAACTTTAATATGTATGTGAATTTACGTAAATACAGTTTTAATATTTCTGTTAAGTAAGTTCATTCGTTTAAGTTTGATACCGTTCTATTAACTCTAGCTACCATCGCGTTCCTATCAACGATGCGGGTTGTTTGTCAGTGCAAAGGTCCCGTCTTGGCTGGCGCATATGTTTCACGGGGAGGAAGCAGCAGTTATTCTTGTCCTCTAGAAATATCTCCTGAAAGGGGCTTGAGGTAAATTGAATCGAGAGAAGCCCGGACAAACCCGTTAGCCTACCTCTTTACAGATACGTTAGATATTACTTAGTAATAACATACGACACGAAATACACAACAGACATTGGATTTATTCATATAACATATCTGCTAAAACAAAAGATTCGTGAAATCATTCAGAGTCAACTTTACATCACCCTTTCAAATACGGTATTTATACTTTCATCGTCATTAATTGGAAGATAATTTAAGCTTTTTTATTAATAATTTTAACAATAAAAGCCAAAATTGTTATTATCACAATTTTAGTTGCAGTACTTAAGTATCTTAACATTATGTTAATTATTTATCCGTATTGCATTGTAATCTTTACCGTAAGGGTTTGCATAGAAATTCACTCGCCGAAGTTTTTAATATCCAAAAAAACTTCTTCAAAAGAGTACAGCGGAAAAAGATGAAAACGCGAATAATTTGCAGGGATCACCGCGGGATTTTAAAAAAGTTGGCCGTTTGCTTTACTTTCGGAAATCGATTTCTCCAGGTCTCTCTCTTGCTCTGGACCCTTTGCTAATAGAATAATAGGAAAATTAAGATTGAAAGGTGCCACGTGCAGCGACATTCAAGGGGAGGAAGGGAGAGTGGGCTGGCCCTGGGATGGACAGGAAGGGAGAATAGGAGGGGGAGGGGATGTAGCGGCTGGGGTTATTGGAGGAGAGGGAGTGTGAGAAATGATGAGTGGAGGGAGGGCAATTTGGAAACCCAGGAGGGTGGGATGGATTGGGAATAAAAGGCGCGAAATGGAGTAAAAATCTGTCGCGCGGACGACTTTTAGCGAGAAGAATCTACTTGAGGGAGGAGAGAATAAAGAGGAAGGAAGATAAATATTGAAATGCAAAGGAGCAGAAAATAAATAGACACAGTGCGGGTGGACTCAAGCGTAGGCGGCTAAAGACAAAAAAGCCGCATCAGCGAGGAAATGCATTTTCAGTAATTGCCCCCATCCAACAATTTAGATAACGATTTTGACTTTCGTAGCCGGATTGTTCCTGTTGTGTTATCATTTTCCGATTCCATTCAGCGAACGTAATCACGAACCGTTACTTCACTACTCATTCCTTAACTAATTGTATTGGTTCATGTGTCCCCTCTAGACTATTTTAATGTGCCCATGGAGCTGATAGAATGCTCAATATTTTCGATGTTTGTAAAAGAATTCATTTTTCGTCCGTGATCTTATAGCGCCGCAACCTACGGAAGCATTACGATCACTCCCCAGCAGGATTAGCCTCGGTAGAGCGTTACCCGCTGTGTAAACCTGGTGGACTAAAATGATTCGCTGAATTTAGTCGAATAAGTTGTGAGAGAGATGAGTAAATTGAAACACCACGGCGTAAGCGAAAGGCATGAAATCAAGGAGGCGTCGTTTCAAATGGACTGATGATAAAACTGGTAAGAAACAGGAAATGGTATCGGAAACCGACCGTAACAAGATGGAAGTAAAATGAAAGAGGGGGAGTAGGATACGAAATGCATTTCCGTAAGGTTGGGAAAAATCATAAAATATCTGGTCTCGTCGGTTCCCCTCAGAAAAGAGCACTTACTACGCGGTTTAAACTCTTGGGGATAAGGGCAGCAAGAGAAGGGAGGTCGGGAGAGTGATGCGAGCGGGATCTTCCGCCGAACGGAGGAGAGGCGGAGGAAATGAAAAAGATGCAGAACAGTAAAAGGGTGCGATAAGGAGGAGGGGGGATGGTTCGGAGACGGTGGAAAGGGAAGGGAACGAGAAAGGGGCAGGGTTTCGGTTAGGGGTTCCGGGGGAGGAGAAAAGGGTTTATTGCCACTCCGATGGATTGAGTATGAGGTCGGTAATGGCATCTGGGAGTGACGCTAACTCGCGCTGGAACTAAGCCCATAAACGGACGTGTGTCAGCTCAGCTCTGCCTTTTCTATTCGAAATTCAACCTTTATACGGGCCTATCAAATGACTCCGTGCCCTCGACTCTTCCCCAAACGCTTCTCCGCGTGACACCCAAGCTAGATACCCTCCCCCATTCCCTCTTCCCCCGCTACCTACGGCATCCAGGCGTTCATTTTTACATCCGCTAATTGTTTTCCTTCTCGATGGCGTAATGCGCCCAAGCACTCCAAATTCATTTCGCGAGACGTTTGTCAACTTGTTGGGACTCTAATTTGTGAAAGCTTTGCTCAAATGGAATAGAGATCGGTTAGTCACCTAAGATTTGTTACCTAGCATTCGTTTTCCCGTTGTATGAGATGAAAAGAATGAGTTCTTTTCTCCGAGAATTCCAAATTAACGCGTTTCAGCTTTTTTTTGCTTTCTCCTTCCAAGTCTTGTTCTCATCAAATTTTTAATTTTGTCAGCGTGAAGTTCTACGCTCAAACATGTGCGCACGTTGGCCATGGGCGCCATCGTAATGTGAAGTAAATGGTAGGATTGAAATAAAAGTAAGGAAAAAAAAGGTTCAATTCTATTTTACGAGAATTATCGCATCTCAAGCACACCACCTTTAAAGCATGAAATAAATTTTCCAACCTTTTCATTCTCTCGCCAAGATTTTGCCCTCCCTCCCCATCATTTTCTTCCTTAGGGAACCCGCCTGCCTCCTTTCTTCGACCTCCTTTATCAGTTCCACTTAATTCGCCAATTCTAATCTCTCTCGTATTCTTCATGTCCTCAGCCCTTTCCCCAACTCCCGTCCCCACTCATTTCTCTCAATAAAACCAATCACCCAAGAAGGCGATTCCTTCACATTTCGAACCTATTTTTTTTCCATTCCCTCCCCGAAATGTCCGGCCATAATCACGCGAAGGAGGGAGGGAGTGAGGGGAGATGGTCGGGAGCGTGGGCGTCTACGGAGGGAAATGCATATCCCATCCATGAGCGACCGCAGTCGTAAAAAATCGCGTCTCATTCGGGCGGCCCACAACCCCTCCCAACCTCTCACCCACCCCACACCGCACCCTTCAATGGAGCGTAATGAAATAAATGAAGCGGTAGGGGGATTTTTTGGGGGAATCACCTCGTCGTCTGTGTTTCGGTCATCTGTGTTTAAGGCGCTGGGGTGGAAAGCATTGCCGGAGATTTAAGACCGGCCACCCACTCCCCTTCCTCTCTCCCCCGAGGAAGTCGAGGAAGACGGAAGGACGAGGGTGGCGCGAGGAGCCCGGAAGGGAAAGGGAGGTGTGGGCAGTCGGGTGGGCCAGGGGACAAGAGGCGGAAGTGTGCGCTCAGCGTTTTGTCTTGCAAGTGCGCCCCATCCCTCAAATCCTTATCTTTATCTTTTTCCCCATCCCTCCGCTCGCTCCCCCCTTCCACCAGAACTAAGATTTCACCCAAACCTGGCTAACGCACCAGCGGGGCATCATATATTATATAATCCCCCCGACCTTCCCTTGGCTCCCCAGCTCCCCTATTCTATTGGCTAGTCGACCGCCCCTCATCAGCTCTGTCTGTTGAGGTAAGTACCAGAGAGACGGAGCCTGGGGGAAGCAATTGCCTCTGTTTTATCTTGACCACGGGGCCAGTGCCGGGGTTCACCAAAAAATAATGATTGAAGTGACTGACAACCAAGGAACTCTCATTGCATCTCAGCGCAAAGGAGAAATCTACCCTTAAAATTTCCACCAAAATACTTATTTTCCATCACTCAAAAGTGTAATCGTTATAGGATAAGTCACTAAGAATTTAATACCAGTTTTCAGCTTAGAGTTGTTGATCCCCCCGTATAATTTCACAACTCTTGCGTATCTATATCGCGAACGCGTCCCAGTTATGCCAATCATTTCCCTGTGGATGATCATTTATTTCCGAGTGTCTCATCCCGAATAGTGACGAGAGTTAAGGTTCGTCGAGTCGGTACCTCCGAACTCTTCGCTCTAATTCCATTCCTAAGAAATGAGGATGGTTACAGTGTCTAAGCTGACGCTGCTGTCGAAGCACGCAGAATTCTGTCACTAATCTTTTCACAGCAAGCTGTTACGAACTTTAAAACTTGATTTTAAGCATGACACTAGATCTCATTTATCAATATAGTTTGGTGGGATTTTCCAGACAATTACTTCCAACAATAGGTGATATTATAAAAGAAACAATCTTATCTTTGTCGAGATATTTCTTTCGCATCCCCATGTGTCATCTTCTACAAATATTAAATCTCTCATTTCCCCTTTTTTCTTCAGGAAGCTATGAAAACAAAGAAATTCTTTACGATTGCTCAGAAAAAGCTGCACCACAGGAGGTTCAAATCTTGAGTTAAGGATTTTTTGTGAAGATAATTTTTGGACAGATTGATGGCTCCTTTGAGCCCTTCAATATACTTTAAAATTAGGTTATTATGCTATAAAAATTTAGGTTACGACCACACACTATCGAAAATATTTCGGTTTTGAAGACATTTAAGTTTTTTACGAGGAGTTTAAAAATAAATACGCGTTTAAGAAAATGGTCGATTAAAGAAATATATGGACATTTTTCTGAAATCTGAGATGCATAATAGTAAATGCAATATTTAAATGTATCATTTTTAGAGGTGAAACGCTCGCAATACTAATGTTTTTTTATAAGACTAATTATGAATTTGTTCCCTTAGTTACAAGCGGCAGCATGACTTCCTTTTTTGAAATGCGCGCCAATCAGGCTGTAGAGGTCGTAGCTACGTAGGTAAGAACGATCTCACTCGACAGCCGGGGTTCTAAAATTTTGTTGTTCCCCCACTTCGGTCAGTTGCCATCATGCGTTGGAACAGTGAGGAGCGTGCGTTTGCCGTCGAGGCCTACTTTTCGAGCGGATGTTCTGTGATTTCAACCCAACAGGCCATCCGAAATCGCTTTAATGTAGCCCCATTGAGCCCTGTCCCGGACCGGATGCTGTATTATTACAGTATCAAACTTTTTCGTTTCAATTAATTTACAATGTTTCCTCAGAACCTTATGGGCACTACCAGGACACTTGAATGGAGTTGAACTCCGGAATATATCAGGCAGTGTTGTTATGTATGGTCGTATTCACCGAGTTCCCAAGCCAGAACATATTTTTGGATACCGCTGTTCCATGGAAATGAGACGTTGCAGACGAGGTGATGGCCCAGGAAAAGGCCGAGTTCCTATCAAGAAGTGAAACCGAAAGAGGATACATATATATAGAAAAACAGGGGTTAGTGTGAGGGGATAAAACAGTTACTGGAAACTTTTATTCCCCTTAGCCAGTCAGCTCCTTGGCATCAAATTGTACGCCGGTGTGATTCCGGCGAGAAACACCCCTCTTCCACCCTCGAGGAAAGAGGAGAGGGTGGGAAAAAACGAAAAAAAAATGGAGAAGGATCGGTCGATGATGGGCAACACAGCGGTTAGCCACGCTTGATCGAGCATCGGTAGATATTTGCAGCCTCCTACCCTTCCCTCTCTCCCCCCACCACACCCCCGCCACTCCAGGGGCGGAAGGCGACGAAGGAGGATGGGTCGGTGGTGGGAAGGGGTGAGCTGTTGGGGCGATGGGGGAATGGTCCTCGGGATTTGCAGCGCGGAGAGTGAGAGAGATGAGGGGTCCGTGGACGAAATAGATGTTGCGAGGAAACCGGCGGGGACGAGATTCGCAGAGTGAGCCAGAAGAGTTGGGGGGGGAGGGGGGGAGCAGATGCCGCTGGTGAGGGAAGCGGATTTGGTGTGTCTCGCCGGAACTCCCTCGGTGGGTCCGAGCGGTTGGGAGGGGCGGGTGGAGAAGGAGAGAGGAGTGTTGATAGATATTCGAGAGGAAGGCAAGAGGACTCGTGGAATAGGATAGGGTAAGGCCGGCACGGAAGCTGAGAAGGGGACGTGGATAGGATGGAGAGAACTGAAGAGGTATTACGGGAGGCAAGGGAGAAAGGAAAGCATTTGGAAGAAGAAAGGCAGAGACTGAAAACATATCGCTCCTTTCACTCCTATGTTGTCACCCGTGTCGAAATAATATAAGTATGCTTCGATGGCCATACCCAGGTAGCAGTATCTATACCCATACCCGTGGCAATGATGGCGACTGTTTTTTATCTTGCTTGTCACTATGGATATAAAACGTTGTCCACGAGTTAAAATGTTTAAAAATTATCATCCCTCCTTCAAGAATACTATATTTGCTCACGGTGGTGCAATTTTGAATTCCATCGTCAAATATCTGATTATAATTTTCACGTTAAGGGTCTCCCTAGATGATATGCGATAAATGTAAGTAAACGATGGATGCTTTTTCTCATTGGTGTGCTATTTGCCACACATACCACAATCGCCGTATTTTTAGCGCACCACTACACTGAGGCAAGCGTTTATTTTTTATGAAGCATGAGTGTAAAACTATTTTATAACGATTAACCTTCTTCTAATATTCGTCAATGCAAACTTTAGCCGAATGAGATGACTCACGTGTTGTTAAATCTTACCAAAAATGATTCAATGGCAAACTGAAATAAATCCTTCAAAACGTTAATTCCATTTGCAATTCAGAATAACGCAATCAAGTACCGGAAGAGCGCCGACCGTGACAGCGTGTTGTGGGGTTTTACAAAAAAATGAAATTTTTGCAGCTGCGAAATTCACCCAAAGTGACAAGCAATCCACCAAGAGAGTGCAGAATATCCTCAAGCCTTTAAAAAATACGGGGGTTTTCCTTAATCCAATATCGAAGCAAAATATTTGGGTGCTTGACCTCACCGTACAGCGAGATCAACTGCGCGTGATATCCCGGGATGTAGGAGTGCCAATGCTTTCCCCCGTGATGCCCTATACTCCGAAAAGTCTATAAAAATTGGTCGAACATATCAAACAAGCCCGGGGAGGAGAGCTGGAATTCGGGAGGTGGAATCTTCCGGACTCGGCCACCTGGGATCGGGAGAGTGGGAAGGAAGAGGAGGAAAAGGAATCTGTTCGGGAGAAAACTCGGATAGGGAAATGCGGCGACTCTGCTATCGCCAGAGGCTCCGGAAAAAAGTGTTCGCTCTCGCTGGAATTCAATTCGAAGATCCTCCTGCCTGGTTCCTCTCTCCCTTGTTCCAAGTCTGCACTCTTCGTGAGTCGGACAAATGCAGTCGTTAGCGTATCTACTGCTTTCACTCGTCAAACATTCGAGTTCTAAATGGATAATTTACCTCGGCGGAAACCCGTTCTCTATTGAATTACATACTTGCACATATGTGCATTAGATGCGGTGCAATGTCCATCGCGTAGACTGGTCAATTAGAATCCAAACTTCGCTGGCAGCAAGGAGCTTGTGTCGACCACAAGATAAACTCTTGGCCTTAAGTTTGTGTTCTTAAACGAGAACTTTTTACGATCTTCTTGGCTTTCTCTGTATTTCGCTAGACAAGTAATATTTGTGTTTTAAATGCATCAATGATTTTTTAGCACTCCATCCGCATCACTGTGTATGACCGTTGAGAAAACCTTTTTCATTTTCTTGGTTTTAATCTCCTACTGTGCGTTTGACAATTGCGAGCTTTATCAAATATAGATTACATATTGGTTTTCCTCATAACAACTTCAATAGTGATGTCTGATAATTTAGACGGTGGGCATTCGAACATTCGGTTTGTGTACGCTTTTTGTATCCATCTGTTCTTCTTCTTTTTGGCGTACTATCCTATTTTCCTGTATTTAATTTTAGACCCCATGCATATCTCCTTCAGTGAATGCCTGAATGCTGTTTTAGTCTCATGAAATGTTTCGGGAACTGTAATGCCTTTTTCTATCGGTAAAAAAACGTTCCCATCTGTGGTCGATTTCCCCGCTTTTTAATGGGTTTATCGTTTATTATATTGGGATCAGTGAATCTTTATTCCGATTTCATGAAGTTTTCGCCAACTATTTTTCTTTGTTTCCGGTTGAAAAAATGATCGTAAATCCAGTTTATAATCTTATCGTTCAGTCCACAATAAACCAACTAAATTGCGTAATATTTTAGTGAGCGGGACTCCATTGAAAAGACGTCTTAAAAGTTATTCACTTAATTATGTTGTCATTGTTTATTAATTAATTTCTAGTTCTCCTGACAATATATAATTCATAAAAAGACCCAACTATGTTGTGAACGGTTTTTTAAAGTCGTGTTGGCCAAAGTATATAAAGATATATCGTCGAGAAATATCATGAAGTTGCGAACAATGATTTGCTCTGGGATTTAACGGGTCAGGAATGCTGGCAAGGACGACGGGTAATCGCAAGGTTCCAGTATATTTCCAAGATCGAGGTGACATTAGCTGCCTTTCTCTCCAGAACTACAAGTAGTTTTACAAGAACTTGTACGCCTTCTCAAATCGATTTGCCAATATTATATGCAAATAAAGATAAGTTCGACACTGGGTGAACTCTCAGAGGAACTCTACATTTTCTCGTTTTTCTTAGGTCTGTAGGATATACGCATTATGAAGAATTGACAAATGAATATGCTTTATAAGTGCTGTCTGTTAATCCCCTCGAAACCGTTAACTCTGTATTTCTGTGGCAAATGGCCAAAAGATCTTCTTCGAAGAACAATTATTTTTTCTTTTAAAACTAGGTACGTTGGCTAACATGTTTATTTGTGTTTCGCTGCGAAAATTGAAATAATTGTATGCTCCTTCACTGAATTTTATGCTTGAGGTACTGGTAAAGAGTGGGCCTTTTGAAGATAGCTCTGGTAAATTGGACAAGAGGAACGGAAAAAATTACCATGGGAATTACAGAAATTATTTCGCGCATGGTAGCATTAGTACAAAAAATAATTCCTCTATGTAAAATAACTAATCTTTTTAAATGTTTGGAAATTATTTGGTAACATCCAACTCCCTCCGTTGCGCTGAAACCATACGGACCTCAATCAAAAACAAAACGACGCCAGGACCTCTCCTCCCACTCCACTCCTGCGGAGGCGTGGAACAGGAGGAGAGGTGCCGGAAGTAAGAGGCGGACGCGGAACTGGGAGAGGAGGCACGGAGAGGGGGAGGCTAGCCGGAGGGTGGGGAGAAGAGTGGAAGGAGTAGGCTGTGAAACAAATGGGCGAGGAGAGAGAGAGGGGATTGAGGAGGTGGAAAGGACGGAGCCGAGCAGAAAGGATAAGGAGAAATGAGGGAAAAGTGAAGAGGCAAGGAGACCAGCGCGGAAGAAGATGGCAGAGCATGGAGTGGAGGTGTTACCGGGGGTGGGGGATGTGTGGAAGAAGGTGGGGAGCGACAATGGCATCAACCCAGTTGTCTTCCTCCTCGGAGGGATAGCTACTCCCTTTAACCTTATCAATTTTCCTTCCGGTTCATGAAGCGGGGGATAAGGAGGGGTGGGGTAAGGATAGGAGCATGTGGAGAGGGGTGTAGAAGCGGCAGTAAAGGTTTTGGGCGAGAGACAGTCGAGGTGTGGGGAATCGAGTTCGTGGGGTGGGGGAGCAAAGGAGGGCGAGTTGGATACATTTGTACGCTATGAAGGGGAGACATGGAAGGGTAAGCGGTCGTTAGAACCTTTTTGAAACTATTAATGATGCATTAACGTTATCTGACCACTTTTTCCGATGTAATTATTTACTCTGTGAAAACTAAATGGTTCAGTAATCCAGGGGAAACATAAGTACTATGCAAATTAGTTTACCACGCTGCGATCGAAATAAAAAGCTAGTTTTTATGAAATTATGACTCTCAGAAAAAATTATATTCCTCCTTTTCATGGTATTTCTGCAGTTGGTGGACAAATATCCATACGCACTCTACACCGATATTACTGTTAACTCCTCATTAACGGACTTACATATAAATGCAACTAATATACCCATAAAGACAGCTTGTGAACTCCTCCGTTCTATTTCATTCAAGTGAGCAAAATTTATAGTTCCAAACACCCTTCAACGGATACCATTTTCAGCGTCCACTGTAGAAATTAAGTCTTCGGAGTCGTTCGATGGACGAATAATTTCTTAAAATTCCGCTACATCTAATGAAAAAACATAGCATCGCTCCATTAATATCTCGTGCTCGGGGACGCAGTCATCCAGCCAACTGGGTCCCCCCAGCCATGGCCATCATCCTACCCTGTCCCAAGCGGTGTAAGATCTCACTTACCTTTCGTCGCATGCGCAATGCATGACGGTCGAGGCCCGCCAGTTGAATAATCCGTACTTGCTCTCCAGGGTAGGGATAAAGAAGGGGCAGGCGTCGTGATGCCTGCAGCAGCGGTCAGCCGAGCCGAAGCCCCCCAACTGGGCGTACTTCTCGGCCGTGCCGCCCTTCCCGCACCATTTGGTGCCCGGCACCCTCACCACGTCCAACACCTCTCTCCTTTTCCTGAGGCAGAGGGAAGTGGCATGGTCCAGTCGTGTGTCAAATGTAGTGTGGTTCAAAAGTGCGGGTTTGATGGAAGGAAAACAATGAGTGCTCTTAGTTGATTTGGAAAGTGAAAAAAAGTGTTGCTGAGGAACACGGGTCTCACTTGTTGCTTCAGTGGAAGTGGTCGAAGAGCTTGTAGCAATATGCAACTCGCATTTTAAACACGCATAGTAATTTGAAACGCTGGTGTTTTTTGACGCCGGAAAAATGCTCCGCAATGGAGAACTCTGCAAGTACGTAGTGTGATGATATATTTTCCTATAACTTTTACAATCGACTTTGAGTCCAATGTACGCTGAGGATAATACGCCTTTGTCTCTCGCTATATATATTTTATTGGGTCCTAATGGCCTAAAATTAATCAAAACTGAATTATCTCTTCGTCTTAGTTTCTTGAATGTATCCTAAAATTCGCTCAAGTCTGTTAGGTCTACCTACTCCTGCTCACATTTAATGGACGTCTCAACACTATCTGAAGCATTTTGTGCTGAATGTTCTATTTTACTGAGGCGAACTGCCTTTTCTATTAACATCCAGAATTTCTTTCCAGATATCCAGAATATATTTTACTCGCATGTATACGTGATTCCAACGAGAAATTACGTATACACAGAATTTTCTTTCCCAATTTCCGATACCTGTAATGAAAAGGACAGAGACAAACACCAACGGATAAACACACACACACACCTCTCGTCGCAACCGCAGTGGCTAATGGTGTATGGTCTGGTATTCAGCAGTCCGTTTCGCATCTCGAATCCTGGGATTAAAGCTGGACAATGGTCGTGGGCCCTGCAGCACCTGTCAGCCCATCCGTGGCCTCCGAGATGGTTGTAGGTGGGAGCGGTATGTCCATTGCCGCACCAGTATGTCCCCGGTGCGATGAACATCTTCTGCTTTGGATACGAGGTCTTCTCTAACTTCTGGACGCTGAATCCTCTCTTAGACCTGCAAATCGCGTATCCCATCCAATGTTCACTACCATATTAACTAAAAAACGACCCACTTAGCTTCTTTGAGTCGATGTCTTGAATTAACACCGCATTAATTAGCAAGTGGACACATTCTTTTTATAAAAAATGCCGGAGGATTTATTTTACCCCTCTCCGAAACGTAGTCACTTAAACTGCGTAACATTTTTGAAAACCGAAACTTGTAATTGAAATGGATAATGTTGATCTAATTTTCTGCTTACATTTTTCAGAGCACATTAATTAAGGCGTGATGGGAAGTAATTTCACCAATCTAAATGTCACATAGCTGTTAAATTTAAGACTGGTAAAAATTTACCATTGCCTTTTGCAAGAGGAATATCTTTACACGAGATATTTAAATCAAACTTTACTAATGAACGATTAATTTATTTTCAATATTTATTTATATTTACTCGAATCATTATTACTTTCGTTACTATTAGAATTATTGTTGTTTTAGGTATGGCATTAATTGACTATAAATTGAATTATATAAATCAATTGATATTAAGCATAATAAGTAACGCAAAACCGTGCAGACTAAACTAAGTAAATGCAATCAATGAAAAAAATGAAGCAAAAATAAATACTCAATTCATTATGCATTTGCAATTGAATAATTTTTTCATGCAAACAATACAGACATGCGAAGAACTTAAAAGAATGAATGCAATATTGGCTCTTTTCACACGTAAAAACTATCGTGCTACTGCCATTTGACATAAGTGCAATCGTTATTTTATATCACGCAGACAAACATAACATGACATGCATTTGGGGAAAGAATTGTTTGTTTCGGATATAAAATTAGAAATCACGATGAATAGACGCGTGTGCGGACATCCATACACACAAGGCCGCTACTCTCTTCCATTTACAGAGTACTAGGCCAGAAGCATTGGATTCAATTATTACTAAAGCGAAAGACATTACTATAAGTGCTAGAAAGGTGTTCGGAGAAGACTTGGACAGGACAAATAACTATGGGCGACAACATTCATGAATAGCTATAAAATAAAAAGTAAAGCAAAAAACGACACAACAGTTGGCTTGAATTTGTCAATCCTATAGCGCAGGCTTATTACAATAAATAAAAGCCTTTATGCATATTTTTTTAAAAGTTTAACCGGTGATACGAACTCATCACTAAGCACTACTTACTCTACAAGCGATAGCTACCTATGGAAATGCTGTCCAGTATTTATCAGCATATATTAAGCGATTCCTTATTGCCAAGAATAATTCCTCAAGCTAAATTGTTCATTGGCGAAGGGGGTTAGTTAAAATTAAGTAGATAAGTTTTTGAATTCACTGTTTTGCGCAAACATTTATTTTAATTGTCGCTTTACAAAGTGAGGTCAAAACTTTTGTGAGTTAATCAAAAACCCTCCAATCCTCAGGAATGATAATTTCATCAACAGAAGATATTTCCAATGGAGAAAAAAAGCGAAAAATTATTCTTGGAAATGTTTTTCGTTTATGTTTAAGTTATTCAGGTTTACATAACTGGTTACTGCTAATGATTTAACAGTTAAACAACGTGAAATTCTTAACAGGGATTCAAAATTTCACGACCTGTCAATAGTCGATTTGTATTGAATTCTTTGACACTTCTCCTTTATAACGCAAGCGATAGTTATAATATCGATTTTATTTTAGACAAATAGCATGCATTGGGTGATTTTAATTTAAAATATAAGTTGACCCGTAAATTGGCGTTTCACGTTATGCCTGTGTCATTTCATGCTCATGATTTTAATTTCTCAACTTCGTCAAATGTTCAATTTGATTTACTTCTCTTTTTCGAAGAATTTCTATCTAAAATAGAATTTTAATTATATTATAATATGTATAAGTTGAAGTGTTATACTCCCTAATTTGCCTAATCCCTGTCATTTGCCTTGAGTCGAATTCTTTTTTCTTCCACTAATTCCGTTGAGTTATTTCCAGTAGAATATTCCATTGGTACTAGCAAGGAAGAATCCTGGGGTTTGGCTCCATGTCTTCATGTTTGTTCGGTGTAGTTGCGAAAAAAAATTCTCTTTGAACAGTAAAGAGAGCAGGAACATCGGCGTGGCGTTTTTGCTCCGTTGTCACTCGTCCAGCAATCGGTCGAGTCGTACGTAGCGTTCGATTTCTTTCATCCGATTTTGCTCTTTTCGCTCTCATATTCCATTTATGCTTAAGACAGGTGGGAATAACCTTAAAATCCGGTCGCACAACGAACACCAGCGATGAATAATGATAAAACCACTTCCAGAGCAGGCACAGTCAAGACCCATGTTTCGTACAGCAACAAGATATAACAAACATGATACCATATCTTAACGCTAATAAAAATTAATTTACTGATCATTTTCATCTTACGCATCGCTTCTTTAGGTAGTAAATATGTTTGATAAAGCCAACCATTACCAGAGTTAATACGTTACTTAGTTTTCTATTAATAGATGATCATTTAGAATGAATTTTTGTTGTGCATTCTGAGTAAATATGACAATAAATGGACGAAACGAAAAAGATTAGCTCCAAATAAAATGAACATCAACAGACCCAACCAATGAACGACGATTACCTTGCACAATGTGACATTTTTTTTTAATGTTAAAAAATAACAAAACCTTAGATTCTCGTATATTCTTTCCATGTATATGAAAATAGTGATATAAACACACACTCCTAGCCAGAGCCACTGAGTTTGATAGGAAGTAGTAAAAGCTTTCTCTTAGGCTGCATATTTTCCTCCCGGATCTCTCGACAAGGATAAGGCGTTCCGCTACGTGTGGTACCGAAAATAAAGAAAAATACGTCGAAACTCGAAAAGAAAGTTGAAGTACAAATACTTTTGGGCAATTCGTAAGGGCTTGACTCGTTGAATATATTTCAAACAAATCAAGTGTTCTACGCTAGATAAGGGTAGAAAGGGGACGAAATTGTACGTGATCGATTTCGATGTGGGTATAGAGCAGTAGGCAGCGCATCTATCACATTACCATATTCGTATGTTTGCTCATCATGCCGCGAAGTTCCAGGAGAGTTTTCTGAAAAATTTCGATATTGAATGAAGCCATTACGCAATCTCAGCATCACTGAGACTTAGACTAAGGCAGAGAGTTCAGAACAAGGCGAAAAGATAGGGTGACCGTCCCCTTTTTATTCATTCCTCCAACATCCCCCACGGGATCCCCTTGCATCTTCTCGGATTTCTTCGCCTCCCTCCGAGACGACGACAGCCCTATGGAAACGTCGCAAGCAGGCGCGAGGACAGACATCGCCCTTTTAATTTATCGCGTCGAGCGGTGAAGAGGCGTGGATCTGAAGACGGGAAGAAGGAGATCTCGCCCCTCGGCGCCGGGAGGGAAGGCGGGGTAAATGGGAAGAGGTTCAGGGAAAACAGAGGGCCACCGCGAACTCCCGTGAGTATGATCCAAGATCCAAGATTTTTGGCTCCTCTCCACTAAATGCTTGACGAAAAAAGTATTCTTCCCCATTATCATCCTTCTGGCCCCTTTTTGTCCCATTCTAATGTTAGTGAAGCCTGTCCGGCATTCCTTTCGTCAGAAGTTTCCGAGCTATGAAAAGGGAAATAATAGGCATCGGTGTTAATAGCGCGGACAAAGAAGAGGGCAAAAATATTTTGCTTAGAGGAGCGGGGTCCAGTGATAAGATTGGGAAATGGCTATTCTTGAAATTTGGCAAAACAATTTGGAATATTTGAAACTGATTGACTGATTGAATTTGACTTCTAAAATAAGTCTACGAGACTGACGAGCCGATTTCTAATGGAACGTTTCATGAAGTTAGTCTTAGTGATGAATCTTATGCGAATGGATATTTGTGGAACATGGGTACATGTGAAACTGAATTTTGGACCAAATGTTTCGAACAACTAAATGTTTGCACGTAGCACGTGCATCGTAATGAGTTTGCACACTTATTGCCTTTTATATTCTAATTTTCCAGCACCCTTGCAAAATAACAATCTTTGACCATGGATAGGTGCGGAAAAGTTGCAGCAATATCTCAATAGAGCATTTCGCAGAAGCAGATAATTATATCCATATTCCTTTGATGGAATTTGCATTGGAGAAAAAGGATACCCTTTCAAGTAATTATGTCCATGTTTCTTTGATCGAACTGGCAATTAGGAAGAAAGGACTTCCTAATTGCGAATAAATTAGTCGAAAGGAGGCGTAAATGGGAATCGAGACTAAATTCGAGACCACTATTTAGTGAAAATTAATCAAATTCATTTGAGATTAAGTCATCATATGTATTTATGAAGAAATACAGTCCATCAAATTTTTAGCCCCTGCTAATAAATATGCCAGCCGCGGCTCATCGAGGCAGAGCTGCGATGACGACAAAAGAAGAATCCCCTAACATTTTATCCATTTTCCATGGAAAGATGAAAAGGGCAAATGAGAAATTTCATTAAAGAGGAGTAGGCGTTGCTTCCCATCAACATAAATGGCAATGTCTTATGGAGCAAATATACACACACACACACACACACACACACACATATATATATATATATATATATATATATATATATATATATATATATATATATATATACACATACACACACACAGATATATATATATATATATATATATATATATATATATATATATATATATATACACATACACACACACAGATATATATATATATATATATATATATATATATATATATATATATATATATATATATATATACACATATATGCAAATTACCAATAATTGGTATGTGTTAGTTAGTTAGCACACCAGAGAATCTAGCACAGAGGCCGGGGAGGGGTAGACTATTGAAAGTTCATGAACCCTAAGGAAAGGGGAGTTTCCAAATTGGTTTCTGGCGAGGGGATAATATGGACAATGATATGTGGGGACATCAGTATGAAATAGATAAGAGTTTGATTAGTCAGACGAACAGAGGAGCAGTAAGCCCAAGGATCCGTAACATTTAAATAAAATGTAAGACCAGAAATAAGTTCAGTGTAGAAACAGAAGAAGAAGAGTACCAGTGATCAGAAAGATACCCTCCACCACAGTCATTGCAGTTATTTACAAACATAAGCAATTTATTTACCTCTGACAAAAATATTCGTTCGCAACTTTATTCCTTGTTAGTGAACAGAAACAGTGACGTGTTGGATATTGACGCAGTAACTATTGTTCCAGGAATTTTTGCGTCCTTCACTGAGAACAAGCATAGAAGTTTACGTTAATTGTTTTTCTTGATTTTTAAATAATTGTCATTCAAGTTTGTTTTTCGATTTCAAAGCTGTTCCGATTAAGAATAGAAATTTAGGTGACTCTGATAGCTCCGAGGCCGAATCAATCGGTTGAACAAAGCATAGCATATCATGAAATCCACCATCCGGAATATAATGTCTCACCAATACATCACTGTCATCTTTCAGCAATCAAATTACATACATATATGTAGTCCACACATACTATCAACCCGTGCTAAATGTTGGTACATGCAAAATGTTTATCAGCACAAATTCACCATAAGAGTAAGAAGACAAGGGTTCATTAATCCCATCTCCCTTACCTGAAGAGCTCCCTCTCGACCCTCTCCCTCTCCAAATCGCTCATGACGGACCTCTTCTTGTGCAGGGCAGCTTTCATCTTCCGGTGGCTGTTTCGGCACTGTCTCCTTAAGGCGGGGAAGTCGAGCCAGGCGAGGTCGTGCGGGAGCCTCGGGTCACGCTTCACGTGGTTATCAGCTTTGTCTTCGCGCGCCCGACCCCCGCTCAGATCGACGACGGTGACGTTGTAATAGGTCTTCTCCCGCTCCCCCGGGAGGAGTGCGCCGTCGTCGAAGGCGTCGAACCCCTCGAAGGGCACCTCCGTAGTCGTCGTGGACGAATGCCATGTGGACTCGTGGACGGACGCCGCTATCGCCTCTTCCACTTCCCGACGGAATGTGTCGAGGAACTTGTTGGCCATGTTACGCTTCCTCACGTATTCGCAGTCCGCGAGCGTTTTGCCGTCGCCGGCGTAGATCAATTGGATGAAGTGGGCTCCGTCCGTCACTTGTCGGAAGACTGGTCCAGTGCGCTTACCCCTTCAAGGTGATGAAAAAGAGAAGTATAAATGAAGGCTGAATTCTTAAAATGCCTTAGCGAGCTAAGCATGGAATCCATCGATAAAAACACCTGTCTTAGAGCGAGAGTCTTAAAATAGACAGCTGCGCCTGTTTCTTGAGTCATGTGAAAGCAGTGAATGCTTCGGCCAAATGTTAAAAGAAACATCCAAGAAATCATCTGGTTTTGCGAGTTGAAAAAAAAACTTACAAATTACCACAACAATTTCATGCAAAAAATGGATTTTGGTGAAACATAGCCGGATATAGAATTTAAATCTCTGTTGATTCCAATCCGGAATTTCAACGAAGATAGTTCAGTTTTATCGTGCAACTCCATATCAACGCTTCAATGGTTATTATTTTTCTGAGATAGTTATCATTTAGGTGTCAAACCTTCATGAATTGTGTTTTTTTAATAGTCTGGCGGCTTATTACACTGTAAACCTGATACGGGATATTTCACCGCATCACAAGGCGTGTATGGACGGAATTCGGAACCACTACCTTCCGTTCACGGAATTTCATTATTCCGAAATATCGCTACACGTATTACCCATCGGAGTAATCCAGTTGACTAGAGTTCGCCGGTCCATTTATTAATTTTATAAAATGAAGTCATACATTTAATTTGTTTTTATTTTCTTTAATGTGCTTGCATCCCGTACCATATAAACTGTTTCGGCCATAGGAACTGGCAACTAAAAAATCCTTATTATTTAGTCCAAAATTGGATATATTTAATCTCACTTTTAGTGCGAGTATCATCATTCCACTGGACTTCCAATTTTCATTCATCGCGTGAGTAAATTTCCTTCATCTGTTAATGCGATGAATGTGAGTGGGAGCATGTATTTCAAAAAGATTATTGAATTAGGAGAATGACGAGTTATCAATTAAAGTCGGTTATCTCGTCATTGAATTAATGGTCTCCGCCCAAGGTCGCAATTCAATAGATAGGTCGCAGGCAGGGTCTGTGAGCAAGAGCAATCTCATTGGTTTTCTCGCCCTGGACCATCACTTCCTCTTCCGAACCGTCGCGTTGGAGTGGCGGGAAGCGCCGACACCCGCTCACGCACGGGTATTTACGGGGTCACACTCGGACACTGCCGTCTTTTTCCTCCTCCGAAGAATCGAACCCTCTCCGCCCCTCACCAATCCTTTCCTCGTCCCCACTCCTCATGCACCCACTTGAGAATTCAAAGCCCTTCCTTTGTCTCTGCACCCCTGCAGCGACCTCTTCAAATGTGGTCTCAGCTCACTTCCAAGGCCTCTTCACCCATCGCCTGCCGCCCCCATCCCGCACACAGCCACGCTCGTCCCAAGGCAAGACCTCCAAGTCATCCTCCTCGCCCTCCCCTCCCGTAGTTCTCTTTTGGCTTTTAACCTTCTTCCCACCCTCCCTTGGCCCCAAAATATCAGTCGCCGAAGAAGAATTATGAAGGGGTGCTCACTCAACGGGGTGTATGAGAGGATGTAGGTATTCTCTGGCGTAGGTCAATGAGGCAAAAGGAGTGACGCCTCAAGAGTATCCCAGTCGACCCCAGTGACCGGGAAAATTCAGCGACGAAAAACAAACTTACCCATGTTATTTTAATCGAGTTCGGTAGGATTAATCAGCACTCGTCCTTCAACTTTTGAATTTTTCCTTGGTTGTCGTCTTTTTTGACGGGTTTGAAAGAAGAAGTGGCGTTCGAGAGCAACTCTCAAGGTTTATCTTCTATTTCCTCGAATGCATCATCAAAAATATCCGTGACAGTTATGGAGAGAATGTTTACTCTCATGAAATTACTTGGATTTTTACGTTCTTATTTTAGAGCCCTCAACTCGTTAGCAGTCATGTTGTAACCTATTTCCGTAAAAAATGCTGCCCATTCAATTGAACTGTGAGGAAAACGCAACATTAATACAATGCACTTGTGTGCACGCTAATGGACGATATTAAACATGGCAGTTTAACGGCAAATATCCAGCATTTGTTCCTCTTATTGATCCTGTTCAGACACCTTAGCCGATGTAAAATGATCAAATCTTGAAATACAAATCTATTGAGAGTATTTTTCGTACCAATCTACTTAATCAAATCCGAAGGTCGGTTTGATATTAGAGGATACAGCTCACCTAGTACCAGGCCCAACGGCGTGTGAAATTCACGCATCAGAGTAGGGGGGGGGGCATTTCCTTTCCCTATGCCAAAGATAGTTTCCCATGAAGACCTTATACCTGAGAAATCACCCAGCTTGGGTGAAGCTAAGGGTGCCCAGAGGTGTCACCCGGATTCGAACCCGGTCCCTACGGATAGAAGCCCAGCATTCTACCCAATGACTATCACGTCCCTTATTTTCCATACCATGATTCAATAATTCATTATCATCTAACAGCCATCATGGGTAAACGCCACTGCCCAAGCGCTTCTAGCCGAGTTTACAAATTGCGACTCGGGGTCAATGAAACAATTTTTCCGAATGTAGCACACTACTAAACGTCAAGGGTTATTGAAGTTAATGCTGACGTTAGTCATTAAAAGTCGCGCGGGGGCTCAGCTATCATCAAAATTCGTCCGCTAGCAAAGGGGCACTTATTGTGAGGCGTATTGTGTTGCCATTAGGTGGCAGACCCAAACAGCCATTGACCTGCGTCGTTATTTGGAGGGGAGTGCTCTTTTCGTTCGTTCCGTGGCCCGCCTTAGCACGGCGACCCTCGCCCAACCACTATGCGTCCTTCGGGTAAATGAAAGCAATGACCCCTATTTCAATTATCATTAAATTCAACATTTCGTTTAACAAGGTGTGTTTTGCATGTTCTTTTTGCCTTGATTATTATTTTAAGGCCTTCAATTCTTAAAATCCGCGTATTGCAGTTATGAAAATCAGATAATAGAAGCATAAGTAGGCAGTTTTATCGTCCGTTGTTATGTACAATAATGAGACAGAATTCAGAGTTCACTAGACTACCTGTGGACAGAGTTCACCTCGACGTAAGACAAACTGCGAATGTCTAACAAATGCCAAGCATTGTTTCAGAACTATCCATTTTCCTCCAGAATCGTTTGCAGAAACGTTCTTGTCTTTTTCGTATTTTCGTGCATGGAAAAAGAAAAAAATAAACGTTCGCCTTCCACTCGAAAGCCGGATCATCGTCTTCCAGGCGCCACTTTCAGAGTGTTTTCGATTGCGTCAGAGGAGAGAAAAAGATTTTTTCCAAATCAAGTGGTCGGCGAAGAGTGGTGTCAAAAATCAGAGGGGAAATAAACTTTCCAATCGAGCAAGTGTACATACTGAGGGGGAATCCCAGAGTGTCCCCTACCTCAATCGTATCCTCCTAAACCCTCCCCGGAGAAAAATTCTAATGGGCGTGTTTTGCTTCCTCCTATTCAGCGAGTCGTGCGGATTTTGCTGAGTGACGCTTGGGAATGAACTGAAGGCAAAGGGGAGCACGTGAAGTCATGTGTTGACGCCCCAATATTTCCTTATTGCTCCTCCCGTTCAACTTCCCTTTCAAGTGGTCATCCTCGAGCGAGTTTCCTGCTCCTTCCAAAACAAGAAAAGTTAGTTTTAATACCGAGATGTTTAGTTTTATGACTTAGGAGGAAGAAAGAAAGACGCACAAAATAAATCTTGTCATCAGATGATGACGGAAACAAGAATTGGTTCAACGAAGAAGATTGTGTCGCTAAGCCTATTAAAACATGAAGTCATGGCACTGCACGGCAGGATGATTTTATTTTGGATGATAGGGATGACTCGTCCATTCGTCAAGTTGAATCATCGAATCCACTAAATCATACGCTCATATATTTTGAGTTCATAAAACACTAACACTTGGCATAGCGGAGGCATCGAAAAAAATTAAATGGTTAATAGGGAGCAACTGAGGAGGTTCGATTCCGTACGAAATTTTATCGTCGTGACGAATGCCATTCCGCTCAGGGAAGTGCACACATTCCATTCTCCCACGCGACAAAACGTCGCCGCAAGGATACGTCCCGCCGTAGACGATCCGGCAGAGGAATCCACCACTTTTCGTCGCGATTGAATTCTTTTCCCCAAAGTCGAATCCGGTTCTTTGCCTGTTAAGTAATACATAAAGAATAAGACGAGTCCTTTTGAGTGCGAGACATCAATCCGTTAAGAACGGTCCCGAGGGTTCCTAAAGTGGGAATGAATATTTGGTGAGATATGCATGCAGTGCGAGGGTGGGGTTGTTCGGTGGAGGTGTGTGGGGTGGGATTGAAGGGGGAGGGAAGTTGCGATGCGGCAAGTTGAAGGTTTTGGGGAGGCGGGGGCAAGGGATGTAGCGATGGGGGCTAGGAGAATCGGGGGCCGGGTTACGGCCAAAGTGAGACATCACCCCGCCCACCCCCACCGTACACACTCTCCCCCTTCCGCCTACCTACTCTCCCCCATCCCCTACTCCACATGCACTCCCGGCCAACCCACCGCATCCATCTTTCATCCCCACCCCCAGAACACTTCCCTCCTCTTACTCCCTTTAAAGCTCTTCATAATATTCCTAATTCGAAACTACTCCCGTATGCACTGCTACGGACAACTGAAGGTGGGGGAGTAGAGTGGGGGTCGGGGGTATGTTTTCCCTTTCCGCTCCCCGTCCTGGCCACCCTCCAATCCCTCCTTT
The DNA here is from genome assembly GCF_022747635.1 of Hetaerina americana. Taxonomy (NCBI): domain Eukaryota; kingdom Metazoa; phylum Arthropoda; class Insecta; order Odonata; family Calopterygidae; genus Hetaerina; species Hetaerina americana. The sequence goes on along the minus strand of NW_027286985.1, from coordinate 66,438,431 downwards.
CATCCGCTCCCTAAACCGGCTGGAGGAAACGAGCAGGGCGGGTTGTGGGGTTGGGATAAGGGTTTTGCGTCTCCTTAAACCTTTCCCTATCACCCTGGTGCACTTTCCCTTGCCTTTCTAGAATGCAAATGCAAGTACGGGACCATTTTCGTTATGGAGTTCATCCGTGTTGAATGCGAGTGGGCTGTAGTCAAATGTTTTCCAGAATGCAACCTGGCTCTAACGGTCCTTGAGCCTTGAAGGGGGGATATTTTGTTATTTAGCCTGCTTGGTAAACGTAGTTTGTGAATGGAGACACATGAATAAAAAAATTCAGGCTGTTATAACATTACAGACACTTCTTACATTATGCAGTAGGGGTAAATTGCATGAATTATTCCTCTTTTTGGTGTTTTTTATTCAGAGGAAGGTGTTCCCTGCTGGTGGCGGCTGAACATACGTTACATTTTTCCTCAAGAGAGATGATTCCGGATATGAACTAAAGATAAACACTTTTCATGTGTAAACTCGGTATTCTTTCAACTCGACCAAAAATATTTTCAACACGGGAAGGCCAAACAGAAACCGTCTTCAGATGGTGGATAGTCACCCATTCGTTTTGTTTGCGTACTGGGATGATATGGTTTCGTGGAATGAACTAATTCCATGAGGGAATCCTACACCTACTTAGGAATTTACTCTTTCCCTCCCGCATCTCCTTCACTGCGGATTAGGATGGCTCTCTCCACCCTTTAAGCCCCTTCCAAGGGGAGGATGGAGCGGAAAGAAAACCGCCAAGTACAACACGACGGCAATGAGCGGTGGTGCGAAAGGGAAGGTCGCACTGAAGACGTTTTCCTTCCATCGTTCGAAAATATGTGAATAATCAATAACGAGGACCCGACCAACTGCTCCGTCCGCCGCCTTGATGCACGCGGCCGCATCATCCCCCTTGACCCAAAGCTCTTCCATCCCCACCAACGTCGCACTCATGTGTCCGCGTGCTGCGGGCAGGGGAGGGTGCACTGTGTTGTCCGTGTCGACTGCGGCATTTAAAAGGGTTCCTTGCGACTCGCCGCCGAGAGCGCGCGCACACTAGCCAAGTCAATTCAAATTGAGAGCGACCTCGAGGAGGCCGCGATAATGGAGGCGGACTGCCTCAATAGGAGTCCCGAAGAATGAGGGAAGGCCTGAGAGGAGGGTCCTCTGCGGGTGGGGGGTTAGCAGAGCTGGTTACGAATGAAACGGGATGAGAGGTGTATGGAAGGTTGAGGGGGGGGGGAGAGAGAGAGATGTATCTCTGGAGGGAGACGTCGTGGAGAAGCATCTGAGGGAAGAGCAGCGGGTGTGAGGAATATGGGAGTAAGGGGGACCAGTTTGGAGTAGGAGGGGGGGGTCAAAAGGGTGGAGAGGGGACTTGAAAGAGAGTGAGTTTAAGTGGCTTTGTGCCACGCGACACCCGAGTGTTCTCCGAAGGATACTGAGTAGAGTACGAAGGGAAGATGTCCTGTCCGGGGGCAAGGGTGGTGAAAGTGGGGGAGGGAAGGGGTTGGTTGAGGGCTACCAAGAAAGAATGGAGGGAGCGAAGGATTCGGAAATTGCGGAGACTCCGCGGTCGTCACTGTAGTGATGTGATGGAAGGGAAAAGTTGGGGATCGGAGAGTTTATTCCTTACTACCCGGCGGTCAAGTTCATAATTTCATCACTCTTGAGCCTAAAATTGTGATGCCCTCCCTATTGAATGAATTATTTTGCATCTTTAGGCTCTTTTGGAAAATAATGTCTCCCTACTTGACTTTGTATTGCGGCCTGCCCTCCATCAAGAGTGGAGGAAGTCGTAAGTTTGTTATCGTACTGTAATTGCGATAGGACTAATAGTCATGACGTTTCCGCAAACCGTATTTCCGATAAAACATAATATAACAAGTGCTGTGTTAAACTGCATATTTAATTTTACAAGTGCGGGCAGGCGAGAAAAGTGTCTCAAAGAAGATAAATAGATTCGAAGAATTTACCACCTAGTTTTTGAAACACAAATATTGACTACCATCCTGCAGGATTAATTTCCTGTCCCTAGCAACAGTTGGTTTTCACGAAGTTATGAGCCATGACTGCCGTTAACATTTCCTCAAGTCCCAGCAAAAGCCATACTTGTTCCTTCTTCTCCCTCCGTTAGAAGTGGAAGATGTTTAATCATGGCTTAAGTACGGAAATTCATGCTAAAATGACTTTCTTGGAAGGTATTATTCGCAAAAGACTCTCCATATTCTTTATCTACTTTTACTGGCTAGATTCATTTATGAGTATGACGTGCCAATGCACACTTGAGACAAAAATATAAAATAGAAGAGTACAATAAATATTGCCTTAGTACGTGCCTCTTTATTTGCTCTGGCGGTAGCAATTCCTTTCCGATACGCACACCATACTTGCCCCCTCCTCCCTCCATTCTCTTCTCAGCCCTCTCTTCGTTCATCCCAAGTTTCATTCACGCTCAAGTCAATCAATTGTTTCATCCTATCCTCCCCACGCCCACCACTCCGCCCTCCTCCCTTTCTCTCTTATCCCCGCCAGTTTTCTTCTCAATTATTTTACTCACACTTCCTGTTTCTTTCCTTCAAGCAGTCTCCATCTTTTCACTCGAATTCACATTTTATGTTCGTCTATATTACATTCACTCTTAGTACATTTTTATCAATATTTCATACCGACCCTAGGCTTCTACCTAGCCATTGACGTGCGAGTAAAAATCAGTCCACACGCCTTGAGATACTGAACGTTGGGACATACAGGACACAAATGAAACTTCTGCCAGTGCCAAACACGTGAATTAGTTCGTTGTAGCACTTGCCTATGTAATGAGACTGCCAGCGATCCTTTAAAATATTCACCAGTCACGTTTACACTGGACTCCATTTATTCAAGACTCGAGGAATGGTTTATTTTTTATTTAGCATATATTTCTCCACCTTACACGTAACGTATTGCAATACTACGTGTGAAGTATCAATGCTTTTAAATGTGCGTAACGTAATACCATTAATAATGTGACTTTCGTTCGTCATAATATTTTCACGATGACGTCCGAAGGCAAATGCCAACTTTTGTTGAAATGCCTCATTCCAAGTACATCCAGTCTGGTCTTTCCAGCAGTGACATAGGAGCAGCAGTGACATAGGGGTAGCAGCGCAACAGATCATAAAAATTCTTCTGGCTGAAATACCAGAACTATTTCTCCGACATCGTTCGAAAGCCATTTCAGCCATGTGTATTTCTTCCATTCACTTTATACGAAGCTAATAAAAGTATTTGCTCCCGCGCGCACCGATGCATTGAGCCAACGCGCAACGGTTTACACCCTTCCTTTTACCTCTTTCCTGCCTGGTTCCTTCCTATTTCTCACAGTTGGTACTGCATCGTCTCTTCCCTCTCGAGAGCACTGAGTATTCCTTCATTTCCTCTGCTAAGCTCTAACCGAAGCCTTCCCTCTTTTTCGGCCTCATCTTCCGAAATCCATTATCTGCTCACTACTCCCTCGCTCCCGCAAACATCTGTCGAAGGGGACGCTTTAGATCGCAGGGGGAGATGCAAGGAATCTTAATGAGCGGTGAGGTTTTCACTTCCAAGATCTTACACCTCGAAACTTTCCTAAGTACCCCAGCACGTTAATTAATGATAGAGTAACACCGGCGTATGCGACGATGTGATTTTATGGACTATAAAAGAATGGCCCACTTTAATGCTTCACACAAGTTATAAAGAAAGGAATCATTGCCAGGAATTGTTCCGCTCTGCGATATATAACGAGCAAGTTGATCGGAGGGGATTTCACCGTCATAAAATGCACTAGTTTATCAGCAGTATATTTTATATGAAAACATGAATCAATTGGCACTTCCACAATCATTCTATCTTACTTTTTTAGCTAAAAACTTATGTTGAAACATGCAATTGGAAGTAATACCCTGTCACCTTTTATCATTTTGACTTAACAGCAAATGGTTTAAATACTAGAATCTTGGGATCTTAATAATATATATTCGAGAAACAATATGTTTAATAACTATTTTTTAAGTTTCCAGCAATGGAGGCATTTTAAATTAGAATTCTCTCTCTGCATTTACAGTTAAAAACTACACCGATAAAATCTTCCGTTGTTCCGTACATTGATTTGCGGAATTAAAGAATGTACTATTTATGCGTGTGAGCTGGTTTTCAAACATTTTGCAGTAATATTTTTAGACACTAGGTGATATAAATGGTACAGGCATGGTATATATGGTTTCATATTAAAGTGATTTAACTGATGGTGAAATACTCAACAAATCTAGGCGTTTCAGAACATAGTGTATTTTCCGATAACTTAATCATTTGTAACTTCACGATTGAACTTGTTTCCAACGCGGCCACCTTTTTTCTTCTCGTATCTCTCAAGTTCCTACCTAGCGAGTATGAATTCCTTCTTTACCTGTCTTATTAAGCGCTGTTGCTTGTTTTTCGCTGGCTACAATTCAAATAAAATTGGTGTTCTACGACGAAATCATGGCGAAAACTTGAAATATTAACTTTGGCTACACAAATTCTAGTCCATTTACCCGAAGTCCGAATGCACAAAACGACGAACCTAGCGCTATTCTATTAGATTTCACGAAAGGAAATACCGCCAGGAGAAATATTGGTGATGCTTACACGAACAGAGAGGTAAGACATCGAGATCAGGCCCGTCTCGCAAGTGGCTGCCTTTTGGTCTTTTTTACAGAAGAGGGAAAGGGCAGAAAGGTGGGGTTTATCCTTTTTTATGGAGTGGGGCATTTGTCGCGCTCGGGATGGAGGGAGGGTCATGGTGTTCGTTCAGAATCGGCTTAGTTGAAGGAGTGAGAGAGAGAGTGGGAAAGTGTTCTTTTGATGAAGTCGCGGAGGGTGGGAGACACGTGACCCTCACACCCCGCCAGGAAACAAGGAGGGCATAGCGCTTATCCGCACACGCGCCGATCCCTTAAATCCTTCTCCCCCACCGGCTTGCTGTATCGTAACGTAGGAGGGAAAAAATAAACAAAGAACCCATTCCGAACCCTTGCAGCACGCACCACTTTCCTCCTCCTCCTCTCTTATCCTCACGGCTGTATAATAGGCCTTCTCTTGATACTACACTCGCCTCGGATACGTCCTATCTAAGCGTTCTCCTTCCCGCAGATGCCTATCGCGCCGCTCCCCTTTTCAATGAATATCGACGTTATCCGAATCGTATCGCGACTTAAATTAGCCACTGCATATAGGCTAATAGTTATAAGCTATGTTGGTCGTGTCTGATCGTCAAATACAAAGTCCATCCATATATCCAGCGCAAATTTCGTTATTTATTGAAACATAAAATACATGATAAATCAATGCCTAATATAGCATTTGGTCGTTTAGATTTAATTCATTGACAAAAAGTCGTTCCTAACAGAAAACCACGGGTTCGAAACGGTGGCTAGGTTTACGTCTCGAGTTTTAGAGTGCTTCAATTTGCAACCTATTTACTCCCCAAGGGCCCCAACCCAAACCTCGAGCTACTTAATTAATGCGTCGAGTGTCCTTTCTTGTAATGTTTGTTCTGAAATAGATCTAGCAATACGCCTCCAGGACCGTCAATGATTGAATCAACAATGGAGTTAACAGAGCGAGGTAAAATCACCAACAATCTAAAACCGTAGGTTTTGCTTATTTGTTAAACAACTAATCTAAATACAGGCAATTTAGCCTTTTAATTGGATATTGAACAACGTTTGAACTAACAAGTACAATGTAAAACCACAGCCCGAGATTACGTGAGGTACTGGAGTGCATTACTGCGGGAAATATTTCCCAAGAATTCTGAATTACTATACTACAGAATTATACCACTGCCTCCAAGGGTGAAAAAGGAGGTTTTTCCGAGAGCTTATCGAGAGGTGCCACATAATTGGCGAAAAAATGAAATGCTGGCATGTATTTTCAAGGGCTGGAACCACCTTGAAGTTTTTTTTAGCACGATTCTTCTTTTCGACCCTATTGTATTAATAGACTTCCCCTCAACTCTGGCGCAAGCTTAGAATCGTATTAAAAGACTCAAGGACCTATCTTTTAGCTTTGTGTCGCCCGTTAACATGTTTTTCAAACAAGAACCAGAGCCCTGGGCGAGTGTATATAACTTCTTTTTAACATTTTTGGTAGTAATGGCTCCAACTCTTACTTGATGCGTCCGAGGATTGCTTAATTTAAAAGTGCATTTCTAAATAATATTATTTACAAATTTTCGGGGTATTCTCGAGCACATTCTTTGTTTCATTATGCTAATGGCATATTCGATGCGTACATATACACGTATATATAGATGTGTACGAAAAACTGGGATTGAGCAAACCAGTACCTTTGGAAAGTCCTCAAAGAGAAATGCTTTTATCGTTCGGCGGTTTCACCTATTCCGTCAATCGGAGAGAGGACTTCGCGGGGTGATCTGACTGATGAGTACTGATCTCATTCATTCAGTTACATTCCCAATAAGTGAAAATATGTAAGCAGGTCGCTAAAACCAACCATGAAATAGTTATTTTGGGGGCGACCCGATTCGACTGATTTTCCTACTTAATCGATATATTGGCGGAATAAAAACGCCCTCAAATTTTGCCTACGTTAGTTCAAATACGTCCTTGATCTCGATCGCGAAGAAAAAATAGTGAAAGTTAAAAACTGGCCCATAATTATCGCTATGGAATGAAATGTAAACAAAGCTGGTAAAGTTATATGCAAATGAGAAATGAATGATTTACGTCTCCAATACCTTGAAACCTCATTGAGACCTAAAACTCAACCGCATTCCAGTTAATTAATATTTTTTATTACCTTTGCTTAAAAATGTCCATTTCTAATTGTTACCTCTGGAATATTGTTCGCATTTTTAGTGGGATTGACCTTAATATTCATGAGTTCATAAATAAAACCTTTGTCTGGGATGTAGATGTGTTTTAATTGTTTTCAGAGGAAAGTTATCGAAGCTTAAGCTTCTTGCTGTAAGCACGAAATTATCCGGTGAAATAATGCCACAGATCAGCATCAGTATATTGGTAAAAGTTCAGCCATATACAGAACTATTAAACGAGAAAATACTAATTTTGGGTTACGTAATACAAAAATCGCGAAGATTGGGAGAGAAAAGGTAGCTCCACTCTTGCGAAGATTCAGATGTTTTCTCATACTACCTTGATCAAAAATTTCCCGGAATTTATTCAGAAAATTAAAAATACAAGTTTATTCATCTAAATCTATATTGTCCCCTTCAAAGTAATCCCCATCGACTGCAACACACTTATGCCAGCGCTTGATCCAATCCTCGAAACATTTTTTATATTCGGTTTTCGGTATGTCCATCAGTGCTTCGTGCGATTTTTCCATTACTTCCTCTCGGCTGCTAAAACGCGTTCCCCGTAATGGTTTTTTAACTCGATTGAACAGAAAGAAGTCACAGGGAGCCAAATCAGGTGAATTCGGTGGCTGTTGGATGGTATTTGTTGCATTTTTCGTCAAAAAATTACGAATAATGATAGCACTGTGCGACGGTGCGTTATCATGGTGCAAAATCCACGAGTTTTCTGCCCACATTTCTGGTCTCTTTCGGCGAATTGCTTCACGCAAACGTCTCATAACGCCCAAATAATACTCTTTGTTTACTGTCTGGCCTTCTGGCAAAAATTCATGATGCACTACACCGTTGTAATCCATGAAAACCGTCAGCATTGCCTTCTTTTTTGACTGAAAACGACGTGGTTTTTTTGGTCTCGGCTCATTTGGTGAACGCCATTCACTTGCCTGATGTCTGGATTGCGTGTCGTACTCATAAACCCACGTCTCGTCTCCAGTAATGATCCTTTTGATGAATGTGGGATCGGATTCAGCCTCGCAAATCATGTCTTTTGCGACGTCAACACGGTCTCTTTTTTGCATGAAATTGAGGTCTTTTGGCACCAACTTTGCTGCTAATCAAATCATTAACCACAATGTCTTGGGCGGATCCATAGGCAATGTTCAAGTCCTCCGCTATTTCTCTGATGGTTAATTTGCGGTTATTGACCAACATTTCTTTTACTTTATCAATTTTTTCACCGACTTTCGATGTCGATGGTCTGCCACTGCGTTCATCATCTTCGATTGACTCACGACCACTTCTGAACCGCTCGTGCCACTGGTAAACGACCGTTTTTTTTAGAGAATCGTTGCCGAAACACTTTTCCAACATTTCCAACGTCCATGCGCCACTAAATCCGTTTTTTACGCAAAATTTAATACAAGTTCGTTGTTGCAAATTTAAATCCATTTCTGAAATTGTAAAAAATCGCCAACACACACAAAGATAGATGTACTCTTGGCTACGTAACTTTTGCAAATGTCAAGTTATGACACTAAGATTTAAAGGGAATATCAACAACAGATGTACCAATTTAACAAAAAAAAACAGAACTCAAATCGGAACGATGGGAGCGCCACACGGTGGTTATTCCGGGAACTTTTTGATCAAGGTAGTATACCAAATAGGTGTCAAGCGCTTCCTGCACGCAAGTAACCATTTGTTTTGGATTGAAATTAGGGGCTTGGTAACCTCTGCAATAATTACGTACGAGGGATTTTTACAATTCCCTCGTATTTTCACGTTTGATCGAATGCCGTTCCGTGGTGCAATCACGTCGCTGATCAAGAAATCTGCAAATCGCTCGTCGATAATTATTTCTCTAGTCATTAATATTTAATTACTCATTCTATACAATATTTTATCAGATTTATTTTGTCTCGTTTGTTTAAAAAGATTGCGGAACCGAAGAAGAGTTATTTTAGTGTCGAATGTCCGGTTGTATTTTGTAGGAGAGGCAAAGAAATACCTTTTTGTACTGTTTTATAGTATGTGTTCATCCAAAACCTACCTCAAACGGTAGAATACCAATTATAATAATTTACTTTAATTTATTTTGACTTGAAACAAATGTCTGTGCGGTGTTATCTATAGTTTCGGAATACTGTGCAATAAGTAATGCCGTTCAATTCATTAAACACCGTGCCGAGTGGTTTTCCCTATTTCAGTATAGCTTAAATCTGAAAACCACCCTCGCTGCTTTAGGATCGTCCTTGTTTTATGACTGCGACCTGGGATCCTGGCATTGTCCGACGCTAAAAATGTCTCAAGAATGTCCACCCGGCCATTGGAGCAGTGGAACTAATTCGCACGTAACTGCATGAACGCAAAGCACGTTCGTTCCGAAGGCATTCACCCAATCTCTTGCCATCATTGATAAGTCTGAAGGAAGAGTGCACTATCGCCCTCGCTCCGTCAATACCAAATAGGTCAGCGTCCCAGTTTTCAAATTTGTAATGCCGAGAACTCAGCCTTTTAAATGGCGATTGGAGATGGCTGAAGGTCCGTTTGGGACCATTTTTTCTATTTAGCAAAGATGTCCTGAAAGGGCCTAAGCATCGCGACGTCACTCATTGCTGCATGGTAGGAGGGAGGTGTGGTGACAAAACTTCACGGGCAATATTCTCTCTCTTTTCGTGGCGTCCTCTCTCTCCATTCGCCTCCCCTCTTCCTCGAATCAGTCCCCCCTCCCCAAAGCATATATCCATCCACTCCACCCCCGCCGTCCCTAAACATGCCAGGGAGCCGGTCCCTCGAGTCCTCTCCCCCTGCCCCTGTGGGCTTCCTTCCTTGGTCGCCCCGATGCGTCGCGCCCGCTGCGCCCGACCCACCCCTTCCTCTGCGCCGTCTTCTGCACCCCGCCTCCCTTCTACTCTTCCCGCCAAAAAGCACCCTCGCCTCCCTCCCTCTCGGCATCGGCTCCCAACGTACACCACTAATGCTCCAGCGCCCACCGGAGAGCAGGCGGGCATGGGGGGAATTTGAGGGGGAGGAGGGTTTGAGATGGAAGAGTCGCACCATCGCATGCACACACGTGCAAAAGACAACCCTCTACTCACACCCCTCCCCATCCTCACCCGAACCCACCCAGACACCCCTTTTTCCCTCCCTCCGCCATCCCGCACACACGAGCTTCCCATAGTCTTAACCCGCTCTCCTTCCTCCTCCTCTCGGCTCGCTCCTCGCAACACGCCTTTCCGAATGAATTGATAAACAGGTCCTTGATTTTCCCACCACAACCCTCCCCACCCCTCTTTCCCCTACTCTTCTGTGCTCGCACTCCCCCCCATTTCTCCGTCCGGGTAGTGACACGGTGCGCGTCGCGTTTCTCCGTCATCTTTCTTTCATCTCTTTACTATCCTTCCCCGTTTCTCACGTCCTCCACGGTGTCTCCCATAGAATTACAAGAAACCAAATTTTAATATAATGATTCCAATACAACTCCGATGTTTCAACGATACGTGAGATGTTTTTAAGTCACGTCGATGTAACGTTAATATTTTACTTTGAATATCGTTAACTCACCCATCATTTCCCTCCTAAACTCTTGAGTGTAAAATAATAAGTATGGGAAGTAATTTCTGGGAGCCAGCCTTACACAGCAGATAAATTATGCCTTCAAAAATTTCGTTCGATTCATCGTATTTTATATTTGCTCGCTATTATTACAGCTGCATCACATGCTTAACCATCATTGCGATAATGCATCAGAGTTTCCCAGTTTAACTAAATTCATAAGGTACAGGGACGGTTGCAGTGCATACTATTTTTCCCGCAGAATGAACTACCTCAAAATAGCCAAAAATAAAGCTGTTCGACGGTAGAAAAGCCGAAGATTTCTAAAATATATTTTTTTAGAATTGCTATTCTGTGTCCTAAATGGAATGGAGACGCTCAAGCAACGAAGTACAAAACAGGAATTGGCAGCAAATGTAATAACGCCAACACACATGTACTACATAGCATTTAGATAGCACATAAGTTTATAGAATATGCATTCATTTATTGTCCCAGTTTCTCACATCATTATGAAAATATACCGTTATTCGTAACTGGTAGTAGTTCCTCTCGAGTTTAATAGTATTTAGTTAAGCTCTCTTACGCTGGGAGGCACCCATAAAAGATCTTCTGAGTATATACTTTCTGGAAGCTCCAATTTAGCGACGCATTCCTTCCAGTTGCAACCCGATTTAAATCATCTGATTGATTCATCTTTGCCTGATCAATTTCTTTTATGTCTACCACCTGGTTTCCATTAATGTTTCATTGAGTTTCACAGCCTTTGAATATAAATCAGTACGAGGTAGATTTTTCCCTTTTTTCTTTCTTCCATGCTTTTAAACTTTACACCTTCATCCTACCTCCCTCGGTCTTCGCTTTTTTTCACCTTTATCCGTTCTCTCATCCCTTTATTTCTCCCTCCAAGCACTTCACCTTCGCGGATTTTACATATGGCAGCAAGCATTGAAAAAGTAAAATTCCCCTTGTTAAGTGTTCCATTTAAAAATAAACAGAAGAACATGAGGGGTGTAACAATTCACATTCAAATTCTCCGTTTGGACCTGCAATTTCCTAACCAAATAGCGAATCTTTTCGAGGAAGCTAGTTGGGGACTTGTTTTCAGATAATCCAGTCACATGTTTCTTTTGTTGGGCGTCTCTAGTATAGTGTGACTAAATTTTTTTCATGTTAATTTTTTCTATGTAACACGCTTAGCATAGCACTATAAACACAGTAATCAACCCGAAGGTCGGTTTAGTAGGTGATGGTAGAGATCACCCAGTACTAAGCCCTATACACGGCCTGTGAAAATTCACACATCAGGGTAGGGGGGCCAGTTCCTTTCCCTGTGCCGGTTACGGTTTCCCAGGAAGACCTGGTACCCGAAGAATCACTTCAGCTTGGGTGCAGCTGCAGGTGCCCAGAGTGCCTTGCCCGGGAATCGAACCCGGGACCCTCCGGTCAGCAGTCCAACATTCTACACACTGGACTACCGCGACCCTCATAGCACTATAATTATAGAAATTTGATAGCATGTAAATTTAGTAAACCAGAATCCTGCTGGAGAGCTAATCGAAAAAAACCGGTCGAATCATGCTACGGATAATTATTTTCGTTCTTTTGCATTTGGTGAAACAAAATTTGAACGTGAAATGGCTTCCATTGTTAATGGCCGCCGCCTCAGGATTCCAGTATGTATAAAACTTTCCATTAGTTAATCTGGTCAATCTTCCGGAGAATCCCTAATTTCGGAAGTATTTTCTTTCCCACAATCCTGAGGTTTATCTTCGTGTGATTAAATAACACCATAAAAGAGTTTGGTTTGCATGTTCAAGACCGAGGAATATGTGTAAGCCTACCCCTTTTTCTCACGTTTTGAATGACTTTCACCTATTCTTGTTTCCCCGAGCTCTTTCAGCAGTCTTTAAGCGATTATGATCCCCCCTAAATATCGCGTGTCGATTACTTTACACCTTGCACACATCTTATTCTTACAGCCCAGGGGACCGTGCTTACTTACACCTAAAGGTTCGAGACTGGTTGACGAATCCTGAGGAATGCAACATAGCGAGGCGATTATTCGAGTCGGAAGAGATCCCCGTTTTAGGGTTTGTTTTTTTTGTTTAACTTTTAATCCTGCCCGATTATCCTATCCCAATTAATTATGGTGCCATTGGAATTTCGCCAAGGGTAGTTGCCTGAGTCGGCACGACGGGGAGAGCATCGTCCTTTGATAGCTGTAGATTGTGTTCGTACATTCGTAGATGTGCTCGATATTTAGGTCAACGCTATATTGGCACAGTCTTGTCATGCTCGGGGGATTAACCTTGCATTTGGTTCGTGATGCCTATAATAGTAATCAGAAGAAACTCCGTTTCGAGTGTTGTAGTTCCGAAATATCATATATTTTTTTAAATAGCTAAAGCGAGAGCTCAAAGGAATAAGTTCATTTGGATCAGTCAAGTATTGAATCTTGATTTAAAAGTTCAAACAAAACTGAATCATGACCCCCCCCCAAGCATGCCTAAGTGGTTGGCAGTGAATGAAGGAAATCTTATTTAATAGTGTGTTCTTGCCCAATTTATAAGTCGGGAACTCATTCATCTTGCAGGACATCCATGGACGCATACTTCGATACTTGTAGGACTTGGCGCGTAACTGCATCATTAATCGTAAAGAAAAATTCTTTGAATGAATTCGATCATACCCTCGTTCATTCACTTGTTTGCAAGTGTCATTTTATATGCAAGACTAGAAGAGTAAGATGTCTCAAATTCGACTGCATTTGTCAGGGTCTTTGCCCGAGAAGCTATTTCCATTAAATGAGTTATTTAAATAAAATCGCTCGATATACTGATAGCCTCAGGATAAAATAAAAATTAAAACGAGTTCCTTGCCCTGGAAATGGGTGCCTCTAAATTTCCACCTCTTTTTCTCTCTTGCCGTCTCTTTTTTCCCGACCCTTGAAATCAAAATGAGCGCTATAATTGCCTTTAATCAATGGCCAAGGCTGCCTTGCCTCCCTTCCTACCCTACTCTTTGTTTACGTTTAAATGGCCATCCAAGGCTGAAGACGTCTCCATTAGCCACGTTTTTTTCTCCCCTCTCCGCCCACTTTTCCTTAGGCGATAACAAACTGCGTTGCTATGTTTGGATACTTAAGCAGTGGTCACGATCAGGCGTAAATTATGGCATGACATGTATTTGATTGACTTTGACTATCATGCATTCTAATTTTTAAAATACTCAAGGCGAAATGTGATTAGAGAGTGTTTATCAGAAAAAGTGTTAGCTTGTTACTTTCTCGTAGCTATCCTTAATCCGAGAAGAAAGTACTGCTTCACAGAATGTTTATCCGCATGACGAGCTTCACCGTGATACGGAATCATGGGGAACAAAAAATGTACATCTTCCACAAAGCGAAGCCTGAGGCCATAAGGTTTCTTATATCATGGTTACATCTTCGGAACTAATTCAGCTAACAGAAATAGACATTAATAAATATCAGCGTACTTTTCATCGAGTCCGATTGTACGAGAACGTCCTATCATACAATTGACCATCATGAAATGATTGAGGAAGATTGAGAAATATTCGTGGAAATAAAAAATACAGTACTATTTACTACGGCATTCCCTGTAGAAATCTAATTGAGATTTCAACTGATTGTCATCACCTGCTTTCAGTCTGTTCTGCGAACGAATTTACATAGAATTGTAAATAGATGTTATTTGGCTTAAAGTCTTTACTATGTACTTCAATATCCTTAATTTATAACACTTAGGGATGATTTCAATTTATACAAACCACGTTTGGGCTAGGGAAATTGATTATCGGCCATTGCAAAGATTAATGCATGTGAAGTGCGTGTTCCCACAAGTATCCATCATCTGTTAATACATCCGAGGGTGCAAAATTCATTTTGCATTGGTCCATTAACTTTCGGTTACTTCCTTTAATTTGAAATTTTTATCTCGAAAACCACTATTTCCAAGCAAAATGGCACATAATAAAGTATCGTTTTGATTACCTGGAGCTATCAAGGCTTTAATCACTTCAATTGGGAATAATAAATTTTGCAATTTTTCATGATTGACTTACATTTTTCGTTTGGATCAGAGGCACCCGAGAACTGCTTCTCGGAGAAAAACTGCATTGCCATGGGCTTACCCATGGCAATGGCACGCACCCTGGCAGTGCCTTGCAGGGTGCATAAATAAATTTTAAAAATGGCATTCGAGCCTGCAGTTGCTTGCTCACTCAGAGATAAAACGTGGAGTAGGATTTTCCTTGCACATGAGGAACAAGAATGGGGCACAGTGAACTCGATTAAACGGCGGGAGTTCCACAAAATAAGCATTTAAGGAGGGGAAGGTTACACTGAAACTGAATCAAATTGCTTACTCTGCAAACCGCCCCGAATATTTAGCTGTTGTCTTATTTACGTCTCACATCGTCTCAATTCATTCCATTCTCATACCTATATAGACATTTGAAATAATTCTGATCAGAGAATGTGTGATAAAGTTTAAGGATTTGAATGTTTTATCCTTCGTTTTTTAAAATACTTTTATGTTAGAGGAATGTGTTATATAAATTTAAGGCCCATGTACCGGTAGGAAACAAAATCGGAACGGGTTAAGAACGGCCACGCCCGTCTTGGTCATTCCAAAAAGCATACGTGAAAAGTACAAGACATGTTGACCATGAGCGTTTTAATGACGTCAATACCAAAGAATGAATTCTCGTCTTTCAAATTTTAGGTAGCTGGGGATTTCAAGCTTTTCAAACACTGCACAAAACATATTTCATTGGCTAGTGTGAATTTTATTCTTCTGTGACTAATGTATTTGTGACTGATCTATTTGAATTATATCGTGGAATGAATGGAAGTAGAAGTAATATAAACTTTTCGTTCTTCATAAGACTAACGCTGCTGTTCCCAAATGGCTATGCACGATAATTTTCTTGTCGTTAGTCATAATGAATACTTAGATTTATTCATTACATGCCTGGAAGACAAAGAAATAACCCCAGCATAACAAGAACTCAACAAGCGGCTTTAATCGACTTACTTCAGGTCGCGAATGCAACAAGCTAAAACTACTTTCATTTCAACAAGTACTCAGGTCTGTACCTGTACTTCTTCATGATTGCTTATTACAAATGCTTCCGCGAATTGACCAAGAAAATTCATATTAAGGTTACTGGAATTTTGATATGCCTGTTATTATCTGCCGGAAAGGTAATGAGGCGTTTTTTTTTGGTCGTAATTACTCAGCTAACCGATTATATTCGTCTCATTCTCGAAGGCCAAAGCTCAAGTCTCGGCCGTTGAAGTCACCATCGGATACCAATTAAGCCCCGAGTTTCACCGACAGTCGATGGTCATAAAAGTGGCGTGCCGTTTTTTAAATATAAATTGTCCGATATCAGGTAATAGTTGCTTTCCAATTCTTTGAAAAAACAACAGTAGTGTAGCCTATTGAACGATGGCTGTAATTGTGAAAAAAATTTACTTAACTGGCTAATTTTTATTTCCTGATTTTGGGTCTCAACGAAATTGAAATAATTATTTTATGCCGGGTGAACGAAAGTCATGTTGTTTTAAAAAAAGAGCTCAATAATGTCTTGACATTGTTTAAAGTCAATGTAATAATCACGCTTTTCGTGCATGAAAGATCTTCCACAGTACATAATTGGGAAGCACGTGAAACTTCTGAAGGTTTTCGACATGATAGCAATATTCTCAACCAAAGTCAAATGCAATGGTGCGGTTTTATTTCATAAGCATGTCTCAAGCCTGAGCGATTAGCCAGAAGGAATAGTGTTTTGCTTAAAGTTTCATTGTCACGGACCATGGCTTCCTGCATACCTTTAGAGATAAACTTTGTCGTGGACGTAAAAAATGAATCATTTAGCCTCCATTGTCCGCGCTCTAGCGATACATTCCAGATATAAGATATATCTTAATATTTCAAGGTATTATGTGGTCCACTTATTTGAACACAAGTAGCCATATACCAATGTTTCATATTAATTGAAATTGTATGCATACCATGTGTGATATCTTTATCGGATTCAAATCAACGCTCATTGGGAGAAAGAATTAGATTCTTCCCTCAGCCCGCTTATATATATATATATATATATATATATATATATATATATATATATATATATATATATATATATATATATATATACATATCAACATTTGAGGTACACATTCCAAAATAGCAATGGAAGTCGTTTAATGGTATCGCGGAAGATAAATAGATTATTTGAAAAAGAGCTCAGATTAAGGATCCTGGACAAAGGAAATGATAACAATCGTTTTTTATTGCGATAATATCCAATTACAAGTAGCACAACTTAGCCTTGATATCAAATCAAATTCAATGTACAAACACGAAAGATATTTGTTAACATACATGCCGCTGCAATGCGTCTTATCGTCATTGGAAATGAAATCAGAGAATCGATTGGATTTGCACATATCATGAGTCGAGAGTGCGACTTGCCAAGATCGCGCTCCAAATGTGGGTTCAGATTACAAATAGCATGAATGTTGTGTGCATTGCAATTAATATTATTGAATTATCTTAGCCTCAATAGCCTTGAATTATATCAAATGTAAGACTTCCTACGTAATTTCTTCGTAACGGCCCGTTTATAATTTGTAATGTCTAAATTCTGCCTTAAGTAATGTTTAACGGAAATGCCCGCAGAAAATTATTTTTAAATGCTTATGGGGTTTTCAAAGAATTAAATGAATTTCATAACTGATCTTCTTTTGCAATATTTTCCAATGTTGGCGAGAAGCAATTTTAAGTGACAAATGGTGCGTTGAATGCCATTGCGATGAATTCATAGAATGCGAGGCAAAAGTGTTTTGGCTGCAAATACTACCGGGCACACGCGCACTGAAAAATATAGACGGAGCAAAATATTATCTTCCCCGTCCGTTCCGGCCGCCCAATGCACCCAACGTGGATAAACCCTCTTTTAGCCAATGCATCCTTCCCCCTCTCCTTACAGAGCACTCACAAACACACACATATCCCTGACCCCACCCCTCCCAACCCAAATCCCTTTCCCTACTTCTACCACCATTGCTCAGCCCTCTCAGCGTTTCTATTTTTATCCAGACTCGGCATTCCGGAGGCGGTGGTGGGATACGCCTCGAAGCCAGGGAGGGGCCGGCGGCGGCGGCGAAGGGGCATGCGACGGGCATGAGGTGGGGAGGTAACGGCGGCGAAACGAGGGAGGCTTGCGTACTCTTTCCCACAGCCTCCCGGCACCGCCCCCACCTGTTCCGTCACTCTCCACGAGTGGGCCAGCCGCAGCGGTGATTGGTCTGCAGGTAAGCCGAGCCCAGGAGGCGAGGCAGACTGGACTGGGGGAGGGAGGCGGGAGGTCGTTTGGAAAGGGAAGGGTGAGAGAGGGGAGAAGGAGAGGTGTGGAGAGAAACTCGTGGCCTGATGTATGACGTCGTGTGTGACGCCGCGGATCGCGCGACTCGTCGGAAATTGCGTACCGCCTCCTCCGCCAACCTTCCTCCTGGCCCGATATCCTCGCGCCCTCTCCCTCCACTCTTGCCTCCCTCTCTTCCGTCCGGCGTCCTCCCCACTCCAACAACATCCGATTATGTGCCCTCCACTCACGCCACTCTCATCCCCTTAGCCTCCTTTGCCAATTTTTCCACGCTTTTTTTCCTACTCCCACGAACCACCACCACTAGTCATGCGCCACGGACGTGGCGGGTCCAAGGGCCTGCGACGATGGGGTGACCACCTCAGTGGGATGTTCGTCGAGTCGGCAGAAAAATGCATTGCTTAAATTCCAATCCACCTGGTTAAATATAGCTCAGAAATATGAGAATGTATGATCGTTTTCTCATGATTGTAAATCCGGGCTCAAGAAATTTCTCACCCACATGGGAAACTCTTTCCCCGGAGAAGTTCCTAGATATGCCCACATGACCGAATGCACCCTGGCCCTCAGGTAGGTGTGGATGGCATGACACGGGGCATTCCCTCAGCCCACATCCTGCCCCTCCTCCCCCACCTTCGACGCTAATCTGAATGCCCTCGTGTCCTTGAGTTCCCAGCCCCACCTCCCACCATCCACCCACCTTTGCCGCCCCTATCCCACCGCACATAACAATTCCTCTCCTACGATATTATTCCCTCTTCTCCCCGACTCCCCTGGACAATTATTCTACCTCCACGCCTCACAGCCTTTTGCAGTCTCATTCCGATGATTTGCAAATACCTATCACGGGGATCACGCCATGTGGCGAGACAGAATTGCTAGCGGGACTTCGTGAATAACTACAACCTCTTAGGTCATTTGGTTCATTTTTTTCCTCAAGGCTCATCGACCACTAGTCATACCTTGCATCATCGCCACCTACTTCTCCCGCGGTGTATTGGGATGCACCAAAAATTGCCAATTCGCGGTGAAAATGGATGATGAGAAAGCTCAAGTCAACCGTCCTTGGCCCCGCTTCCTCTCTCCCCCGGCGACGGCAGAAGTACGCAGCAAACCGGTAAACTTTCTTCGAGTATTTCTTTTGCCCCACTAAATCATCATTCCTCACACATTAACCACCGCTCTCAAAATAATGAGAGGATGAACCCGCTCCTCGGTGCCAGTAGAAGAAATACGTTATTTCGCGACAGTTACAACTGCTAGACTCATAGCATTCCTAGAATTTGGGACTGCCTAATTTCGAAATCAACCAAAACAGAAAATTTGTGAAAAATAGTAATGAGCGAATGGAAACTTTGCATGATTATATTATTATTATTATGTTTTTTCTTGCTTTATTCCCCGGCCTGAGATCCATTGAAAGCACGAAGATTACATATTATTAGGTTGATATACAGGAAAAAACGGTGTATTCTTAGTTCCGCATTGCATTGGAGGGAGAAACCACAACAAGAAGTTGATGGACCGCCAAACGGGTCGATATAACGAATACTCTTACACTCGTACGGTTCATGACAACATTAGGGACAACAAAAAACATCGCGCGCGTTAATTAGCACTTCATGACAATGAAATGGCACCCGATACTTAGGACTAATAATATAGTTCTATTACCAAGTATCCTATTACAGGCGACCTAACAACCCATGCCATTCACCTGGTGGCGGTTTGCAGGGTGAGATACTGAAATACGTAATGCCATGTATCTTTGGCGGTTGCTTCCGTTGCTCATGACAGTGTGGACGTATAGGTCGACGCGTTCCGAGCTACCTTCATTCTTAATTCCTACAAAACGGTGTATTTGATTGGGTGACAGTTAATGAAAAATACGTGTGCGTGAATTGGCAGTAACTAATAACATACGATGTAGGACACATTTATTTCAGTGTCATTGGTATTTACAATAGAAAACAACTCGATGCAAGGATAAGTCTTAATTGTTGGGTAAAAAGAAGGCCATTAAATATATATATATATATATATGAGGAAATGTGTTTAAATAATAATTTACGGAAGAGAAAAAACGGCTGCGAGCAAGAGTGCAGCAAAATTGTCCGATAAACAGTACATTTCCTTCGAATCCTAGCTCTGAATATTATACTTTAAAGAGTTAGCATAAACTTCAGTTAGTGCGTTTGGTTTGAAATAATTTACTTTTAATATTTTTCATCATCAAATCATTAAAATTCCAAGAATTACACTCGATTATGCTACAGGTACGACTCTTACTATTAAGCCTAAGCTTGCTGAACATTTAATTCGTGACTCATTTTGTATTCACGGCGGTATTGTCTTTCAAAACTCAACCCTTCACAACTCTCCGCGCCATTTCCAGTTGCCTGGTAACGGTAGCCTTTTTGCTTAGTGACCCTAGCAGTCGAAAGAAAGGGGGGAGGGCGTGATGTACCGCCCTGAAATGGACACCAGTTAAAATATTCATAAAAGGCTTCACCGCGCACATTAATGAACCGCGCGAATGGGACAGCAAAATACCTCTTCAATGGAAATCCTTGAGCTTTAAAATTTCGGATAACCGCTGATGAAATACTTTTAACTAGAAATATGTACATTCAGGTTTTCCACTTCCAAGGCAGCTCTATCGGGGTAAATGTGTGTATCAGTATTGCGGGCGCGGCTCCACGAGAACGATAAAGCCGAAGATTCGCAGGAAACTTGATAACGATGCATAGAGCAACGATTCAATTGTTGCGCTCATTTATCAGATAACCGTCTTCCATTAACTCTCTGTTAATCTTAACTCCGCAGCTGTCTCGAATGCTAACTTACGTCATGCTCAACGGGACTTCCCGTCATGACGCAGAAAAAAACACCTCTGTCCTTTCACTGATACATCAGCGAGGTCCTCATAGTGGCCGTGTCTACTGAAGGAGAAGACACTTGAATGCACAATGAGCGAAATGGACGAAAGAAAAACTCCGAAGTAGCATTTTAATGGGACATTGGCCATCAATGTATTGTTATTGCACGCCGCAAATGCCCGCGCCGTGAATGAATGCGCTCTTTAGACGAAATTCGTCTCGTTAGCACGCCTCCGCAGACCGTACAGATTACGAGAACGCTTCCATCAATTTATTGCTACGCAGGAAATTAATGACTTCAACTTAATGAATGACCTCGACCCGAGATCAAAATAAACATAACAGAGTCGCCTATTAAGGATTTCCATTATCAGAATTCTCTTTCAGTATATTTTTTTGCGATTTGAATATCGAGTAGACCGATTCATACACAATTTCCTCCTCCCGGATCTTTCAAGATTACAGATAAAGAAGTTGGCAGAATTTGAAGAAAATGAAAAGGCTATTATACCCGAATGCATCGGCCTTACGCCGTTAACCTTACTGCTCGTATTTCGGAAACCGCATGTGTTCCATGAATATATTTCTTCCAAATAGAAGTACGACAACAGTGTAGCATGTCGGGAACTTATTAATGTTATTTTTATGAACATTCATTTGTGAGCTATGTTGAATGAAAGTTCAAAATTTCAGTGCAAGCGAACGCCATGCTCCTCTACTAGAAATTTACTCCTTCCTTGATTTAATGTTATTCTATTGAGAGACGACTGATTTCCGGGGGTAAAAAATTCCAGTGGTGTGGTTTCAGAGTTGTGCGTGTGTGTTTTCGTATACATATACATAAAAAAATATATATATATATTTATATATATCCATATAAACATACTATATATATATATGTATATATTATATATTATAATTTATATAAATATACATATATATATAATATCTATATTCATTCATTTATTTATCTGACCGGAATGGAAATAACAATTATCAATATATTAATTTTGAGGGATAGTATTTTCTTTCAGTGAGTGTTAAACTATTTTATTAATAACACACAATAACTCCTTTCTAAATAAAATTCTTAATCAAGTCATTGGCGAATAACTGATGGAATCACTTTTCCACTTGATATTTTTATATTATTTTATCAAGTGGAAAAGTGCTTCGATCAGTCATTCATTATGTTCGACTCCCACCACATCACGCCTGAAGCTACTCAAGTCATTAACCTTCCCGAAAAATTGGAAAATCATGCGTGATAGATTTTTCGAATGCTATGAATGACTTTATTACCTTACTGATTATGTAGTAATTCCCTATTTTCATTTTAGGAACTATAACATTCCATATTGATTCGTATGGTTAAAACTTATAATTTTTATCCTTATTTGGGGCACACTACTATACTTAGTTCGCCATACACAAATCCACAGGTTTCATTTTACCTGGCAAGAATGCACCCACCAATGCACCTATACCGACCTTTATTCAAAAACTTATTTCAGTTCATTTCAAACAGTTTCCGCACATCATGCTGCTTTTAACTTCCTCTAACGCTGGGTTACTATTATTTATATTAAATACCCTAACTTCTATTCCATTTCTTGCTCTATAAAGATTTGTCAAAATACTCGTACTTTACGTGACAGGCTGAATAGGAAAACTATGTCTTTTCGCTCAAATTTTCGAATACATGGGCGGTGTAATCGAATACAAGAGTATGTATTGACAGTGAAAATGAAGCTAAAAGATAAGTGAACCGGGCAGTTCAAGGCTAATCCAGGTCATCTGGTTACGTTACGATTACGCCAAGTTCCTCTTTTATTTTTTTTCTTTCAGTGATCGCTTTTCAATGGACAGTAAAAAAAAAGGCTGCATTATGAACTCTTTGCCATTACAGATCCGGAATGAATTTTTAATTTTTCATTTTCCTAAGAGACTTTACATCACCAGGAACATCACCATTACATCAGCTAAAGGCCGTAATATAATTCCGATTTTAAAAGCATGTCTTCAAAAGTCTGAGGTTTTAGCAGTGGAAAGATTAAAAAGAAGCTATTATGCCATTCCTAAACCTATTGTGAGACTTTGTTAGCTGTTGCGTAAACTGCTTCTGGACGGAATATTATCATTAGTATACAATATAAATCACTGGAAAGAGCAGTTAGCGCACCCCTGAAAAAGCATCCCACCCATATTTTTGATGTAACGTAATATTATTACAGTGTTTTTACAAGTTCAAGTTCTCCATAGTCAACTAGAATTTATTTTCACCAAATGTATATATTTATAAGAGTTTTAATAAAATGAAATGCAAAAAAATCCATTCGTAAATGAATACTCGTGTATATTTGTAGATATTTAAGCGTTTTATTCAACAAATAATAAAGTTTAAGTAGTTTGTAACATTAAACCCAATGAGAGTACTCTTGAAAAAAACGACCGTAAGTTAAGTGTACATTATATCGTGCTATCATATCAGCTCCCAGACGCTCTGGCCGATGGTTTTCCTCCTTCCATCCTCATATCAATTTTTATCGTCAGTCAACGGGAGAGAAAAAATGCTGATTTCTTATAAATCCCTGTTTCGTGCCCGAGAAGCCCTAAAACATCACCAGACTCATTATCCACTTCCTGCGAGCGCAACTAGCCACACAGATCTACGTCTTCACCGATAACCATGGTAAAGCATCCCTCAAAACTTCTCCTCCACAACTTCTCCCTCCTGCTCTGCATCCTTTCGCCTCTCAGATCTATTCCCAGCTTCCTCTACGAGATCTTTCCACCCCAAACATTCCCGCACTCCCTTCGCTCCCGCTCCGTTCTGACCGCTCCGCTTCCCCTGCCCTCGCTGCTCCCTGCCCAGCCCGGACACTCGAAACCATAAAGTTAAGGCACTGCTGCTACAAAACCCAATTCCGACGTATCACGCCATCCGGTGGAATCGTCGTCAACAGGTTGCGTCGACAATCACGATAATAATAAAAAAATGCATTAAATAAAAATCAAAAACTTGCGAGAAAGAAGGTGAAAATGTACCGCGTTCCTCTCGCCCCTGGGAGACGATATTTTCCCTCTACCCTGAGGAACTGCGTTTGCCAGTTGCGTCTCGTAACTTCGGTGGAAAGATTAGATCGTTATCGGGAAGTAAGAAAGGAAGAGCTATGCTAACAGTTAGAGATAAGGCGGGTAAGGTAATAGTTGACGCAGGAAAGATCCAAGAGAGATGGAAGGAGTATATAGAAGAACTGTATGGTAAAGAACTCAGACCAACAAAGTTAGACATTGAAAAAGAAAATGACGTAGAGGAGGACAGCTTAGGTCCAGGCATACTAGACCATGAGATAGAAAGGGCATTAAGGGAGATGAAACTAAATAAGGCCGTGGGGGTAGATAACATTCCCGTGGAACTTTTAAAATGCTTAGGAAAATGTGGGAGGAAGAGGCTATATGGGCTGATCCGTAGCATTTATGAGGAGGGAATCTGGCCGGAAGACTTTGTGAGAGCAGTTTTAGTTCCGATTCCGAAAAAGGTAAAGGCCACGTCATGTGAGGACTATAGGACAATTAGTTTGATATCCCACGCAGCTAAAGTTGTTCTCAGGATCATAAACAAACGGATAGAGAGTAGGGCAAATGATTACTTAGGGGATGATCAGTTTGGGTTTAGGAAGGGGAGAGGTACGCGTGATGCCATTGCAGTAATGAGATTATTAATCGAGAGGAATATAGAACACAACCAGGAGGTATTTGCCTGTTTCGTAGATTTCGAAAAAGCGTTTGATAGGGTGAATTGGGAAAAACTAATGAGTATATTGCAGAAAATAGGAATAGATTGGAGGGAAAGGAGGCTAATCCGCAACCTGTACATGTCTCAGACTGCTCAGGTGCGGGTGGGAAACGGGGAGTCAGGATGGGCAGTGTTAGGAAGGGGTGTAAGGCAGGGTTGCCCATTATCACCGTTGCTGTTCAACCTGTATGCAGAGGAAATGATTAAAGAGGCATGGGAAGAACTCGAGGTAGGAATGAAAGTGGGCGGTGAATTCGTAAAATCAGTTAGGTTTGCTGATGACCAAGCTTTAGTTTGTCAGTCAGCCAAGGGGCTGCAAGCATTGCTGAGTGAATTGGAAATTCAGTGCGACAGCAATGGGATGAGAATCAATATTAAGAAAACAAAGGTTATGCGATTTTCTAGAAAGAAAAAGGCCAAGCTTAACATTAAAATAGGAGGGCAAAAACTAGAGCAGGTAGAGCAGTTTACGTATCTCGGTAGTGTTTTGGACCAACACGGTCAAAGTAGTAGGGACGTAAGGAGAAGAATTGCGCTAGGCAAAGAGGCTTTCACAAGCAGGAGGGAGTTGATGACGGGGACTCTGAGTAAGGATGTTAAGAAAAGACTCGTAAAAACTTTGATATGGAGCGTAGCTATGTACGGTGCGGAAACGTGGTCATTGAAGCAGGAGGATAGACGTAGATTGGAGGCTTTTGAAATGTGGGTGTGGAGAAGAATGGAGAAGGTGAAATGGACAGAGAAGAAAACAAATGAGGAAGTACTTGGTATGGTGGGCGAAGAGAGGGGTTTGTTGGGAGAAATCATGTGGAGGCAGGAAAAGTGGATGAAGGGGGTATTGACCGGCAGTGGGATGTTGAAGACTGTGATAGAGGGTAGAATGTTGGGCAAAAGAGGAAAGGGTAGGAACAGGATAGGGATGTTGGACGGGATGAAGGGAGGAAGAAAGTACTCAGAGATGAAGAGGGACCTGATATAGAGTAGGATGATGGATTTTGTGTTTTGTTAGGAGTAATAAAATATTTGTTTGGTAGTTGTGTCCATCCAAAAACCTACCTTAACCGGTAGATTACCTTAAAATATATATATATATATATATATATATATATATATATATATATATATATATATATATATATATATATATATATATATATATATATATATATACACATATATGTGATGACGAACTGGATGAATTAAACACAAACATAATTGGCATTTTTAACATTTATTTCCCTCCACCTAGTTAAGTCTTTCGCCATTTCGATCATCATTTGATTTAATCACGTTGGTAATTGAAAGGTTTCATTCTACGAAAAATGAAATTTCAGCGAGCTTGATACTGCAGACCAGACCGATGATAGTTTGAAATCATTTCGAAGCCCCAATTGTCCGATGAATTGCGTGAGTCATGGTACCCCGTCTACTGCGCATTCAGGGAAACTAAGAGGTAATTTCGTAGTTACAACAATCATCAAATATCCGAGATATTATGGAACTCGTGTAAATTACATTCAATTGCACAACTGAGGCTCAAGATAAGTTATGCGGAGCAGTCGCGGACGCACGGTGAGTTTCCACCCCGTATAGGAGGGGCTTCTGAGGTATGAATGTAACCAAACCTCTCTCAGTACCAAGGTCACCATTTTCATCAGAGACAATTTAATATTAGTCAGGAAGAGTTTCCTCGACCTTGTTTCGCCCATTTCCTCTTCCGCCACTGCTAGTGATGGAACAGATATCAAACTATAATTCCGGAGAATGAACGAGTTTTCCTTTTCTTTCACCGATTAGGATATGGAATAGATTATAGCTATGAATATGCGGTGAATTTTTAAATAATATAAGAATCACTAATATATCCTAATAAAGATACATAAAGCCGTAAAAATATCATTTGCATCTGTATCAATTGTAAAAGTTTATTTTCTAAATGGTATTGCGTTGAAATCGTCGAAGACGGTTCTCTGACTCTAATGAATTAACCTACAATATTTCCTCCAGCTAGTATAATTTAATGGTGCGGACAGTAAAGGAGTGTCGGGCTAATTTCTTAGAAATAAAAAAGAAGATGTTTTCATTTATCATCTTCTGAATACAACTTCAAGACATTTATCTGAGTCTTTTTTGTGTTTTCTTTTATTGGTAATATGATAGCAAATCTTGGATATCCACTTTCCTGGCATGAGAAATGTTCTATGGTTCCCAGCATTTGGACCAATTATACTTTTTCATTGGCTAGTTTGCTTTTCACCATGGATTCGACGTGGTCCCTTAAAAAGATGAAACATTTTTTTTAGCTGAAAACTCAGTCTCCAAGATGTTTTTCATTTTTCATTCCATTTTGTCGAACTTGTATGCCTCTGACGAAATTTGTGGACGTCAATTCTAAGGAATCAATAAATTAATCAGAGGAAGCCATAATTTGATATTCATTTGCGCTACTTAGCCACCTGTTTGACTAAATACTGTAAGCTGCCAAAAATGTACCATTTAGTAGAATGGCCACCCCAAATCCTTCTTAAACCTCAAAAAAAACACACTGTAACCGCTTGAAACGAGAAAATAATATGAATCCCTACTTTGGGTCGAGGAAATTGACGGAGAGAAACGGAGAGTTCGTCATCCATACGGGGGAATGAAATGCATTCCAAAAGAAAGCGAAAGTTCTGCCTGTTACTCATGAATTCTTGGCCTTGCTTACTTCACGAGGTGCTAAAATAGTTACTTTTGAGCAACCGTGAGAATGGCACAAACCTCAAGACGCCTTCCCCTCCGAACCCCTCCCTCCCCCACTCCCTCCGTTCATTCATGATATCTTCATCCTTCTTCCCCTTACATCACACTCTTGCTTCCTGCGTAGCACACGCTCCCTATTTTTCCTCCCCTTGCCTGGAAGACCAAAGCGTGTGAAACAACCAATATACTCGGGTAAAATAAATTTATTTCCAGAGTTTTTCGCCCGTTAATCGCCAATCGAATCGAAAGCTTGAAGATCTTGAAAAACGACGCTTATTTAGATCGGCGTAGGCGCGTTTTTTTCGGTGACCATGCTGACAGACACGAATTTATTTTACCGGCGGGGTTAATCTCCCCCTTTTCGGCTTCGTGAAATGTCTCCTGAGTTAAAGATCGTATCGCATACCTCACCGGCTCGAAAATTCAAACTACGGGTGGCCAGAATTTGATATCTTCAGTGACGATATGTGATGTTCCTCCATATGTGTATTAACAGGAGAATGAGCATGCCATGCCAAACATTATTGCTGGTTTTGCAGCATAATGAAGATGTATTGAAAAGGATTTTGACGGAGTATTCTTAATTAGAAATTGAACTTCCCTCAAAGTGATATTTTTTTCGTGATTCACTCCCATAAAAATTAAATGACAGTCAATTCTTGCGTTTGTAATGTTTGTGACTTTCGAAAAATATTTCCACAAATATTTTGCTAACCCAAATTTTCCATTCTTAAAAATATGTGGAAATTAAGAAATTCACTTCAGGTGTTATAATAACGTTCGTCTTATTCGGTAAAATCGCTCATTGTTTATGGAGAACTTTGTCCCTACCAAGTAGCTATTGGCCAACAAATTAAGTCTGGCACCCTTCTTTTCAAAATTGGAATAGATCTGAGATAAGCCGCTTCGATAACAAATGTCAATATTTTTCCAAACTTTGGAGCATGCCCTTCCATCGAGGTCACGTTGCTTTGTTTTGGGGAGCGTGGACGGGAGCACCGCCCATTTGCACGATGAATAGGGGACGGTGATTGTAAATAAAAATCAGCTGAGATTAATAGTTATCCAAGTAAATGGACGAGAAATATGTTCAAATTGTTGCTGAAAACGGTTCCTTTAGATTTATCCGAGTCTCCTGAGGGAAAATTTTAATTAAAATCCTACCGATACCAACATTCTCAACCAAGTGAATGCATACAGTGCACCACGAAGATAATTAGAATAGCGGTAAAAATCATTTAATTCATAACTGGAACGACGTAGTAATACGCAATTGATTTTTATTTGCGTCCCTATTAGCTCTTAATCATGGGATTTTCTGACAGTTAAAGATAAATTTGGAGTTGTAATTGAGTTTCGCGGAGAGAATTGCAGACGGCTGTCCCTTCATCAGTAACCCTGGATGAGCGTGTGGGTAGATGCACTTCAAAAATCACGGCACAAAATATGGGGCATCAACAACAGAAAAATTGCGATAAAGGCGCTCACCCCTCAGACGATGGACTCCTGGCGGAGGTCTCCTTGGCAGCAACCCCGCGGTAGTGGACCCTCTTCTCCACTTCGCCATCCGGAAGGACGTCCGTCACCACGAAATCCCTCACACCCTTGCCCAGGGTACCGGCACCTACCTCGCCGAGGGCGGCGCGCACCCTAGCACTGCGCACCGTTACGCAGCACAAACAGCTCGCAATAAGCACCACCACGGCAGATAACGTTAAGGAACCGAGTACCATACTTGGTGGATATTGTTGTTTGGCGACTTCTCAGTACTCTCTTCCCTCGCCTCCTCCTCTGGACTCTACCCTTTGCTTCGAGAGCGGATGGGGAAAAGCGCTCCACGAGTCCGGAAGAAAATGTTGTGGGTGGGAACAACACCCTCCGGAAGAAGTGGTAAATGCGGATAATTGACACTAATGGAGATGAGTGTCGAATTTTCGCTCCCTCTTGCCGGGTCTACACTTTTTTATTTCCCGCCGGCTTGTTTTCTTCACGACTCAACGCGCGCCTCGCGACCACGAGGTTCGGTCGCTCCCTGGAGATGTGCGGCGGTCTAGTGTCGTTCCCACGGCTGCCGGGAGGCGAATGAAAGGAACTGGTGTGCGCGCGCGAGTCGTGCTGGCAAGTCTCGCTCCAGGGAGGGAAGCGGTGGAGGAGGGGGTGGGGGATGGTAGGTCGCAGCAGCGTAACCCGCCCCATCCCCTCTTTTCCCTCCTCCTCTTCGCTCTCCCTCTCTCTCTCCATTCCCCCCCCCTTCCCAATGCTCACTCCTACTTCTCACATCTTCCGTCTCACACGCACACACTACTTCGTCCTCCCGAGAACCCGTTCCACCGCCTCGCCGTCCAACGGCTCACCTCCCATCTTACCCCATCCAAAAAAAAAACTCACCCCCTACTTCCCCCGTCCTACGCGCGCACGTTCTCCCCCACCCCTTAACCCCCTTCGCAAAGGCTTGACACCCCTTCCCCAGCCCAAGATCCGTCGCCACACATCCTTCCCCCTCCCCGCCTCATTTCCTCCCCTCTTCCTCCACTTTGGGTACTACTCGATCTCTCTCATTGGCTGGCTTTCAGTGGGGTGACTCCTGAGGAATTGTATTTCTTCCGACCTCCCCCGGAGCGGTATTTTACACTTGTTATAGTGAGGTGTGGTGTGGGGGATGGAGGCCGCTGAAGGAATGTCGGCCAGTGGATTCTATGGAAGTGAGGAGGGCCAAGGAAGGAGTCGGAGGAAGAAAGGGATGGTTCTTATTGGGGAGGGACAGGGTATTCTCGAGGGTTTAAAGGTGGGGTAGGTTGAGAATGGGGAGGAATGGGGGTTGAACAAGAGCGGAAGGGACTGGCAGTGTGAGAAGATGGTTAGTCCGAGATGGTATTTGGCCGTATCTGCGAGGGGTTCTATTTGTGCTTGGGAGAAACAGATATGGGTGAGAATATAATGGCGTTCACCATATACCGGTTTTTTTTCGACGCTCACTTGAGACTCCTCAGCCATCCGCATCACAAAGGTTCCGAAGGGGTATTGAATATGTTGGGGTTAGGAATGGGCGCGGTTGCCCTGTCCATTCAATGCCCTTCGGAAAAAAATGAAAGAGCTCGCGCCGAAGGACAATCACCGCCTTGTTCATCTGGCGATCTCACAACGAATCATGTGTACTCGTATCTTGCTATCGTCACATTGGCACCGCGGCCACCTAGGACCAAAATACTCGCGCCAGCCTTTAACAGCCCAGCACCTCGTATCCCAAATATCGTTGTACAATTTGTTATGTTCCAACCCATCTTTTAAACTACTCCAACGTAATTATGTAAATGTAAAGGCTTTTTGTACACATAAAGAGTATCCGATGACATATTTCCTAACTCAAAGTAGCTTTATACCCTCGACAACAATAAAACGATTGAGTGTTTATTTAATTCATTTTTTGTCAAATGATGACAATAAAAATTCTAGGATGCACGAGGAAATTCGGGATTCGCATTGTTATATTTCCCCAGTCCTTTGTTCAAGATGTTCATGTTCTGTCTCCAGTAAAAGAATCTCTGCGTAGTACCCTTAATTATTTGTTAACATAGATTAGTCTCGTCCCACATGCATTTTACACAAGCCTCTGAAAACCTAGTACATTGCCTCATTAGTCACTGTCTTCTTAGCTCTTTCTCATTTGGTATTCCAGAGTTTTAATTATCATTCAAATGCACTTATCTGAAATCTTACGTATGTACAACAATTATGAGGCGGGGAAATCCAATTTTCTGTCCATGAGCGTGATTAATAAACCGCCGAACCTGCGAGGCAATTTAGATTTTAAGAAATAAGTATGAACTCCATGATTAGTCACCATAGTGTTTTGTTTTCCATTATTTTAGTCTTCTAACGATCCATCTCCGAGAAATATCAATTATGAACTTTTAACAGTTAAATTACGATCGCTGCTTCAGGGAAAGATTTTTCCATAGCTTATTTATCGCTGTGTTTTCGAGTGACAGATTTTTTCCCTCGTTGACTCAACTAACGGGCACTATCACTTGAAGATTAATTATAATAAAAATATTTTTGGAACGCCTTCCGGGATAATGCCCTATAAAGGGATACGTTCACGGTCGATTGACATGATGGATATCATTTTTAGAAGTAATTTTGAATTTGCGTGCCTGCGATTAATTTCTCCATTATCGTGATTGTATTAATATTCCTCGTAAGTCTCCTGTTCCGCGTCAGATGAACATGCATCAGAGGCAGTATAAAACATTTCCATCTCGAACGGGATTTCTTCCCGCACCGGAACTCAGGGCAACTTCAGCAGTATTCGATACGTCAATATTTATCAATCTTTCAAAGCCGTTTTATCACCTGTCGCCAATCGCAAGACCGTTTATCTTCTAACTGGAGTAAACTACCAATACTGTGCATTGATATTATTTGTAGAATTTGAGTAAAATATCTGTTCAATTAAAGTAGTGAGAGTCAACCATGAGATTTTCAACAAATAAGCACTATGATCTCCATCAAAAAAGTCGACACAAGTGTTCCTATGTCTGTGAAATAATAAAAATCAACTCATTCTCGTATATTCTAGAACACATCGTCTAAGTATTAGTTAATTAGCATTCACTTTCTAATTATGAATTTAATGGGTGAAAATATTCTGGTAGATTTGGGGTCTTCCATTTCTATTGGAAAGTTAAGATGTAAGTGTAGGATTTCACTGCATCCTTCAAGTCCTATGGCTATTCAATAGTGAGCATCTACTAAAAGTAAAATGCGAGAACCTTTCGGTCATTTCGAGTCTGAGAGAAATGTTTGGTCATGTTCGCGCCACGTATCGGTCTCCGACCACAGCCATCAGTCAGATGTTGGTTTGTAAGGTACGGGTAGACTCCAATATGTTCGACATAGATTTTCAGCACATATGGAGGATACCTGTATATTGTTCATCGTACGACATATTAATCTGTTGTGTGTTTCAGCAGGATAAAAGATTGTGACATCATTGGTTCGGAAGAGAGAAACATCCAAAAGGAATTGGGTCCTCAATAGAGCACCGCTGCCTTCGCCAATATTTGCAACCTCCAGAAAAAAATTGTTGTATCAGTCAGAACGATCGAGAACAACCTTAATAATATAAAATGATATCTAAGAAGACATGATATTTTGATTATTTAGATTCATTTACGAGAACATGACAATGGATTATAGTTGGAAAATTCCTCCTCTTAACATTAAGATTCACTTTGAAATTCCACAACACAATTTTCATTCTGCGACGGATGATTTCACACCGCGACGATACTAACGTTGGTCGAAGAATAAAAATGGTATATCTAGAATTACGAAGCAATTTAATGTGAAGCAATTCCACCAAGTAGTGCCTTCTCGTGGGGTAATATTCTTGGAAACGAAGATAAGGGAAGAGTGTAGTTGTTCGACACTAATTGGCTGAGTGGAATGATCGGATGTTACTTGGTTTTCGGGACTATTCTGGATGAGATATTCTTTTCAGCTCTTGTTACATAACTGGCAGAATAGAAATTCTATCTTCCACTTTCGACTTGGGTTTTCAAGTTCGTTTAACCTGATTCCGACCCAGTGGAACAGGTGCAGTTCCCTGAAAATGTTATCCTCCTCACTATTAGTCACGATAAAAGCGTGATTCTTAGTCTGCAGTTATTAACTATTTATTGGTTTGGGATGTTCACGCTGTTAGCACGTGTAGCATCGCACTTGCTAGTCCCCATTGTTCACATTTCCCATCCAGCAGACAGCAAAACCAATGGGTTATTCAAGACTGGCTGATCAAAACGTAGGCCATTTGGCCTCGAAATTGGTCATTTGATTAAGCGTATCATGCATATATATATATATATATATATATATATATATATATATATATATATATATATATATATATATATATATATATACGAGGGTCATCCGGAAAGTAGTACCCGTTCGTGAAATAAAGACACAAAAGTAAATATTAACAAACATAAAAAATTTTATTTGAAAGAGGATACTTTAAACTACTTCTCAACATAATCTCCAAGCAAATTAAGGCATTTGTCATAACGTGTGACAAGTTTCTGTATTCCTGCTGCATAGTCCTTCGCCGCCAGCTCATTGAGATACGCGAGGGACCCATCTTGCACAAATTTTTGCATAATGCAGATGGTGTTTAACAATTTCATGAACAATTGTTCGAGAAACATTGGGAAAATGCTCACAGATGTCATCAATTGTGACGCGCCGATCGTTCCTCACGAATTCGTCAACTGAGCTCACCAGTTGGTCTGTAATGACAGACGGTCTCCCCGAACGCTCATCGTCGTGTGTGTTCCCCCTCCCCATGTTGAAGTTGCGACACCACCGCCGAACAGACGACTCGTCCATTACATTGTCTCCATACACCTCCTTTAATTGGCGATGAATATCACATGGGCGAACGTTTCTTGCATTGAGGAATTTAATCACTGCCCTCACTTCACAACTGGCGGCGTTCTCAATTTTTTTAAACATTGTAAACAATCACAGAAACAACACAGACAATGCTAGCGTCACGCAACTTGGCTCAGAGAAGGCAGACAAGCCACTGAAGCCATCTGACCTCGTCCAGCGGCTACTCGCGTCGTCAGCACTTCATGCGGCACGAACGGGTACTACTTTCCGGATGACCCTCGTATATATATATATATATGTGTGTGTGTGTGTGTGTGTGTGTGTGTGTGTGTGTGTGTGTGTAACTTTGATTCCGTTTCCTTTTGGATTGAGCAAAGTCGCGAAAGATCTGAATTTAACTTATTTCAGGAAATTTATTGAATATTTACTAATTTCTTCCAAACTGCCTTCTCTTTGCATGCTTCTTTCGTATGTCCCAATCACACTGCTTCATTTATGCTTGTCTTTGTCGGAGAGTAAATATTCCTTATCTACAGACCCTCTTACGCCACATTCAACAATGAGATTTTTGGACATATCCTTTCCTTGCTAACCATTCACCGTTCCCTCATACTTCTGCTTAGTAATTCCACTCTCATCCATTCTGTCTACTTGATCAGAGCAGCACCTTTCTTTCATACGTCTCTATCACTGTTGCATCCAATGAGCATTCTTTCGTCATCCTCTAATTCTTCACCAAATCTATTTCTACCTCAAGTTCTCTTCATATACCCGACCCACCGCATTCAGTCGAGAGACATACCTAATCCTAGGCATACCAATTTTTACTTCTACAGAGTAAATTGAGAAGTACTCTCTTATGCCCCGTCAGTTATACTGATTAACGTATTAATTTTTTACATATAACATTTTTTACATTCACTTTCTCCCAATAACCTCTCTGCAGTATATCGCGCGCCTTTTTATTCCTTTTTCATCCTATTGCCTTTAGCAAACATCAAAAAATACAAAATCATCCACTTTTTCAACTCTTTCACCGTTTAAAACTGACCTATCATTCTTTCTTTTCTCCTAACGAAATGCTACTTTTGTGTTAGAATTGATGGTATCGATATAGAATAGTGATTTGATTCTGATGTTGAGAATAGAATAATTTAAAAACACCTTTATTGGTTGGTCAGCGAATAATCGATTCCAAACATTTTCGCTTTAGAATCGGGATTTATCTTCGAAAATTGGAATCCAATCGACCTTCTGTTAACTCAGTTGCTCAATTTTCTCTGCTGGAACCGATATCTTACCAAAGTAGAATGAGATTCCATCGCAGTTACTCCGATTTATACATACGATTACGAAATCGAAAATGTTGAGGCCAAGAGTCATTCTAACAGACTTCATTACTAACTTAGTATTCCTTGATGTGGGGAACTTTACCTGGTATTTGTTTTTGGAGGAAATACTTATGATTTTGTAAGAAAAATATATAAGAATGTACAGTGTTAATATGAAATCGGAAAATCATACCTCTATATTAACAAAGGACCGTAAATGCTATCGCTATGTTGTCTAATAGGGGATGGTTATAGTCCAACTCGTAACATAATGAAAGAGCCAAGTTCAATCTTAGGTTAAGATGTCGATTTACTGTGTAATTTCCTATTCCGATGGAACGTAACCACAATAATAACTCAATAGTTATAAATTATTTAAGTGTGATCTTCAGCTTTATCCAGTGCATGATTATTATGTAATAAAAATAAAAAAATATGTGGTTTCAATCTCACCTAAGATATGGATACCCTGGCATGAGGAGTAGAACCAAACCAATGTACCAAGCGGTAGTTTGCAGAAAGTCATTCATCAATCTCATTACTGGAAAATAGATTACGTAATTGAATAAAATAAATAGAAAATATGCGCGAATTGCTGCTATTATGGAACACAAATCATCACACAATGACTAGCAAATTTGGAGTAGTACAAAAATGACTTAGATATTTTAGTATCCTGCAAACCACCGCTAGGGTGTGTGGCAGGGGATGAATACATACCAGCCTAATTTTAATCCGAATATGAGCCTACCGCGGTCGAACAATGTTATTCTGATCCGTTATCGTTCGTGGAAAAAATGTCATCTTAAATCTGTCTGTTCTACACCTAATCTTTCTAATTTTATTGACATGATCTCTCCTACCGTAGTACGATGGGGGTAATAATACATTTTCAACATCACTGCTACAGAGACATCCTGCCAATTCGCAAGAGATTTCATCTGTAATACGAAGCAGAAGAACGAGCAAGTTTACCACCGGAGAAAATGAAAGTAACTGATAAAAATGGGATTCACTGATTGTTGCGTAAGCCCTCAATATGAAATTGACTTCATGGCGCTATAAAATTTCCATTGCTCGGTAATGTTTCCTATTAAGTGAGGTGAAACTGAGAATTATAAGAGAAATCGAACGCCATGCCCGTGAAAAATAATTTCAATAATAGCCTCTGGGAAAATTTGTCATGATTAACTTTTCATATAACTGCATTTATCATCAATTTGCGTCTTCATTTTTCTGCATCCTACATTGAGCACTTCTCTCATAGGTTTCAGACTCGACCTGGCGAGAGTTCGTTAGTCTTCTTCAAAAACCTTTTATTTCCACTTGCTTCCAGAATTTTTGAAATTCCTATGTCATGTTGGTAACCAGGGTATCGACAAGACAAGCCATATTCCTCCGATCCTCCACCCTGAATGTGATACCTCTCCATAACTCTCGGGGATTAGTTGATGATAACACCTTTCTGCAAAATAACTAAGATCCGGCTAAATGCTTTTGGTATTTAATGAGTTCACACTCATGGTGATATATAAGGTATTCAGAGTGGGGGCATAACTCTTATCTTCTATGTTTCCGCTGTCGTTTCAATTGTAAATCGGTAAGATATTTTCAAGGCCAGCCAAAAGCTTTGGTCAACACTCACTAAATGCTCACATTCGAATCTATTTTAAAATTGACGAAAGAGATATCAAGTCCTCTTAAAATGAAATAACAATCAAATTTGTTAAGTTGGTATATTTAAGAGTAATTTCTCATGAAATAATGTACCGGTTCAAATCTTTTCCCTTTCATTCAAGCCCAATGAAAAACCATCACAAGTCTATACTCGTACCCCATGCCCCATATTATACCCCATATTATAACATGTCCATTTAGGGTTTTAGGATAAAAGATAAGCCAAATAATACATATTTATGATATGATTATATTGTATCATGTACATTCAGCTAGAATTCATTGAATACTGGGATGACTTCATTAAGATAGGTATGTATTTTCGAATATAAACCAATATTTTACTTGTATTTTTCAATACACATTGTATTACAAATTCCCAAGCACTTCCCACTCCCACAAGAAGCGAAAGCATTCAAGGTAACTCCTCTGTTTCTCTCGAGTCAAAATTTGACCTTAAGCACGCCCACTCAACTTTCATGAGATTATTTTCATGGCCATGACGTTCGCAATGGAAAAATCTCACCTGCAGTAATTTGCCATGTTTCGTCGGCTAATTCACTTCCTTCGATCCTTTTGCCGCCGTTCTTAATCCATCCGTTTTATCAATGGACCTAATTTTACCCATGTAACCTTCTCCATTGGTAGTTTTCCATTCGCAGTTGTTTTCACGTTGAAATTATTATTTGCCGTGTAATTTGGAACCGTAGAGCCGCGGAATAAATTATTTTCATATAATTCTCCGCTACGAACATATTCACGCGCCAATCATATACTTAGAAAATATTTATCTAATAGCTATCTGAAGTACAATATATTATTTCTTTAATCCATCGAAATGGAAAAAAATGCGCATAGTTTGGAAATAGACAATCTTCTAGGATAACCTTAAGGAGCGAGTTATTTTCTATGTCTATAAACCGCCCTTAGAATAATATTTAGCGCTTAGAAGGTGCCATCACCAATGCAGCACACAACCTAGCTCTTCAGTTGCTTAGCATACAGCCCTTTCGCTTGGCACGTGTGGAAGTTCTCCTTATCTCAAGACGTGGAGGCGCCGATGTGTCACCGATAGAAAACTTGTTGAGTCAGGATAGTAACAGCTAGGCATATTTCTTCCGTTTTCTTCGACTGGAGAATAATCATAATAGCTTCACACTCTTATCTTAGGTCTGGTGGTTGGGAAGAGGAATATGGAAAACATTCTAGGCGAACATTTTCGAGCACATACTTGCGAGTGCACTTTTAGGTTGCGCAAAGCCCTAGCTAACACGACACAAAATATCTTTAAACCCCATAGTACACAGTAAAGTAACTCATTCTTTAGTTCTGATTACTTTCTACCAACTTAATTTCTTCTGAAAAGCCTGTTCTTTTCGTCCTTCTACCTCGTTTTCCCAGCTTTCTCCCGAATGTTCCGTTCTTCAGCATCCCATTTCCTCTCATGCCGGTATTTTTTGCGTCCACGTACATTGTTTTCTTCGAATTTTCTCCCAGCAGCCGTTTCTCTTCCCCTATCATGCCTAAAATTCCGTCGTTTAGTTTTTCTCTCCGTCAATTTTATTTTTCCATTCTCTTTATTCACATCTCAAAGACCTTCGATCTCCGCTCACGCTCCTACCTCTACGGCCAAGTTTCTGAGCCTTACAAAACTGCGCTTTATATTAAAGTTTGCACTGGTATTTTCTTTACATTTTCACCTGACGTGCCTGTCATCAACTCCCGCCTCTTGGTAAATTCTTGTTTCCTTAACGCAATTCTTCTTTTAATGCCCTCACCAAATCTGCCCACACTCATCCAAAAAACGCTTCCCAAATACGTGATCTAATTTTCCTGTAATAGTTTGTGTCCCTGGACTTTGATGATTATCTCAAACTTCCTATTTCTTAAGAATTTCATTGCGTTCCCTTTTTTATGAGTCATTTTCATCCTTTACTTATCACACTAATTCTACAATGCGAATCTGTGATGCGATGTAAGTAATGATCGAAACCGTTTGACTGACTGGGTAACTAACAATTTCTCACCCATAAATCTGACTAGAAGAGCTCCTCGCTACATTATTGAGATGAATGTATATTGAAATGAGATGTGCAAAAAGATATTACAATTAACTTAGAGGTTTATATAAATGGTTAGCCGATTGAGGTTGGGGATTAATCACAGGACGAACATTTAGAACCGCCAACGGATTCAAAAATGATGGAGAGACAGATACTCCCGTCACATTTGTCATAGATCAAAGTATTTGAAAGTTTCTGGGAGCTTAATATAAATTTGAAATGCATAGTGCATATTCATTGACATGCGTAAATTTTAGTACTAGAAGGTCGGTTGGTCTAATTTGATCATTATTTGAGTTCAATTGACAATTGCTTCATGTAAATCAATTTGACTTGTTAATGGAAGCTTTCCTAGAAACATATTGATGACACCAAATTTTCCGAGTTGCTCCCACATTAAATCTTTTGTTTGGACGAAGTTTTCACTTGCTTTACTGTCAGCATCTTCGGACAAGATGTTGTCAACGGCCTTGGCGTCAACATTTAGAATTTATTGAAACTTTTACATTTTGCTCATTTTCATTAGAAATTAAACAAAATCAAACAAATATTACGTTTTTATATTTATATGCCTGCTATTGTTTTGCAAGAGATTGTTCCTTGAATTACGGTATAGGGTCATTTAACCAATAAACCTTGTTCACGCTCCGTATCTGTTATCAATTTAATTCCCTTATTCTCCTAATTTTTTAATGGATGCTATTTTTATATCGTATATTTTTTCTCAAGTCAAAATAAACACGCACAGCAATGCATGTGCTTATATTTATGCATCCATGCGACTTGCATCTTGTACCCAGATTTTGCGGTCAACCCTTAGTACGCGAATACCTCATTCTCAGTTATGGAATACATTTTTGGAGCACCAAACCTCTGCCCGGATTACGAAAAATTGTGACCTGAGGCAGTATTGTACATCGGTACACGAACGTGTAGGTTCGCCTGCAGTGTTGTTGGAAACGGAAAGTAGAATAGGCGTAACCATTTCCCAAGGAAAGAGAGAAGAGAATATGATCAAATTTAGCGAATCAAACCGTTAAAATGTTTCCAAATTCAGTCCTAATCTCCTCTCTCATCCCTTTGGAAATGAGTATTCCCTCCTCTAGAAAAAGAAGAAAGAGAAGCTTGAGGGGAAAAGTTGGTTGAAGAGGTGTATCCGAGTCCCTGTCTTACCTGTGTAGGGAGTGGCCAGGGGATTTCCTCTCGTACTGCTATTAGTGTCACTTCGGAAGTATTTTTCCAACCCTTTTACATGTATTTGGGCTGCCTTATTTCTTTCTGTCCCTAGCCTGTAGTTGGGAAAGTGTCTACGGGATTTTATTTTCGTTTTTAGATCTCTGGTGTGAATCCACTTTAGTTGTCAGCCAGGCACAGAACTCTAAACGTTACCAATTCGCTGGCCAAATTTGATTCCTTACCTCGGAGGAGGTCCTTGATGTTTTACGGGAGTTGGAAGAATGTGGAAGAGGTGATCTGGTAATCGTGGCCCAAGGACAACACCCGTCTGCTCCAACGGGCGATGGGATTGACGGTTCCGGTTCCGACGTCCAAGATTACGAAAATGAATCTGAGGATGATTCTTGTCGCAGTGATTATTACCAGTAAGTGTATTCCTTCTTCCATTTGAATGCTTGCCTACTTCACTGTTAGCCATACTTCTTTTATTATCAATCGTAATATTTGTGAAACAGAACCTATACTGGTATTGATTTTTCTTTATATGGTTGTGTGCTATGCATGGATCTAAATGCAGATTTTTCATTAGCCTGCTGCCCATCGGATATCTATTATAACGCTCTGCCTTTGCGAAACAAAATACAAAAAGCGATAATTTAAATGAACAAAATGTAGCTGAAATCGAGAGTTAGCCGTGCAAAAACTGTTATTATTGTCAGTTTCAGTTTAAAGAAACTTAAGAATCAAACACGCCAATGGGAATCGTTTCCTTTGGTATGTAGTTGTGCAGCTATGCATTGTATGCCGAATCAACTAAACAGTTTTGAAATTTTTGGATGACGTCAAATCTAAATGAATTTCCTTGCTGCGGGAAAGATTTAAATTGGTCATTGAGTCAAATATTGCGTGAATAGGATGTAATTGAAAAAGCCCTCCAAGAAATCAGGAAGAAACGAAATTTACAGCAGCTAAATTTGATAGATTTATTTTCCCGGAAACGGCAAAAAAATATTAGATTTCTCATTTTCGAACGATAACTCTGTCCGTGACAGTAATGAAATATATTCTACTAAAGAATATAAGAACTCTCACCTATTATAATATTAACACGAATTATCACGCAAAAGTGAATGCGAATGAGTGAGTGAGTGCCTTCACCACGTCGTACAATGGAACACCCAGAATTCGTAATTTCCCAGACTAACAAATGAAAATGAGACAATCTTATTTTACAATGAGGACGTGAAGGTAGATGCTAAGGGCAGCGTGTGCTGAAAATACTCCACCTATTCAGCCGCAAGGAGGTGGTTTGTTCCTCTATTTTTCAGTGCATTGAATCTGGTATCTATGAATAGCTGGGTGCTCTGCGAGGAAACGACACATTACGAAAAAGGTTATCCAGTCCTCTGTCGAAGTCTCACTTGTGACGCGTCTCAGACCTTCGTACTCCACTCAAGTAAACAATTAAAGCTACATCAGCTATGATATTCCCCCTTATAAGAGCACATAAGGGAAAAATTGGTCAGTTATCTCCAAATGGTTATGTTATATCTTCAAATATGTTCTCAACGCAAACAATTTTTGCGGAAAGCGCTCGGAAAAGTACACAAGTGTCAACAAAGTGCTAAAGAGTTATTCCATTTTCAATTTTTCATAGTTTCAATCTATATATAAGCATTTCATTAGCTTTCTGTGTTAAAGCAAAGGATATTTAGTCATGAAAATGTTTGCAATATCATGATTACAGTGTCTAAAATTTTTAATCTCTCAAGGTACAAACTTTAATGACAAATTATAATTGACAGGATTGGTAAGAATGCATTATTAACTCTTGAAGTTTTCTACCAGCGTAAGGTGGCATTGGTGTAAATAAAACATAAAAATTTCCATGCTAAATTGCCCACAGAAACACACACAGGATTCCGTAAGAAAAATGGTCCAAGGAGCCGTTCTTCGTAAAAAAAATAGCGTAAAACTGCCGTCATCATATTGCTAAGAGGTAGGCTGACCCCTGATTCGTATTTGAAGCAGGCCTCTTTTAGGAAGGTGTTAATGACACATTCAAAACCTTATCGTGCAATAATTCTCTCGGACGATAAAGGACCCGTGGTGGGATTACAGATCTTTTCTTCTCAGAATGTGATTTTCCTCGGTGACACAGTTTGTTGTAATGTAGATATATTGTGACCCAACTCCATTTGCTTCGAGGTAGCGCTAGAAATTGTATTATTTCGAGTTTTAGTCCGCGAAAAGGACAGAGGACAACGTAAGAATATCCGTCACTCATTACAAAATAGCGATATCGCATACTTCAAGAGCGATCCATCATCGATCATGACTATTTTGGAGCGTTACTGCAATCGTTACCCAAACGCTGTCATTTTAGCATATTTGCGACTATTTATATAGCGACCTAACGCTAGTGACGTTAGATGTAGACGCGCTAGGACAAGGATATCGTAGGTTATTTCGTTGCGAAATATGAAGAGTAACAATAAGAAGTTCGTTTTCCATTTCATTTATAGATACGACGATTGTGCGTTGTGAATATTTTCTCGATTTCTCGAAAGAGCAATTTTTTTAGAATTAGCGGTATCCATAGTGCAATTTTCTTCTGTCGCGCAGTTTGCTATCATGGATCTTACCAATAAATCCCATTGACTCTTGTCCAGGAATCGCGTAATGCCTTAAATCGTGTGTTGAAATATGAATAACTACATAGAATATCGTTTAGC
This sequence comes from Hetaerina americana, assembly GCF_022747635.1. NCBI lineage: Eukaryota > Metazoa > Arthropoda > Insecta > Odonata > Calopterygidae > Hetaerina > Hetaerina americana. The sequence continues at coordinate 66,395,794 of NW_027286985.1, read as the reverse complement.
CAACGCGCGACTAACGTAACATGCGCGCGTAATGAAGATTCACCATTGCACCCCTGCAATTATAGGTTACATCGAAGTCATCCGGTAGATAATTCTTTGGACTGGGTAACCAGATTTATAACCGTAATCATATGTTGTAACTCATATGGAATAAAAATCATTACCTACAGCTCGCCTGCAATACGTTTTATAATAATTCCTAATGAGGTAATTATTTGGAACACATGGGTGAAAATTATGACTAAGGAATTGACAATACTTCAGAGAAAGCCCGCCTGGTTTATTAACCATTTCCACGAGGGAGCGTCGTACAAGAAGGGAGTAAACGTGACGGGTATGTTGAGAGAATTATGACGGGAGACCCTTGATCCACGAAGAGAGTTAGGATAAGGCTGAGTCTGTTTAAGTCTGTTAGAGAGGCTTAGAGCAAGTAAACTAGCTGCACCGAGGGAAATATTATGGCCCCACATTACGTTGGCAGATGGAACTAACAGGCTAAATTAGATAAATAGACACAAGCACTGATAGGTTCAGTTACTCGATCTTCCCTATAGCACGATAAAAAATCATACGATATTATAATCAAACGTAAGCACTGCTACTTTCTTAATTCAAAATTCGAAATTGAAAGCTTAACTGGAAAACAATCATTCTTCTATGATGTAGAAGCATGTATGCGTGTGTAAGTATACATGTGCTTGTTTCAGTTAAATATATATTTTTCATTAAGTGAATATTCATACATATAAGAACAACGCTTCCCGCCACACGCCCTTGCGTCGGCTTGTGGGGTATTTTATATATAGCGATGGGATTAAGGGTACGTTATTGGATATGAAGCATGTTTAACAATATTAATCTACGTTTCAGTCGTTCATTAAATCTTTGTTTTTTTATAACATTTAATTGTTTTGAAATTAACTGGTGCGGAGACACCACGACCTCTATATATCTACATCTAGACAATGCTCCGCAAGCCGCCGCAGGGGCATGTGGCAGGGGTGCTAAGTCACCACCCATAAAAGAGAATAAAGCAACATGCAATGCCAACAAATTCATCCAAACCCACACCCACAGAGGTGTATATATTTATGCGAAGGACCTTCCAACTTGCACGCATGCAAACACATGTATCATCAACCTACATGATATGCAACATTCAACTGTATACGTATGGAAAGTAGGTAGTGGTTTTACAGGATTCTAACCTGATGTCAGAACACGAATGCCCATCTGGTTAACATGGTTTCATGTCGCTTTTGAGGCTGCGTGCATTATTGCGTACGAGAATTCTTTTACCGCTGGCGCACCTTAAGAGACGACCAATCAGTAATTGCCTAGCACTTTCATTCTTTGCTCTTGGATAAGCGTGCTAAGGCGATCGGATGATTGCAAGTTTTCGACGCTTTCGTAACAAAAAATATCGCGTGATATCGGCACTTTGCCACCGCCAAGACGTCATTGAGTTTCCTCTCGGAAGATCGGAACCATTGACTCATCTTTTCTTTAAAGCCTCCCAGCTCGGATATTCGAGTAAAAAATGCGTGTGGGAGGGGAACAGACAATTGGCCTTGGTTCTTGTCTCGCCACGTAAGGAGAACATTGACGTCGAGCACTTGTAAACAAAAGAAATGCGATTGTCAAACGCGTCATGACATTTCGTCGAAACGAGTGACAGTGAAAAAAAAATTAAACTCTCTTGACGCGTAGAAAAATCCTGTTTCAAATTTTAAGTCAGGAGAATCTATCAAAATTTGGCTTACTATCGTGACGCCCTTCAAGCAATGTGAAGAGGTAGGGACAAAACGACAAGAGCTTGATAATTGGTCTTTTCCCCTACTTTCATCCATTCTAACATATCATAATAATATTGCATCATTAACGGGAATCAGGTGGAGAACTTTTGTTAATTTGTCTGCTTGAGAGATAACAATCTTATGGCGTACGAGAAAGTTTTATCACAGAATTGATTCGGGAGCAGACTGGAATCCATCCCAACCATTAATGCATGGTTGCACTAGGGAACCTGGAGTTGACATCGGGTGATCCGAAGGCCGAGGCCATGACTTTCATGTGAAGGGTTCTAGCTACTTGAAGCCTTGCCATTTAGATTTCATCAGTGACTTCATTGGGATGTGACGCGGCACACGCTTGTGTGGTTTTAGTAATGGTCATTGTGAGAGGAGTAACTATTGAGGTAATTTTCACGAATTATCGACTAAAGAAGCAATCTGGATGAGGGAGACGGGTTGAAAGAATCCCAGCGTACGCATCCAAGTACTCTCTTTAAGAATGCACCCATTGGAGCACTCTTAAAGAGCAGCACGTTCCAAGGGATGTGCATCGTATTTTCAATACTCCCTGCATGGCGCTTAAGGAAAATTCAAAAACCCGTGGAAATTGGGACCTATCATTTGGCGAGAAAGTCCGCATACTAGTCATGGCACATATATCGGACCTATTTTAGGGTGAGTGTTTAGCAAGAAACGAAGGTATGGGGAAGTATTAGTATGAAGGAATGAGTTTTTGATGTTGTAGGCCTAGAGTTGTATCACCCTTGCTGCACACACCACGGTGGGTTGTAAGATTCTCGTATGTTGAGCCCAACCGCCTTAGTACCAGCCATCTAAGCTAGAGAAATTCAAGTTCCCGATGGATGCAATCCGACCGCTAGGGTGTATGGTAGGGGGTGATTACACACCAAGTGTCCCTTAGGAACGAAGTCGACCGTATTAACTGCGTTAGCGAGAGGGAAATTTATTTTTTTTTAAACTGGACAAAAAATTCGGAAGGCAGTGATCTCGATCAGCAACTCTCATATTGCTATTTGAAAAGTGTTTGAAATTCAAGAGTACGTGATTATGGGGGGAGTGTGGCAATGGACGGAGCGTTGTAGGTATGGTGTCAACCCAGCCCTTGTGTGATGGTAAAGATGCGGTTGGAAATCTTTAAGTGTCATTGTATATAAGAGCATTTTGTCTCATATCTATTCTTCTTTTGTATGTATGTATGTGCATTGTGAGAGTGACCGTTGACCAGACTTGATTGTTGCCACCAGGACAATTGCCTAATTGCAGCGAGGTTTATATAATAATAATATTCTAAGTTGAGCTTGTTACCACTAGGGCACGGCTTCGCGTAATTCTATTGGCGAATTTTCAGTATTTGAATAATTCAAGAGCTTTAGCTCTCGAATACGAGGGTAACCCCGTTGATCTCTCTCTCTTTCTCAACAGAGCGCTTATCCATAATATTGTAGTCTTTTCTCCATTGATTTCTCTTCCTCCCCCTCCATTATACTATGAGTGTACTGCTCAGCATTTGAAAGTGCAAGCACATGAGTCACTAGGGAGAACTGACCTCCATGGGTAAACAGTGTTGATAATGAGTTAAATCCCTATCGTATGTTTCCAAACCCAGTCTTGTCTCTATTTTTACCTTACCCATCCTCGATTCCGCTTCATTGGCCCCCTATATCGATCGCCGAGTTATACTTATGGTGACAGCTCAATATGGTGTATACAGCTCAATGCATGCGTTTTTGAATCACTATTTCAAAAATTAGCCCCGACATTTTCAGTTTGTTCTTAAAACTCTGCTGTAGCCCTGAGGATGTGAACTGGTCCGCTGATTTTTCTCCCTCTCTTTCTCATTCTCTTAACTACTGTGAGTTTATTCCTTAGCGTATGGACTACCAATTGTTTTTTATCATTGTTTACTGTGATACTCGAGTACTATGGCTAGATTATTTGCTCAACGAATTGAGATATGGAAATAATTATTCACATATTATTCATGTTAATTATATTTCCGTATGTGATGCCTAATTGCCAAGAAAATTGATGAAGGATAATGAAAAAATTACAATGTCTTTTCAATATTGTGGGTGCCAGTAAACTTTTTTCAGTAATGCACACATTATTTCTGTGAGCATTTTGTTATTGACTGCACGTACGAGATGCGCTCAAGTCATCTAATTTTTTCCCAGGACAGTAGGTAGAAGTAAAGGTGTGTTTGAGCTTCAAATACACATTCACTCTTTATGAGCCCCGGACATAGATGGCTGCACCGTGCAGACAATAGGGTTCGTAGCTGCCACTAGTGCTTAGAATGCTTAAATTGGGGTTGTGTAGTGTACAGGAGCAGCGTTTTCTCCACTGGAATGGTATAACACCCTTCGAAATTCATCGTCAATCGAATGAGGCAAGAGATGTTACGGATGTGAAAAATGTGCGTTGTTGGGTGCGAAAGTTCTAAGAAGGCCGAAGGTCGTATGACAACGAGCCCAAGAAGCCTCGGCCACGGATCATCAGCAATTTTCTAGTTAGGAAAAAAGGGACCTTCAGAGAAGCCATCTCGATGGCCATGGAGTTATGGCGTCGACGTCGTGAAATGTGCCCGTCACTAGGGAGATTAGTTTGTTAAGTAACAAGTTTAAACTTTCCGGCGAAATAATTTGTCATTTAACAAATAGGAGACCATAGAACTTGAACGCACCTAACATTTCCGTGAATTTTTTTCTACAGCTTTAAGGGAGATGGACCTACCTGAGGAATAAATTTGGAACCATAAAAGGCTGACCTTCGTCCTTAATGCCAAGAACGAAGCAGACGCCTGTGGAGTTACTCCATGTAAAAGAGATTTGAAAGGTCAGCAACTCTTCCCCTTATCGTATAAGTGTCTGGGGAAAACTAAAATTGTAATGAGTATTGTGAAGGCAACTTTGAGCCCTCTAATTCTTCTTGATTTTCGCGTGCTAATACTTTGATAAACGAGTCAAAAGGAAAGAAGCATGAAAAATGAGAAAGTTGTTTGAAAGGATAGATGAAAATGCAAAGTACAGAATCATCCGAGATACAATAATGATTAACATTATTTACTCGCTGTAATTGGTGTTTTTAGTAAATTTGTATGGTGCGTACGGACGAAGAAAAAGTTGGCATCTTAATTATAAATGCTTTCAAAAAATGTGAGTGTTCTCGCATTTTTTGACTCAATCAAATGAGTGTATTCCTTATTGAAGTCAATATTGGGATACCAAAATATTTTTTTGTAAAACATAAAAAATGATGACATATTTAGCGCAATACGTCGCAAGCTTGGAAGATGACGCGTATTCAACTAAATAAAGATACATTTGTAACGAAGTGGGAGGTGATGTACCATTTTTGTTCGATACTTAGTGTAGTAAACTACACTTTCGAAAAGTGAAACGCCATCAGCAATTTGAGGTGTGCATACTAGTATACTACCTTGATCAAAAATTTCCCGGAATTTATTCAGAAAATTAAAAATACAAGTTTATTCATCTAAATCTATATTGTCCCCTTCAAAGTAATCCCCATCGACTGCAACACACTTATGCCAGCGCTTGATCCAATCCTCGAAACATTTTTTATATTCGGTTTTCGGTATGTCCATCAGTGCTTCGTGCGATTTTTCCATTACTTCCTCTCGGCTGCTAAAACGCGTTCCCCGTAATGGTTTTTTAACTCGATTGAACAGAAAGAAGTCACAGGGAGCCAAATCAGGTGAATTCGGTGGCTGTTGGATGGTATTTGTTGCATTTTTCGTCAAAAAATTACGAATAATGATAGCACTGTGCGACGGTGCGTTATCATGGTGCAAATCCACGAGTTTTCTGCCCACATTTCTGGTCTCTTTCGGCGAATTGCTTCACGCAAACGTCTCATAACGCCCAAATAATACTCTTTGTTTACTGTCTGGCCTTCTGGCAAAAATTCATGATGCACTACACCGTTGTAATCCATGAAAACCGTCAGCATTGCCTTCTTTTTTGACTGAAAACGACGTGGTTTTTTTGGTCTCGGCTCATTTGGTGAACGCCATTCACTTGCCTGATGTCTGGATTGCGTGTCGTACTCATAAACCCACGTCTCGTCTCCAGTAATGATCCTTTTGATGAATGTGGGATCGGATTCAGCCTCGCAAATCATGTCTTTTGCGACGTCAACACGGTCTCTTTTTTGCATGAAATTGAGGTCTTTCGGCACCAACTTTGCTGCTACACGACGGAAACCCACAATGTCTTGGGCGGATCCATAGGCAATGTTCAAGTCCTCCGCTATTTCTCTGATGGTTAATTTGCGGTTATTGACCAACATTTCTTTTACTTTATCAATTTTTTCACCGACTTTCGATGTCGATGGTCTGCCACTGCGTTCATCATCTTCGATTGACTCACGACCACTTCTGAACCGCTCGTGCCACTGGTAAACGACCGTTTTTTTTTTAGAGAATCGTTGCCGAAACACTTTTCCAACATTTCCAACGTCCGTGCGCCACTAAATCCGTTTTTTACGCAAAATTTAATACAAGTTCGTTGTTGCAAATTTAAATCCATTTCTGAAATTGTAAAAAATCGCCAACACACACAGAGATAGATGTACTCTTGGCTACGTAACTTTTGCAAATGTCAAGTTATGACACTAAGATTTAAAGGGAATATCAACAACAGATGTACCAATTTAACAAAAAAAACAGAACTCAAATCGGAACGATGGGAGCGGCACACGGTGGTTATTCCGGGAACTTTTTGATCAAGGTAGTATATTGTTTTAATGTCGACACAGAATTGAAAGTTTCTTGGTTGGACTTTTCTGAACCGTTTTTCTGTTTTTGGCACAAGTTGCATAGACTATTGGAAAAGATGCCCTTCTCATAGGTTTAAAAGTGTAAGCGGACGTGTCACACATTCGGGAGTCATCTCGATGAAGCCGGAAATAACTTAAAAAACCAAGAAAACAGTAGACTACCTCATAGAGGAGTCAGGGTACAAGAATAAAAGACGATGAGCACGCGTAGGGTTGAGAAGTCAACATGAGAAATATCCCTCAAAAGAGAAGAACGGAGAAAAGCTCGATGAAAGTAGACTGGGAGAATGGAAATGGAAATCCCTGGGAACGTGAAGGATGAACAAACATGCAAATTAAAGTTTTTATGCGCACAAATATCATTCGCAATTTTCCTTTTCTCAAATACTTATCCTGATTAAGTCTTTCGCAAATCTTTCACCTTAAATTGATTTTTATTGCCCGTATTATATGTTATACAACTGACCATCTCGAGTGCTTCCTAGTCACCTTTTTCTCACGAATTTTCACTACTGAAACTTTTGTCTTCGTCCATTCGATGACATGATACTTGATGTCTCCATCCAGCAGATAATTTTCTCTTCTCCAATTCCACTGTTAAAATGTGATATACCAATTCAGATGACATTCTTACAGCTTCAGCGATTTTTTACACCTTCAATCGGCGATCCTCCATGACTATTTTACATACACTTTTGTAATGATTTATGGCGTAGTGGCACATTTTGGCCTACTGATACGCGGATCATCATCTAAGCTGTCCCGATTTAAGGTAAACTCGTTTCTCCACTTAGCAACACTTAAATATGAACGGGTAGAGCCCCCCAGGGTTTTCTGAAAGTCGGCATGAATTATCTTTGCTTTCATACCTTTCATTACGAAGTACAGGTATTTAATTACTGGTCAAATCTCGATTTTTTCCATCTTCACGAATGGCTACACGGGAACAACAACCGAGATGCGGCCGCACCACAGATCTCTTCCCAGAGCACTGACGCGTGCACTCATAAAGGATTGATTACCTATTACTACGCGGTGGTGTGGTGGTGATTCCCAGAACCTTTCAAACTACCCTCGTCTACTATATATATTTTTCATTGCGCTCACAATATTAGAGTATAAATTTGAGGAAAATGTGAGAGCGTACGTTGGCTTAGGTTGCATTTTTTCAGTCCCTGACGATGACATAAATTCACCCCAAAAGATATTGCTTCAAAGTTGAGAGCACTTTGTGTGTGCTACTTATCATGGTATGCACAGTCTTATTTTAAATGAGATTGATAATCTGAAGTAAAGAGGCCGGAAACGCCTGTGCTGAAACGTTTTTCTGAAATATATCGAATTGCTTTTATGCTACTTTTTATTAAATTTACATTGAGAAAAATGAAGGACATTCTTAATATAAAGAGTAAAACTTGACCTACCCGAACGTTCGCGTTGACCATTGGCATCGAAGTAATGCACGTGGTCGCCATCGGCATGGCTGGTTCGCATTTACATACCGGGTTATTCTCAGAAGTGTTGTTTTGAGAATAATTCGGGACTCAAAGGTGAGACCACGGCAAGGAAACTCCCCTACTTCGTCGCAAGGTGCCCTCTGGAGCAGTCGCGTCTCGCCTTCGGTGATTTCAGGGTGAAAGCTACAGAGAAACGGGTCGGGTATACGACATATTCGACAGGGAAAACAGAGTCGGGTACAAAACATGGAACGACTTCCTTAAGCTGGACAAAAATCACTCTCCTTTGTTGATGTTGGTTACTCAGCCATTCAATTTCGTCGTGGTGTTCTTCAAGTTCGTCGGATGATGCCAAGTCGAGTCCTTTCCCTTGAGTCTCTCATGCACCGATCGCGTTGCGTAAAGTAGGGCATTGCCGCCGCTATTCGGGGCTGCCCTTCTCAATCGAAGGGCAGCCGAGACACACCCACGGAAGGTTTCGGAGTGGCCTCCTGTAGAAAAAAAATGATGAATGCACATTTATCCATTTAAATCGCCGCGCGCAGAGGCCGTAAGTGGTGTCTTGGTGCTTGTCGACTATGGGGTGAATGATCTTCGGAATCGAATTATTCCTAGGCGTCTTGTGTTTGATGTTTTAGAAAAAAAATGACGCCCTTGGTATACTAGATGTGGGCAGATGCTTGATACAATTAGAGAAAAACAGTTTTATCAAGCCAAAATTGAATGAGTGAGAGGCATTTGTTGGGCCCATCGTATCACGTTGTTTCGGTAAATTAAAGTGAAGCTGTGAAGGAAATTATTTTTTATTCCTCTTTGAACTCGTTTTTATTTTTTAGCTTTCTTTGTTATGATAATTTCTTTCCTTCTGCTGTTTGCTTCGGAATTGAAGTCAAATCTCAAATTCCCAAAGGCCTTCCCATTAAATACGTATACTTTGTAGGGAAATATTTATTTGTTTTTTCCTCCACCTGCTAAACTAGCCCAGGGATTGATTACCATGGAGGTTTGGCATTTTAACTATTTTTAATGATTTTGATAATTCTTGAGGCGTATGTGAATTGGAGATATAGGTAATGCTCTCAATTTCGTCCAAAAATCTGTATACTGTTCACCTCCATAGTCTTACTAAAATAGCAACGAACGTGAGCAATTCCACTTTGAACTTACATTTTATATACGTGCAAAATTTTAGCAACTGCATCAACGGCCCTCGTTATTTCAATGAAATTACAAATTAAAATGCGCTTGAGAGCAGTGCATCCCATGCTATGTGTCGCACTTTCTTAATTTTTGATGCCATGAAAAGGTTTCAAAAATTAGGAAATTAAATCGAAAAGGACGGCGTTCTCGTTCTTCAAATGCTGAATTCGAACTCCAACGGCGTTAACAATTTTTTTAGTGATGCGTGTTAGATTTTTTCAACCGAAAATTTTTTTCATTTGTAAAAATTCATAGTTATGAATCTCTATAGCCACTTAAATGGTGTAATTCTCATATTTAATAAGAGGTCCACAATTTAACGTCCCATCTGACGTATGGCGTGTTACACATGAAGTGAACATCACATTGTCTTCAAATCAAGGATTGGGATAAAACTGAAATTTTGCCATCTCCGGGATTTGAACCTGGTATCTCGCGTTGGGAAGTCAATATATTTGCCACCGCGCCATCCTGATCCCCATTATGATCCCAAGATCCTCAAGCTTCGTTTTCTCCAGAGTACCTTGGACCACATTCATCCACGACTTTCTCGGTACATCCATTCCTCTGGAAACATTTACTCTTCTCTCGAGTGCTTGTTTTTGACTCAAACCCCGAAAAGATAATTCCTCAAGGGAAACAAAATTCATTACAGCATTATCAACCCTCTAGAATCAAACGCCAACTCACGTTCATCATTTCTCTAAGCATTACTAGTTAGTATCCAGTCCATCTCGCTGTCCCTACCCGTACATCTTCGTGGCGATTTGAATTCCAGAGACTGATTCATATTACTCAATCTCTCCTAGAGCAAGTACCCTGTGGAAAATTTCGAGGAGCACTTGACTAGGGTACTGCGCCGCAAGCTGCATTTAATGCTCCAGCCTGTTATGAATGTGTGCATCAAATGCCTTCCCACACCTCTGCTTCCTCGTCTCTCATTGGCGATGTCATACACGTGTCCGCTTGGATCTGGTCAATTGACATTCGTTAGAGAGTGTGGCCTTTGAAAAAATTGCTCTGTATTCCCCTAACCGATGAACGGCAACAGTGCTCTGTCGCATATGGTCAACGAACATTAAGTGCGCATGCGGAAACGAGTTTGTCATTGTTGAGATAACAATGAACGCGACGCAGTTTATGCTGCAAGCAGTCGCAGTCGTGGTTTGGTCATGCGTAAATTCGCGTCAAGAGAATTATAAGATTTAAGGGTCTAATAATTTTGATTGGCGGCGTGGGCACAAAAATGTTCTACTGCAAGTTCCGCACGATTTTCCGCTGTCGTATTGCATGATTCCGTTAAAAAGAACAATTTTTGCGGGTAACTAATAAAAGTTTGTGATGATTTTGTGATATTTATCGCTTTGACTTAGGTGGTCCACGTTTTACAGTTGGTTTCTGTAATCTCTTATTCTTCCCCAAGATCCAATTTGTTTCTGTGCTTCAGGAAATGGAGCTAAACGCCCAGAACTATTATACCGGTTATACATCCTTCGATTCTTTTGGAAAATTTTTGTGATGGAATCAAGACTGAATGACGACACGTTGCCACGCAATCTTAAAAAACATTTGTTCACCACGTTTCACATCGCTGAATTTAGTATATACTCAGTAATTATTGCATATCCTCATTTTACTTGTCATAATCCTATCTATGTATTATAAGCACCTTTAGTGAGTTTTATTTTAAATGCCATTCAGGTTCAACAGTTCTTGTGTCATAATTATTCTATTTAGTGAGACTTTTTAGATTTTTTGGTATTTACAATTTGGATTTTCATTGAAAATTTTCACATGTGGCTACCGTGTAAGACATTTTTAGTGTGACTGCATTATATTTTGACAACCTTAATTTTTTTTATCATTTGCAATTTATTAATGCCCTTAATTTAAATAGTCGAGGGGATAAATTGAGTAGCTTCAGGCGTGATGTGGTGGAAGTCGAATATAACTTCAATTGGTTACCTGATGATGATGTAATACATCGAAACCCGGTCGTAAAATAAAAAAAAATTATTAAGTGGAAAAGTGCTTCAATCCGTTAGTCGAGGGGATTATAAATATTTTTCATTGGTGGTGAAATGCCGATCTTTTCTTTACTTGAAGTGTTTATCAATGGAATTGAACCATTTTTGAAATGGAATTGAACCAACTCACACGGTACGCCTATGATCATGCCTAGTCTTTATGCTCATTCGCTCAAGGCGGTAATTTGGAATTCACGGAAGTTGGATCGAATGCGGTACTGTTTAAACCTGCGGAAAGATTTAGAGACACTCTTTAAATATTTTGAGTTTAAGAACATTTAAACCGTCAAAAATATTTCTTGATATATTAAAAGTAAAGAATAAAAGCAGTCATCGATCTTGGCATTGGTTTATATGTATCTCGGCGAAATAAAAATATCTCGCCACAGATCTTAATCTAACCGCAGGATCCAGTTCTCACATGCCAAGTGACTCGGCCACAGATCGGCGTAAGAGTGTGGGCAAATCGTTTTACTCTGTGCCCACTGTCCTCGCCATTGCACCGGTGGTTTGTTTGGAAGCGGAGAAGTTCTGGAACAGAACGAAGCTTAGCATATGTGAATTCACATGAAGATTGAGAGAAAGTTACTTCCCGATCACTTGCGGAAAAGACTTAAGAAGAAAAGTTGTTTGAAATCGCTGGATGGCCATCGTTCTTCGTGGAATTCTCCATCAGCTCATAAGTCCAGTTTCACCGACAACAATTACTTTTAAGCGTCCAATTATTTCCTGCTTTGAGTGCAATTTACAAGTATGAAAAGAAAATCAATTCGTTATAAAAAAGTCAAGTTTTTGGTTCGAAGTTTATTCAGTCAAATCAAGAATAAATTACTATTTTCAGTGGTAATGAATAACATTGTTGATGAAGAGGCATGATGGCGTATCAATCAAGCGATCGGACTTCAAGGAGGTTGTGGAGAAACGGTGCTCTAGCGGATGCACCACTTGGGCCAGTAGGAATGCGTTGATGATATCGTGAAAATGAGAAGATTTAAATGGAGAGCTCCTATATAGCGGTAATTGACATCAAGTCTAAGCTATGTGAAACTAACTTCACACAGCTGGCCGAAGGGCGGAATTACTCCCATCTTGGGAGTAATGTTTTTATTGCGCTGCTACGTTTCAGCATCGAGAAGTACGGACGGCATTGATGATTAACCTTGGATCAAAAAGTTTACCAACGAAGTGAAATTAATGAAACTGGGTGAAGAATTGTTAAACTATAACGACGAAAGATTAATTCCAAGTTCTCATTTGAATTTTATTATTTAAGAGCACATACTACCTTGAACAAAAAGTTCCCGGAATAACCACCGTGTGGCGCTCCCATCGTTCCGATTTGAGTTCTGTTTTTTTGTTAAATTGGTACATCTGTTGTTGATATTCCCTTTAAATCTTAGTGTCATAACTTGACATTTGCAAAAGTTACGTAGCCAAGAGTACATCTATCTCTGTGTGTGTTGGCGATTTTTTACAATTTCAGAAATGGATTTAAATTTGCAACAACGAACTTGTATTAAATTTTGCGTAAAAAACGGATTTAGTGGCGCACGGACGTTGGAAATGTTGGAAAAGTGTTTCGGCAACGATTCTCTAAAAAAAACGGTCGTTTACCAGTGGCACGAGCGGTTCAGAAGTGGTCGTGAGTCAATCGAAGATGATGAACGCAGTGGCAGACCATCGACATCGAAAGTCGGTGAAAAAATTGATAAAGTAAAAGAAATGTTGGTCAATAACCGCAAATTAACCATCAGAGAAAAAGCGGAGGACTTGAACATTGCCTATGGATCCGCCCAAGACATTGTGGGTTTCCGTCGTGTAGCAGCAAAGTTGGTGCCAAAAGACCTCAATTTCATGCAAAAAAGAGACCGTGTTGACGTCGCAAAAGACATGATTTGCGAGGCTGAATCCGATCCCACATTCATCAAAAGGATCATTACTGGCGACGAGACGTGGGTTTATGAGTACGACACGCAATCCAGACATCAGGCAAGTGAATGGCGTTCACCAAATGAGCCGAGACCAAAAAAACCACGTCGTTTTCAGTCAAAAAAGAAGGCAAAGCTGACGGTTTTCATGGATTACAACGGTGTAGTGCATCATGAATTTTTGCCAGAAGGCCAGACAGTAAACAAAGAGTATTATTTGGGCGTTATGAGACGTTTGCGTGAAGCAATTCGCCGAAAGAGACCAGAAATGTGGGCAGAAAACTCGTGGATTTTGCACCATGATAACGCACCGTCGCACAGTGCTATCATTATTCGTAATTTTTTGACGAAAAATGCAACAAATACCATCCAACAGCCACCGAATTCACCTGATTTGGCTCCCTGTGACTTCTTTCTGTTCAATCGAGTTAAAAAACCATTACGGGGAACGCGTTTTAGCAGCCGAGAGGAAGTAATGGAAAAATCGCAGGAAGCACTGATGGACATACCGAAAACCGACCGTAACTTTTGCAAATGTCAAGTTATGACAATAAGATTTAAAGCGAATATCAACAACAGATGTACCAATTTAACAAAAAAAACAGAACTCAAATCGGAACGATGGGAGCGCCACACGGTGGTTATTCCGGGAACTTTTTGATCAAGGTAGTATTTGTACATGAGCATGGTAGAATCCACAATCATTCGAACCGGGACAAAGTGAGAATTATTTGGAGTGATGTGTTAAGAACGGAAAAAAGATAGTAACGATTGTCTAACAGAGAATGGAGGAATGATTTCCAATGTATTCAGCATTGCCACAAAAGATATTTCTCGCCCACTAACTCAGCCAGGTTTGTCAATTTATAAAGCCATCAAGGTTTTTTTTCCTTATCAATTTCGTTTATGAAAACGAATTTGTTCCCGCAACATAATGATTTGTCGTGAAGGTATCTTCCGCTGATGGCGAGATATCCTATTCTCCACTTCAGTCAAAGCCGTGCGCTTGTCTCAAAGCGTCTTCCGCAACTGATGTGATGCGGCTGGAGAAGAAATAAATCTATCGTGCGTAAACGTTAACTTTACAAGGGCCATTCTGGTTATCCTCTGCCCATCACATCTCACGACTTCACACGCCTGAGTGAACTGTGATTTGATGAATTGATCGATGGAATCATCTCGATATTTCTCAGGGACGTGTCTCCTGACATAAACTAGCCTTTTATTAGGTTATATTAGGTTATCCATCTATTATTGATGCTGATGAGGTGCTTCGAGTGAACAACGATGACGCACGATGCCTTCTGGCTGCTGTGCGGGACGCTCACGTTTGCAATATGTTAAACGCGCTGAAGACGAACAGTTCGATTGCCAGGAATAATTTTAGTAACTGTACTGATTGTATGATACAGTCTATAGGCCAATAGGAATACATACCCTTAGACTGAGGAGATTCGTGCGCTCTTATGAATAGCATGCATCTGAATCCAACGCCAAATTTAAATCGTTTTAATAAGAACAATGGAGATGTTACGTGTGTACTGTTAAATTAATGGGAAGACTGAGCATCATTCTACTTGAAAGGTGGTATTTTATTGCGTATTATTCATACATAATTAAAACTGTAAGGGTTAAGAAAAGACTCGTCAATAAATTAATATGGAGCGTGGTTTTGTGTGACGCTGAAACATGGCCAATGAAGCAAGATAATAGGCGTAGATCGGAGGCTTCTGAAATTGGGTGTGGAGAAGGTTGAGAAACGTGTAATGGACGGAGAGGGCATATTGGGGAGGAAATAGGATTGTTGGAAGAAATCCTAAGGAGGCAGGAAAAGTGGATTCAGATTGTTTTGATTGGCGATGAAACGTTTAAAACTGTGACATAGGGGAGGAAGATGGGCAAGCGAGGAAGGGGAAAGAATAGGATGGAACGGAATGGAGATGCGAAGGAAGTATGCTGAATTGAAGAGGGACTAACTGTAGTGTCCGATTTCAGTTTTTGCTTTCGTTTACGAGAGGAAAAAAGGTATTGTTGTACAAACGTTTATGCAGTGTCCTTCATGGCCTATCTTAACTAGTAGGGTACCTATAATAATAATGGCTAATTGGACACAGGAATTCAGTGTCCTTGATCGTTGCCCTTTCTTAAATTTCTCATTATTGCCTCCTTCATTTTTCTTGCGGTAAAGGCATGATGCAGATGAATTACATACTACTTGTATACCATGGGTTTCTTCGATTTTTTATTAAAAATCACACTTCAGGAGGGTATTTGTTTGGGTTTTTGGCCACTTTTTGGGTATTTTAGCCAAATAAATTATGCTTCATTAAAGTAAAACTGATAGTAAAATTTAGACCAGTCCTCAATTGACTATTTAGTGTATCGTAATAAATCATTATGCCAAAAATGAGCTTTATGTGGCTCTCCACTCGATTCTCCTTCTTACCACCTCTTGATGACTTCATTTTTATTCTCTTTCGCGCTTACTAATATGCATTCAGTGTGTTTTATCTTTCATATTTCTTTGTGTTTCTTTCATTCGCTTGATCTTCCTTAATTGTGTTCTGTTAGCTATCTTGTCTCATAGTTAGTCAAGGTATCTCTCATTATCTAGAGTGATTCCATTGGGTCACTTTTTATTACACGTTTCGTGGTTGTGCCTCATTATTTACTCGATTTGATCGCTTATCTGAAACATTGCCACATTTCCATTACCTCCTGTGATCTCCCCGCCATTGTCCCTGTCCACGCCTAACGTTCTTAGAAAAATGTGGACATGTTTTTACGAAATTTTTCCCTTTTATAAAGGCAGTGGATAAAGTAGATTTTTTGCAGTAACGGAAGCCAGATCCTAATAAGGTGTGTTCAGTCGTGGAAGATGTTTTTCTCTCACTTTAAGTTTTGCGCTCCCAAAAAACCCTAGAATAAACCAAAATGTGTATTTATGCTCACGGATAAACACTAAATGGGCACTACAAAAGCCTTTTTACAAAATTGGAATGTACTCAATCATAGAAAAGCAAACAATTTTCCCATGCCAAAATCGTAAGAGAAAGTGAAGACACTGTGTAAAGAAGCTCACCCAAAAGAATTGGAGTTGACTTCGGTGCACTTCCATGAAAATTTAAATGCCCACGCATACTTGTGATTTCAACTGTGCTTAGTAAACCGAGGCTCACACTTGTTCCAAGTTGGAAGCGTTGTCCGCTCTCGAAGTTCAGAAGTGCCCGCGAAAGAATCATGAAAACCATGAGGAGCAAACATCATGAGGTTATCGCGTCAATTGGAAATATTGTTTGGTCTAATTTTTCGCAGGGACACCATGGGAAACCTCCGAACTTATTTGGTATTCCTTGTTTTGAACGTCGCCTGAAGTTTAGTTTTCAATCATTGAATTTCAATGAGGTATTACTTGCTGTCCTCGTCCTAGCCTTGGTATTCTACTCCATATTTGGCAGAGGACTGGTATCAGAGTCGATCCAGTCTCAATACTTAAAAAGTTTCCGTCGATGGGCAGTAGGCCCTCACAAAGAAGCACATAATTTTGCATCAATAGTTATAAGGTCTAATGATGCTGGAAGACCTGTACCCGGAAATGAGTGCCTTAGTTCATACCGTCAAGGCTTCATATAAAGATTAGAGGTAGCCTTAACCTAGTTCTCATAGGAAGGAAAATTTAGGCTCATATATCAGATTGTTGTGACTGGAAAGGAAAGGAGGGTATTATGTTCTCTTCGTTATTGATTCGATCGATGACTATGTTAATTCCATAAGATGTCCTGTGTGCTTGCTTTGATATTCATCATTCGTAGGAAAACAAAATTGTTTTTTTCAAACTTATTTTGCATAATCATTTGATCCCCCAGAAAACGCCAAAGGAAGTTTAAATGATCCCTATTTAAACCCCTACATTAAATAAATTCGGTAGTGTAACATTACGGACTCGATTTGTGGTGAATTGAAAGACAACATTTGGCCATTACGCATAATTTTTATTAATGATGATGACGCTTGGGCGTCGAAATCTGGGTCGTGGTTGAAAAAAAGCAGTGTATAATAATAGGTATAATAAGATAATAATAAGTGTATAATAATCAATTGCAGCCTTTCAAGACATTTTAACTGAAGGCCACGAAGAAGTTTTTTTTCTCGATCAAAAAATCCTAAATGCTGTGTGAAATGCATTTGAACTACTATTTAAGGTTTATGACTCCGGCGAGAATGCCTTGATTGATTTTCGTTGACGATTTCTTTTTCATTTGTTTTATTTCGACGGAAGGCTTACTATGTACATGCAATTCTTTAATCCTACAAAAATATAAAAATGGTTAAAGCGGGACTTCTATGTAGAAATACAATTAATTGAATTTATTTCTGGTTGTAAATAAATTAAAAGATTATTCATATATTGAATACTCGGGCTTCTAGTAAGTCTGGCTCGGTCCATACTTTGACCTGGAACATCATACGTGTACAGTCCCTTTTTCGATTCTCCAGGTGAAATTTTTGATTCACTTTTTCTGTCTCTCTCGTCGAGTTCAGAGCTAGTTAATGTTTTGAAGGCGATTGACAATACGAAAACATGAAAATGACCGTTACTTGTGCAATTTTGTTGCAGTTAGCCGTAAAGCGAATTTAAATGATTAAGAAGTTTAAGGATTTGGACTTCCTTAGGTATGCTCGTAGAATTCGAGGGGGACCGCCTCAAAATAGGGCGTCCCAAGGATTGTCCTCCCCTCCATCATTCAAAGCAAACCGTAGTAATCAACCCGAAGGTTGGTTTGATGGGCGATGGTAAATCTCCCCTCGTATTAACCCCCAACGGCGTGCGAAATTCACGCATCAGGGTAGGGTGGCTAGTCAGTCCCTTGCACCGTGCCGCCTTTGGCTTCCGGTAAGATCTAAAAGTAGTACCCGAAAAATCACCCGGCTTGGATGGAGCTGAGGGTGCCCAGAAGGGTCTCCCAGAATCGAACTCGGGCTCCCATTTCCCTACTGAAATGCCACGTCTCCGCATCTTTCAAAAACGTCTTTAATATAATAAAGCTTACATTTTTATTTTGTTGATATTTTTGTCCATATGTCTTTTCAATAGTGTACGTTCTTTATACTTAGCCGCTGATATGCAGTCTGTTTTCGGCAGGTGAAAAAAGGTGAAGAAGAGAGACGGCAAATTTAAATAATGTATGTAATATGAGAACCATATTTACCCCCCTCTCTATTTCATTGGAATCTACGCCCATGGTCTTAGGCATGTCGCAGCCAGTCCTCGGATGTCGTGTAACCATGTAGGCACTCCAAAAGGAGAATTATGAATGGGTGACTTATGCGGAAAGATATAAATATATGGTTTCAAGGAAGCGCTCCAGGCGATTCGTAGGAAGGATATCGAATGAATTGCGGTCCCAGTTCCAGTGGCACTGACAATGAGTTTCCCACAACCCCAACCGTGACGGGTGCTCTCTGCGCTCAGGCTAGCGTGAGGGACCTTCGCCGTTCCGACCACTGAAAAAAAGGACACAGGTTGCGGGTCCATTGTAGTCTCATATAAATTATTTTCCCGTCGTTTCAGCAACCGAAAGGACGTGGAAGCTTAATGTTGCTATGTTTAACCTGTGAGAAGAAGAGTGAAACCGTTACCAGAAGAAAGATTCCGAAAAATTCAGTGGATTTTGGCGCTAATCTTGCTATAAATCTTGCTGTTGGTGGGGACAGTGAAGCCTTCTTACTTAAATGGATTTATCATGGAAATTTTTAAATAGGAGTAAATGGCTATTGCTCCCTGTAGACGGGGAATGTCCAATATTGTGTAGGTGATTAACACATCTGAGAGAAAGTGGAGAGATTTGCATCATAACAATCGGGGAATTGGCTTTAAATTTCAATCGTACAACTCACCATTCCCCACTCATAATCTCTCCAAATTGTGCTTTCATGCCACGGCATGAACCGTAAGGTGGCTATTTTTTGTCAAAAAGGTCGATAGTCATAGAAAATGCTAAGAATGAATTAATTTTGGGCTTAACATACACCCAATAACATGCACATGCATTGCAATACAGCACAATACACCGGGGAAAATTCTAGATCTCCATGGCGATCTACTATTTGAAAGCGAAAAAACCTCTGAGCATTCGGATTTGAACGAAGTTTATGAAATATTATGAGGGGGAATTTTATTCTAAGCGTTTTTCTTGTTTGAATGAGTACAAGAAAATGGTTCTACTCAGTACGAAAAAACCTATTTTTAGTTGTAAGTGGAATACATTTGAAAGCGGTTTCGTCGAACTTAAAAGACTCCTGTGTAGACGGCCCAATGTAGGCAGAACAGGTGAACATGTACAATTCCTGAACGTTTCAGTTGGTTATCTCTTTGCTCATTTATTATAATTTCTTCGTGAATACCCTTTGATGGTAATCGTCTGTACCCTATACATACCATCAACATCCTCGTTATTCTTTATAAGTATCTTGAGTGAGTTATTTCACTGTTTTTCTGCTGACGAAGGGGTCGGCGCAAAACCCTAAAACGTTCGTGAGTTTCACGATTATTTTTTCATTACTGTCTTTTCAACTATTTTTAAAGTGTGTGAATACGCACCCAAGCACACAATTTATTTTACTCCTACCTACCGAGCGGGGACATTTTAAACCAGTGGGTTCTTTTTATGTGTCTTTGTTTTTAAATCGTTATCTTCATAACTTTACGTATGTGTGTATATACAGGGAAAGGAACTTCCCTCCCCCTACCCTGATGTGTGAATTTCACACGTCGTCGGGCTTAGTATTGGCTGAACTCTACAATCACCTACCAAACCGAACTTCGGATTGATTACTGTGTTTATGGTTTATATATATATATATTTATATATACACATGTATGTATTTTTTATATACATATATAGAAAAAATATATATATAAACACATGTATATGTGTGTATATGTAAATAATACATGTGTGTGAGCCCCTTTCCACAGCGAGGCTGCATAGACCCCAGGGGGGCGGCAATATGAATGATGGTGATGAGATTAATAACACTATTGAGGAAGGCCACGGGAAACCACCTCAATTATTTATCACAAGATTGCCGTGGTGTACAATGTGGAGACAATAAGTCGATGCAACTACAAAACTCGACCCATTCGGCCGTGTGCCGTGCCTGGCACCTGGAGACGCAAGTCTTCCGCGGTCGTCATCTCGTGAAACCCTTGCAAATCAAAAGCAATGACAGCAGCAGTATAGAATACGTAAAAGATGACGCAATAGGTAGAATAGAGACTTGGAATGTTAAAACGATGTGAAGGACAGGGACTTTAGAAAATATAAAGCAAAATATGAAGTGAGGGAGGCGGAAGGATAGCGGGAATTACTGGAGCGATAGATATAGAGTAATATGCAGCGGGAGGGTACAGGGCAGGCGAGGGTAGGCAATAGCATTGAACAGAAAGGTAGGAAGAACCCTAGGAAACATTGAGCAAGCGGATGACAAAATATAATTTGTAGGTGTAAAAATTGAACGGAGAAACTTGGACATTGTTCATGTCTACATGCACACAAGCAATCATAGGGAGGAAGAAGTGGAAGGGTGTATTTGTTTGTTTCGCATATTTCAAAAAGGCGTTCGTTAGACAGAATAGAGTAAAATTAATGAACATATTGCAGAGAATTGGAGTAGATTGGAGGCAAAAGACCAACGCAATCCGTGCATGTCTCAGATTGCTCTGGTGTAAGTGGCGGATGGAGAGTCAGTATGGGCAGTGTTAGGGAGAGGGGTAAGATAGGGATGCCCATTATCACCCGTGATTTTCAACATTTTCAATATGTGGATGAAATGGTTGATTTGGCATGGGAAAAACTGTAAATAGAGATGAACGTCGTTAGGGACTCCATAAAATTAGTTAGGCTGATGATCAGGCTTTATTTTGCCAGGCAGCCAAGGGGTTGGAAACATGGCTGAGTGCATTTGAAACTCAGTGTGGTAGGTATGGGATGGGAATAAATGTGAACAAAAAAAGGTTATGCGTTTCAGTTAAAGAGGAAAACTAAACGGAAAACGATTCTTTTTCGGAGTTCATACATTTGAAAGAGTTGGAACTTTTCACTTATCTCGGATGTGTTTTGGACCAAGATGATCCAAGTAGTAGGAACATATGGAGAAGAATTGCATTAGGCATAGACGTTTTCGAAATGAGGAGAGAGTAGATGGCAGGGACTTTGAATGAGTATGTTTAGTAAAGGTTCGTTAAAACTTGGATATGGAGCTTTGGTTTTCTACCACTAGGAAACATGGTCTTTGAAGTTAGACGACAGATGTAGATTCGAGGCTTTTGAAATGTGAATGTGGAGAAGGATGAAAAAGGTGAAATATAAAGAAAGGAAATCAACAGAGTAGGTGTTAGGATTGGTGGGGGAGAGTATTGAGGGCTAAGAAAAATTCAAAAGAGGCAGGGAATATGGATACAAAGCGTTTTGAGTGGCGATTTAATGGTGAAGAATGTGATACAAGGAAGAATGCTCTTCAAGCAGGAAGGGTTGGGGATAGAACAGACATTTTGTACGGAATGAAGGGAGGAAGGAAGTATGCGACATTGAGAAGGGTTTATTTTAGTATCGAATGGCAGATTGTGTTTCGTTAGGAAAAGCAAAGAAATGCGCCGTTGTACCGTTGTATAGTCAGTGTCCCTGCAAAGCCTGACTTATTTGTTAGAATACGTATAATTTTAATAATACTTATATTTACTTAAACTTAGATGTATAGTTGCATTAATAAATAAAATTGACTATAGGCACACATTAGCAAAGGTTCAAGAAATCGACCACGTCAACATTTGTGCCTTTCTATAACTGATGGAAAATAGAGTTTTGAAGTTTATTCAAATATATATGAGACTCGAAATTAAAACAAATTATCTCCTTTCGCCCTCATAAACCCTAGCCTTGGTTTGAATAACTTTCCACTCAATCCACTGCACTATATACTCCTATCTTATATATTAACTTCTCGTTTGTTCACTTTCACGTTTGGCATTGTTTTTTCCATGTGCGTATGCCGGCACTCTCCCCTGTAATTCTTTCCCTGTCCTTCCTGCTCATGTTTTCAGCTGGCTATCATGCCTCAAAGTGAGTTCGATGAGCGGCTCTACTGAATTGTATAGTTTTTTACCAACGACTTCTTATATTCTTCCGAGAAACTCTTCGGCATTTGCCCGATTAGATGGTTTTCTTATTGCACATTTCTATCTCTTTCAATATTCTCTTTTTCCACGCTAGCGTCCATTTCTCGCTTCTTAGGAAAAGTAGATTCCATGTCTTATTGAATATTTTTTTTTTCGATTTAGTGGTTTGTCATGGCTTGTGAGGAAATGTTTCTTCTTGCCGAAAACTTTGATTTTTGCACTTCTTATATGACCTTCCTTTACGAATCGTCGTAAAGGAAGGTCATATATTTCGTGTTGTATCCCATAGAAGGTGATCCTGTTCCTCAAAATATCCGTAACTCAAATATTTTGTTGGACGAGTTTAATATTCTCATTATTTACTCCCTCGTCACATAGCATCATCTTAGTGTTTTCGAAATCACCGCAATGTCCTCTTTCATCATCCCATCTGAGATAACGAGTGTCCTCTCCTGATTACCTTCTTTCGCTGCCACGACAGCAAAGTATTTAGCATTATAATGTTATATTGCTGTCATTACTTCTGCTTTCGTTTTTTTTAATTTTTAAAGTGTGTTATGTCTCTTCTTCATAAACTCTAATAAGAAGACTCAGATAAATAATGCACTAATTGGAACGTTTTTATGTTTTCCCTTAGTTAGAGTTTGACACGTGATAAAATTCTCAGACTATAGACGACATTCTCTTATTGCAGAATTAGCCCGACGAGTTATCTAAAAGTGAGCGAAGACTGTTTACCCGCACGAGTTAGTAGTACCGTTTCCTTGACCCTGACTCTTATCAAAGCACTTCTGACTTTGAAAGTATAATAAAGTTAGGCAAATCATGGAAACGTGACTAAAACGATAGCATTTGTGCTTACTTTTATAAGGTTTATTGCATTTGAAGTAAAGATATAAATTTACTGTTGAAAACATATTTACTATTGTTATATACAATATATATATATATATATATATATATATATATATATATATATATATATATATATGTATATATATATATACTACCTTGATCAAAAAGTTCCCGGAATAACCACCGTGTGGCGCTCCCATCGTTCCGATTTGAGTTCTGTTTTTTTTGTTAAATTGGTACATCTGTTGTTGATATTCCCTTTAAATCTTGGTGTCATAACTTGACATTTGCAAAAGTTACGTAGCCAAGAGTACATCTATCTCTGTGTGTGTTGGCGATTTTTTACAATTTCAGAAATGGATTTAAATTTGCAACAACGAACTTGTATTAAATTTTGCGTAAAAAACGGATTTAGTGGCGCACGGACGTTGGAAATGTTGGAAAAGTGTTTCGGCAACGATTCTCTAAAAAAACGGTCGTTTACCAGTGGCACGAGCGGTTCAGAAGTGGTCGTGAGTCAATCGAAGATGATGAACGCAGTGGCAGACCATCGACATCGAAAGTCGGTGAAAAAATTGATAAAGTAAAAGAAATGTTGGTCAATAACCGAAAATTAACCATCAGAGAAATAGCGGAGGACTTGAACATTGCCTATGGATCCGCCCAAGACATTGTGGGTTTCCGTCGTGTAGCAGCAAAGTTGGTGCCAAAAGACCTCAATTTCATGCAAAAAAGAGACCGTGTTGACGTCGCAAAAGACATGATTTGCGAGGCTGAATCCGATCCCACATTCATCAAAAGGATCATTACTGGAGACGAGACGTGGGTTTATGAGTACGACACGCAATCCAGACATCAGGCAAGTGAATGGCGTTCACCAAATGAGCCGAGACCAAAAAAACCACGTCGTTTTCAGTCAAAAAAGAAGGCAATGCTGACGGTTTTCATGGATTACAACGGTGTAGTGCATCATGAACTTTTGCCAGAAGGCCAGACAGTAAACAAAGAGTATTATTTGGGCGTTATGAGACGTTTGCATGAAGCAATTCGCCGAAAGAGACCAGAAATGTGGGCAGAAAACTCGTGGATTTTGCACCATGATACCGCACCATCGCACAGTGCTATCATTATTCGTAATTTTTTGACGAAAAATGCAACAAATACCATCCAACAGCCACCGAATTCACCTGATTTGGCTCCCTGTGACTTCTTTCTGTTCAATCGAGTTAAAAAACCATTACGGGGAACGCGTTTTAGCAGCCGAGAGGAAGTAATGGAAAAATCGCAGGAAGCACTGATGGACATACCGAAAACCGAATATAAAAAATGTTTCGAGGATTGGATCAAGCGCTGGCATAAGTGTGTTGCAGTCGATGGGGATTACTTTGAAGGGGACAATATAGATTTAGATGAATAAACTTGTATTTTTAATTTTCTGAATAAATTCCGGGAAATTTTTGATCAAGGTAGTATATATATATATATATATATATATATATATATATATATATACACAAATATATCTATATATCTTCGAAATGGAAAGCTCTTCGGCGACGCACAAATATATAAAAACACGGATGTAGATTTTTAGAATATTGAGACACATAGAAAGGACACTCACAATATGTTATTTGACGTTTCGACAGCACGGCTGTCGTCTTCAGAATCTGAATCTGAAGACGACAGCCGTGCTGTCGAAACGTCAAATAACATATTGTGAGTGTCCTTTCTATATGTCTCTATATTCTACAAATCTACATCCGTGTTTATATATATATATATATATATATATATATATATATATATATATATATATATATATATATATATATAGAGAGAGAGAGAGAGAGAGAGATATTGATTTACTATTTTATTTAATAATTCAAATAAAATTTTATTAAAATATTTAAAATATAAATCGTTTTATTAGGGCAGCGGTCATGAGAAAAGATCTACTTCCTGCGTCTGAAATTCAAGATTGGCAACCACGTTGAATGGCTCAGGAAAATCATTAGGGGATTCGGAATACACAGTATTTAACATCTCGTCGCCATTTGAAATGCTCTGCATCCGTCTTTCCTTCCTCCTCATGATTTCTCCCAAAAATCCTTTCTCCTTCCCCACCATACCTAGCACTTCCTCGTTGGTTTTCCTTTCTATCTACTTCACCTTTTCCATCCTTCTCCACACCGACATTTCAAAAACCTCTATTCTCATACCAGATTTCACCGTACAAAACTACGCTCCCTATTAAAGTATTGACGATCCGTTTCTTGACATCATTGTTAAACGTCCCTATCATGAATTCCATTCTCCTTGTGAAAGCTTCTTTTCTCAACATGTAAGATATAATGCAATAATTATTATTTATTCATTATAATTGCGATTTTTAATTAACTTTCTCCGCCGTCTCCGAGCTCGTATTGACACCTTTAGATGTTATATTTTACTTAGGCCCTCTGGGGGTCCCTATCAACCACAAAAGGGACCTCTGATTTAAATATTTTCTGAAGCCTAATCACCACTTGAGCAAGACGAACTTAACTCCAATAAGCTGCTCCGTAAAGATTTGGTTGATTTGCGGCTCAGACTATTACATATGAGCGATTCACTGGGAATCGATTATTTTAAAATTAATATCGATTTTAGTATTAATTTAATAAGTTTTATGTGATTTTTATTTGATTTGCTTGATTGAGTCCTTTTCAAATCGAAATAGGTAGGATTCCATAAAAGTAGTAAAACATAGTAAATCGCCATCGAAGAAATTACCGACCCTCAATATTTTCCATTTAGTTTCTTATTACCCTCGGAGAAACCACAATGGGTCCCTACAGCGGTTGCAATAATATAAGAATTAATTTATCTATGGCCGATTTTGAGGAAATCATTTTTGTTAATCGATTCACTAGCTATAATTCTAATTGATAGGATGAAAGCACTTCTTTCCCGGGAATCTCTATTCGTTAATCAGCCCCGAGTCTTGCATGGCCTACGAATTAATTGTGCATAGCGAAGTATCAATGAATTTTTTCTTGCTTGGAGAAAACTTTTAACATATCAGCATTGAACGACCGATTTGGAGCTTATGATTATATTTTGTTCGTAGACACTGATTTCCAATGTAAATTATATAATAGGGTATGATATATCTTTAATATAATATTATGTGTAATGATATAATACAATATAATACAATATTATAACACAGTAATCAACTCGAAGGTCGGTTTAGTAGGTGATACTAGAGTTCACCCAGTATTAAGCCCGACGGCGTGTGAAATTCACACATTAGGGTAGAGGGGCCAGTTCCTTTCTCTGTGCCGATTATGGTTTCCCAGGAAGATCTGGTACCCGAAAAATCACATAGCTTGGGTGGAGCTGCAGGTGCCCAGAGTGCCTTGCCCGGGAATCAAGCCCGGGACCAATGCTCTACCCCCTGGACTACCGCGACCCAGTATTATATGACAAATAAAGTATATCACTGCGAAGGAACTTGAAAAGTCATCAAAATATATCATCTAGCAATGAAAATGTTGGTTTGTCATTCGGAATGACAAAGGTTTGTATTCGGAATTTAGAAAAGATTATTGTAGTGTGGGATCCAGGTTGTCTTTTTGGACATACAGGTAGCTACAGTACACTGCATGAAGTGTGCAATTTATCAGTTCGCGCCCACAAATATCCTTTTTCGACAATTCACTAGCTATATTAGGGTAAATGCTGATCTGTTGTTCATTTCGATTCGTACGAACTTTGTGAAGAGCTGTATATAGTAATGTACATATTTTTAGTATAAAAAATTGTGCCTTAAATTTAAACTCCTACATAATGATAGTGGAAGGATGAAAACATTTTTACGCTTATTCAAGCTTAAGGAATGCTGCACCTTTTCAGACATGAATGCGGAGTTTCTGTTAACTGTTTTAAGTCTGTCTCCATAATGATGGAACTCCTCATTTTTTTTGTTTTTTACACGGTTCTCAGTAACAGGCTGCTTTCGCGAGGACCAATAAACCTGGGAAAATCCGTTTCCAACTTATGCTTTTTATAGACTCCTCGTTATATGTTCCCCTCGATCATTTTATTTCCCATAGAGATTATAAGACTTATTTGCGTGTCGAGTTAATACCCAAAGGAGATGATGACCCAAAGAAGAAGGGAAGAAACCCTTGAAATTCCCATAAAATACTCTTTTCTGTTGCGAATGTCAGATGGAAAGGAAAGACTTGTAAATGAGATTCGCAATGGATCTATTACCACAACCAACATAGATTTATTGAAATTTTCACCCTAGATTTATGCGAACTCGTCTTAATAAATGAAATTGGCTTGGCGAATCGATTTATGAAAGTTTTAAAATCATGTTTGCCCAGCAAACCTCACGAGTTCCGATCCCGCCACAATGAATGGAGTGGCATCATGGATATATCCAATTAAGAAGTATTTCAAGTGCTGTATAATGTGCCAGAATACTTGTAATCCAGATTTTACGCCTAAGAAAAAACGTTCATAAACCTTCCCGATCTATAAAGCAAATGCAAAGGTAGAAATGTGAAATCCATGCAGCAGCAACGAAACAACACGCTTCGTTTCAGTGATTAAAAATGAATATATCTTATCGCAATATTACTTGATGATTTCATTATAGGCGTGATTTGCAGCCGTTGGGAGAGTGAGTAAAATGGTCTTGGGTAACTGTAACAAATCAAAAGCATTCTGGAGACACTTGTCTTCAGTGATATTAGTAACTTCTACGTTGTCATCCTTGTTCTTTAAATGAAAGGAATGTTGTCGACAATGCATTTAAAAGTATAGGAATGGTAAAAGGCGTACAGAGTGTTGAAATTTAGAAATAATGTTTGCCAGTAATGACAAAAAAAGGACAGCAAAGAATACCTAACGAACGTCTCCTCAAACATAAATGTCTGCTATCAGCCCTGTCGAGGAGAAATCTAGAAATAAGAATAGAATGGTTTAAGGCGTTACTTCGTGGAAGCGATTCATATCGGAAAAGAAATAGTTAGTATTTCCACATATATTCCACATTGAATGTATGTGGAATAACTAAGTATTTCTTTTCCGATATAAATAAAAAGTAGCAAAGCACTTACTAAAAATGGAGCACGTACCCTATGCACACACGAGACATGGATGGCGCGAGAAAGAACGACGAGAAGATTTAGCGCCATGGAAATAAGCTGCTGAAGGAAAAAGATGAGACCAAATGGATAGATCGAGTGACTAAGGAACAAGTTGAAACGAGCGTGAGCGAAGCAAGAGTCACCTGCAAACCATTGAAAAGACGAAGTTATAAACCCACCAGCATATTTTGTAGTATGATGTTTTACTCTAGACTATGTGTGTGGAAAGATGGTAGAGAAGAAGCCAAAGGTGATTTAAGGCGTGACAGCAAAGAAATATAATCACTTGCAGAGACCATCTGATGGGGCAGTCGAGTCGATAACCACATCTAACTAATCCTAGAATGAATATCATGACGATTGATGCTGATATGATCATCTGCAGTTAGCCAAGAGGGAATTCTTCCTTAAGAGTTGGGTCAAAGGTTCTTTTCTGACAATTTTCCAATCGCAAAAATGTATATATGCGTAGGGAGAACGTTTTCTGTTCTACGGTCTAATTGCTCTCTTTATTGAAATTAAAAACGAAAATGTGTCTCCTCTAATTCATTTAAAAATAACTTATTTATTAAAATGCATCATAAGCTCAAAAGTGAAATACGTATCTAAATACCAGGGTGAATGTTAATAAACTAAGGGTAGCATATAACGGTCATTTAAAGACATTATCCTCTTCCTCCTCGATGTGCTAATTGGAAGCCCATTTTGCGATAAATTTCACTAAGAGAAATAGTTATGCTTGTAAATTTCATTATTTATGCTGCCAATAATTAACTATAATTGGTATAATTATTAATTATATTATAGCCGGATAACAGCTGGAATGTAACATAACCGCTAGGCATCTGGTTACTATCAAGCAAACGTACGTAGTAGAATTTCAATCCGAGACCCATTATCCCAGTTCGCAATTCGCAGCCTGCCCGTGAAGGGGTCGGCCTAATTGGGAGAACAGAGGCACAGTGTAACGTGGATGATAAATATTTTGTTCTCATAATACTCACTTGTTATTAGACTTACAAATTGTAAAGATAAAATAGACGAGCCTAAACAGAGTCAATAAAAATAACTTTTTTCGTAAAAAAACACGCCTGTGGAAATTTTATAGGTTTTCTTATTCTTAATTACCTTTTGATCAAAAATAAGTATGTAACTTAATAATATATAATGGACTTGAAAAAATACGTTCGAAAACTTTCATCCAAAGTGATGCCTAGGATGTATCATTAACTTTTCCCATTGAAGAAGCCTTTGAACCTTTTCAAATTCAATAACATGGTGAATTAATTCAGACTCGAATAGATGATGAGGATTCAAATGTCAGTCGGATAAAAAAATATATTGCCGTTGAGAATTATACTCCTGCAAACTAAGAAACAAGTGTCAGAATTTGAATTTTTTAAAAATGGTAAAACTCTTGTATAATTAGTTATCATATTAATGGAAAAACACACATATTGTGTAACTTTACAAGATAATGTATTCAATCTCTTAGAGCAGCGTTTCGCATATTCCTGCCGTTTTTAATTCTTTGACGCAGTAAATACAATCGATGCCATAATAACGTAACTATGACCAGTGATTCCATTAATTGGACATGTAAAATTGTGTGTTGTATGGGACGTAGTGCATTCCGAAAAGTAGAGTTATGCTTTCCTTGCATTCATTGCCAGCATAAGCTGAAACAAAAGGTTCCGGCCTGTCCTTAGTTCTACTGGTCGAGTATATTTTTAAAAATGTTTTAAATCGCTCTCCTTCTTGCATGACATGCATTAAGATAAAGAAAAAAAATAAAAATTGGTGAAATCATATCATATGCCCTCTGCCCATATATGCGGGCTTCATCCTCTGACGTGCGGGTCTCTTTCATATCCCATTAGTGAGCACGAAGCCCAATTTACCATTCTTTTCGTTAACTAAGATAAAACATATTTGTGGAGCCTTTCTCCAAAATGAATTTGCGGAACGTATGAATTCACAGACTGAAGGGAAGGTGCTGAGAAGACTATAAAAGATTGTCAAATATTGAGACTAAGATTTTGGTATTCCAAAAGAGTGTATTAGGACGTAGAAGTTGCAAATGACCTTTACAATTACTGATTCATATTGCTGAACTCGTCTATGGATCTAAAAATCCAATCGCAAGTGGCGATTGAACAAATGCTCTAAAGGTTAGCCGACCAAGCTGAGGTTGACGAGTCGTCGTCGAAGCTTACGTAAATTGAATCCTGGATACCTTCGGTTCGTCAATTCTTCAGAACCCACGGAGCCGGAGGTTAGTAATATCTCCAGGGGAATGCGCTTTACTGCTGTCAATAAGAAATGGTCCCAATGCTTCTCTATCTGCCTTAGAAAAAATCAATCAATGATATGTAAAACAGCCACCAGATATAAAAATTTGATGTGGGTGGGTAATTTCAGTTGGATAAATGTATTTTGGACTTCTTGCCTATAGTTCTTTTACTAGGTTGGCAAGCTCAATTTAGAAAGTCAGCAACCTAGGGTCAGTGTGCCGAACAGCGTCTGCAAAGGGTTTCAAATAGTCTCGATGAGTGTTTGATGATATCATCCCGGAATTCGCCCACGTTGTGTTTGTGACCGTGGCAAGCTGATCGTGGAGGGTGTGCATCATCAGCATTTTAACAGTTAAGCTGGAGTCAGGCAATGGTTGCTCAACCACACTGAATTCATTCGTACGCTCCATAAATCCCTCTACCATTGATTGCCATGAGGAACTTCATGGGAATGCATCGAATTTTGAACAGGGATAATGAGTCTTAGATTCAAATTCTGTTCACGTTTGCTTGATAGTAACCAGATGCCCAGCGGTTATGTTACCTGCCAGATCTCATCTATTTAAACATTAGCAGCATAATTAAAGATACTATTATGAGGTAATGTACCCGTTAATGTAGGGTTAGTGTGGACACAACTACCAAATAAATATTTTGTCTCTCCTAACAAAAAACAACCCAACATCCTATTCTACAACAAGTATAACATGAGTCATTGTCAATGCCAGAAAAGCATTTATATTAATATGCTAGTCACAATCAAATATATGTAATAGTATAAACATGTATCTTAATTTGAAATATATTGTATGGCTGACTTCCAATTAGCACATTGAGGAGGAAGACGATGTCTTTTAATGGCCGGTAACGCTACCCTAAGTTTATTTCAATATGCCCTGATGTTTGGATACTTTCCCTTTGGACTAATGATGTCTTTTATGAAGAATTAACCCGTAGAATAGGCGACGCTTTCACTATGGATGCAAACAGTTTTGCGATTGGACAATTGTCAGAAAAGAACCTTTGACCCAACTCTTAACGGAGAATTCCCACTTGGCTAACTGCAGATGATCATATCAGCATCAATCGACATGATATTCATTCTAGGATTAGTTAGATGTGGTTATCGACTCGACTGCCCTATCAGATGGTCTCTGCAAGTGATTGTATTTCTTTGCTGTCATGCCTTACATCACCTTTGGCTTCTTCTCTACCCTCTTTCCACACACATAGTCTAGAGTAAAACATCATACTGAAAAATATGCTGGTGGGTTTATAACTTCGTCTTTTCAATGGTTTGCAGGTGACTCTTGCTTCGCTCACGCTCGTTACAACTTGTTCCTTAGTCACTCGATCTATCCATTTGATCACATCTTTTTCCTTCAGCAGCTTATTTCCATTGTGCTAAACACTTCTCCCCTTCACACCTCTCCCCACTTCACACTTCTCCCCTTCCTTTTCCTTTTGTCATTTCTGGTATTCCTCATTCCGAAATATGAACACCCCTCGACGACTTCAATATTTGATTGCCCTTATTTAAATGATTTGCCTTATGTACTTTTGACCAGGTTATTGTATTACTGTTAGTTCTCTGTTTGCTTATCTTCAAGTTCAACTTGTACTTTTTTCATTAGCTTTTCCAAATTCATGATTGATCGCTACAGATCCCTTTCTTTTCTTACCATTATATTTATTAAATCTTTTTCAAGTGGTAGGAATATGAGGATCGTATATAAGTAAAAGAGTTTAAATGGAATCTTGCGTATTCGAGCATAGAGAATCTTCGTAGAAATGTTATTTGAAAATTATTTGGTGTTTTGAAACCTTTCAAAATAACTCATGCTTATTCAAGTTTATTCATACACGGTTCAACGAACGCAGGGCTTGTTTTTTTCAAGAAAGTTTTCGCCCTACGAGATATGCAAGAGAGAGAGCGCTGCAGTGAATTGAATGTTTTCAATCGCCGCAATTTTCATGTAGAAGTCACTATTCAGCTGTATTTTTGATAAGTTAATCAGATAGATAACTCAAAACGGGACAAAATATGCGACCGTCATCGACGCAGCTGTTTGTTTCTCTTTTTCGACTCAGCATGACCTAAGCTGCACCATATTCTCGGGATGGGCACTTTCTTTTACCACGTAATCTCGCTACTCTTTCACGCATATCTTACTTGCTATGTAAACTAGTCACGAACGAATTTATGGAAAATGGGTAATCATTTGAATTGTATTGATAGTCCGTTCTGTTGGCGTGGACTAAATTTTAAAGAGACAGTCACCAGCCATTAAGTGTGTGTCATGTCATGACATTCGTATTGTTGTGTCATCTGGGTTTTACGAGAACAAGGGAGGAAATGGTTGACTGAGTAGGGTATGAATTGAGCGTTCACATTAGTCAGCAATCAACGAATGGTGCCAAGGGATTCCCACCCAACAAACCGCATTCTTTGCATTAAACGTTCCCTTGATAACTGGCAGAGTTTTAGTCCTGGGCGCTTAATTGATGAATTTGTTCCCTTGTTAAATGCACGTTGCGTTGTTAGATATTTTTATTACATAGATATTTTACTACCCTGCAAGCCACCGCTAGGGTGTGTGGTAGGGGGTGAATACACACCAGGCTAATTTTGACCCGATAATGACCCTACCGCGGTCGGACAATGTTATTCTGATCCCTTATCGTTCGTGGAAAAAATACAACTTAAATCTAACTATTCTGCACTTAATATATCTAATTTTACTGACATGGTCTCTCCTACTGTAGTACAATGGGGATAATATTACATATTCAACATCACTGCGAAAGAGACATCCTTCTAATTTATGCAAGAGATTTAATCTCTGGTTAAACTTTCGCCCCGTGACTGATTCCCTGCCTATTGGTGACATGCTACTCAGTTTATCATAACTAAGTTTTACAGATCTTGCTCCTATACGTTGCACGTGATCCAATTCCGCAATCCAATTTCGTGAGGATCCCGTATACCAGCAGTATATTCTATATGAGGTCTAACCAGCGAAAGACAGCATTTCTCTTTGACTCTTTCATCTGCATTTGTGTAATTTTCAAGTTTTATGTTGTACAGTGGAAGAAAATTCCTGATAAGTACCTAGCAGCTATTTCTCAATATCTTGACTTTTATGGATCATTTCTTTTCGCAATATCATGTTGATAACCTCTCTTTAGCTGTCAAGGTGGAGCTATGCTGTAGTATTCATCGTATTTGTACGATAATTTCTTTAAAATCGTTGTATACCCGGCGTTGATCTCCATTCACTAGCATTTTTAGCTACTGCAAGGACAAATTTAATACATTATTACGAAATACACTGTACGGTTTTGTTTTTGATATTTTCAACTGTGTTAGCATCGAAAACAACGAAACATAAATAAGAGCTGTAAATTCGGAATCAGTAAGAATAAGAGCCCATCTCAAGTTTTTTAGTCTGGCTCTGAGCACCAAAACACCTTTTCAAGACCTTAGCCGGAACTCTGGAGGTTAGGCGCAGTAATTACCACCGAGCCAAATCGATACCATTTTAAATTTTACTCACATTTTAAACATTACTTGATGATTTCTAGACATTCTTATCTTACATATCAAGAATAATGAGGCATCGAAATGATAATTGGTAAATAATATTTCGCCATTAAAAAAAATTAATTTCAGCATAAAGCTGGAATTAATTTAAAATAGCAATTTTCCACAAAAATAAAATTTAATGCGACCGGTTTCAATGTTACTACATCATCATCAGGTGATAGTTAAACCTCAAACTATCACCTGATGATGATGTAGTAACATTGAAACCGGTCGCATTAAATTTTATTTTTGTGGAAAATTGCTATTTTTAATTAATCATGATATTCCACCATATCACGCCTGAAACGTCTCTTTTTATAAAGCTGGAAAATGGCAAATTTGAATGAAAAGATTTTCGGCGATAAGAAATATATTGTTACACAGATGTACAGCATTATCACGACCATATATGATCTAATGTCCGTCGGCATATTTACTTCCTCTCTTTGTTTCACTAATTATGTTATTTACGCACATCGTTGGTTTGATTTGGATGCGTTTCGATTTTTACGTGGACAGGGTGGCCACTCAGTCGGAAAAAAATAGAAAATAATCCAGTTCTAAAAAAAACAGGAAAATGGCCGATATTTTAAAAGTGGGGAACATATATGCAAATCGGGATTTCCTAATGAGTACGATGCTCCTTACGGTTGGTGAGACTTGTCCATGTTTGTTTTGGTCATCGCATGTTTAAGCCCTGGTAGTAACCAAAACTTAGTGGGCTTCGTTGAAACGAGTGGCATTATTAGAGATGATAGAGTGTAAGTATTTGTTCCAAAACATTCTGTAGAATATTAGATGAAAAGTCGGTCACGTTTGTCGGGAAAATATAGATGAATTCAGGAACTGAACTTTAGAGTGCGAGTGGCCATTTTTTTTCAAGTGTTTCGGAGCGCTAGGGCTTCATATTTTTTCACCGTATCTTCATCGCAGAATTGAGCGTGCTCATAGGATGGTTCGGTTGTAGTCCTTCGGGAGATATGAAGAGACAAGGGTCATTGCTCGCTCCATGCTGGAATCACGAGAACTGAAAAGCACGGCGAGAGAATCATGGCGGTAACAAATTGCTTCGGATTGTCTTTAGCAAAATTCGAAATGTATCCTTGTTATCGAAGCTTCATTCAAACTAAGCTGAGCTGAGAATGTATGCAAAAACTTAGAAAATTGTTATATCGCCCAAAATGTTAAGTAAAGCCTTAAACATATCGTATTTTCGCCAATTAAAAGTAAATGTGCATATTTCTCAAAGATGTACCCTGAAGTCTTCTGTAATTTTGCACGTTGCGAAAAATTCGTGCACCTAATTATCAGTAGACTCCTCAGAAGTAGCTGCTGAAGCTGCAAATCGACTGACAAAACCAAAGGCCCTAACGAGTGGGGCCTGGGAAATGATTTTATCCTTCTCGAAACGAAAGGTATGTTGAATAGAGAATGTCCCTCCCCAGTGAGAGAAGTTAAGTTCCAAATACCGTATCGGACGGGGTTGGCGACAGTGCGTAGGACTGGATATAAAAACGTCGGAATCGTAAAGTAAACCATGACCCGGATTCAAGTTGGCGCTCAGAGGTTGTCTGCATTGGCTGACCGTTGTCTCAGATCTTCATTGACTTCACGATGGTGGCGTAAAATCACGCTTCCCCGGTTTTCCCCCTAACACTATCGCTGAGTTCATGTCTTAATTCCTGTTTCTTCAATTGCTCGATTCTCACCAATGGAAATACGGCTCTAAACCAATTCTCTATTGAGTGCAGGCTATCTACGGACGTTAGTGTTCACAAATTTCATGGTGCCGATCACTCGATGGCACATAATGCCAATGCACTACGAGTTGTCTAATAACCGGATATATTCGATAAACTTCTGGGTGTTGGTCATGGACCAATGACCATATTGACCAAGTATAATCTGATAAATATACCTGATATCTGTCTGGTCATTGTATGTTGATGAAGGCATTTGGCTGTTACATAGACAAAGAAACAAAGCACATAAAAAAACGACTCACTTTTAAAATTACGGGGGTTCCAGCCACCTTAATCAGTGAAAGAAGAGTATATATATGCTAATGTTAAAGACCTGGAATGCATCATCTAATGCCAATGAATTCAAGGACTTCAGCATTAGAATTATCAACTTTTCCTAGATTTTAATATTGTTGAAATCTTTTCACATTCATGTTACGTTGAAAATGAACTCACGTACTGATTTCATATTGGAAGTGGCTTTAGTGGCGATTAATGTTTCAAACTGTTAGTCTAAATTATTACCGAAACAAATTAACTCCTAAGTTCACCATAATGCAAAAACTGAAGTTTAAAATATTGTTTCAGGAAACTCATAATTTTATTACTTTGAATGGAATTTTGGTAAACATCTTTTCTTTCTCAATTAACTTTAAGAATCATCGCGCATTCACAAGCCGTACTGCATATTGTATGACATTAATGCTCTTATTTCTATCTTCTCTTGCTAGTTATTTTTAATATAGAGATAGAGAGTTTAGTTACACTTAGTACTCGTCCTAAGAACGTGGTCATAATTCGCTATGCAACTCAATTAAGTAATTAATTTGCTCTGGTTTCCGATAGGTCGGTTTGTCTACGTTTCTCGGAGGAAAAAATGGTCTGTGTAATTTCGTTGTTGAGGAACGATCGAGTCATTCTGCTTAATTTATAGTGACTTCTGAATGTTGGTTGATTTTTAGTCTGACATATACAAGAAAGCTGGTGAAGGTAAGTAATTTTAAAAATGGCTAAATGATAATATATCACTAAGCCATCAATTCAACACCGTATTTGTTGGTCGTCCAGTGGATTGCTTGGGGTATCCTTTAACTCACTGACCCGAAAATTTAAGAAATTGAGTTATACTATTCAAATAATCCCAAATATAATCAAGTTCTCAAGAAATTGAAAGAGCAAAAAAATATGATAATGGGAGAGTAATAATTAGAACAAATAAAAGAATACTTTTCAAAGGAGAACGTTTACAAAAATAAAAAGAACGACAAATAATTTCATTGGTGATCGAAAAAGAGCCATTCATGAGGAGGCAGACAATAACTACAGTGCTTTCGAGGTAAGAAAAGCGTATTTTTTCTGTATTCTTAGATGCACATTTTATTCTGTAAAATCTCGAGAATCGAAATACGTCTTCGAATCGATATAAGTATCCATACTTTTCCGTCAATACGTATCCATCTATTATTTACCGAATTTACTGATTCCATGGCTAAATTTAGGTCGCGTCTTAAAATCAATGGCGTCATTAGTCATAGTCGGTGAAATACAGTAGATTGGTTTTGGCCTTGATTTAGAATATTGCATTACATGGTCGAGAAATCTACGCGTGAAGTGAGGAGGATGCTCGTTCCGTGAATTGGCGGCTTTCGATTTGGATTTGGAGGAGGTCGGAGAAAGTGACTTCGCGGAGAGAAAAGGAAAATATATGTTAGATTTGTCGGAGAAGGGGAAGTCAGAGTAGGAGATACACGGAAGGCAGCAGAAATCAGGAGGAGGGCATGTATCGTGATTGAAGTTTGCAGCACTGAAGGGGATACGCCGTTAGGATGATTTGGCATTCAGTTTGAACTTCATGCAAATTGCGAGCATCGTATTTTAGAATCACTTCTGTCTGTGATGCAAGACAGGGATATCGGTGATAGCGTTACATCGGTGTCTCGTTTGTGCAAACGAGAATCTGGTAGCCATAAGATGATGTGCCACCCTACCCCTTCTTCCGCACTCCTCGAATGGGTTCGTATGCTCTTTGGAAGAGAGATCTGACTCGCAACGAGTCGACTTTTCAGCCGTCGATGATTCACGCAACTTACGTAATTCTGCGAAGTCATAGTATTCTCCAGATAATTACGAGTTTATTGATATTATCGCGAAATACATCATTTATATTTTGGCTTCTGGCTAACTCATAAATTAAAACTTATTTCGTATTTATGGCATAGTCATTATTCATGTATCACATGACCACAATGACGTATATGTAATATACTAAGATTCCTTTTACATTAACAAGGACGAACGGAGTTGGAGAAAACTCAATTTAGCAAAATACGTCTCACTCTTTGATTAACGGGTTAGCATGTACTCCATTTATGTTACCCCGGAGGTCAGTGTTATATTGAGATTCAAAAAAAGTTATCATTTTTGGCGCTTCAAAAATCAAAGATGGGGTGAGGTTGAAGATTTTGGTGTTATTGCATTCAATTATGGAAAAAATAATTTAAGGTAGAATACGGCGGATCTAATATGATCAGGAAGCTTATGTGAATGTGTTTCGCTGAAATTTCTTCTGATAATTCCGAACGTTCTCGTAGTATAGGAACGATAATTTAGCAAGAGTGCCTACACCATTTACTTGATTGCACTTGTGGACATGATGGAACCCAATTTCGTCGAAAAAGTCTCTAATGATAAGTATCTTAACTTAAATGAAATATTGCATTCTATAATTAGGTACCTAATGCGCGATGTTGGTTCCCTTCGTGTGCGAATGTTTACGGAAACGGCCCGTTACTTTTCCAAATAGGTGTCCAACTTTTATCGAACACGATCCATCCTGGTTGTAATATATACCTTCCCCAAAACATTCTTCTATGACGTTTCCTATATTTTGCTGTGTTTTGTTTAATAATTTAAATTATGAATACCTGCCAAACAGATGGGCAAAGAAGCCATCGAAGGTTCTTGGGTCTACTTCTTAGCTCGTGAGTGCTTCAATCTTAAGTATAGTTGCGTCGCACCTGACTTGGGCCATTCGGCTACATCTCTTCAAGTCAGGAAACCGATTCACATGCCTTCCTTCGGCCTCTTACCGTGGCGCCAGTCGTATTCACCAACCATCGCCGCATCCATTCCCGAGATCGGCTCCACTGAGGACGAAGCATTTTAGTTGTCTGGTCACTCCGGTTTGAACGCCAAAATATTTTGAACCGGCGTTGCCGAGGGCTGTAATTAAATCGTTTCGTTACTATTTTAAATCTGGTATCCAAAGCGTTCACTAGGCGTCTCCTTGTTTGCGTCGGAACAAAATAATAATAATATTGATGGGAGAGTGAATGACTTTTTCGCTGGAATACCTTATTTACATTTTCTGCAGAAGGTAGATAAACAGTTAAGCAAGCGACACAACATTCATCTATTGCAATGATATAATTTGCGTTGATATAAATACATAATTATTGCATTATAATTTCTTTTTTGTCTGTCCTTATTACACTAATAATCTGAATAATTTTCACTTTTATATTTGGATTAATTTTTATTAATATTTTTAAATTTACTTATTGTTATTATTTTATTCACCTCACCATTCGCCTTTCGGATTCGTTCATTTTTTTTCTTAAGCATAACACTTTTTCGTATAAACCACGTCTGTTCTTTAAGTTTTAATGCTATTGTCCTCCTATTATACCGACCCACTCCCCAATTATCACTCTTTTCATGTTACTTTGGGCTCTATATTCTTTTTATCGCCTTCCTACTTGGATGTTCTTGTCTTCCTCAATGAACCCACTGATTTCGTAACATCTAAAAACGGCCATCGGTTACCCGTGGTCCGTCCGGCAATAGCGAAGGAAAGTAGATTCTTTTGTGAAGAACTCGATTACAAAATCTTTCGTATGCTACCGTATTCACGTTCTGTTGTTCGTTGACCCTTATCCCCGAGCGCCTAGCTTAGCGATTGAATCACTTGAGTGCATGGTTTTGCAAATTTAAAATCAAATTTAATTCCATTCATTCTTTGAATACAAAGGTCACTAGTTTCGAAGAGGGATGGATGGATTTCCATCGCTGTGGTCTTGACAGCAACAAGGGCAGACTGGAAGGAGGCGAGTAAAAAAAATAGGAAGTAGGCCTTAAAAACAGAAGAACTTTCCCCTTGGAGGTGGGAGGCCACCCGCTCATGCCACCTCTCGCCAGCCAATGGGAATACGAGGTTCCGAGACCACGTGATTCCATGCCCACCGCATTTTTAGGAATGCCGCTCACGGGAGATTCCAACGCGTGGGTCATTACGTGGACGTATCACGACAAAAAACGTAGGCGTCTCCTCAGACTAACGTAATTTAGTCAGTGCTAATTCTGATGAATCGCGTGATTCTTTCTATTAAGCCACACCGGCTCATTACCTTCTCCAGACTGTCTCAATGAAAAGTGCTTAGGTGAGCTATCTTAGAGAGTTAGGAGAGCAATTGAAAATATTATTGCACCGTTTGAAATAATTTACTACTTCAATAGGCAGCTTGAATTGCATTTTTAATAATTATCACTGTAATCAAATACCATAACGTCTTTAAAAAACAAATCTACCTTTGAAGATTAAAGATAATTACCTCCATTACAAATAAATTAACTCAAGCCTCGAAAGATCGATCAAAGCTTGTGTTTTTTATTATGTTATCAATTATACCAATTGTTGACCTAGCGAAGAGGTTACTTTCGAAAACGGGGAAATTTCACATTTAATTTTCACGAGTTATCGAAATCGGTTTTTTAGTTTATGAAACTCTGTGAAAGGTAGTTGTGCATTTATTCGGACAAATTTTTTAAGCTTATGTTCGATCAAAAGGAATAATATTGAGGCCTCGGAAGTTAAGTTGTTCATTTTTTTTATAAAAGGGTTTATTTACATTTTCAACGTAAGATGCCTTATAACCCATTGTATTAATGTCATAGTAAGTTTCCACAATCTCATGGTTTGAAGCTGCACTTGGATTTATGACGGTAGACTGTCAGTCAACGCTTCCTCCGGGGCGAAAACCACCGTTATGCATCTCGAAAGCAAAGCAGCGTCTGGTTTGAACGGCAGCTTTTACTTTCCGTTCACTTTAGTTACCTACTTCTGTCTTGTAAGATTTTGTACCCATTCATAGCCAATGAATGTTTATTGTGCATTGAAAGAGAGAAAACTAACCCGTCAATCTTTTCACTTTTTTGTAAATCCGCCCTTTTTTTGTGCACTCGTACTAACAATTGGGAAGGCTTTAGACCTGTTGCCCTGGTGCCACGATTGTCTAATCTTGATCAAAGTCGTCGCTAGACAAACGGAGAATCGATGTCAAAAATTTTCAGACGCTATCCTCTCATGATTTTTTAACTCCCATTCCTGTGTTCGGCGTAGGGTTCATAATCCAATTCACGATTACATCAAAATATTCCAAAGAAACTGCTGGAGATGCCGCATCAGTAACTTTTAACGGAGTCATCCGCTATCCTGTGGTGCTAAATTTATTTTCACTGTTCGATTTATGTATTTGTAATAATTTATATTACGATAAAAAGTTCACTGATTTAATAATAAATTTTAATAGAATGACTTTAACGATTGTATGCGTAAAAGAATAATTCTATCAATGTCATATTATGTTCAATTTGTAATTAGTTGGTTTGCTCTTTTTGTATTACTTTTATGTTCTCTTGCTTGTGTTTTAATGCAAATTATATATTACTATTGGTCTCTTATTGGTTCTGCTTGAATCGGGTCTAATCATATATCTTATTCTCCATGAGGTTCACGGTGACTAAACTTTGCATTATGAATTAATAGTAATTGAAGCGAACCGTGTCAGTTTGTGCTGTTTTCTTAACAACTTGGTTTGGATCGATAATAATGAACTCTACTTTTTAAGTGCCAGGTGTTCATCGTTTTTTTCTTGTAACTATAAACCTCTAGACACATCCGATTCGTTCCGCTGCCCTCATGGTCAGCTAATACAACACCCTGCGACAGCTGGCGTCATCATTCCAATGGAATTTGTTCACTCGGGAAAAATATCTAAGCTACAAGTGTTTCGTTCCATCGATATACTAGTTGAGCCTTTCTGTTCTCATATATTTTTAAACTCTAATTATTGCATCAGTGTCATATCAAAAGCAACGAATCCTTCATTTCAACGAATCTCTTCATAAATTAGATCCAATATCGGCCGTAATTTGCGTGATGATGCAAATGGTTATGTAAGTGGCGTGCTGCTTGTTTGGTCCATTTATAATTGCACTATTGTTCTTTAGTCACATCTAATACTTCGCATATTTTGAGCTGGTTGAGCCCATTTGTATGAATTTTCATGCATTGGTCTCGTTATCACAGAAAATCCTCGTAAGAGATCACTCATATTTAAACTGTCACCGATTAATTATTTTCATGTCAGATTTCGTCCTTTCAAAACAGAGTGTGGGAAATTCAACCATTAATTTTCATTGAGAGAATAAGAAACTGCTATTAGTTATTTAAGATCACACCGTTTTTGAACGTCTTCCAATTAGAATCCTTGCTATTGACCATTTTTTCAATAGAATTCACTTTTACTCTTTCATAAATCATCACGATAGTAATAGGGAGTTCAAATATTGATCGCACACTAACCACTATATTTCAGTCACATACAATAGCTCGTATAACAGTGAGTAAATTTTCACGAAATATACCACTTAAATCAAATAAAGTAAGCCTTCTTTATAACAGAGGCCGGAATTTTTGGATGCATTAGTACAGCCTAAGTTCACTTTCCTCGGAAATGAGGATTCATTTCCTAATGTTTCTAATCTAAGTGTTGTCCCCGATGCCCCTGTCCCTAGCTGTCGCTGATTATTGTCAAATTCCATTCAAGGAACAAAAGATCTAAGAAAATAAGGATCTTTTTTATCGTTCCGGCGGGAAAAGTTAATGGAATTTTAATGGGGTTCACTATTCGATGCGTAATTAAAAAAGGCAAGAGATAAATTGCAGGCAGTGGGATTTTAATATTTTCATGGCTGTATCAATTGTCTTCTTCCACAATGTGGGATAGACTGATCGCGCTGAATACGTTGCATCCACCTACATGTTTCTTAAATCGATTTATCTAGATCAAGATAAACAAGAATGGATCAGCTTCATTAAAAAAATAACTCATAAATCTATAATATTAAAGAACCGGCCAGGGAATCGATTGTAGTTGAAAAAAAGTAGTATCTCTGCCACAGTGAAATCTTTCGTTTTCTGAATGAACAATGTAAACGGAGCGTTTGTGAAAGATGTAATTGATTTATTTT
Organism: Hetaerina americana; assembly: GCF_022747635.1. Classification (NCBI taxonomy): domain Eukaryota; kingdom Metazoa; phylum Arthropoda; class Insecta; order Odonata; family Calopterygidae; genus Hetaerina; species Hetaerina americana. Next base: position 66,352,455 of record NW_027286985.1, on the reverse strand, counting down.
GTTGCTATTTTTTTGCCATGGAAATTTGAAATATAACGCCGATCGTAATTAAGTTTTTCATTGGCCATCTCTTCGTGGCTTTTTAAACGATACATATTTAAATTTAAATGGAAGTTTAAATGTGAGATATTTTAGATTAATGATATACTACTTAAAATTAAATAATCATGAATTATTGTACCGGTGGAGTATATCTATCCCTGATGAATCGCTTTTCAAATCATTGAGGCGATCTTTAGAGGAACGATGCCAAACAGGGCTACAAAAATTGGCTTATTGCCATTAAAAGGAAAACTTATGCATAGGCGGTATGCCATATTTTATCAATAGTCCAATTCGAATTTTAAATAGCAATTTTATGCCATCGATTTAGTTTGATCAATAGTAGAATTCGCTTCTTCACAGTGATTCAACGACGTGATCTGACGGCATTGACGTACCGGTACCGGCTTTGAACAATCTCAATTGGCCGAGTAGAGGTGTGCAGTTTTCGAATTTGAGCATGTTCCTGTGACTCGAATAGAATATGACAGAATTGTCAAAGTATCTGCGTTGCTACAAGTATGTGAATAGAAGATATCACAAACGCTCCATCAACATTTAAAAAATTCATTTACATCGCATTTATCGTCTGGCCGATCAATTTGATGATATACAGTATGTCAATTTGATCCTCCGTCTTTCGTCTAAATGCGAGCAATATTTCTCGATGTATGGGTCTCGATCCATTTTCTCATCAACTGGAAGCATTTTTAGTATCGAGGGGTCGATATTTCAAAAGGATTCTCCGCATCCCAAATCTCTGATATTTTCATAGCAATATCGATTACATAAATCGAAATACCCGGTGATTGGCTGTCTGATATCGTTGTCGGATACCCCATGAACATCTTGCATCGTGATGGTTGCATCGAAATCACGCGTTATTTTCTGCCGAGGTCAATGGGTGAAAAACACCATCCTAGCGGTAGGACCGCAAACCACACAGCTTGTCGCGGTAAATGTGCCTCGATTCACCTCGTGTTGAGGAAATGACCCGTGGGAGATGGAGCCAAGGAGTACTTTAGGAGAAACTGAAGGGGACATGGGGTTGATACTGAGATACACTTTGTCAGGGATCGTTGGCACCGTCTCGTCTTCGTCTGCCGACCTGGACCGTCTCTGGGACTAATGAGCCGTGTTTCGTGCGATAAGAAGTCGCCAAAATTTATTCGTGTTATCTGGTAGACTACAACATGAGTTAGGTAGCGTTGCAAAGTCACCGTAGAGAGAGAGAGAGAGAACGAGAAAAGATCAAATAAATACTCAAGCAACCAAACTGCAGAGAAGAAGTTTGCCTTGGACAAGGGAGGAGAGGAAGGTGAATGTGACAAGTAATTATTTACCAGCTGCACAGCATATCATGCATGGAATCCAAGCAGATTGGGGTCGGCCTCGTACAATTTAAAAAGAAAATTTCAGGCCGAAACAAAGATCCGAGGCTTAAAATAACATCTCAACAAATCCACTGAACCCTGCCAAAAGAAAAAAACTGGGAATAACATCTCGTATGAAATAAGTGGGATTGAATTATTAAATGTATAAAAACAAATGTGCTCCCACGTCCAACTGTTTTGGGGAACTCTCGTTAGAAGAATATGCTTGATTATCTTAAAAATTTTTGGCTTCATTAGAGAGACGGATGTTAAATGCAGTACGAAATTAAAAAATAAAGTGTACACATTTACTTGAAATTTATTAGGTCACACTTTGAATACGCAAGAAATATTTTGGAGAAATTAAAAATCATTATTAGTAAGGAATTAGATAAAGTTTTAAGAAAGATGTTCTCGTATTGTCATGTGCGGCCGGATATAGGCATAACATATCCTAGAAACATTAAGACAATAGCCATTCTAGTCGTAAAAAGCACAAGGAAGGCCAAGGTTTTCAAAAAGACACAGAGCATTTATGTTATCTTTTGATAAAAGAGGTTAATACTTCCCAAAAATCAGGTCAATAGGTAAAACCGATCGGAACACGTATGACAGACAGAATCGCGCTCAGGTACGTAATTACAAAATTTTCTTGGCACAATTCGTGATCATAGCAAACTCACTTCAAAAAACTTGGTTAAGCACTTCGTTTTATAAAAGAAGATCTTACTCTATAATTTTTAGAAAATCTTTTTAAGAAGGCTTTAAACTAATCTCTTATCCTTTAAAATTACATACTAAAGAAACGTGGTGTCCTACCACACACTCAAGTGGCGGCTCGTTCGGTATGGTCTTCTTTGAGCAATGTGATGGCATTCAGCGAAGTGTTATAACTCAGTCACAATGTTTTCGGAATCATATTTTTTTCATAGAAAGAGGAAAATAGAATATAATAACAACCACGATCTGCAAGATCACCAGACCGGTTTAATTTCGAAAACTAACTGTAGAAAACGAAATGCTTTGGATGTTGCCTTGCGTAGTTCATACATTTTTCTGAAGTAATAACCTTCGTCTCATACAAGAAGGCCATAAAAATTAATAAGAACACATGTTAGTGCTAAGTTCTTAAGTTCATGCACAATATAATTTTTCCAGATCCCTCCGCTAAAATTATCCATTTCCGGAGTATTGATAAAAATCCACTCGCATAGTTATCACTTCGGGGTTTATGCCAAGAACAATTAGAAAGGGATCTTATGGAAGACAGGATTGGATGCGATCCTTTCGCATTTATTAGCCACGTCCTCATGACGGATATTCATATCCCATAACTTGGCTACGTGGTCAAGTTTAGGCATGACCGATCGAACTAACAACGAATCCACTGGATGTGTAAAATACTTATGCATCTTGAAATGATTTTTTTAAGTAATTAGGGTTATTTTTCTCGCGCGATGAATGCAACACGCTATTCACTTACTTGCCATTCGTGAAATGTTCTTCATCCCCCGGGAGGGCAAGAGTTGCAATCGAGCAGACCTGTCATTCAATAGCAATAGAAAAACAAAGGACGGTACTCCTCATGCTATTTTGCTTTGGTGCCATGTGCTTTACCAAGGAAGCGTTGCTTTTTAGTACTTATCACTTCAATGCGAGGGTGGTCTGAAACGTTTTCGACCTCAGAAAATTTCAGAAAAAAATGTCCTATATCTTTGTTAGGTCGGAAACTTTTCAGATCACCCTCGTAATCAGGCATGTCAGAAAATAGGTATTTAAAATTGAATTTGGGATAAATATAACAAAAGTTGATTAAAATTTTCAAAATATTTATTTTCCATTTTTCTTAAATCAGTCAAGAGCGATGATAACATTAGTTAAGAAAAGTAGTTCGGATCAATTAAAATAGCAGTTACAAAATTACTTGAATAAGAGAACTAAACTGATTTCCAAAAAAAGTCCTTGTTTATTGATGGCGCGAAGATTAACATCGAAACTCATCTTGTGAAAAGGGGTGAATTACGTACTCTTATTTAGTTTTAATTTTTTAAGTTCTAGTAATTTCTTTGTAGTCGTCCGTACTTTCGTAAATCAGTTTTATTTATTCCCTAAATATTTCCAAGCAACTGTGGAAAATGTTACGAAAGTAACTTTAGCGGAGTTATCCGTTGCCGTGCGCACAAATACAAGAAACTTTCACAGTTTAAAAACACATTCTGCCGAACTGGGATTCGAGCCAGGATTACTTTTTCTGATTTCCCCGTAAGAGCTTTAATAGGTAAAGCAACCGAGGAGTCCTAGCGATGTCTCTGGGTTCAAATCCCGATGAAGAAGAATTACTTTTTTTTCTGAAAATTGCACGTAATAACTGTTGATAAAATATTTTCTTTTTTTCTCAAATTTAATTATTTTTATTCAATTATATATTTTACAGTAGTATTTTATCAAATTGGTACCATTTACAATATCCTATACCAAATATTATTACTTTTTTCAGTAATCAGGCAAACTTAATTTTTATTTAATCAAATGAGATTGTCATTTCGTCTTGCTCACCGGTAAAAAATATTTTTAGTCGCAGTATTGATTTTCAATTTATGAAGAGAAAAAATACTTCTTCATGTACTTATTACATTTAAAGCATTTGACCTGAAATAAAATATAATATATTTTTTTTAATCCTAACAACTATCGCTTCGTTGAAAAGAAATAGTCTTTATGGAGTAGGTAACGTCAGTTTGAGCAATTATTCTGAGAGATTTCATAATATTGTTGCTGGCAATAGGTCTCATGTACGCAGTTGATATTTTTATAATTATAACACAACTAAAAAGGTCGAAATGGTATTTTAGGTTTTGTTATGAAGTTTTAGTTTAATATGCTAACCGCAGATAATATCACAGCTGCATTTTTAGTGCCGGCGTGGAATTTTTTATTCCATAACGAATGTATCTATTATGTACGAAGCAAATAAATTCTGGACACTCTTGAAAGAAGTTGGATACGAATGTTACCAAAAATAATGTAAATTCCATAAATTATGATGGAAACTTCTAGATTTGATGCATCAGCATTTGAAATAAGTAATACATAGCCACTTGTTCGACAATTCTGCCTCAATAAACTTTTGCAACTACGAGGGTATTTGGATGAAATTGTTTGAAAAACTCCGTAGAAGTCCGAAGTCTCTCAAGTGAGTGAATAATCATCACTTGACACAGCGCGCTTTGAACCACGACCCTCGTTTCCTCTGAAATTGAATCAATATTGGTGGTCAGCATTTCCTCAATTGGCTAGTTGCTACCTTCCTTCTTATTACGCCTTCCACAGTTATCTCACTCAGGCCTCACGTTGCTTTATTCATTACGCTTATTTTCCTTGGCGTTTCCGTATCTCCATCTCCTACATCTTTTAATCTTGCTTTCAGCCTGCATTTTTACGTAAGAATGTATCATTTCTTAGTTTAAATTCTGTTCTTATACTATTTTTCTTATTATGTTTTAATTGACACTCAATAATGGCCTATTTCATTATTTTTTCTTGAATTGTAATTATCCACGAGGATGGGTGCGGTAAATTCGCATATTCAATGCTACTCTGATGTAGAAAAGTTGACGAAATGAAGATATTTTCAAATTTTTTAAGATAAGATTGTAATCTTGTTGTAATTATGAATACCAAAATTTTAAATTCTCGCAAGAAAAGTCTCAGCTTAGCTCTTATCACGCTTTCATTGTTGGAATATTTTTCTGCGTATTTTTTCTTATCTGCCGGGTATTCAAGGTCATCATTTACTAGTTATCAAACGATATTCATCATTTACCAAAGGCATCACTCTTTGGATCCCACCGGAGACAGCGAGCAAATGTCCTTGTCCGCACTACATAGGCATATGGAGGTATACATTATGTATTTAGAGAGATAGTCTGTCGAATAGATACATTCAGTGATTCTTGGTTACCTACCACAATTGACATCGAAAGCACGAAGAGAACATATTTTATTGTTGCAAATCTCCTGATTAGAGAATTTTTCCTCTCCATTTTATGTATCAAGTCCTAAATCCTATCACTCATACCTACATGGTATTTTATAAATTTGGAAGGACCAAGTCTTGTTAAAGCTGTGCGGGGATTGGTGCGATAACAGGGTGCGTACTAGGTCAAACACGTGGGTTCAAGTCTTTTCAATTGTTTATATATTTGAGTTGCATACTGACGGTGACGTGGTTTCAGTGTGGATAGAATTTTTGCTGCAGTTCTTCTTACAAGTGATGGGCCATTAACACTGCGTGACCAATGCCGAAGTCAAGATTTCTCTCAACTCCGTTAAAAATCCCACCTAACCCTCCTTATTGCCCCACAATCTTTTCCCAATCCCAACTCCATGACCGTTGTACGAAGGCTCAAAATTCTTCATAATTTAGGCAGGCATGTTTCCCCGATTTGTGGTTCAGGTGAATTTGAAATCGTGCCTGTCTTCATTTTATCTTTCGATCATGTGAATCATAGATATTCACCGAAATTTCCGTATGAGAATTTTCATAGATTAACTGTTGTCTCTATCTGATAAAGTATTTGGCTATGTAATAGAATGAATGATCTTAAGTCCAAAACGTTCCCTCCTTCGTTCACATTAGGCTAGTAGTTTTGTATTTCTCTCTGATTTTATCCTAATAGTAGTACCTGTGAAAGCGGTCTCCAAGGCGCAAAACCACATAGATATCATATTGTTGGCAGACCTAAGTTTGCGTTGATGGAAATCATGCCCTACAACCAGCGGCATTGCCCGGTCATTCGGACGTGCTCCTCTCCTTCCCTTTATTCTTCCTTCTTCTTCTAGTCGCCTTTGAATCACGATGAAAGTTTAAAGCTTTCATTAAATTGGAAATTTTTATTCGTGTAACCATTATCCACCGATGTTCCCATTAAAAGTGCGTGCTAAGACTCACGGGATGCAGATCCCGGGGTGAAATGCAGCTTAGGGGCCCGTGACGGTTCACGGAAACACGCTCGGTCACGAAGGGATGGATGTATATTCCCCACGAAGACGAAATGACTACCCGCGGGAATAGCAATCAGTCGATCGACAGCGCATAGTCTTTTCAAGCACTGCTCGGATGAGGTTGGTGAAGCTATAAAAATGTTGAATTTTCTCCCTTCGACGAAAAGTGTAATCTGTTTCTGTAATCGTCAGGCATGATGGACTCTAGGAAACAGCTGCATTCACCGTCGTCTATAATCATGGGCACTCCGAGTCACGGGCCCAGGGAACTAGTTAATACGCCAAATTTTGTTCCTCGCGACTCCGAAAATTAAACTGTCGACGTTCCTAACGAACTGAAGCATCTAATTTATTTTTTTATTAACTTTTCACGTGGCTTGGTTGTAGATGAAACTCCTTTTCTTATTAAAAAAAACCTCCAGAACATGTTTTCTATTCATCTAGCGTAACTTAAAGAGTTTGAGAGAGTGTGGGAAAATAACGGGCATGGGTCAATCAACCTCCGCGCACTTTATTTGCCACGCGCTCCTTCGTTTGAAAGTGGCTGACAAGTTTATAGAAAGCACATAAATTGATCCTGTTCAACAGAAGCACATTCCTACATTTATATTGGGGCATAAAAACTATTGCTGTGTCAGAGAATGCCCGCTAGGCTTCGGAAATTGCAGCCCGCTCAAGTGCATTCGATTCTTCTATCCGGAGGCGTTCATTAATCATTAGTTACCTACCACCCGGTGTGGATTGATTTACAAGCTTCACTCAACATCCACCGATGAGCTCTTTCAAAATATCTACCGATAAAATTATATGCAAAAGACTCGCGGATAATGGGGGGGGGAATCTTTTTCAATCGGAAGAACAAAATTCATTCCAAGGAGATCTCATGCCTTTCCCCTTACCAAGGTGATCCAACACCCCTTCCCCTTTACCTTCTCCTCCCTCCACTCCCCACGTGTACCGTCTGTATATGCTGTAACCCTTTTGGTTTGTATGTCTTACACCTGAAGATCACTCTATGACTTGAAACACGCATTGTTTGTCAAAACCTTTTATTTTGTGGAAAATGTGGTTGGTTTAGTAGCATTAGTATGCTTAGCAACAACATTGCTGAGCACATTGGGTGCGATATGTAGGGGACGAGAAAAAATGTATACAAAACAAAGATTATGCACTTTTTGAGAAAGAGGAAGGTTAAGCTATATATTAAAATAGGAAGACTAAAACTAGAGCTTAAAAAATCTCGGAAATGTTTTGGACCGAAATGTACAAAGTAGTAGGGACATAAGAAGAAGAATTGCATCATACAGAGAAGTTTTCACATGGCTTAGGGAATCAATGGCAGGGATATTAAGGAAAGATAAATCCAAACTTTGATGCATACCATGGTTATATTAAGTCCGGAAACTTGGTCATTGAAGAAAGATGATGGTCATAGCTGGAAGGCTTGTGAGATGTGGGTGCTGGAAAGGATGGAAATGCAAAATAAAAGAAAAAAAACAAAATAAGAAGCACCAAACATGGCAAGGGGAGGAGAGTTGTTGGAAAATATCTAAAGGAGGCAGGAAAAGTTGTTGTAGATCATTTTAATCTTGGATGGAATGCTGAAAACTATGATAGAGGGGAGAATGTTAAGCAAATGAGGAAGGCAATTGGAGAGAAAGGATAGGCTTGCTGGATAGATAGATTATTCGTCTTTATTTTGGGGCAAGATTGAGACTCTGGAGTCTTCTCTGCGACTCCATTCTGAATTCTATTTACTCTTGGATTTTTATTGGTTGGTTTGCTGGGAAATTAGTGATTTATAAAGTGCGCACTTGAATGATGGGAGAGAAGGTGCATTAGTTATAACAGATGATCGCTCATTCCACTGACGACATGCTGTGACTGCAAATGACTGGTTGTATGTAGTTGTTCTGTGATGAAGGATAACAAGTTTATGATTACCTCTGGTATTTAGTTTATGTATTCTATCAAGGTTATTTGTAGTCATTGGCAAAATACTGAGGAGATTTATAATTTAGTATTTGATAGAGTAAGGACAGCATATGGAGTTTCCTGCATGATTTCAGAAATGACCAGTTTAGTTCGATAAAATATTCTGTTATGTGATCTGTGACTTTCAAATAGTAAATGACGTGTACACATGAGTTAAATGTCCTTAGGGGTTTTACAGACTACTTGTTTGAGAGGTCTTGATATCTTATGTCACCATAATCAAAGTGAGGAATAATGAGAGAAGAAACTATCTGCTTTTTAATGTGATGGCCATGACGTACTGATATTTCCTAAGGGAGTAGAGGTATCTCAAAATCAACAGTTTTGCAAGTTTTATAAAAATGTGAAGACCAGGAAAAATTTCCATCCTTAGGGAGCCCTAGAGTTGTAACAACATTCTTAAATGGAATGAGTGTCCCTTGAAGATTCAAGTTGAGTTGTTGAAATACAGTGAGGAATTTTAGCAGTTTAAGATATCCAAATATTATGGTTTGCACTTTATTCAAATTAAGGCAAATGAATTTTTGCATGCTACATCTTGTTATGCTATTTAGGTCAGCGTAAATTTGTTGTATAGCGAGAGGAAGGTTATTGATTGTCATAATTAGATATATCTGGAGGCTGTCTGCATATAGGTGATATTTGATGTTGATAGGATGAAGGGATTTAAAATGTGTACAGAATTGAAGAACAGTTTATTGCAGTTTGGAATGTTAGTCTGTGTCTTGTTAGACAAATCTAAGAAATGAAGGTATATTCTGTTTGTGTCCATTCAAAACCTGCTTTAAATGGTAGGATACTAATAATGATTCTCTTATCATAATTCATCAATGATATATATGTTTGAATTCAATTGTACACTCCTAGCATGTTCAAAATGTAGCACATTGTTTTAATTTTCATATTTTAAATATTTGGTGGTCATATTTTAAGATATATTTTAGGCCTTCAATGCCAAATAAAAACAACCCCACCAGTCTGCATCATTTCAAACCTTGAAGTTGGTCAGATTTCCTCTATTTTCTTCCTTAACCATTCATCTGAAGTATTTTGATTAGTTACGTAGTATAAAGTATGTGGAAAATTCATTAAATAAGAACTTATAAAGATTGTATTTGTTCTCCAAATTTGTACTTACGAGTGAAAAGTAAATTATGTAGAAAAGGGACAAAAATATCTAAAATCCATATATTTAGGAAAACATATTATCATTGTTAAATTTACCAATTTTCCTAGTTTTGTCAGCTTCACCATTATCTATGGATATTGAATTTAATTAATTTAATGCCTGAGCATACATTGGGCACAAGATCCTCTTCTGCCATTAAGTAGCCGAATGAACATTGATGAAGTCATCCAATGAAATTATGGCATCAAAGCTGTATACAGATAGGGTCTTCATCATATTTAATCTCTTTACCTAAGCTATCCAACTAATATCACTTATTGCAAAGAATAATAAACTGTATGAAAAATGCAAGTTGCTTCTCATGCTATGCAGATTAAAACAAAATATCATTCTTAACATTAGGGTCGAATTTTGATATTTGGCAAAATCATTTATTGATCAAAATAATACCGGCATGAATTCATTTGTTTAGGCTTTGATTCATGCCTGCATAAATGTGATCTTTATTTTTAAAAAGAGGGTGACTTTCAAGTGAGCACAATAAAAATCACACCATTTTATAAAATTAATCTCACATTTCTACCTAATAATTAGAAAGCATTGCATATTGTTCATTGTCCACCTGTATACAGTCTTGAGACTATTTCGACGAAAATCAAAATGGAAATTGTGATTATTCATATTTTCCTTAAGGGAAAAAAGTTTCAACCATAGGAGAAAGCTCATTAGGACTACTCTAAGTCATTGCATTCAGTCAGTAGGTTTAATGACATTATTTCTTTCATATTTTATGAAAGACAGACTTATTTCATTGATGTATGTCATAATATTTAGTCAGTAGGTTTTATAACATTATTTATTATGCATTTTAAAAAGGACAGACTTATTTTTATTGATGTTTCATAAATCTCCATGCACATATTTCAAATGCTTTTGGAAAGGAATGTGAAAAAATTTTAAAATGGACTAGGTTAAGTGAATAGGCAATACATCTTTCATTTATTTAAAGCACCCACTCCAAAATGGTCACATATGCAACTAGAAATTCAAGATGTACTATTTTGGTAATCTCTTTATTTCAAATTCAGTAAACAATCATTATTTATTTTAACTATATTGTTGAAATCCATACACAGTCAATCCTAAAAAATACTTTGATTCTTGGGAATTCTTAGATGTTTAAATTCTTTCCCTGGTGGTAAATATAATCTCTTTTAAATATGAGTTCATAAATCATCAATAGACATGTTCAACATTCATAAACCTTTTTTCTCTTACTAATTCAAACTTTTTTAAACATCTGATATTCAAATACCTGATAATGTAAACTTAACTATTGAAGGTGAACTAATGTCTCACAAAATATTTTGTCACTCATTTAACCGTTTTTTTGCCTATTTTATACCTCATTATTATCTTCATTATTATTCTTATCCTATCCTACGATTCATTCACTCTCTAATTATTATTGTTTAAATATATAGCAATATAGCATCAAGATTTTCAAGTTAGAAAGAAAACATGTTTCTTACCATAGCCTTGATTAAACCGAATGCTGCTACTAATTTTCTTACACTCTCCTCTAATTATTTGTGACAGTCATACCTCTAATATTAAGTTTCATTGTATTAGTTTTCTACCATTAAGGTAGGTATTGAATGGGCACAGAATGGAATTCTTAGTCTCAACAAAGAAGACACAATCTGATAACCTACAATAATTTCCTCTTCAATTCTGCCTATTACCTGCCTACCTCCATTCAACTGAACAGCCTATTATTTCCCTGCTTCAGCCTAACAATCTCAACTCTATCACAGTCTGCAACCTTCAATCATCATGCAAAATGCTGCTATTCTACTTTTCTTGCCTCCTTTAGATTTCACTCTATAACCCTCTCTCCTCATCAACATGAATAGTACTTGTTCATTTTTTTCCTTTCCATTCATTTTATCTTTTCCATCCTTCTCCACACCCACATCTCTAAAGTCTTCAATAAATCCCAATCATCTATCTTCAATGACCCACACAAAACCACGCTCCACATATGATTTTTCCCTAAACTTTTTTTAACAATCTTACTCAATGTACTTGTCATAATTTCCCTGGTACTTTGACCATTTTGGTCAAGAACATTTCCAAAATAGGTAAAATGTTCCACCTGCTTTAGTTTATGGCCTCCTATTGTAACATTAAACTTAACCCTCCTTTTTCTCAAAAAACTAAAAACCTTTGTTTTGCTTACATTAATTCTCATCCAATACATGTCAAACTAATTATCTAACGTACCCAATAAATGATAATATCCCCTTAGCTGCCTGATTAACTAGAGCTTGATCATCCACAAATCTAACTTATTATATGAAATCTGCCAACTTTCATTCCCAACGACAGTTCTTCTCATGCCTCTTTTTACCATTTCCTCCCCGTTTAAATTGAAAAGCATGGGTGATAGTGGCCTACTCTGTCTTACTCCCCTGCTTAACACTGTGCATTCCAACTTTGCATTCACCCCATGAACCTGAGCAGTCTGAGGCAACTGTGGCGGTTCATTTGTTTATGCGATTCAGGGGTGTGCCGCGATGTGTCACCCTAGGCACGACCCACACGGAGGCAGTCATGTCTCAACCCCAGCCGAGCATTCATCCCTCTTGTGCACGATGCACCCATGGCTTATATCTTACTGCGTTGGCCTTGGTCTGTTATGCACAGCACGCAGAATAAATCTGCTGTTTATTCAAAAGCTTTAAATGTGATTTATTAGTATTTCCTAGCACTGGCCGCGCTAATATAATTTCCAGCAACCCCAGAGCAACCACAGGTTCTGGTTAAGTCGCCTTTCACTCCTATATACTCTTATCTTCTGTAATGCATTTATTAACTCTACCCAATCTATTCTATTAAATGCCTTCTTGAAAACATTCACGATTAGTGCCATCTAAGCTCATTGTGCAAGCAAAACTTATTCTCCTAGAGTCACTCCCCTAATGCTAGCTGCATCTCCCTTTTTCAGATGAGGAACTAATAATGATATGACAAATTTTCCTTTGGCTGACAGAATTTAGTTCAATTTAAACACATTAATTCTTGTATAAATAATTCTATTATCCCATACTCCTTCATGTTCTTATTTGTTTTTCTCCTTAAAGTTATTTAACTTTCCTTTGATTATCCTAAAACAATCCACAGTATTTTTTACAGTCAGTGATAAAGTAAAATACTGTAGCATTTCATTCACATCTTACTGGATAAAGATAGGTAACTTACAGTCCTTTGAGAATTTTAATTTTTTAGCATCAATGATAGATTTGCCAATTTACCTTTTCCTTTAAATAGTCAATGTGTGAGTTGTTGCTTCTATTGGGTAAATTTATTGGGTATCAAGTTTTTATTTAAATTCTTTTGGAGTTTAGTGGTGTTGAATTACCTAACCATTCAGTAGGCCTTTTTATATTAAGCCTGATGCTGTATAACAAATGACAGATATTGGCCTCTCCAAACTTTTAATCCAAACAGGATTGGGATTGTTTATCATATCACGTAACTTATTAAAAAGAATGAGACTCATATTTTTGGGCCCAAGTGCTGCATTTTTAGTTCTTTCAAATGATTGGTGCAGGTTGGTAGAGGTTCTGGTACTATAAGTATGATGTCATTAATTGCTATTAAAGAATTTAATGTTAACCGCCCACGCTGCAAATGTTGTCATCTTCTAAGACCCTCCCCCTCCCTCAGTACCAACTCCCAGCCACTCGCCACCTGTACCTCAAAAAATATTATACTCGTATATCGCTTCTCCTGTAACTTCTGCCCTGCCTTCTACATGGGCGAATGCACGACTGCACTTTCCCTCTGCATGAATAACCACTGATATTCCACCAAATCTCCCACCTTCCTTAATTATCCCATCCCTACTCACACTGCTTCCCACAATCAATCTTTTGATGACTGCTTCTCAATTTCCGTGATTGAAATCCTTCCCAAATCTGCTAGTATAATAGAGGTGAGAACCAGCGAGATGGCGCATATTTGGGTGGCTCAGTCATTTAAACCGACCGGGCTGAACCAAGCCCACTGAATGCATCAATTGGCTGCCTACATATCCCCCCACCCCCTTGTTCATTTCCTATTGGTCCCTTACCTCTCCTTCCCCCACCTCTTCCCCAAACATGTCCTCTTCGCTCTTCCCCGAGAATGCCATTCTGAAGACGACAGCCGAGCCGTCGAAACATCAAATAACATATTGTGAGTGTCCTTTCTTTGTGTCTCTATGGTCTAAAAATCTACATCAGTGTTTTTATATATTTGTGCGTCGCCGAAGAGCATTCCATTTCAAAGAATTATATATATATATATATATATATATATATATATATATATATATATATATATATATATATATATATATATATATATATATATATATACTCATTTACATGAAAATAGATATAAGGAAAAGGGATAAAGGGATATGAAAAATATAAAAGATGACCACAAAAGAGGTAGGGAAGGCAGAATCGAACAAATCACACGTGCAAAAATATTTCCTTGACTGGGACTTGAGCCATTGATCTTTCGAATTGCTGGGATGATGCTCTAACTACTTGGGCTATCGAGGAAATGAATTTACCCCGGAATCTGTGGGGGATTTATACAATCAAGTGCCCTGATTCTTTGGCCAGGAGATAGCATTAAGGAACTGTTTCACCCACAAAAGGAGAAATAGACGACACAAGTGGGAAGGACAGTAGGAAAGCAATCATGCAATGCCATTAAGAATAGGAGCATTGTGTTTCGTTGTACGCAGAGCCAGAAGAAGGAGACTAGCCACATTGGCTAGTTTCCCAGTGAAGGAAGTATTTTTGCAGTAGTGATCTGCTCAATTCTGCCTACCCCACCTCTCTTGTCTTTGTCTTTTATGTGCATTCCACATCTTTTCCAAAATATCTATTTCATTGTGAATGAGTAATGTTTGCCATTTGGTGGGTTATTGTGTTTGAATGTATATTAATGGAAGAGGCAGAATACAAAGCTTTTTGAATAGGCTGGCAGGGTGCATTAAGAGAGAGATGCATTGTACATTATTCGAACAGCCCTTTTTTGTATTTTAAATATTGTACTGGTTTTTGGTGAGGAATCCCAGAAAATGACACCGTACATTACACGTGCAAAGACATCTGACCATAGGACTGCAGGTACCCCACCCCTGGTATAGGTAACCAACCAACATAATGCAGTTGATCGTCACCCATATCTACTGGTATGAGTCTGACTCCTGACACTGACAGACTTCTGACATAATATCTTTGAAACTTCTGACATTAAAGCTAGGAATCAGAGGTTTGGGGCCTAAATTTTTCTCTCTGGTGACAGTCATATTTATTTTTACTGTATGTGTTCACCTTACTGGAGTTTCAATAATTGAGTGGTTGGGCCCTGTCCTAGTTTGCTAACTTTGTAGAATTAAATTTGAAGACTTCTCACCCAGGATAGGCATGAGTTTATTCTTAATTTCAGGAGGAGACCTCAGGGCTTGTTGATTTAAAAAATCCTTGGCAGTTAGGATATTTTAGCGGGCCTCCCAAAGTTTTGAATGAAACAGTTGCCACTTTTAGGAATTACAATTTGGAGATACTTGGAAATTTTTTTTCATAAGTTTTAATTTAAATTAGGGAGATGTATGTTAAGATTCTGATGTTAGGGTATCATTTGGTTGAAATAGGATACACTCTTCACAAATGTCTTACTGGAAAAGATCAGAATGAGTTTGCAATTTCACAATGCCTTCAACTTATGCAATTTTGTTCAACAAGAATTATATGAAATTGTCAATCTACGATCCTGATCTGGCCTCACAACACCAAAAACGTGTTTTCTCCCTTCAAAAATGAATTGGAGAAAACTCGGTAATATGTCGGTAGCGTGGAGATTCGTTGTTTGGTTACCCAATGTCGGTGAAATGCGTGTACTGCCTTCGCAGTAGCTATTGTGGGAGGCGACTGACAGCTAGCAAGGTGTTCAGGGAATAGGGGAAGGTTGGAGAGAAATCCGGTGTCGACATTGGCTTACGCTTAACTAAGGATGCCTCTGTCACAAGTGCTTCCGGCCGGCAGAGAGCACTCATTCGGGACAACACTGAAAATTCTGCTGGCGAGGAAAGCTAGTTAGTACTCCGCAAAGGAGGCTAGTACTCCACTGGATAAAGGTGTAGAGAATGATTGCTTAGCTATCCGAATGAACGGTGAGCGATTTCCGGCCTTTCAACTTTTTGAAAGTAACTCTGCCTTTTGTTTCCTGAATCTATCTTTTCTGGCAAATTGCCTGAATCCTGTCGACAGCATCGATTTCTTTATGAAGTCACAATATCTTATGGACGAGATTTAGAAATACAGTTGCCGTCTTCCCGAGTTTCGCACAAAACTTCACGGAATAACTTTGCTCTAAATTCAGATTCATTTTGTTTTTCGACGCGGACAAAAAACTTGCTTCACTAAAAACGGTGTCCTCACTCAACGACAGCCCGCAGGCGACTGAGGTTGGTGTCGGTCTGTGGCTAAGAGCCCCCTCCACCTTACCCTGCCAGGCAGACCCCCTCCACCGCTCCGTTCGCCCCAGAGAAAATCAGTCCTACCACTTTTGGGTGCAACCCTGTAAGTCAGGATTTTTCCCTTACAAATATACATAACTGAAAAATATTCCTATAGCTTATTCGCTCTTTCTGGAGAGCAAAATTCTTTCACTTAAACTGTTTGAGAAAGGAATTCGGAAGGATAACTTGGCCATGAAATTTTCCTTGAGACTCACTCAAGACCTCTTCAAATATAATTCACTTTAGACATACTCGTCCCGCAAATGACCTGCTAGACCTGGTTAGACTATTCGTCGTTTTTACTACTCAGAGTAAGGGGAAAATGGTTCGTGAATCAAATTGGCTAGTTCCCAGGGCGTCTTACTCCTTGCAAGCTGTTTCCTTTTGAGAGATTCTGTTATTTTTGTTCCTGGAGTGGACTGTTCTAATAAGAGTTCCGTTATCGGATGATTTAAAAAAAATTACCACGAGCGAAAATCATTCCTTTATACCAAGTACATGGTCCAGAAAATCGATTTTTACACTGTGGATTTCCATCATTTATTTATTTCTTTTATTTATATACCCTGCAAGCCACCTATAGGGTGTATGGCAGGGGGTGAAGATACACACCAGGATAATTTTACCTGAACATGACCATACCGCGTTCGAACAATGTTTAATGAATGAACAATGAACATCATTGGTGACCCCGTTTAAATTATTATCCGGCATCTTCTACAGTTTCTGTAAAATTCTATATAAAATCTGGATGTTAAGGCGGTACTCCAAGAGAAGATTAGAACACTGGATTCACACTTAAGGGGCGAGATCGGTAGGTCTGATGATAAGTCGTCTTCTCGTCAGGTTGGGTCAGAAGGTTTGTCCAGCGGATTTGCATAACATCCCGGAGTAGATTTACTCCATTCTAACTACCCCTCCGGAGAACAATTCGCGTGAGGCTCAGACCTCCCCTCAACTCCTCTTCGCCCTTCCGTAATCAGCAGACGCTGAGAGACACCACTCATCGCATTTCGCGCAAAATAAAATGTGCAAAGAGAAGCCTAGGTGCAAATTGAACTTTTTCTCACAAGCAGGAAGGCGCAAAAAATGAAACACTATCACTTACCGACGGCGGCAGTGCGAGAAAACTCTCGCGGCAATCGGCTCTTCTTCGCCGGGCACAGCTCGAGAAGTATCGTACATCCGGACGCGTACGCTCTCTGCGATTATTGTGTACATTCTCTCTGATGAGGTATAGCTGCGACAACATCCTGCCTACCAAGGTGAATCCAAAGGATATAGCGAGAATATATGAAGGTACTTTTAATGAGATTTCGCAAATTTTTCTAGTTCTTGACTCCTATTACACTGGAAATACGTTCCATGACAGAGTCGCTCGTCGCTTGTAATACACCTTTAAGTGCGTACCTAAAGCACCTCGACAATAGTAAGGAAAATTCAGTTGAGTTGGTGCCATGCGCAGGCATAGATATCCAATAGTTTCCGCCGGAACTTATGTTCAATTACCGAATAATTAATGCTGGAAACCGCCGAACAGAATTTGGCAGTTTTCAGAGTAGAATCATCAAATTTCCCACGAAATTATTTGGAGACGTAAAGATTCGTTCAAGTTGAACGGTAATTACCTGGGCATCCCACCACTGGCCTTCTGCTAACGAGTTAACGCAGAGGCACTTGGTAGAGACACTAAGTGACCGTTAACGAAAGCTAGTTCATTTTAATGTAGCTGTGCTTGACATAATATGCGCTTTCACCGCGTAGTTGTAAATATGTGGGGAAAATGTATCTTCAATCTATGTGATACACTTAATCTCTCTAATTGTATTGATATGATCTCTCCTACCGTAGTACGATGGGTACACTTCTACATATTTGCTAAAGACCCCCTCTTCCAATTGATGCCAGAGTTTTAATCTACAACGTTTGTCAAATTGAGTAGCTTAAGGCGTGTTGTGGTGGAAGTCAGACATAATAAATAACTGATCGTAGCACTTTTCCACTTGATACAATTTATTTTACGATGTGATACATCGAAACCCGTTCGTAAAATAAATGTTATCAAGTGGAAAAGTGCTACGATGAGTTATTCAGTACAATGTTTGCGTAAAAAGTATCGGGAAAGGTTTCGGAAAAATAATAATTATTTCTAATTTCGCTACAGTGCCTCAAAATTCTTCAAATTGTATCCCTTGAGCGTCGACACACTTTTGTCAGCAACTTTTCCACGACTCGAAGGGTCCCTGGTAGTCGGATGCCGGAAGGTCCTTAAGGGTGCGCGTGCAAGATTCTTTGACGGCACTTAGGGTCCCATGATGGTGTCCTTTGAGGGATGATTTCACTTTTGGGATTAGGATATTGTCTGCTGGTGCCAAGTCGGGACTGTAAGCCGTAAGGTGGTTGTGGAATCGTCAGGGTGCCGTTTTTCGTCTGGTAGTCGGTTATCTTGGAGCATTGCTGGGTGCATTGTCGTAATGCAATTTCCAATTTCTGGCGATGGCTGGCCTCATCCGATTGGGCCTTCTCTGCAGTCTTTTTATCACTTTTAAGTAAAAAGCACCATTCACTAAAAGTCCTAAGGTAAAGATTTGCAATGGATCACACACTTGGCGTCGAAGAATATGATGAGCATGGTTTTCCCTCTGGATATGCACATTCCAGACTTTTTTTGGATTAGGTGATTCCGCATTGTGCCATTCAAAACTTTACCGCTCTGTTTCCGGGTCGTATTCGAATATCGAACTTTCGTGATTACGCTGCCCAAGGCGGGGTCTTTTTCAACGCGTTGCAGATGGTCTTCTCAAGCAGACACTCGACTCTGCTTTTGGTCGTCTTTTAAGACCTTCGGGATGAGTTTAGCACAGATCATTCGCATCGCCAAATTCATAGTGATAATGATGTGCACTGTCGTCTTATCAATGCTAATACGATCTGCGATCATGCGCACACGTAACCGATGGTCTGAATTTGGCACTTCACGTACATTTTGCACGTTGTCGTCCGTTCTTGACATCGACGGCCGTCCAGCATGAGGCTCGTTCTCCACAATCTCTCGGCCATCTTTGAAGAGCTTGTGCCGCTCAAAAACTGCAGTTTGTGACATGTTTGCATCTTGAACACTTGGAGAATCATGCCTAACTTCTCTTTTCCCGATTTACCCAGTACTATACAAAATTTGATGTCGCACCGCTGTTCAATCGTTCGTTGCATTTTGCGTTTGCACCAAATCACTCGACAGGGGTCCACTAAAAACACGATCTAGCCTGAACAAACGCTCGCAGGCGATTGGTGCTTGGAGCGTGTGTAAGGTTAGACTCCCCACCACTGAGCCAGCGCGCTGCGACGTACAGTCACTTCAGGAAAAAATTGTTTCCGATACTTTTTATATAAGCCTTACAATTTAGGATTCGCTCCGTAAGTTTTTCTCAACCTAGTCCCCTCAGTAATTTTGATACGCTACTCATTTTATCATAACAACACTTTACAAATGTAGCTCCTCTACGATGCGTACAATCTAATTCGACAATCTACCGTACTTCTTTAGGATCACATATATTAAATCTATCTGTTCTACACTAAAGCTCTCCAACTTAATTGACATGATCTCTTCTAGCGTATTGCAATGGGGGTAATAATAGATTTTCAACATCAATATGAAATCTAAGACTCGTGCACTCGTAAATGAAGCCTAACCAGCGAAAGATAACATTACTCTTTAACCTTCTCGTCACCATTCTGTATTTGCCTGTAGTCATTATATTTTCTGATAGATAGTCTTTTTGATAATGTGGTGGTAATCTTCTCCAGGACCGATAGAGAAGTGGGAGAGAATGCAATTGAGGTTTCAGCAGAAGGTATCGACAGAAGGTAATTGCAGCAGCCGATTGTTGTGATTTGAATATTTGCTTTGTGCCAATGACTATTTTATAGTTACCGTTTTAAGTAACGCTCATGTCGTTGATGATGATACGTTTATGACGGTGATTCAGGGATCTTCACTGGATTATCATCATTATGATTGTTCATTATCAACAATGCTAATATTATGTATTATGACATATGAACTGAGGTCCCGTGGAAGTCGTATCCAACAATCATTGAAAATAAATATTATTGCATTTTGACTGCGGCAATCGTACGTCCTCGAACTATATATTAAGGCACTGAGGAATTAAGAAAGCGACTGTATAAAAGTTAATGTCTAATATGTACTGTTGCTATATACTTTAAATGTACCGTAACAAATGTACTTGGCTAAAGTGTCGCGCCGTCTAGTTCAGTACATCGAGTGGCACGAGTAGCTTGTATCATAGTTGACTTTCCGGGAAAGAGAACCTCATATTGTGTGCACCTGTAATTGAAAGTCACGCTTGATACGTGTATTAGTTGAATCACCTTATACGATCAAGTATCCGTTGTATAGGTTCGCTGTGGCTGTTAAATTAATATCGATCGACATCTGTTAGCATGCACATACATCATAGATAGGGGATTAATGGGACAAAATCAAGCGTTGTATTTACATGTTGTACACAAGTGTGGAATCGTAGGCCCTCATACGAGAATCATCGTCTAGTTTACATCGTTGTCAAATTGCCTGTTTTCCATTACATATTTTATCAAAAGATAGGGTTAAATTAGATTAGGTAGATATTTGATATATGTATATAAAGGTATTATATATATATATATATATATATATATATATATATATATATATATATATATTACACAGTAACAAACAATATAGAAACACAAAAAAATATCACTCACACGTTATTTCTTTCGTTATAATTTCGACGTAGTAGAATTCCGTCGAAATTATCAAGAAATAACGTGTGGGTGATCTTTTTTTGTGTTTCTATATTTTTTTGTTACTGTGTAATGTACTATTCGGCACTTCCGTGTTAGGTCGACGAAATCATCTATATACATATACTATATATATATATATATATATATATATATATATATATATATATATATATATATATATATATATATATATATATATATATATATATATATACACACACACACACGAGGGTCATCCGGAAAGTAGTACCCGTTCGTGAAATAAAGACACAAAAGTAAATATTAACAAACATAAAAAATTTTATTTGAAAGAGGATACTTTAAACTACTTCTCAACATAATCTCCAAGCAAATTAAGGCATTTGTCATAACGTGTGACAAGTTTCTGTATTCCTGCTGCATAGTCCTTCGCCGCCAGCTCATTGAGATACGCGAGGGACCCATCTTGCACAAATTTTTGCATAATGCAGATGGTGTTTAACAATTTCATGAACAATTGTTCGAGAAACATTGGGAAAATGCTCACAGATGTCATCAATTGTGACGCGCCGATCGTTCCTCACGAATTCGTCAACTGAGCTCACCAGTTGGTCTGTAATGACAGACGGTCTCTCCGAACGCTCATCGTCGTGTGTGTTCCCCCTCCCCATGTTGAAGTTGCGACACCACCGCCGAACAGACGACTCGTCCATTACATTGTCTCCATACACCTCCTTTAATTGGCGATGAATATCACATGGGCGAACGTTTCTTGCATTGAGGAATTTAATCACTGCCCTCACTTCACAACTGGCGGCGTTCTCAATTTTTTTAAACATTGTAAACAATCACAGAAACAACACAGGCAATGCTAGCGTCACGCAACTTGGCTCAGAGAAGGCAGACAAGCCACTGAAGCTATCTGACCTCGTCCAGCGGCTACTCGCGTCGTCAGCACTTCATGCGGCACGAACGGGTACTACTTTCCGGATGACCCTCGTGTGTGTGTATATATATATATATATATATATATATATATATAATGGGCTGACACAATATAACACAAATAGAATAGAATAGCAACATTTAAAAGGACACTCACACGGTAAATTGTTCGAGCTTTCGGCCTCTCAGAGGCCTTCTTCAAGAGAGACTGAAAATATGCTGTTGCTGTGGACAGGGGTAAGAGGGGTGGGCGGGGAGGGGAGGTGTGGAAGGAATGCTGGGAGGGAAATTAAATATGGCGGTTAAGGGTGGGAATTTTGAAAGAACGGAAAGCTAATATGTAGGCGGATTCACGAGTTCTCACCTCTATATTGGTGGCTGAATCAGGCAGGGATTCTAGGATGCTGAGAGCAAAACACTGGTCGAATGAAAGGTTGTGGGAATTGGCGTGCGAAGGGATAGGAAGAGAAGAGAGTGAGGCAGAATTGCAGGAGTACCGGTGATTATTCATTCAGATGGATAAGGGGGTAATGCATTCGCCTATGTAAAAGGAAGTGCAATATTTGCATGATAAAAGATATATAATATTTTTTGAGAGGTAATTAGCGTGGGAACGAGGTGAGGGGGCAATGAGGGAATGTAGGGAGAGGGGAGTAGGCATAATAAGAGGGCAGGTTTTACATCGGGGGCGGTTGCAAGTTGGGGAAATATTGGGAAATTTGTCACGGGGGGGGCGCCAAAGGGTTGGTGGATCTCAGAAGGTTTTTGAGATTGGCGGGTCGGAAGAACTGGAGGTAGGAATGAAAGTGGGCGAGGAATTCGTAAAATAATTTAGGTTCGCTGATGACCAAGCTTTAGCTTGTCAGTCAGCCAAGGGGTTGCAAGCATTGCTGAGTGAATTGGAAATTCAGTGCGACATGTATGGGATGAGAATCAATATCAATAAAACAAAGGGGGCAGCAGTTCCTTTCCCTGTGCTGGTCGCGGTTTCCCGGTAAGATCTGGTACCCGAAAAGGTCACATGGGCGAAGCTGAGGGTGTCCAGAAGGGTCACCCGGCATCGAACCTAGCCCCTCCGGTCTCCGGCTCCACCTACTGGACTGCCACGCCCCCACAATCGAGATATGAAGCATATAAAACGCTGTACTTTTGGTATCTTTCTTAGATTTTCACCACCATCTGTGTATATAGGTATGTTTATGGCCCTCAAAGATTGTGTTATCTGCACCCAAATTGTTCTCGTTACCAAACTCCACGAGTCTCATTCCTTTGGCATTGTATTTCTCTAATCAAAGTCATATAAAGTTAAGCCTCCCTTCCATCACCAACTGCTGAATTTTGTTTGCTCATTATGGTGTGGCTATCCCTCCAATTAATTGTGCTGAGAACCTCATCAAGTTGTCCTAGTGACTTGACATTAGGTTCATATTTTATATCGAAACCTAAGGTACATTCTGGATAGCCCTCGCATATCTAATAAAAACTATGTTCTCTTGAATAACCTTAAATTTTGATAGAACATTTGCTTCTTGAGGGAATTTTTGAGCATTATACTTGTTTATCTGAAGAAGCTCATCAACAGAGACTTGACATAAATCCCCAAATATTTTGCAACGATCACATAGCTCTCAATATTCGCAGTGCTCTACCACGAGTTGTTTTACAGTAAAATAGTCAGATATATGGCAATCTGCTGGACATGATAGATGCTCCTTCTAGTGAGTGAAAAGGCAAGATTGAGTCAAGGCGCTTGTGACCTGTCATCAGCCGCGCGACCACAACCCACTCTCGTCAGCTATTCTTGACCAAGGATCTCCAAGTTAATGCATCACCTTTTCTGTATCCAAGTTCATAATGGGCTACATTACGTCATAACGCATGCTAGGTTTAAATGAGTGCATTCGGGATCATTATCATCCCAATGCGCATCCGATATAATGGAAGGGAATAGTTTGGAGGTCCATATCGTCTCTGTCTGGAGCTCTTTTTGCAGCAGCATCCGGCACTCATGTGACTAGATACCCGAATAAATCTTATGTCAACGCCTTTTCAGCTGAGGGAGATAATGGATGATTGTGTTTCTTGGGCAAGTGTATGCGTCGAACAGCAGCAACAGACGGTCTCGATTGCACTGCGAGAATCTGAACCCACTAAAATTAAGATACACAATAAAAACAACATTTTGCACAAAACATTTATTTACTAATTACTTAATGTGGGAAAAATTTTTAATTATTTTGAATTAAAACAGCCATTTTCAAATTGTTAACTTTGAGCTAAAACAGCACCCAATCTTACCCAGCGCCAAAAAAGAACCAATCTTTGCAGAAAAACTCCGAAGCAACAAACAAACCACCTCCATTTTTACCCTTGCGAGTAATTACATGGTTGGCCTTCTCAATTCATTTTAAATGGAAAAAACAAATCTTTTCTTCAATCGAAATCGGGAATTTTGTTGAAGTTTAATGGAATATGGGAAAATCTGCGTGAAATATGGAAAGTTCTCGTGAAAATCGCTCTTCCGTGGCTGTCGCGGTTCTTGAGTTATGAGAGGAATTAAGTCGTGGCACAGGAGTACATAGGCATCGACGGATTTAAATGGTAGATTTTATCAAATTAATGAAATAAATAATTAGTGCCTATTGCTAATCAGACTAAAATAATGCTGTATTTCTTACTGGTTCTCAGAGGCTTTAGAGATACTTGCTATTGGAATTTATGTATGGGCTATGTTGTTCTTCTTATATTTAATTGATTTAAAAGGGGTTTATCAATGTAAAATTAAGTGAAAGCTGCAGTTTATAGGCGAATCTTCAAAACCCTTGCAGCTTTCCCTGGAGCCCTGGACATTCGTTGAAAAATAAAAACCACGTAATCTGCCAACCTGGGAAACTGAAAAACTAAAGGAATTTCGGTCTTCTGGAAAACTAGGGGATATTGACGAATTTTTTTGGAAAATTATATAGCGGTTACACATCACGTGCATAAGAAAGTTTCTCCTCACCTTTCGTTTTGAGACTGCTTCTCGCGAGACCCTTCTTCACCCTTCATAGCGAGACACTACATAGGCACTTCAAATATTGAGGCAGCAGATCACACTCTACTTGAAAATTCGTGCCTAAATACTCATTTGTTGTTCGTCAAATAATTATATTTTACGTTTGAAGAGTTTGAATTTGAAATTTTTACTGGGGGCCTTAAGATATATATATATATGATTCTATTTATTTACTGGAACTGTTTCATTCTGTTCTTCAGCTGTGGTTGTCAAAAAGTGATGTACTTGTACTTGTGAGTGATATTCCAGCTCTCCGTTGTTCCACGGGAATGATACATTTTAATTGCAACTGAAATGATACTGCCGCCACCACCGCCGGCATTCTTGTGTAGGTGTGCCAGTTAAGAAAAACAATAGGTGCGCCATCACGATATTTTTCAGTGTATTGGTTTCATTTTCCAGAAAAAGCATGTTCCACCATCTAAAATTTACACTGCCATTAACTTGTGCGTGCAAGAGAATTTTTTAAGGGGGTAGTGGATTTACTTACTCGACATTCTTCTATTATTCACGCATACTTCCGGCATACAGCAGTTACATCGTATTATGCCACAGGCCCGGCATACAAATGACAAGGAGACCATCAACCGTTCCTTGACATTTCTGACTCCTCTAGTCAATATTTTTATTTTCACGGGATTAATATTTGTCCAATCATAAACTTGTTTGACGATACGAAATACCCCGAACAACTGATAATATTCCCTGGGAAACTCAGGAAAGTTGACATTTTTATGACGAACGCACTGAAACAATTTGAGACGAGCGATATAGAATTTTGCCTATTTTTCATTCCTCTTTGGGAATACACTTTGCAAAGTGCTCCAGAATGGTCAAACTTAAAAAAAATCGGAACATTTTGCCATTTTTTTTAAAATGAGAAGGTTCCCCATTTAAAAAAAAATGAGGAGGGAGCTCGCTCATAAATGATGGGAATGGGAAAGTGAAAATCTCCAATAAATTGTTATCCTTCATTTATGTAAGGAAAGGATGTCGGCCGTACACACACTAATGGAAACGTCAAGGATTACTCGGTGATGTACACAGATAATTTTCTTGTTTCCTCCAGGAGTAGTCATCTATTGGTGTCATGACTCTTGTTTAATTTTCTAAGATAGATATTTGTTTGCATTCGGAATCGTTTGATTTGGAAGATAAAGAGCGCTCAAGCGCAAGAGAAGCGAACGTTCTCACATTGAGAGTAAGAGGCTCTCTCGGCGGTGATGATAGAATCGCTTACAACGGCAACGACTATCTCACTTCAAGAATGTAAGAGTCCAGTGTCTCATCTCCCATGTGCTTACGATGCCGGCAGTCCGGCGAGAAGTCGCCTATCCAATGTTCCGCTAAGTAGCATCAGCAGTCTTCCGTTGATAATATCCACCTTGCGGCGACGTCCATCATATCGCTTCGAGCTCAGTGTATTTCACATGCAGAAGAAGGGCGCCCGGGAAGATTTTCTCGCTGGGACGACAGTATTAGTGCTTCCATCATTACACTTACTAAGTGAAAGTATTTTTTTCTCTGCAAATCGCTGGATTAGCTCTTCGGTCCGCTTTAGTAGCTGAATGTCCGAGGTAATTACAGTGTTTTTTTGAAGCAATTCTTATCTTAGATAGCTTAAAGAAAATTGTCTTTTTATTTTACGGTTTTTAAAATTTGTTTAGTTTTAGTCCTTAGTAGTGTCTTAACAACCATGTTCCAGCTCTACTATTCTGTATCAGTTCTTCTTTCCTACTCTTAAGAAGGGAACAGTGACAGCTTTAAATATCGGTTAACTTTTCATCGAGGCGAAATGAAATTTTCCGTGAGAACATAATCATGTGGAAATGCTGCATTGTTATATGAATACAAAAATATATGATAACTTCGCTGAGGGATGAAATTAATAAATGCCAAAATAACGAGCAAGTTCCGCTGAATACAACCAGCATGAGTTTTTAACAATCGATTGTTAAAAATTTTGAATGTCAACGTTTGAAGTGTTAAAACTTTTAAAGAGGATTTACCGTGGATTTCGCTCATTTTTTGGTATTTTATCTTTTTTTGCGAAGTGCATTAGCTAACCCTTTTAGGGTTGTGTTTCATTCCATTTGGGGAAGAAAAGTTTTCAAAGTTTTTTCTCGGTAGGTATTCATCAGAACCACTTGTCGGTTAGTTTCCTGATCTGTCTGGGTTTGATATTTTTTTAGTATTCCGTTTTTCGCAAAAATAATTTCAGTGAAATTGGTTGAGGTAGAAAAAAAATCATGACATTTATCATCGAGAACAAACTCATCGCATATGTTATAAAAAAGAATAATGGATAACATTTACAAAAATAATAAGTTACTCTGCGTTAATGGCACAAATAATCATTGGTGTCAGGTTTGAATGATGCACTTATCTTGCGTACTGATGACCATGTGTCGTTTCCGAATTCCACCAACATAAATTATACAAAGCCTGAGACACATAAAGCGCCAGGTATTCATTTTCAAAAGTCGTCCACATACCATTCATTTCTACGCGCTTTAATCGTCCGGTGCATGTCTGGGCTCAGTTTTTATGTTAATAGTGTGATAACTTTGTAAAATTGCGCAAATTAAATCAGTTTATCATGAGAACGACAGAGTTCCGCATCATTAATCGAGTCTTCCTCTGGTGGTAGTCTTCCACTATCACATAGGAGCATGTAAAAAAATGTTGGACTTCAAATACCAAATACTATGGAAACCAGCACGGGAAGATCCTGTTTTATAATCGTTATTTCTTACAGTGAAGTTTAGACTGCAGACACAGAACACTTTACCAAAATGAAAAATATCGGACCTTTCAATGCGACCTTCTCTCACTATCCGGGGCGTTGCGCCGTGCGTTTCGTAGTTTAAATATTTGTACACACCATGCTTTCTATTTCATTAACAGTTAACAACGTTATTGTCTTATGCCTATTAATCTGTTTTCTTTATTTACCATTATCATATGTTGGACCTGACCACAATTTGTCATACTTTTAAGGATATTACAAAAACTATCAGCACTCATTCCAAAATTTCACCTTTTTTTGCGTTTCTACAGTGGCTAAACTCAATATATTTTCTTTGTTTTGTCCAATACTTATGCAAGTTCTAGTTTTTATAGTATTTCTACGGTTCTCAAAGGGATAAAAATGTACTCTAAACGCCCCTTCACATTCATGCTAGGCTACTAATTCATTTTTTAGATGTTTCAAATATCACTCACAGACCCGAAAATTTAAAATACTTATTATATTAATATTTATGTTAAAGTTAATGGTTCAGATCTCACAGCACTCCAATCTCTTATTGAATAAGTTATTTTACCAATCAATATTCTAAATATCAAATCTATCTGTGAAATAAAATACACCTCAAAAAGTTTTTTGTTTGAACTCTTTCGCGGTTCTCACATATTAAGCTTTTAAAATTAAAATTTTAAGTTTTAGTCGTACGTTCTGAAGCTTGCATGTGCTTAGATCCATGTGTTTACCATGTAATTGAATAATAAGCCTAGCTCCACAATACTCCGCTCTCTTTCTCTCATATCCTTTTTCATATGTTTTATGATTCCCGTGGACATTTTGTGTCAGCGTTTCCTTGGTAAATCAAACCTTGCACTCACAGCAAAAACCGCTTAACTCAAGTTTACCAAATTACGATTACCAAAGACGTCTTTAACCAGTGAGATTATGTTTCCAGCTAGATATGTGAAAACGTCCGCTATTAACATTAAATCACCGGGGAAATTATTCTTTTTAGTTTCAGAAAAGGTTTTTTTAAACGCCTTCGGAACAGTTGTATTAGAACTGTTCTTAATAAATAACTGCTCTATAGTTCTGTATATTCAAGTATATCATATCTAGTTTTTAAGTGTGTTTAGTCGGTCAAAAGACGTGTTTGAGGATTACAAAAAAGTTTTCCTGGTGATATTTCCATTTTGAGAACAGGGTTTACTTTCGCTGGGTTTCTTTTAATGTTATTATACACGCTTTGAGCCGACTCCATTGTTGTCCATTGTGTGTAAAATTCATTGGAAACGTTTCAAACCTATGGTAAAGACTATTTTCAAGACGGGAACAACACCGGTTAAAGCTTTTTCAATTTGTCAGGGAACATTTTTCCTTCAGATGAAAACCTTATTCTTCCTTGATTTAGATTTTAGCTTGCATCCCAAATTATGATGCCCTCTAAAATAACGGAGTCAGTAAATATAAAAGAAACTAACAAATAACACCATCTGGACTCACATAAATGATTATGGCAAAGGGAAAATTTATTTTCACCAAACTTTGCTAAAATTTAGTACCACTATTAGTATGATTATAGCGGTATTGCTATAAATTTCGCCCAAACTATTATGTGTTGAATATATTCGGAATCGTATTTCAATGGTTCGTGTCTCGGTTCATTATTAAAAACAATTTGATTTCTGTAGTTATTTAATTAACATCAATTTTAGCAATCAACATGACATGCGAAGTGAGTGGAAAAATTAACTTATTTACTCTTGTCACCCTAGTATGCTCTTTTCAATCGATTTTCAATCCACGACGGTCTTTATTTTAATTTTAATTGCCAATTTTTAGTGTGAAGTCAATATAGTCAAGAACTCGGAAAATCCATTTCAATAACAATTATTATTTTTTCTCTTACTATCATATATTCTCTTCTACTTGTATATATCTCATTTTGATACGCTTCATGAGATTTTTCTTTCCGTATCGTATTTTTCCTGTGCACCATTAAGCCATTTTATTTATCTTTTGTAAAAACTTGTCTTTATTGTTACTGTTTTCCCAATACTTAAGACTGTGCTCTTCTAAACGGTAAATTTTAATTTTATTACGAGCATTTGTCCCTCAGGTTTGAGTATATAAATGGAATTAATCGTATACAAGTATGTAATTTATTCAATATGCATTTTGCATTATTATGCTTGTATGCAATTTATCACGCATGAAAACGTATCGGTGTTTGTTGAATGAGCGACGTTACTTTTAACCCACTATGACGATTACACGAATTTATTAACTTTATATGTCCTCGTAGAAAGGCATATTGAAAAAGTAGTCATGTGTTCAAAGTTTCGGCTCCTTCACTTCTTTGCATTTGAGTTCAATTTTTTGTCTGGTAGCCGCATCGTAGATAATGTCTTGCAGCTAACGGATCATCACAAACATTTGGCTAAAACGGGACTCACTCGGTCTTCCTATGCGGAATTCCTTTTAGTTCAGGTAGCAAACAAACACAGCAATTCCACGGTATTATTTTTTAAACACGGCTGTTGTGTCCTTTGCATTTCAAGTACCATCAGCAGGTGACAAAATTAATTCTTATAGTTTCTCATGTCAGTAGAAGGAGGGGTAGGGTAGGAGAAGTAGGAAGGGGGGATTGGCAAAGATTGCCTCTACCCCCACCCCCCGATACTTCTACTCCTGACACACATAAGGAACTTTGAGAATTTATTTTATTATAATTTTTCCCCTATGTTAATGCCTAGAAGCCAAACTACAGTTTCTTTAGTTATAGTCTCTATACTCAAATTCTCTAACTCTCAATAAATGTTACTATGGATTTACTCTCTCCTTTCCCTTTCCATTCGGCATAAAGGAGTCAAATTCAATTTTCCACTTAGGAAAACGTACAGCGATTTTGACTTCAAGCCTAACAGTCTTAATGGAAACCATTATGAAAAGTTCCTTTAAGTATTCTTGAAGATAGATTTTACCATTGGACGTTTGAACAACTGTGCTTTTCAGGCTAATTCCCCTAAGCCTACATCAGAAACAATAATTTCTTATTGTGGACCTTACGGACGATGATGATCTTGAGTCAAAAACATGATTAAATATATTATGGAATTCTCTAAGATTTTAAAACGAATATTTTTTAGATTAATGTAGTAGTTTCGTTTTCCCGGAAAAATTGATTGTTTTCCCACATTAACCTGAAAGATGTAATTGCTTATATTCCCAATATTTGGTAATTTTAATCATATAGGAGAGAATTTCGCCTTGACTGAAGTGCGTTTGGACTTTTTTTATGCATATCTCAGTTTAGTGTTTAGGAGTTTCTTTCATTTCTACAAATTCTTTATTAGATGCCAGCTAATTGGCCTCCAGAGTGAGATTGTGGTTCTTTTCTGCTGTATACATTTTTCCATTCATTTCTTGCAAAAATTCAAATGCAATCAAAAGCCATTCTCTTGTGAAATAAATGTTTATAGCTGTGGTTTGAATCAACAGTCGTTTCGTGTCTGCTATCTAAAGCGTCGTTGTATAAACCAATCAGAATCCAGTAAATAGTGACTGGCAGATAACAGGAAAGATCCATATATTATGTGACATTGGATTTTTACTAATAGATATTGAATCTTGCTTTCTCCCAAAAAAGATACACCTTTCTTAGTAACAGAGATTCAATTTTCACGACACATCAGAGTGCGAGTATGGTAGTGTCGCGAATGAACAATATCAAAAATAACTTATACTAATGATATATCAATTTTATATACCTCAGGCCAATGGAAGAATATGTTTGCTCCTCAAGTTTCATTTAGTCTAAACTGAGCCACTCAGAACGTACTCCTGAGAATACTAGGCATAATTTGGATTGCGATTTCACCAACTGTTAGAGTCGGGAAATTTTTTACCCTCAAAACCCCAAGTTATGATTTTACACTGAATGAGGTCACGATCCATTTACCCACTATCCGACTATTTTCCTTTGCAATGAATGGCAATAAATATCCGCGACTGCAATGCGCCATGCTGCCATGAAGACGCACATTGCTGCATTAATACGCGTTCTTAAGTGCTAAATTTCTGGCAATAGTGTAATTTATTTCCTGAGAAGTCTTTCTCTCTCACTCCTATCGACAGCATTTCCGCCTCGTGAATAAACAGTTCTACGAAGAAATCGTTTTCAATGAAAAGGATAAGGAGTGATAAGTTTTATCGCTATCGGGCGTTGCCTCAGCCAGTTGATGCCTGAGGTATGTAATAGAATGGGTCATTTATGGGCCCATGCGCTCAATCATAGTATACCCCAACTCAACTTAGATGCTGAAAGGAAGTAAGGTATGGAAGCCTTGAATACTATGTAACATGGTAGAAATTTTGATTGGGAGCAAAAAAAGAGTATTTGTATACGGTTAGAGAGGTAAAATGAATTAAGGACTGACGGTGGAAATATTGTTGGGAGAGAATTTTTTTGGACTGGATGAAAATGCATGAAATCTTTTAAATATGGAGGTGGTTAAATGTAATAGATACCAGGGACCATTAAAAACCTACCTTAAATTCATTGATGATGTTTCTTCAATGGAGATGAAATTTATTTGTAAATAGAACAATATTTAAGGGTAGATATCCACATGTAAAAATGAGTAGAGAGCAGTTCAAAGTCTATGTATCATCAAAAGCTTTTTTCCCTTTTATGAAGAAAAAAAGTTTTGAAAAGATAAGTGGGTTGGAAATCGCTGTTTGTTTCGTCGCCGTAACGCCAATTCGAGATAACGCGTTCGCAAAAGAGGAAGTATATGTATTGTGTACTTTCCCAGTGGGTATATTTTTCTGAGTAATTTCATATCCGTTTTTATAATTTGACATTGGGATGGTTCAAATGTTGCTAACGTACTGACTTCCCACCCCGAGGGCCCGGGTTCTAATCCAGGAGTTGGCAGGATTTGCCACTGGTACTCTGGTCGCTACTTGGGGTGCTATGTGAAGAGCTCTTCAAGGTTAGAACGTCGCCCGTCGGATGGGACGTTAAATTTTGTGACCCGTAGCCACTTAGAGTCATCAAGAGTAAGCTGATACCAATGTAATGTTTCTCCCCAACCTTCCAATTTTCCCTGAACAGCTTACCCTTGCCAAAAAACCCACCTAACTATAATGGCGCAAATGATATTAGTTGCCGGTCGCCTCCCCTACAACTGCATCTACATAATACCCCGCAAGCCGTCGCAAGGACGTGTGGAGGGGGGTGGTAAGTCATCAGCCATTCTACATACATCCACTCTATTTCCTCATGAACCTGGCACCCCGTGATCCACCAAAAACCGCGTGGAAAGGGAGCGACCGAACACCAATCGTGCAAAATGCCTACATATATGTATTACGAGTATTACATGGTTAGCAGCTATTCCTATGCCAATAGAAAGAGGACAAGAAAATGTATCAAAAGAGGGCAGGCACTCATACCATTCAGACACTTATTACCGGTTAGTATTCTACATATTTTGGACGGACAATTCACAAACACAATGGACTTTACTATACAATCACCTACACCCCACCTGGCACAAGGGCGCACGGCGGGGGGTGGTAGGATGCCAGATTTGGAGTGTTTTGTGGGAATCTAATCTGGTGTACCCCTATTTTCGACAGCGCGCACCTGTTATTTTCTTAAGTGTTCCCCTTTTTCTGTTGTCACGAATAGTGCGCGGGAAAAACGAATGCTTGAATCTATCAGTACGGCAGTCTAACTCTCTAATTTTGTGACAAATGTCAATCCTAATGTCCCCGATCCGACCGGAATAGCAATTAGGGGGCCTAATTATATCTCCAGTGTCGGATGCAAAACCATAAGCTTTGTATATCTATGTAATAAGTTTAATCTAGCCCTGATTCTTCGCAAATCTTAAGGTTCCCACTCCAGATTCTGTATAAACTGTGCCGCTTTGTGTTCTTTGGCATGAGTTTTTGTGGGGGTCGAGGGTGATGGGGATCGAGATGGTGCGGGGGCTAACGTACTGGCTTCCCACCCTGAGGGCGCGGGTTCAAATCCCGGCGATGTTGAATATTTTTTAGAGGTATCTCGATCCCTACTTGAGGTGCTTTGTGGAGGGCACTTTGACTGAGTACGCCGTCCGTCGGATGGGACGTTAAGCCGCAGACCCCTTGGCGCCTTTCGTAAAGAGCAGGCTAATGCCGACGCCGGGTTTCTCTCCACCCTTCATCCTTTCCTGTCCTTCCCCTATGGCGCAAATGACCTGAGCTGTCGGTCGCCTCCCCTCAAAACTACTACTACTAGGAAATCCTACAGGCACATTCCAACGAGAAGAGGTTTCACCCAGTGGTCAAGAAATGCAGCAGAATAAATTGGTGGAGGAACAGAACTAAATTTCTTGTGATCGACTAATTGAATTCATATAGCTTCCCACGGAAGTATCACAATGTGGGATTTTCGATGGTAATCCCAGAAGTACCCGACCCAACAAAGACAACACAAAAAATTTGGGCAAATATGTATTTATTTCTCAGCATAATCTCTTTTCAGCTCTACATACTTTTTCCAGCGATGTTCAATAATTTCGATACCCTTTTTATAATAAGAACTTTCTTGCTCCTCAAAATAGCCATTAACTGCTGACATCACTTCTTCACGGTTGGAAAATCTTGGACAACCGAGCCATTTTTTCAAGTTTGCGAACAGAAAATAATCCAAGGGGGCTAAATCTGGCAAATAGGGTGCATGAGGTAGCAATTCAAACTTTAATTCATGAATTTTGGCCATTGAAATAACGGATTTGTGAGATGGTGCATTGTCTTGATGAAACAACACTTCGCCAAATGCGGCTGCTTTTGCTTGGTTTCTTCGCTCTAACGTTACAATAAGCTCGCATAATACTCGCCGTTGATAGTTTTTTTTCTTTTTCAAGATAGTCATGTAGTAATTAGCTTCGACCTGCAATCAAGTCTGAAGACCTCAAATACCGGCCGTTCGGTATAACAGAGTAATAATACATATCGAAACTCTAATTGCATATTTTAATGAACCATGTGGGCCGCATTCTAAGTATCCTCCTAATTTTCCAGCAGTCCACATCCAAGGATATTTAATTTAAAGTTAGGAAGATTCCTCAATGACATCCTGGGACCACTCTGACACTGAGTATCAATGGCAGGGTATTTTAAGAGCATTAGTGTTGAGATGGCTATTTATTTATTATATACTCCGGTGGCGAAATCACGTGGCGGTGAAATTAGTGAAATTTCGTAATGTACTTAGGTGTTGCTTCCCCTGTCCAAGATACCTTTTGGTGGAGACTTCCAGTATTTCGGAAATTAGGTAAATTCAAGGTAAAAAAAGTACGGGGAGTAGGAGCTTGGTCAAGGTTGTGAAAATACTAGAAAAGTTTGCAGCCATAAGGGGATATCAAGTAAAGATGAAGAATACAGAGGGATGTGGGGAGAAAAAAATGATATGATTCATGAATGTTAAATTATTATTTCTCTTTTGAGAGTACAATATCTAGTTGTTAAAAAAATTCAAAATTCCTTCCTTTCCATTGTGTACGAGACCTACTTATGAGACCTTAAAGACCAGCGTAACCTCTTTTGGTACGAAAGCATATATAATAATTTTTATCAAAATATACAACATAAGAATACCAGAAACAGGGAACAGAACCTTCATACTCCAGGGAAATGGAGTCTGCGACCTTTAGATTATCCTTTACATTACCTATCGGATTGATCCCACTGACTCCTTAGTCGTGCAGCATTTACACACTGGAATAATTCAATAATTTTGCAATATACCTTCAATTATTTGAATATATTAATTTATTCCGAAAATGCCAACTCCCGACAAACTATTCAGATTACGTACAATTACAGTCTCATCGTTTAAGCTGTTTGCGAAAACTATTTAGGCGCCTTGGTAGTCTAGTTAGGTCGAGGGTGAACGAATGGTTGTAAACCTCTAGACATGTGCACATTTCGAGCGCTTTACGCGCGCGTTTAATTGAATTCGAGGCTCTATTGCGATCTTCAAATGTTTCTATTCTAGCAAAAAAATTTCTTTAAAAATATCGGATTTACATAGTAGTAGCAGTCATTAGGGATATATGGGTACTTGGGTGGAGGTAGAGGGACTAGGGGAAGGATGGAAAGGAACCCAGTGCCAGCATTAGCTTTGTCTTAACGGAAAGACTCCAAGGGATTTACAATTTGACATTTCTTCTGATGAATGGCGTACTCAACTTGAATTGCTCTCCACAAGGCACCCAATTAGGACCCTGGATGCATCCGAAAAATCTGTCACCAACGGGATTCAAACCTGGGCCCTCGAGGTGAGGATCCAGCCCGATATTCACCTCACCATCTCGATCCACGCAAGACTAAAATTCTCCCCGAGTCGCGCTCCTTGGTAGTTGTCCCTTTAGGATCTTATCCTAAATACAACTGAGGTTGACTTTCTAAAGGAAGTCATTAGATAGATCATCGTGAGAAAATAAAAAAAACATCTCACAAGTACTTATGAAAAAACGGGGATCGAGATTTAGCGGTGGCTATCGTACTGGCTTCCCACTCACTGGGAGGGCCCGGGTTCAAATCCCGGCGGTGTTTAATATTTTTCAGGGGTATCTCGATCCCTACTTGAGGTGCTTTATGGAGTGCACTTTGAGTGAGTACGCCATCCGTCGGATGGGACGTTAAGCTGCGGACCCCTTGGCGCCTTTCGTAAAGAGTAGGCTAATGCCGACGCCGGGTTCCTCTCCACCCTTCCCATCCACCCTGTCCATCCCTAATGGCGCAAATGACCTCAGCTGTCGGTCGCCTCCCCTAAATACTACTACTTGTGAAAAAACTTGCGATAAGTTGCCGTTTTACGGCCCTCGTGAATAAGCCGCGACAGTGAGAAAAGTGAGCATCGCCGATTAAATTCCTAACACTTTAAAATTATCCGGTATTCGTGTGTGTTTAGATTAAATTGGCGTGAGCTTCCGTATCGCTTATTTATGTTTTATCTCCGATAGCCAGTGGCTTCAGCGGCCGGGTGCATCTGAAAATGACACTTCCTTGGGCTCGATGGATGATGAGGCACTTCATCGTATTCACGGTGATTTTATTCTGTCCCGGTGTCACCTCGGAATTCCTACCACCGAAATTAATCGACTTCTCAGATTTCCAAGGATGGAGGATAACAGCATCTTCTACGTGCGGTGTTGCCGTAGATTCCAATGGCAATGAGTATCCCGTGGAAGAAATGTACTGCCTCATCGATGGTGCCCACGATGACAGCCTTTTTAACACGAATAAAGACAGTGCAATGCCGAGCCAAATAAAAGGGCAGGTAGGGTAGGGAATTATCACAATACCTATGATCTCTTGCGTTGTTTAATTTTACGGGATTTGATGTATACTAATTCTATGAAATTAATTTCGGAAAAACTACTATTATGACATCTTTCGCCAGTTTTGCTCAACATGTGATCCCACACGCCCCGACAGAAATCATTCTGCAGTTTTTGCATTGGGCCCATCTAGAAAATGGTGGCAAAGCCCTCCACTGTCAAGGGGACGGCAATACAGAGAGGTTAATCTCACGATCGACCTAGGCCAAGTGAGTATCAGTCACATCTCTAAACGCGCATAAAATGAAAAATCTAGTTAAATGTTTAATGTTTACAGAAATATGAAAATAATTTTCCTTTAGCCAGATGTGTATACAAGACTTACATTTATATGTCATTGCATATTGAAATAGCATACTCATTGGCTGATATATATTCCTTTATCACATTGTAACCTTGATCGTCTGAAAGTTTGAGAAAATGTTAACTTTTAAAAGAATTTTCCATTGAATCCATGCCGATTTCCGGGAATTACCGTCGCGTAGTTTAGTTGGTAGACAACTGTTTCGCCCCCAGTCCTGGAGGCGTCTTCAGATCTAAGTGATGTGCGTTGCGTTTTGGCCGCTATATACAGGGTTCGTCCGGAAAATAAGTGTACTGACTACTGATTTTTTCCCGCCGCTCCAGGCGCGCCCAGCACCGCTCTGACGGGCTGCGATTGGAGGGGGGTATGTTGGCAAGCGACGCTGAAAAAGGCAGTCGGCTCTGAGCTGTGGTGTAGTGAGGAGCTCTGTTAACGCGAACCTCCACGCTTCGACCCACGTCACGGAACGCGATGCCGAAGTTTTTGGAGCAGCGCTATTCCATCAAATTTGCGGTAAAGCTTGGGAAATCGTCTACCGAAACTGTCGGTATGATTAACCAGGCTTACGGGGAGTCAGCCATGTCCAGAAACATGATCTTTCGGTGGCACAAGATGTTCGTGGAGGGCAGAGAAGAGGTCGACGACGAGTCTTCGA
The DNA here is from genome assembly GCF_022747635.1 of Hetaerina americana. Classification (NCBI taxonomy): domain Eukaryota; kingdom Metazoa; phylum Arthropoda; class Insecta; order Odonata; family Calopterygidae; genus Hetaerina; species Hetaerina americana. Next base: position 66,314,423 of record NW_027286985.1, on the reverse strand, counting down.
GAGGTTCCCGATGATGCCTTCGCGGGAGCGTTCCAGGAATGGGAACGCCGCTGGAACAAGTGTATCGACTCACAAGGGTCCTATTTTGAGGAATATTAGCTTAAGATATGTAAAAGTGTAATAAATTTTTTTTCCTGAGCTCAGTACACTTATTTTCCGGACGAACCCTGTATAAACGCAACGCACATCACTTCGACCTGAAGACGCCTCCAGGACTGGGGGCGAAACAGTTGTCTACCAACTAAACTACGCGACGGTAATTCCCGGAAATCGGCATGGATTCATCAGATAGACGGCGCGGAAGCCTAAGGATTAGAATTTTCCATTGTTTTTGACTAATTTGAACAGTAAGATATGTTAAAATAATTAAATTGTGTTAGCTCTCTTAAAAATTTTGCTTATTTAATTGTAAAGTTAATGGTGCATGCTGTGATTTGGGATATCAATTCACATCCTCTTGGTTTCATAATTTTTCTTTTTAGGAACTGCTTGTATCCTATATTATCATTAGACCAGCAAATTCTCCAAGACCTGCACTCTGGGTATTAGAAAAATCAAGAGATTATGGTGTTACATATACACCATGGCAGTATTTTGCCACTTCACTAGAGTAAGTTCAATTACATTTGTACCTATATGTAATATTGTAGCTAATTATATATGTATTACATAATTTTGAAGTTCAGTATCAAGTTGATGAGTTTGGTAGGAAAAGGTGCAGTGGACTGTAAGAAAAACAAGCGAGTGCTTGGATTGGTGGGGGAGGAGAGGGGATTATTGGGAGGTAGTGTACGTAACTCTTAAATACATACATTTTGAGCAAAGAATAATTAACTTGCATTAAATTTAACACCTCATGACCATTTATTCAAGCAGAAAATTAGTGATGATAGTATTAATGCTCTAATACAATGCCATTTTATTCAATATCTACCTATAAAAGGAAAAGTGGCATAATAGGTGAACAGAATAGAGTTATCATTGCATAATAGGAGGGGGCTATGCAAACTGAGTCACACAGTCATTGAAATGAACTTCATGAGCATTCATCATAGTGTGTACTCCATATGTAGTGTGTCCAGTTATATAAGCATTGGGAAGAGTGAGGCAAAAGTGATCCTTACTTGGAGTGCTACGTGGATAGCACTTCAAGTGAAGTATACTGTTCATCAAATGGGGTATTGATTTTCGTGACTTCTTGGCACCTTTCATTAAGAGTATTCTAATGCTGGTGTTGGGTTTCTCTACACAATTCCTCCATTCCATGAATATCTTACCTCTACCAAATTACTCACCTGTTCATAATGGTGCAAATGACCTTAGTTGTTAATAACCTCCCCTAATAACTACTATCACAGTATTTAATAGTTAAATAAGTAACATATTTTTAGTATTTCATTTGTGGTTCACTTGGTTTTTTTTTCCTGTCAAAAAATTAAATTTCTAGGCAATGTGCAGATGTGTTTAAAATTAAACCCATGCAGAAGATCACTCATGATGACACTGTCATTTGTGATACAGAGCAATCTAAACTAACTGCACCACAGAAATCTGGAGTTAATTTTGACAGAGATGAGGTATGATAAACATTCTCAATTAATTTTGATTGATTTTATTTTCATAGCAAGATGGATGTTTTTAGCATAAAAATTTATTCCATCCCCCTTTCAGATAATTATTCCCTTGGTTAAAAACCGACCATCTGCTGAAGATTACCACAAATCAAAAATCCTTCAAGAATGGACAAAAGCAACAAACATTCGTTTTAGATTTTTGCAGCCCAATACTCACAAAGCTGATTTAATGTCACTTGCAAATGAAGATTCATCTGTCACTCGACGGGTTTGTTGTGATTGTGTTTTTTTCTTTGTTGAGTGAATATTTAATTATTGATTTAACATATATTTCATTTTATTCCTTAAGTATTTCTACTCAATACGACACATTACCATGGGCAGCCATTGTGTCTGCAATGGCCATGCTGGAGAATGCAATAGTGCAAATTTAAGCATGAATTTCACCCTCATTTGTGAATGCCAGCATAAAACATGTGGGATTCAATGTGATAGATGCTGTGATGGATTTGTTCAAAAAAAATGGAGGCCATCTACACCTCAGGATTCATTCACTTGTGAACGTAAGAATTAAATCGTTTTGGTTTCGGTAACAGGTAATTTCGCAGCAATTTCTCTCCTCAAAGTCATTACTTCATTATCAGTCTCAATATTACCCCCAACTCAATGATCTTGTCAACTAAATATATTTTTTTTAATTTTTATACTCTCATTTTTGGCATTATGATTTAAGTGTCTCGTTGGAGTGCTTCCTCTGTTGTTCTTCCTTTCTTCTCTTCCCTCTACAATCATCTTCCAGAAATGTCTTGACATTAACCCTATGTGATACATCTGCAAATGAAGTGCAGCATTTTTTGTAGATTGTTTGAGGATGATAAGCATCTTATAAGAATTTGCATAAGTGGATCAGTTTCATTTATATGCTAATCATTATTATTTTATTCTCAATCATGATCAATCCATTATTTTTTTATTTTAAGGTACTCCTATATGTAATTGTATAAATTATGATGCTTACATTTATAATGCAGTAAATTTGGACCAATTTATTTGTAAGTCATTTTCAAACACATATATTTTGAGAAATTCAATGAGAATGCAAGAGAAAAATCAATAAAACCTGATTGATTTAAATGTTCAAAAACTATCTCTACCTTCTTTCAATTAGTACAGTTTTAATGGAACCCAATAAAATTGAATATGTAATTGATTGGATGATCAAGCTTTAGTATTGTCAGTCAGTCAAAGGGTTGCAAGCATTGCTGAGTGCATTCGAAAGTCAGTACGATATATATGGGATGGGGATGTATGTAAATAAAACAAAGGTTTTGCGGTTTTCTTGGAAGAGGAAGGCAAAGCTAAACGTAAAAATAGGATAGCAAAAATTAGAGCAGATGAAACAGTTTGTGTATCTAGGAATTGTTTTGCACTAAAGTGGTCAAAGTAGTAGGAACATAAGGAGAAAAATTGCATTAGGCAAAGAAGCTTTCACATAGAGGAGGGTATTCGTGACAGGGACATTGAGTAAAGATGTAAAGAAAGGGATCATTGAAGCTTTGATTTGGAGTTTAGTTATGTACGGTATGAAAAAATGGTCATAGAAGCAGGATTATGGGTGTAGATTGGAGGCTTTTAAAATGTGGATATGGAGAAGGTGAAATGGACAGAAAGGAAAGCAAACAAGGAAGTGTACGGTATAGTGGGAGGAGAGGGGATTGTTGGGAGAAATCCTAAGGAGGCAGAAGAAATGAATGCAGAGTATTTTGATTGGCAATGGGATGTTGAAAATTGTGATAGAGGGGAGAATGTTATGTAAGTAAGAAAGGGGCAGGAGTAGGATAGGGATGTTGGATGAAATGAAGTGAGGAAGGAAGTATGCAGAAATGGAGAGGGGCTTATTGTATTGTTAGATCTTGGGTTGTGTTTTGTTACAAGAGGCAAGGAAATTGTTGCTGTACTGTTTGGTAACTTGTGCCTACCCCAAACCTACCTTAACCGGTAGTTTACCTACAATAATAATAATAATAATATTCCTTGTAGAAGAATGTGGATAAGTGTGGGTGGTTAATGGGACTTTAGGATTTGGGAGGGGTATAAGGGTAGTGGGGTGCAGTAAAGATTTTGGATGAAGGAGATAGGAGGGAAGAAACACTTGGTATCTTCTGTTTGGGACTGACATCGTCCCTCTCCTGGTGTTCCCTTTCATGATGCACTTTTTAGTTAGTTTTTTTAATTTTAATTTCCTATGGAGGAAATCTGCAAAGTCAAACCCAAAACATTGAATCTGTGGATATAAATTTTACTATGAAAGTGCATTTGGTAACTTTTATTTTTTAGTAGCTCAAATGGTAGTGCTTATGTTTTTTCTCCTAGCCAATAATTATATGGGAGGAAAAGGATATCTCATATCAGATGGGTCAATAAAGTTAATTTCCCCTTAGCATCTTATTTTGGTCTTACTTACCGATGAAATGTGGAGCTAAAATTATTTATCCATTCATCAGCATTATACTAACTTGTTTAGGATTTACCCTGTTGGTTAAGTCATGCATATCATTTTCCTGCTTCTGGTAACTATCAATGGAAGCTTCCCGATAATTACGTGTTGCCTTTTGTTCATTCACAACAATTCATAATGATATGGATGGCTTATCTCCTCATCCTTCTTTGCTCAAATATAGGTTCCTCTGAGCAGGGTTCTAAGCTCAATGAGTATTCAAGATGAGGTCTGGCCAATGTGAAATAACAGCTCTGTGTAATTTTTACATACTACCCTGCAACTTCTCCCTTTCTGATTATGTCAAATCAATGAAGCATAATCTTTATGGTATTACAGAGAACACTTCTGTTTTCTAATATCTCCCATACTACTCCATCATGTCATGCTTCTTTTGCCTTACCACAGTCATATTTTTTGATAAATTCTTAATAGCCTTAATGATCTTTATATTGTGTACCTCAATAGCCTTCTATAGAGTACACAAATGAATACAGACAGGCGAGGATGGTATGAAGCCTGGCATGAGAATTTGGACCAGTTGTCCTCTTCCTAAGACTTCTGATTCTCCTAATTTTGATATCCTTGAGAATCTCTTTTAGCACCTCCATCCATAACTTTCTCAGTCTACCTCTTACCCTTAAATCATTTACTTAATATTCATAATCGGCAGTGGATCCAGGGGGATTCGGGAACAAAGGGACCATGCCTCCCCTGAGACATTTTCCTTGTTGTGTTTCTTTTATTTGGTTCCAATCAAATTTAATTTCCTAATCCCCGAAAACCATTTAAATTTGATTGTTACAAAAACTGTTGCATTTCATTTCTTACCGACTTCAACCTTCTCTCTCCCATACACCTGTTCAACATTGCGGTCTTTTTTCTCCAACCCCAAAAGTTGACCCAAGATTCCCCCCTAGCTCTCATATATCTATCTGCTCCATTAATTATCACCATTTGTCTTGCATTTATACTCCACACTTTGTATGTTATCAAAATTCTCCCCCAGCGATCTCTAATTCTGCATTAATTCCAGACCATTTCACCAATATTATTCTTTATTTAATTCACCCCTTTGCCCTTCCCTTTTTTGCTCTTTTTGCTTCAAAAAGACTTTGTTCCCTTAAATCATTCTGAATTTTCCCTGCTTCTGTCAAGTTGTTTCCATACCTACTTTCTTTCATAACAGTTTTGAATTCATTCTTTTTCATTTTGGAAACAGCAAATTCTCTTTTCTGAGCTTCCTCATCTTTAGATGCAGTCATCCTCTTATTCGGCTCTTTCTTTGCACTCACAGAATCTTTCACTATTTCATCCAACTAGGCATCACCTTTCATTGTCTCAACCACACATTTTCCATTGCCATGTCCAAACTTTCTACAATCATTCCTTTCAACCTCATGCAAGCATCATTTACACTTTTGTTGTTTATACGTATTTCCCATTTCACCATATTCAAGTTCAGCTTATCCTCAAGCAAACATTCATATTGCGTTCATGTATATTTTACTCCAGCTTACCACTTCAGATTACCCCTTGTAGTCTCTTGTTGAGAGTACAAATGGATTTCTTTTTCCATTGTTGCATTATTATGTATTTTCCAGATTTAACAGGAGATCCTACTCCAGACCCCTTAAAAATATTGTTTAGAGTACTATACAGCTTTAAAGTCTATTTAATATTTTGTATCTGGGTGGAATAGAATCCATTCACAAATAATTTAACATTGCTGATTATTTTATGATTAATGGTATTTATGTAATTGAGGAGAGAAATATATAAATGGTGCTTTCCTAGTGGAATGGCACGGGTGAGTAGAAGCTAGCAAAGGTAACTTTCATGAAACCAGAACTAATTCAGGCAATTATGATGCTATATTTTATTTGCTTTCAAAGATAAGAAAATTCATCTTAATTAATTAATGAAATATGGTTCAGAAAAAACCAGAGTAGAACATTCATCCTTATGAATTATCTATCCTGTTTTTTGCTAAACCTTATTTTATTAATATTTTGAACATCATTGTGTGTATTATAGACATTTGCATATATAATTTTTCTTTGTCAATTTCAGCATGTAATTGCTTTGGGCACAGTGATGAGTGTGATTATGACCCAGAAGTAGAAAAGAAAAAGCAATCATTGGATATTCATGGAAATTATGATGGAGGTGGGGTGTGCAAAAATTGTAAACACAATACTATGGGAATAAATTGTAACAAGTGTAAGCCTGGTTATTATCGCCCGGACGGAATACCTCTAAATGCTACTGGTGCTTGTAAACGTAAGTTGATAAATATTTTAAATAAATTAATACTGTGATCATATGAGATTAGTGCACAATCAAGTGAAATGTACATTGAAGTATGGTGAATACAATAGTATTGTCATAAGGGTAAGTATATTTCTGTACTCATTGTGAGTCTCAGAGCCTATCCACTCCCACCTATTCATAATAATTTATGTACAATAATGTCAACTGTAATTACCACTGGTGTCAATACAGTCTTATAGAAAACTTCCTAGTGATGACATGAGATTGATTAGATATTGAAACCACTTCAATTCTTGCCTTCCCTTTAACTGAGTGCTATTCCTATTTCTTCATAAGATGCTAATTTTCTAAGAACATTATCAATGTGACCATAAGCAGAAGAAGAACTATTGAATCCAAGGTTTGTATAAAAATTATCAGGAAAAGTTTTGGATAAATAGATTTATTTCAGATTTCAGAAGGCTCCCTGATGGACAGATTCTGGAAGGTCCTTAAGGGTATGCGTGCAAGCTACTTGGATGGCACTGGGTCCCATGGTGATGTCCTTTGAGGGTGCACTTCCCTTCTGGGAAAAGGCAATGGTATGCTGGTGCCATGTCGGGACTGTCCAAAAAGTCGGGGGTCTTCTTCAACACGTTGAAGAAGATCTTCACTTGACTCTGCTTTTGGTCGTCCATCAAGACCTTGGGATGAGCTTAGCACAGATCTTTCCCATCGCCAAATTTTCAGTGATAATGGTTTGCACTGTCCTTTTATTAATGCCAGTACAATCTGTGGCACACTTAACTGATGGTCTTTATTCAGCACTTCACGCACACATTGCACGTTGTCGTCGGTTCTTGGCATCGACGGCCATTCAGCGTGGGCATCGATGGCCATTCAGCCATTGTCCTCAATACTCTCTCGGCCATCTTTGATGAGCTTGTGTCGCTTACAAACTGCAGTTTGTGACATGCTTCACCCTTGAACACTTGGCGAATCATGCCCAATGTCTCTATACCCGATTTTCCCGGTACAATACAAAATTTTATGGCATGCCACTGTTCAATCATTTGCTGCATAATGCTTTTGCACTGAGGCACTTGACAGGGGTCCACTTAAAGTACGATCTAGCCTGAACAAACGCTCACAGGCCATTGGCGCTTGGAGCGTGTTGAAGGTAAGACCCCCCACCACGGAGCCTGCACAGTGCGAGCGCCCTGCAAGCATGTTGCGATGTACAGTCGTGTTAGGAAAAATTGTTCCCGATACATTTTACCCACACCATGTATGTTCAATTCTCTCTTTTAATATGAATATATCGAGCTTCTAAAAACCTTACAGTCTCAGAGCATGATTTGAGATGGAGTATACTTTGCTTGGTATGCTAATGATGAAATTTATTTCTTTGTTTTTTTTAACAGGATGTAATTGTGATGAAAAACTCCACAAACCAGATTACTGTATGGATGGTTCAGGTCAATGTGAGTGTAAGCCACAGTATTCTCCTCCAAAATGTGACACCTGTGCCAAAGGATTTTATGGCTATCCAGCCTGCCATCAGTGTAAATGTGACCCTAAACGCATTAAAACAAGTGCATGTGATGACAAAACTGGACATTGCCAGTGCAAACCAAACTTCAGTGGAAAAATGTGTGAAAGCTGTGCTGATGGCTACTATAACTTTCCTTACTGCCACTGTAAGTGCTTATACACTAAAGAAAATGTTACATCACTTTATTTTCTACGCTAATCAGTTTTATCTTTTACAAGGGAATAGTATTTCTAAAGTATCTACATCAATTAGTGTACTTTTTATTGGCTTGAGTTCTTATTTTTTTTTTAAATTATCAAATTCACTCTGATATCCTCTGAAAGAATCCACTGAAACCAAAAAAACCATTTAATCAGTTCCTGTTTTGTCTGTAAATTTATTTTGTGTGCTTTATAGCATTATCATAATTTGGGATTGATGAGGAGGCACCTAAACAGTGTTCATACTAATAAGTGCTGTATATGGATGCTGTGTTTACATAAATTATTATTAATTTTGATATTGTTCAACTTCACATGTATTTTAATCTAAAGTATATACATACTGGGGAAAGTAATAGCTTTACTTACTTGCTTGATAATAAACTCTAATTTTCAGCTTGCAAATGTAATGAGAAAGGATCTGAGTCAAATGTGTGCAATAAAGTCACTAGGCAGTGCAGATGCAAGACCCACTATGGAGGAGCAAAATGTGATAAATGTAGAGATGGGCATTTTGATTTTCCTAAGTGCACACGTAAGTATATCTTATGCCTAAAAGTTTTGTAACTCTGTTCTTTTAAGGAAAATAAAATTTGGAATTAGAACGAATAAACTAAAGGCTAAATAAGCCATTGAGATGAGAGAGGGATAGAGACGAGATTGTATGCCTGCCTTTTTACATTCCATGACTTTGGATATAATTAAATAAATAATCTAAAGGAGAAATGCATATACTTTTTAAGTACACACTTTGATAGTTGATAATAAACATTCCTTGCCAGGGAAGCATTATGTTTCACAGAGAAACACGACAATGATTAATAGGTCCTTTTCATTTCAGTCCATTTATCATTTATAAAAGTGGTAATGGTTCCACTCTAAAGCCATTTCGGTATTCATTCTCTACACTTTTTTATTTCATACCATATTGGCTAGTGATTTTCAGTCCTGTCAGTTTTCTTGACTTGAGTGGAGTTAACATTTGAAATTTGCAACACATGAAGACAAACCCCTAAAATTAATTTGAATTCTTAATTGCATTCTAATCATATATCTTACTTGCTGTAAAATCTTCTAATCTTTTTTTCAAACAATCTGTACCATAGGATGTAGTTGTGATCTAGAAGGAACCCATTCAGATATTTGCAACAAGAAAACTGGAGTGTGTCTGTGCCGAGAAGGTTATAAAGGTAAAATGTGTGACCAGTGCAAAGCAGGAAGATATGGTTATCCAAATTGTGTTATGTGTAACTGCTCCATACAAGGCTCTTCTTCTGTCGAATGTGACTCTTATGGAAATTGCTCATGCAATCCAAACTATTTCGGCAGTAAATGTGATCAGTGCAACCATGGTTATTATAATTATCCAAGCTGTATTGGTAAGTAGCATTCAGGTCATTAAATCAAATCTTTATAAAGATGCTTATGTTTTAAAAATGTTATCACTTTCATCTTAAGTATAGAAATCTTCCGTTTTACATTTGAATTGGGGAGAATCTATCAGGAAAATTTTTATTTTCAATCTAGAGCAATATATATTGCCTTTAAATAGTTATTGTCTTTATAATTTTATACATTTCTTTCCCCATAATGCAGTGAATTATACTTATTTCCAGAATGTAAATGTAATTCCATGGGATCAACTGGGATGTCTTGTGATGGAAATGGAAAATGCTCATGTAAACCAGATTTTGATGGAATGCAATGCAACAAATGCAAACTGGGATATTATGGATTCCCCAATTGCACAGGTATTGAATTAACTTAAAATTTAACTTTTCTTGAGTTTAATTTCAATTTTTTTTAAATTTTTTGTTTGATAAACTAAGAAATGGAAAGCTTAAATGTAATTCAATCAGTGGTTTAGCCTTTGTCGCACCCAAAGGCAAATGTAGACTTAAAATGGAAATGATTTGAAAGTTGATAGTTAATATGAAATTAACTGCGTCAACTTGCATGCAGTTGTTGAATTAGTCAAATCTGCATACAGATTTCCTTAACTTGCTAATAACTTCTTTGTAGCCATTAATGTCACAGAAATGTTAGATATACTGAAATGGGAGAGTTTGAAAAATAGAAGAAAAAGGAGTAGGTTAGGCGCGATGTATAGAATTGTTAAAATGGACGAAGCGTGGGAAGATTTATGGCAAGGGATAGAAAAGCCTAACTTTAAGGAAAAAAACGACCATAGCTTCAAAATAAAATAAGGACTCAAAAAACAAATAAGAAAAAATACTCTTTTTTAAATAGAACTATAATTGATTGGAACCAGCTGCCTAGAGGTTTGTTTGAGCCCTTTCCATCCAATTTTAGAAGTTTTAAGTGGAAATGTAAAGCAGCCACTGGGTAATAAACTTCATTGTAGTTATGAAAATATTGTTTGTATGTGATGTGGACGGCATTTTGTATGTGATGTGGAAGTGTCATTATGTAAAAATATTTTGTCTCTTATCTCTTTTCATGTGTTCGTATGTAATTTTCGTTGTAAGAGTTATCTTTGACCTAACTTGACCGTTGCCACCACGAAATTTGCCTGATTTCAACATAATTGTGTAAATAAAATAAATAAAAATAAATTAACTTCATATGAAGAAATGGAGTTATTCTAGCTTTAAATATCTTCCTCTTGTGAAAAATTATCCTCAGTATTTTGGCTGCATTTTTGCATAGCAGTATGGTGGATTAAATGTTTTGCTGCTATATCCCAGGGATCCAGGTGTTTCTTTAGAGCGGGGATGGTGGACCTTTTGGTGATTGAGTGCCAACGTTTATTTACATAATAAGAGTATACTCACTACTGGCATGCCAACACATTAAATGATCACAGTGGATTGCCTGTAGCACCCTCCCAGCTTTGAGTGCCACTTTGGGCACGCATCCCATAGGTTCAACTTTAGGTGGCTTTAGAGTTTGCCACATGATTTTCAGTTTGTCATACTTATTAGGAAATGCTAGATAGGTTGTATTGAAGTGATTATACTGAATTTTCATTTGGTAAAATCAAGGGATATAGTGCATTTGTTTCTTTTACAGCTCTTTACTACATCTCCATTTAAATTGGAACCAGAAATTTCTAACTATCCTGCCTTGTTTCCTAAGCTCCATAGGTTTCTGAGAATAAGCGTCCCTTATATTATAGGAGGAGAGAAAAATATAAATGCTGGAAATATGGCATGTCATAAAGAAAATATATTGCACAGAGATAATATGTTGCATATCTATTCTCAAAGTAGAAGTGAGGGAGAATAATGCATGGAGCTATGAAGCGCTGGGTCAGAAGTGGGGGGAAGAAAGCTAACGGGTATTTAGATGAGGGGGACAAGGGAATACAATTTTGAGACAGGGAAAGGGATGGGGGAATCTAGAGTAGAGACCTCAGCTAAAAGACATCTCTAGTGAGGGCAATCTTTTATGACATACCTGGTGATGATTTCTGCATCCAATAATTATTATTTGGTAGGTAGTCTACTTTTTAAGGTAAGTTTTGGATGGGCACCATTTTATTTCTAAGTCTTGCCTGAGACACAGCCTGATGCCCTGTGCTACAATAAACCCTTCTTCCATTTCTCATACTTCCTACCTCCCTTCGTCCAGTCCAACATGTCTATTCTTTTCCTTTATCTACTTCACTTGCTTTTCTCCCCTCTAACACAGCCTTCAGTATTCCATTGTTGATCGAAATTCTCTTCATCGGTTTTTCCTATCCACCTCCTGTGGATTCCTCCCAATAACCCTTCTTCCTCTTCCATTATGCCCAACACTTCTTCATCTGTTTTGCATTTGCTGATGGGCATTTCAAACTTTCCTCAAAAGTGGAAGTTTCACTTAATCACACTTATGTGTGTGCTTCTGAATTGTATAAGAATTCTCTCCATTAGAGGCTCCATTTGTACGCACTAAATGCTGAATAAATTTCTGAAACCAAAATTAAAATTATTTTAAAACTTTCTTTCCTTATTAATCGTTTTCTGATATAAAACACTGGAAGCATCTAGCCTACTCTTAATTTCCAAATGCAGCTAATTAAATCATCACCCAAAGTAGGAAAACATTTAGCATTTATCATGAAATGCTTGCTTTTAACTGTAAAGTAATTGTATCATGCATTATGAACTTTCCTCCACCCTTTTAAAAACAAGTCATGGCTAAAATATATGTAAGGTTTTGAACTGAAGTGGATAGGATGTTTAACTTTATGGATCTACTATCAGAGCTCAACAGACTTCATTTTCTCACAGGGACTCACTTTCATCTTTGCAGACTTCCGCCATATATTTCATTTGACTTGACTGGATGATTGTACTTGCAATACATGTTGCGGATTCCATGTTTGTGTCACCATACCACTCATCGCTCAATTATACTTCACAATACAGTGAAAAGTACAGTGGATTATGGAAGTAAACACCATCCTGCAATGAATGATATAAGTTTCATGACCCCAGGATGAGTGCGGGATGGGATCTCGGATATCTTCAATGGACATACACACCAATAGACAATTCAATTATAATAATACATATATATTTGTTTAGACTATGGGGCACTCCTTTGATATCTACATGCATCAATGCTAATGCCACCTGGGGCAATGCTTACTCTAAAATAGCAATTGCGATCATTATATTGGGAATTGATGAAATTTCCTTAATATTTTTAATCAAAGTATTTTTTAACAATTTTTTCCTACAGCCTGCAATTGTGATCCAAAAGGAGTGACTAAAGGCAGTATTGGATGTGAGCTGCAACCAAATGGAGAACTTTGTCCATGCAAAAAGAATGTTAAAGGTAGATTGTGTGATGAGTGCAAAGAACACCATTGGAATCTAACAGCGTCAAATCCTGAAGGATGTGAAGGTAACCTATTACAGGATTATGAATATTTTTAGTCTTTCTTAGGCTGTTTGATAAATTCATAAGATTAAATCATGAGTCAATTCAATCAGTGGTTTTATGTTAAAATGTTCAGTAATATCAATTCTGCTAGGAGCATTAATTTATTTCATTGTTAATTTGTAAGCACGGAATATTCTCTAACTTCCCTAGTCTCTGAAAATTAGGAAAAATATGGACTTTTACTCATAAAATGTCTAAATAAATCTGTATATTAGGAATGGCTTCATCATTATCAACATTCCTATTTGAAGTTTAATAAACTGTTTAATAAACAAGATGCTATGCTACCCTAGTGTACCCTAGAGATTCTTGACTTTATCTAATTTATGGACCATTTGTATGAAGTGTGTTTAATTTATGTTTTTAGATTGTAACTGCTACAAATCTGGAGTGGTGGGACACACAGGAAAATGTGATCCCCATACTGGGAAGTGTCCATGCAAGTATTTAGTCAAATCTCATAAGTGTCAGAAGTGCCGAGATGGAACATTCAATTTAAGAGCTGATAACCTCCTTGGATGCTCAGGTAATTCATTCTAATCAGGGTAAACATATTTTTTATCTCTTAAGAAACAATTCAAATATTTTTAAATGGAAACTTGAGTAATAAAAAGGAATAATGTATATAAGGCTGAACATTTTTGTATGGATAACGCACGCGTTATTGATGGGAAAATATGGTATAACTTATTTCTCAAGCGAGGTAAAGTGAGTGACAAAATTGACTATTTTACATGCTACATTTTTAAGCACCAAAAATATTTAATGTGCTACAAAATGGCTTAATATTCTCTCCTCCAAATGGTAGAAAATGTAGTACTTTAAAAGTGAGAATGTATTTCTGACAACTCCTTTTACTCTATTCATTCAGTAAGTTATGCTTTAAAACCTGTAGCAATGTGACAAAATCATTTTCACCAAATTACTCCACAACACCGCCACTGCCAACCATTTTCTCTAATTCTTGGAGAATCCTCTCTACTCTTTTCATCAACCTCCAGCTGTAATGGCTGAGCAAAACTCTACGGCTAACTTTATAAGCATATCATGTGCTATTTCATTAGTGGTGAATGATACTTTTTTTATCACTGCAGTAAAATAAAAATGTGGAATTACAATGTAGGCTTGCAAAACATAACCCTGTGTACTGCATTTAGCTTATTTCCTTGAAATTGCCATAAAAAAGAGGGTGCGCATCTAATACATTTTAAGGTTCCTCCGTTGTCTCACCCTTCTCCTAAAGTCATCTGGGGTGATGTCATTTTTCCTCCTCCTCTTCTCTTGGAATATGGATCAAGTGAATATGACTCCTAGTTCAAGGCCATCAACCACTTACTTTCACTCTCTCGCATCCCCCTTCTCCTAACAATGAGTCACACTTGCTTATACTCTTGCCCCTATGTCTTTCAAAGAATAATTTTCTTATTTGTGTGGCACAAGGTTTGAAATAAGGTGTCTTGACAGTATGTATTGTGTGATGAATAATGGTATTTTAAAATTGTTTAATGGTACACACCCATTTATATACCTAGAGCAGAAAAGAACAAACACTGAGTCCAAAAACCTTTATGCTAAACCCTAATTCCGTCAGGAAGAGTGATCACACAAATAGATAAGATAGAGCATCAATAAAAAAGCTTATCAAAATAAAATTGATATATTCAGTGATAAAATCAATTTTTTATGTTCATACATATATCTTATACATGTTATCATGTTATTGATGATGAGAAAAAATTTTGATTATGGTTGGGACTGTGGCCATTGTTTCTGTGTTCACTATATATCGACGTCATTATTTGATTGACCATTATGATATTACATATTATGCCATTGACAATCAGACAATATTTTCTAAATTTAACACTAGTTATCACGAATGTTCTTATAAAGGTTTACTTTCATCAAAACGTATAGTTTCTGACAATACTCTAGTATTTCAGTTGTATGTTATTTTGATACTTCATAGCCATGAACATTTTATGTGGGTGATTGTTGACGTAAACTATTAACAATTGTGAGCTCAATAATTATCTGGATTAAATAAATATGGAAGTCATGTGCAAATATTTCTTGGGATACTCATGTAAAAGCCCTCCAACACAAGCTCAGTTCAACTTGCTACTTATTAAGACACCTGTATGAAACTACAAGTAAAACTGTACTACTCAATTTGTACTATGGGGAAATTTACTCAAATATAACCTACAGTATAATATTATGGGGATCAGCTGCTATTTCTCAAACCATCTTTAAAATGCAAAAGAAAGCTATTAGAATCATCGCCAGGAAACCTTACAATGCTCCATCAAGGCCTATTTTCCATGAATTAAATATGCTACCACTCCCATGCATCTACATTATGTTTTTAATTCTATATATAAAAAATAACATCGGCAACTATTCTCTTAACTCTGCCTATCATCATCATTACACCAGAGGCAGGAATGACTTCCATTATGGGAATATAAGAACTAAAGCATTGAAATTAGGACCCAATGAAATGGGCATCAGATTATTTAACAAACTACCCAAAAGTATCAAGGATACACAGGGAACTGCCGTATTCAGGCATAAACTAAAAAGATATCTACAACGCAATATGTTTTACTCGGTTGATGAATATCTCAACAATATTCCCGACCAGTAAGTTCATACTTTTAGTTTCTAGCAATGGTAATGGTCTGATTCATGTTTGTGATCAATGATTTTTCTGAATTTGATATTGTATGTGCATGTTACAGCCGATGTTCATGGGTTTGTACCAAACACTTATGTAACTATGAGCATCTATTCTTTTATGTATCTTAACTGAGCCTGTGTCTTTGCTCCTCATTGACGTGCCTTATATCATGTACATACTTCACCCACCTGTTATTTTTGTATTGTGATCTCTGGGCAAATAAAAAGTAATAATAATAATAATAATAGTAATTTTTAGGTGAGAAGTCTTCCTGATAGGGAGTATACTTAAAATTCAATCTATAATGATCTATATACTCCAATAAAAATGTCTTCTCCCATATTACAATGAGCATTTTGAATTCTTTTTCTATCTGGACCTTATTTCATACCAGTTCATCTGATTTTTTAATAATTATAATAATGTATTTTGTTTTATTATACACATATTAATTGGCTTACCTGGAAAATACTAGATATGTATTTTTTAAATAAAAATTGTAAAATAATGATTTTTAAATTTCAACTGCAGAATGCCTTATTTTGCTATTGTGAAACTGATTGGTTTGTATTGTAGTTAGATTTAATTTCTAATCTTCTTGAGCAACCCTTTTGATGCAGCTCATATTAGCAGAATTTGTATTGTTTTTGCATGTTTGTATTCTTCCACTGTATAACTATTCTTAGATATTGATCTGAATACATGGTGCTAGCTGTAGCCTAAAGATTTTACTGACTAATTTACAGATTGTGAATGCAATGTTGGAGGCTCAGTTAACAGAAGTTGTGATGATACCACTGGACAATGCCATTGCAAACCAAATGTGGAAGGTCAAAGATGTTCCAATGCCGTTGATGGTTATTATTTTCCAACGTTCCACCAGTTTAAATTTGAAGCAGAAGAAGGGAGAGCTTCCAATGATGATGCCATTCAGTATAGTTTTAACAAAACTGAATTTCCTGGCTACTCATGGAAAGGTTATGTAGCATTTTCAGATCTTCAGGTAGGATAGAGTCATTGTAATTTTTGCTACTCTGACGTTCATATTCTAAGTCATCCCTCCAAACTCCACTCCTGATACCAAGGTTGTTAACATCTCAGAAAATCAATGAGCTCTTGAACCTGCCTTTTTGCCCATTTATCTATCCTTTATTGAGCTATAAAAAAGAGTTAATTACAGGATCAAATGTGCTGATGTTGCCAAGCATATACAGGTCACTTTTGGAAAGCAAAACCAAATGAGGAATAGTAGCAATGATATATGTCGAATATCTATGCATTGGTCATATTGAACAAATGAATGAAAACAGTTTGAAAAGCAAACAGATTAAGATTATTCAGCTTGCTAATATTCTCATTGTGGAATACTGATGGAATTAGTAAATCTTTGAGCTCTATTTTTATGCAAATGAACATCTCCTTGCATATTTCAAATGACTATCAAAAATATTTAGCTGATTGGCTATAAATAGGATATCGGCCAATATAATTTCTGGCTAGATGCTTGACAAGTATTTTACACCTGTGAGTGTCTCAGGAAAATTCTGTATTATTTCAGAGTTCCAAGTGCTTCTTGGCTATTCATATGATCAGGTCAGAGCTAATAATAAAACAAATGTCATCTGGAGCAAAGATGGACTCAGCTTTTGGAGTTTCTAATAGCCCTCTGACTTGTGACACCAGATTATTGATTGATCATGTTAACCTTTGAGTATTCCAATATATTATCTTTTCCTGATTTTTCCAGAATCAACTTACAATTCATCTGGAGATAGATAAGCAAAATATGTACCAGGTGATTTTTCATTGCTTAAACATTGAAGAAAATCCAATCAAGGTAACTGTGACTTTGACACCAGAGGGAGCTACGAGTGGATCCAAGAAGACAAGTCAAGTGATGATTCAACCCAGCAAGAAGCCATTATTTATTACAGTAATGGGCTCTTTCAGGAACTTAACTTCTCCTATATTATGGGCTACAGGAAAATGGTCTATAAGTGTCAGAACTGATTCTCACTTATTCCTGGTAAGATAAATCAATTAGTAAAAATTATTCCATAATCACCTTTCAACTTCCTAGAACTGAATATATCATTTGGTAGCATGCCCATAAATAAAAATAAGAATTTTAATATACTGTGAATTGCAGAAGAAATCTGCATAACTTCTGGAGGGAATTTATGGGGAAGGTTATTGTGAACATTTTTTCCTAAAATGATCATATATTCTCAGAACTACTCATACCAATTTCACTCGAATTTTAGGGGCTACTTACAAGATCTAAGTGACGCTTATTTTCATGCACCATTCAATAACTTGCATCCCTTAACTGGTATTTAATTAAAGTTAAAGTGTGTTTCCAACTTTACCAATACTTTGCTAAGGTTTGTGTCTATTGTCATTCAAGTACTTCAGTTGTTCTTTCACTTTTCAGTTAAAAGTGCAAATGAATGATTTTCTAGGTAATGATCAAGTATATCCTCAGTTTAGGGAATTATCAGGAGATAGAGTGAAATGTACAATTTTATAAAAAGTGCTGTAATTGAGGATGGACTGAAATTATTGGATATATTAGAGGTAGGAATTTCTGATAGAATATACTAAAGTGTAAACCATTATGAAACCATAGAGTATTCTCTTTTTATAGAATATTTTTATTTAATAAACCAAATTACATGTTTTATGCCTCATATAATATAGTGTTTCCATTGGACTCATGAGTTCTTGCATATACATGTATATGTAGCATATATTTCTTTTAGAGTGGAGACCATTTATAAAAAAAATGTCTTTGTCATTTAAATTTAATTCTTTTTAATTCTAGAAATAGTAGCCTTTTTCCCATAGATCAGGAATTAATTTACCTGAGATTATATGCCAATGTGCAGTCATTATCTTTATCAGAAGCCAGCTCAATGTCTCACACTGCTCGGGTGCATGTGGTGGATGGTATGTGGAAGAAATGGTAAAAGAGGCTTGGGATGAACTGGAGATTAGAATGAAAGTTGGTGGGGAATTCATAAAATCAGTTAGGTTTGAGGATGATAAAGCTTTAGTTAGCCAGTAAGCCAAGAGGTCAAAGTCATTGCTAAGTGTATTGGAAAATCATTGGAAGAGGTATGGATTGAGAGTTGGTGTAAGCAAAATGAAGGTTATGAGATTTTTTGAGAAAGAGAAAGGCTAAATTAAATATTTAAAAAGGAGGTACTTGACCAGACCAGGTGGGATATTTTATGTATCTTGGAAGTGTGTTGGATGAAAATGGACAAGTCACATGGTATATACATGTAGTGTCTCGTGCCAGGTTGTGCCTTCTTAGGTGAGACTTAAAAATGTAGCAGTAGTTGGTCTGTCTTTATCCAAAATTTAATTGAAACTGTGGACTAGCATTGTAAATAAATTATGCTGATAGATGCCATTTTATATGTGGAAGAAATTTTGCCCAAGTGCATTAAAATACAGCGATAGTCATTTTACACAGTGAAAACATTCTCAGGAAAAAACCTTAACATTCAAAAAACTATATGAAACTGCTCAGTCTTCCTGAATGAATTAAACTAGCTCAAAAAAGTTTGGTTGATTTATCCTCATTCAGTGATTGAATTTAGTTATGTGCTCCATACACATTCCATTCAGTGATGATTCCCTAAGAAAAGGATGGCATGTTCAAAAAATTGTTGGCCCAAAACCATGTTCCTAGTTTACAGCTATGAAAAATGAGTGTTTTTTTCCAATCTTTGGCTATTTTGTTGATGGAAGGGTAAAATTAATTTTATTTGTTGTGGGCTGACCAGACAATTGCCCTCCACTCCTGTGGTTTCAAACGATTTTGCCATTAAAAAATGGTTGGACTTACTGTGTTGCATCACTGTGAACCTCCTGAATGGCTTACTTGGTCTTCAGAGCTAAAAATTGGCTTTAGAGCGCAAGTGAATTGCCATTTATATTTTTCTTTGACATCCATTTCATGACATTGACGCAGAGTCACAACAAGCTGTCTTAAAAGGACTTCACCAATACCAATTTGAATCCTTGTCACCAATTAATTCTACTGTGTAGTTCAGTCAGTTTTGGTAGATAACTTTGGTATGAGAGCTCTAAAAAATTTGATCTCAGAACTTTGAATTAAAATAGGTTTTTTGTGTAAGTATTTAAGGCAAAGTTTTAATTTTTTTAATTTACCAATATTTCATTATTAATAGTATTCAAGTATTTTACTTTTTGGGTTTTCCAATTCCATTTTTTATGGCTAAATGTATATGTATATAGAAAATAGTAAAATAATATTTTTATAAAAAAAAATATTTTGTGCTCTTAAGCTCTGTGCTCCTGAGATATGTTTATTCATTGTATTTTTGATTATTTGGTGCCATAATGTCATTATCAAAGTATTTGTATTGCATTTACCTGGGATTCTTGCAGGATTATGTTGTCATTATACCAATGGACTATTATGAAGCAACAGCTCTGACTCACATTGTGAATAATCCATGTGCAATACAAGAGTATAAAAAGGGGGAGTTTAAGATTTGTAGACACTTCTGTTATCCAAAAGTTTCACATTTTAAAATGGCTCTAGGAAAATCTGAGTCATATGCCAGGAGTATGCTACCTTTGGGAGATTGTTCGGATGATGAGAAGGTAATACTTTTTAATTCTCTAATTTTTACTTGTCGATATAATCAAATTTTTTCTATTTTTTGGTGTCCAATTTCAATTTCATGCTGAAATTTCTGTATACCTTGTATGTTTGAACAAATTAAGCACAAGTTAAATTTGATATATTTTATGGCATTATCATGTTTCTCTCATTTTAAGTACAGGTGCATGCAACTTTTAAACAAATACCGCCACTCCTGACACTTGGTGGATGTTACATTCAGAAGTTGATAGCTGATAGCTTTTTAAATTTGAAAATAAAAGCATTATACTGCTGGTGTGATTCCCTTTTGATTAAAAAATAACAATCCCCAAGTTCTAACACAAGTCTCTTTTCATTTGAGAAATCATATTAGGAAATTTTAAATTACTCCAATGTTTGAAGTCTTAAATGTCTCATAAAAAAGATTATTATTTTTTTTTATTTGATAGGAAATAGGGAACCGTATATTTAGAGTTGTCTTGAATTCAAGGGAGTACAATAGGTTGGTTAATTGTATGGTTCATTTTGCTGCTGAACAATTAGACAACATCCTGAAACATTGCTGCAGCATATTAAAATTTTTGCCATTTTAAGCATGGTATCACATTTCACTAGGTATGAATGAGGGGATTGAATTAGTGAGATGGCTTTTTGACTTTGCTGCAGAAGACCTTAGCTAATCTGGACCCAGATAATTCAGACTACCACAATCTAGACTGAGCCTGACTATGTTCTACTAGTGGTTTATTAAGGGATCACAAGAATCAGCATTGCATTTTTCCATGATTAATCATTGGTTGGAAATAATCATAATCTTTCAGCCAATATTTCTGCTGTGGATTTAAAATTATGAATAAACTATTGCTACCTGAAACAATTCATATGCCCATCTAAACACTGCATATTTTGCAAATGAAGGGAATGAAATAGATGGCTAATCCTTTCCGAGCAATTTCATGACTCTTAATTTACCTAGGCAAGAAAAACTAGGCTAGAAAAACTAACATAACTTTTGACAATAGTACCAAAGAAGAGTGGTTGTAAAAGAAAGCATATAACTTTGAAAGTTAAACAATGTGAAGTTTCTTGAGAAATTGGATGTGGAAATTTCTATTGGGAGTTAGGTATTGCTTGAAAGAGTATCCAAACGGTAAAAGAAGAATGGATTTTTCTATATACTCTTAGGTGTGCTTTGAATTTCCACAAAATGAAGCTGCAGGTTTGGAATATTATATTATTAGAGACAAGAAGGAGGGAATTGATGGCAGGGATATTGAGTAAGGTTGTTAAGAAAAGACTTGTTAAAACTTTGATATAGAGCATAGTTATGTACCGCATGGAAATATGGTCACTGAAGCAGAATGGTAGAAGTAGATTGGAGGCTTTTGAAATGTGGGTGTGGAGAAGGATGGAAAAGGTGAAATGGACCAAAAGGAAAACAAATGAGAAACTATTAGGTATGGTGGGCAAGAAGAGGGGAGTTTTGGGAGACATCCTAAGGAGGCAGGAAAAATGGATGAAGGGCATATCAATCAGCAGTGTGATGTTGAAGACTAATAGAGGGGAGAATGTTAGGCAAATGAGGGAAGGACAGAAACAGGATAGGGATATTGGATTGAATGTAGGGAGGAAGGAAGTACTCAGAGATGAAGAGGGACCCGATATAGAGTAGGTTGCTGGATTGTGTTTTGTTAGGAGTCACAAAATATTTATTTGGTAGTTGTGTCCATACAAAACCTACCTTAACCAGTAGATCACTTTAAAAAAATTATCAGAGAAAGAAGGCCAGCCATGACTATGAGTATAAATGATCATGTGGAGTAGAAATTCATGGCACTGACATAAAAAATTACAAATAAAAATCTGGCCTAATACTCGTATGTGAAGAACTGCTAGAAGTAATGGTTACCTGTGGTGATTAAGAAGGAAACATAATATTTACAATAGAGGTGCATCACAAATGATGATAGTAATACTGTTAAATCATTAACGGCACATATGCATGCACCGATGACTGAATATGATTTACAGTAGTTTCAAATCTATAATACTGGAGAAATGAACCTGTTCTGAAAAGTTTGGATAGAAAATATCCTAGCTTCATGAAGTAAATTCAAGGGTCCTAGATGAAAAATTGGTAAAGAAAGATGTTTATTCCTCCGTGCACTAATGAGGAAGACAAATTTGCACTTCTCCTCAAGTTTATTGGTAAGGTACTACAAACTTCGATTTACAGAACCATTTTCAGGTACAAGATCTTTATATAATTATATCTACTGTATTTGATTACTTGGAAAGACAGAAGAAAGAGGTATCCCATCTCTTACTTGAGTGTATTTCAGGAAATCTATTGATTCCAAAAGCATCCATTTGATGGAATTGGGATGATGACCGTAATGAAATAAGCTCCTAGGTAATTGAATTGCATTATGTCTGGGCTAATGCCAAGTTTGCTCAAGTTAACAGCAGTTTAAAAGCTTTCATCCTTTCCCCAATGTATTCAGATCACCAAAACACGTCTACTTTTTCTATAGATTCCTTAGTACCTAAATGCCTCCTACAATTGAGGACTTCCTATTATATCACATTAAGCAATATGCAGGAAAAAATTCAGATAGAGATATGAATGAGTTAGTGGCAGTAGAAATTACAAATCTTGTAATTTATGGCAAAATTCAATCGCCCAAGGCTGACTTTTTTCCAATGTATATTTTTTACTAATTCTTAAATGAAAAATCTCTCCACAGATTTTGGAGACAGTTAAATTCAACTTTTCTCTGGCGGAGTCACAAAATCATGATATGAAATTAAAGTTGGAGCTTTCTAAGCACGGAGAATATGTGCTGGTTCTTATTTATCACACTCCAGGAAATAACAGTTCAGCATTTGACATGAGTATTGAGACTTCTTCTAGCAAAGGTAAAAGAAAATTATTTTAGTCAATCAAAAATTAAATCTCATTTTGATATGGTATGAATCAATACTGTGGGCCCTTGCTTCATAATGGTTTCACTGTATGATGAATTACCCTGCAATGTACTATTTCTTGAAGCTTTCAGTTCAATTAACAATCACATTAAATCGCACATTCCACTTTTAATTTACCATCTTAATGGATTTAATGTGCTCCATTTTTTTAAATTAATTAAAATAAATTATTAATTGATTTCCACATATTTTTGTTGATGGGTGGAAAGAAAAGTAAGGCAATTTCCACAAAAGGACTCCATGGAAAATTACATGTATAAAAAAATGAATGAAGTAAATGTACAGTGAATCTTAAGTTCGAAATAATTATCACTAATTCATACTAAATCATGACTTAAATATTTTATTTGGTTTTTAGGAAAACATTTTGGCAAGACTACTCTCCACCCTTGCAATTATTCATCTCCCTGTCGGCAAGTTATTCAAGATGAAAGTGAAAAAATCAAAATATTCAATTTCTCCAAGAAGGATATTAATGTATTGCTCACTGTAAGTATACTTTTGACGTTTTAAAAATAGATACTTTAAAAATCCAAATTAAAAATGGTATTTCTGGTTCAATTTCAGTGGAAGGGCAAAGGATTTCTTGAAATTATATCAATTGTTGCCCTATCACACAATAAATGGTCTCTTGGTTACATCGAGCCAAAGCCTGCTTGTGTTAAAGCTAATGGAAAATGTCTACCAGCAACTGTGAATAATATTCCCCATTCAAAGAAGGTGAGTCAATACCGATTTATGCATGTGCATAACATATTTTTTGTAATAATAAAATTTGTAACATACATCTGTGTTCATTCGATAAGTATATGAATTGCCAGGAGCTATTGTGACCATGTATAATGTGAAACATTAACTAGGATAGTAATTGCTTTACAGAATTATTTACCAATAATACAATGCATAACACTCTGACCTTTAAATACCATGTTCATTGGCTTATAGCCCAAGATGTTTTTGCCAAAATCACAGGAAGAAAATTGGGGTGGAAGCTATACTCAATCCAGTTGAGAGTCACTCAGTGGCTGCCATTGACACTAGCATTGAAACAGTAGTACATATTCAATTTTCTGCGGCAAAGTATGACTTAAGGATTTAGTGTTGAATAATTTCAATAAAATCATATTATGCCATTGCAATAAAAAATTCTGATGACAAAGTAAAGCTATGCAACAGGAAGCACATTGTCAGCCAGAGCAGCTGTTGATCTTAGGAGATTGCATTACCAGTGGCTTCAGTGCTCCATAATGTGGTGGAGAAATTCTGGGTGACTAATGAAGGAAAATGAACTATATGAAATAGTGATTTTGCTTATGTAGGGATAGTCTCAGATAAGATTCTTGCCATAAGCATGGTGCCCATACTGGACAAGCATACTGATTAACTCATGGATTTTGACAAAACAATAGCAGATGGTTACTAGTAAATCAAGTTCTTAAAGATGGTATAAGAAGTTATGACATTGATGTCAAAGTATTAAAGTACCTGCTGCCTTGCACATGATAAAGTACTTAAATCATGACTCTGCCAAAGAATTTGAAGAGTGTCGGAAATGCATGTGATATTGATACGCTAACCTCCCTCTTCTCAACAGTTTATTGGAATCATGCTTCCCATTCATATGTTTCAAATCAAGAAAATACAACGATATTGAACAAAAAATCACTGAATTGGTGCATGAAAAATGAGAGTTTGCTATTGATGGTTCTTGTATTTAGATATGACATGGTACCAAAAGTTGCAGAGGAAATGGTCGGGGGAAAATATGCATTAAAATCTAATGATGTGTGGTTGCAAAGAAAAGACATGACTTCAGTCTGCAATGCTGCATAACTCTTGCGAAGTTTCTGCTTGTGTACTGTAATGAGAGTCCAAAATCAGTCGACATAAATTGTTCATTTGTTAGGAAGACCAAAGTATATTATTGAAAAATGCTGATCAAATGTGTTTTTGGACATGCTCAGTTCAGTCACAATTGAGAAGAGGTTTTATGTTGGTGCTGGGGACACACAGCAGTCAATAAAAAATACTGTGTGATGTGCATGCTGGAATTCACAACAGATGGTATTAATTTACCCCCATATATCATTTCATAAGGCAAGCAATGCCTAAGGACATATTTCCTTTAGGTGGCGATTAAGAGTTCAGGTGAAAGGTAGGGCGACCAAAAAGATAACTAAAAGATTCAGTAAAAGTAGTGCAGCATTGGAGACTAGTAACTTTCATCAGCATTTCATCAATGCTAGTATTATATTCTTTTAAGGATCATATAATAGTAATTGTCAAAATAAATTTGGAGGGTGGACTCTGACTTGATCATTATCATCCCCGGAGAATAATGGAGAGTAAACTTCATCATCTTGAAGTATATGCTAATGAACCTTTTAAAAATGGAATTAAGGAACTGTGGAGCGAGAAGATGCAAGAAAGAGGAAAGGAGTAATTTTGCAATGGGAAAATTGAGAGACTGACCAACATTGCAGGAGTTAAGAGGTTCTTGAAAACTGGAATAAAATTCAAGAAAAAGAGATAACAAAAAGGTTTCAGAAATATTTCGTGTTGATTTGTTTGGATGGGACTTACAATGGTGCAAGTGTGGATGAAATAAGTGGATGGAAGTGGCAAGGACTGGCAAATGAGTAGTAAAGGTTAAACACATATCAGTGGAACTAGCATGTAATAGTTAAATTGATGTTCCTGAAAAAATTGGGTCTCGGGAAAAGGAAAATTAATCAATTTATTTTGTCCAAGGATTTCTGGTAGAAATATAGGACTCATCAAAAATAATTATATAGCCACAAATGATAGTTGCATTTATTCATCGACAGAGTAGAACATATGCTTTAACAGATATTAGCAAAGTTTCTTTTTAATTGTGGCATTTTATTGTGATTCCTCACATCATCAGGTAACTCATTAAAAAATAAGGCAAGTGAAAATGAGGAGAGTGGTCATTATTTTGATAATTAACTATTAATCCCTAAAGTGTATGTGAAATCCAATTACAATTATAACTACGCAAGTATTGCAAAATATGAAAAAGACTATGTTTACTTCATAATGAACTTGTACTTCATATGATATTTTCTACTATTCAAAATGAGATGTTTTAGAGCACCACTTTGTTTGGGGATCACACTCTGGATTTCTAAAAATATTTCCAAATCCACCATTATTAGGGAAAGCTGTAGTCAAACAAATATGACAACATTCCTGTATGTTCAGGTAATATGGTATTAAATTGGAATTGTTTCTTTATAGATTCATCTTGCATCAGTTTTAATGCAGAAAAAAACCAGAACACTTCCGTATGGTCTCACAGATAGTAAATCACCATTGATTCATTTGGATATTAAAGATGAAATAATCAACCTGAAAGGAAATTCTTCACCTCCAGGAAAATATGCCTTTGTTCTGCACTACTACCAGCCAGATTACCCAGGTAAATTATGATAGATATGTACATTTGTTAATTGCATTGCTAACTACATTGGGTATATTAACTATTACATATGGGAATACATGGTAATATTAATAGATATTGGGAATATTAACTGTACCTTGTGTATAACTGTGCAATAAGTGACTTAGGCTAAGAAAAACAAGAGTGACTTTCCAATGAATATTACATACATAGTTATTACTACATTATTGTATGCATGCACAGATATTACTGTCACTATACCAGAAAATCTTAACTGCCTGTTACCACTTTATGTGAGGTTATGACCATTGATATTTTGAGGCAGGTGAAATTTTATTGCCATGTATTTCAGTGTTTTTAGAACTAAAATTCATCATCCTTGTTGGCTCATTGTGTTTATTTACATTTCAAAACTTTAATTGCATAGCTACACTGTTCTTTTACTGAATGTTCATCTGTTCTCCCTGAATATATGCCTACTGTTATTTATCCTTAACATTTTTTTATAACCCTTAAGAATGGATGAATATCCTGAGAGATTCAGTCATTCATTTCAGTTTGTCAATGAATGAAATAATAAATGATACAGAATTATTATATGTATCTGGTGCTTCAGGTTTAAGATATTATTTCATCTTAGCTATGTATCTCATTGGGAAATGATTTCTGCTAATGCATGTTGTGTTTTTACTGGATATAGTTGACATAATTTTCTGAATATGAACTTACCTTGAAGGTTTTGATATGAAGATTTCGGTGGATAGTGGCAAAACCTATGAAGCCAAAGTTCATGCTGTCCATTGTCCATCTCATTCCGGGTGTTACTCAGCTGTAGAAAAAATGGATGGAGGCAAATATTTTGCACTGAATGACAAATTTCTTTTTACACTAAAGGTAATCTTTTTATTTATTAATTTGCATATTTAGAGTTTTATTACAGATGAAATATGACTTAATTATGTCTCTTGGCTTACACACTGGTTAAATATTATTCAACAAAATATTCCTCCCTTTCATGCACGGTAAAACTTCAATTTTATTTTTGGAGGAACCAGTGAAAAATATGTAAAATTGAATCAAGGTGGAATATATTTTAAAAGTCTATTTTTGTTTTGTGAATGGAATATCTCACAGGATCATTTTAAATTAATTATCATAAGTAATTTTGCTGATACAGTCAGGCAAATTCAATGTTAGCAACAAAGCACCGAAATGAGCTTTCTGGTTTTGTTCAAATGTGTATTGAATGATGTCATAATTCTGATATCTTTGGGATTGCCTAACTACACAGTAACACTGAGAATGAATGCTCGCACCGTAGAAATGGATTGCATGAAATTATTCTTTTTAATGGTGAAGAATTTCCTTTCCTGAAGCAATTTCTTCATTTTCTAAATAAGTGTGAACTTTCAAAAGTATCTTTTCTCTGGTATTTACTTAGTCCTCATCTTTATGAAAAGATTTCCTATTCATGCTCTCTTCATTCCTAAATTTCTCTATGGAATGTCATTAGGCATTAAACTTTCTGGGTGATACCGCGAATGTTGGTAATTTATTCTGTGATTATTTCTTACTTGAATTAAAATAATTAAGATGTAATAATTTACCTGCTTATTTATTTCTAATTTGACTAATAATATTAATTTAAATATATTTAATTATTAAATAATGATAATTAAAGATAACTTAAGCCTCTTAGTTAGGATTTATTACCAGGGGCAAGAAAATTACGCACCAGTACCTAATTTAAAAATCCTAAAACCCCAGGGATTTTTTGACTCCCACTTTAAGTATTCATACCTGGGACAACTCATAGTCAATATATCAGTCCAAGGTAATGACTCTATGGAAAATGGAAAGTGAAATGTTAATTTGAAATGTATATATGCCAATATAAAAACAAACATAAGCATGGATTCTGTCATCATGCATCTTGTTCCCATTATTTGTTTAAACTTACAATGCAACAATTTCAGAGTGTAAATATCATCGGCCTTGATAGGGATTAGTTTAGATATTCAAGATTTTATCCATGATTAAATAAAATTCCATTTATCCATAGAAACAACACCATGCCACAGTATGGTTGGAACACTTAATAATTGTTCCTGAAAAGAGATATGAAGAGAGTGTTCAACCACATAATGAAGAAACAGGCCTGTCTAATTTATTTATTACCCACTGCGCAGAAGAAGGACTCTACATATCAAATAACACCAATGGTGATTTTTTTTATTATTTAAAAGTTCACTCAAATTGGCCACAGCATGATTGGTACTAAATGAAACTGCCTCATGTTAAATAATTATAATTATTTGGAATAAGAAAACTGACTTTGATTTTGCAACTTTGAATTCAACTGATTATCATTAATTAAATTAGTACATGCTTTTGCTGAGATTGCTCTATTGTTTACAGTTCATCATGAGAAAAATTGCAGCTAAAACCAGTTGTCATCTACTAGATTAACTCTATTCATAATGATAACAGCACCTAATACTTTTAAGGCAGTTTCATTGGGACAGAATTTTATGCAAGGTGTTGGAATAGTGTTAGTAAATAATTTTGAAGTTTTTAATATTTTTTTATCTAAGTCATGTGTTCTAATTTGTTATGGAATTATGAAAATGCTACAATTAAATCAGTCACATTTTTTTAATAACCAGGTAAACAATTCATAGTGTTCCACAGTCATTTAAAGTAAAGGTTGCAGTAATTGGGTAGGTAAAGATTCTACATGTTTCAAATATGGATTTCCATCAAATTTTCGGATACATTTAAATTTTTATCAGTCAATATATCATAATATCATTTATTCACCAGCACACCATGTTTAAAAGTATGATGTTTAAAAGATAAAATCATTTAATACATTATTCCATTTTCATTAAGTGTTTTAAAAAAAGGTTCTTGTATATAAGAAATATTACAAACATTGGAATGCTCTATTTTAATTTCTGTGACATCACCTTAACATGCGTAATGACAAATCAATATTTGTTCGTATGTCATACCCACAGCAATCAACTCTTAGGTTGGTTTGGTTGGTGAGGGTAGGCTAATACTAAGACAATAGTGTATGAAATTCAGGGTAAGAGGGCCAGTTCTCTTCCCCATACCACCTGTGGATTCTCAGATAAAAAAAAGCCTGGTACCCAAAAAAATTAAACAGTAATACTTAAATAGATTAATTTCAGTAAATATAACATTTACTGCATTGTTGGGTAACCTCTATCTTTGTATATATTATCCTGTTTTTGAGTAAAAAGTATTCAACTAGATTAGTAGGTATTTAAATACAATTCCACAGGACCTATTGGGTAATTGTAGAGCAATCATTATTGATTGTGCTAAAATATTTTCATTCATCATAGTAATTATACCTTATTCATTTTTATGGCAATGTAAGGAATAGTGTAACTCATTGTTTAATTTATGTTTTTTTTAGAATTCTGCCGAGATTCACTATTCTCTATAACTACTAAATATAATGATGGACCACTGCCTTGCAAGTGCAATCTAGAAGGTTCTGAGAATTCCCATTGTGAAAAATTTGGTGGACAATGCTTGTGCAAAGCCAATGTGATTGGTAGGACTTGTGAGCAGTGCAGAACTGGATTCTTTGGCTTCCCAGATTGTAAACCTTGTGGCTGTCCTCCTGGATTATTATGCGATCCCAAAAATGGTAATTACATCATATCCAAAGCAGGGTCATTTGTACTACATACTAATTACCATACCCATGCAAGCTCATTTCAAAGTTTTTTTTTTTTTTAGATTTTCTACCTTTTATGGCTGCCCTTTAGGCTTTATAAAAGTGTGCATAGCTTCTTCTAAGTTCAACAGATTCAGGCTTGAGGTCGTGGAAGTTCATCATAATGAAATAAGGACAATTTGCACTTTTGTGCAAACTGTGGAAAAGTGCAAATTGTCCTTATTTCATTATAGCTTCTTCTGCCCATTGTATAATATCACATTTTCGGTCAAACACACAGGCTCCTGCATTTGTCCCCCTCATACAACTGGAGAAAATTGTGAGAAGTGCACAAATTTATCATATGGACATGAACCCTTAAAAGGCTGCAAAAAATGTGATTGTAATGAGTTAGGAGTTGAAGGAAATCAGCTGCAATGTGACATCCTCAGTGGTGAATGCAAGTAAGTCTAGCTGTAATATTTTTTATTGCATTTTTCCTTGATGAAAATTAACCCCCTCAATTCTGGCCAGATGTCAAGAAAATATTGAAGGAAGGACCTGTAACCACTGCTCACCAGGATTCTCATCATTTCCTAAATGCACACAATGTGGCTGTAGTGTGGCAGGGACAATGCCTCAAATATGTGATAAGGTAAAGAATTTTTATTCAATAAAAACTATAGTATTTCTTATACTTATAAATATATCCATGTGATTCACACACATTAATCTTGATTAAAGATTAAAAAGGGAGTTTATTTAAACAAGACTATGTACCCTCATCATTTGCTCTCAATACTGCCAGTGGGATTCAAGAAGGGTATATTTTTGCTATTTTCTCCAATTGGGACTTTCACTACATGCCCCTAGCAGCCACTCTTATATCTCACACAAGGCTTCCTGCTGCCCTATGGCACAATAAATACAAGGTCTGTTAAAAAAAGATGAGACTGTTTGAATAAATACTTGAATTTATTAGTTACCCTTTAATCATGCTTGTCACTTTGAAAATACAGCTCTTAGATGCCAATACAACACTTCCAATGTTTTTTCCAGCTTTTGAATGTTGCCTGGAATACTTCATTTAGAAAAGCCTTTAAGTATGCGATACAATTTTGTTGGATGTCTTCAGTAGTTTCAAATAGGCATCCTTCCAAGGTGGATTTCACTAAGGAAATAGGAAAAAGTTCCCTGAAGCAAGATTTGGAAATTAGAGTGGCTGGGGGATCACCAGTGTGCTTTTTTGGTCAAAAACTTGGTAGTAATCAATTATGTGTGCGCCGGTTGTGTGTGTGGTTATGTGTGTTGCCATGGTGAATGCATCGAGACTTGCTTTCCAACATGTGTGGTCTCTTCTACAGCATGGCTTTCACAACGTATCTTAAACTTCTCATAACCTCTATTTAGTGCTGATCATTCATTCTTTTTCTTTTGGGGACATATTTATAATGAATTATCCCTTCCCAATTGAGGAAAATGATAAACATCACCTTCACATTTGATTGTCCTCATCCACTTCTTGGTTCTTCCCTAGTCGAGGTTTGTCCAGACTGGAAGCGGTCATGCCAGCAAAAAAAACCGTGTCTGACTCATAGATTCAATGCCAAATACCTATTGATTCATTGCATAAGTTTCGGTTGTTTTCCTGAAATTAAAACAAAATTCAATGCACACGCGCTGCTTCTCCAACACCTTCATTCTTACTGACACAAGAATTTGTACTGCAAGCGTGTGCTAGCTCAAATAAGAATTGCTCTTGTGAAGAGACAAGTCTAGATAGGATCAATTGAGCAAGTTGAGGTTTTACTTCTCATAGACACTGCTAGAAGGCAACACCTCACTAATTGTGATCTGGCAAGCAGTTCGCGTGAATTAAGACAAGTCTTATCTTTTTTTCTACAGACCTTGTATAAAATTTTTATTTTGGCCTGGATGGCCCTACTGGATTCTTGTCTGTCATAAATTGCCAATGCAATGATGATCTACTCAGTAATGCTGAGTTTATTTTTGCAGCACACTGTTAAAAAATGTTTAACCAATCACTTCTGCTAAACCAATGTTATTGGCTCAATGCTCTGTCACATTTCTTTAATGGCAGACCAAGATGTAATAATATCCTTACTCAATGAGAATATGTTTACTAGGAGATGAACATCTTTTCAATGTCTATTAATATTGGAGGCAATGTTATAACCACTGAATAAATAAACTTGGAATTTTTTCACTCAAAAAACTTTATTATTTTCAATACACAGTCGACATCATCAGGTATAAAATCTCATACATGGCCAGGAAATATATATACTGTTGCTAGGCGGGAAGGTAGGCTATTGAAGGGATTTTATGGTGGGAAGGGGGGGGGAAGGAGGAAGTATTGGTTAGGACATGGCCTCATGGGTGATGGAGGGTGAATGGGCATGGGTTGGTGCCATGAGATGGCTGATGGGAGAGGGAAAAAGACAATGTGTAGGAAGGAAAGGATTATGAACAGGGGGGGGGGGGAGAATGCATAGTTCATGAACACACCTTGTTGATGGACCATAAAACTTCCAAAAGAGGTGAGTATCTTACAAAGATATTTTTGTTAACCAAAAGCCTGGCAATACACTCAATTTTCATTTCTAATGTTCTACCATGTCCTTTATTTGTCCCTTTTAATTGAAGTGAAGTATGCCTGGAACAAAGTCACTCTAATGGTCCATCTGTAATAGGTACATTGCAAAACGGGATTGGGTGAAATTCTCATTTTTAAAGAGAAGATGCTATTTGCATAAACATGGATTTTTTTAATATTTTAGCAAATTTATTTTGAATGGCTATTGGTCTGTAGTTGTTCAAATCATAAACACAGCCATGGTTTTTATATTTGGGCTCTACTTTTGATTCTTTTAATTGGGATGGGAAAATCCCTTGCATCAAAGATTCATTAATTAAAAATAAAAATAGTGCTTTTATGGCTTCAAAACAATGATGAACAACTTCACCAGGAATTTCATCTGGGCCAGTACTGGATTTGTTTCTGAGTGAGGAGACAATAGTTTTTAGATTGGTTTCAGAACAGGGCTTGGCAAACATTGACGATGGTGCATTTGCAAAAAGCACATTGGCTGGAGAAGTAGTTAGGCAAGGAGCTGATACGTAGTAATTTTTAAATTTATTAGCTAGAGATGAATAGCTAATGGCAGTGTTATTTTCAGGGTGACAAAGTTTTGGGAGAGTGAGTTGTGGATTTTTCTTACCACTACAGTCATTAATTATTTCCCATGCAGTTTTGGACTTATTATTGGAATTAAGTAACTTATTATCATTATAGGTTCTTTTCGTGGTAGAAATCAGTTTGCGGTAATACTTTTGAAATTCCTTATCGAGTAACCTTAGTTCATGATTGTTTGAACTTTTACTGGAGATAGCAAGTTTTTTAAGGATAGTTGAGTAGTAAAGGATCTCGTCAGTTAGCCATGGCTTACATTTTGTTCAATGAAATATTTTATGATGTGTTGCTGGAAAACACAATTCAAAATTGTGTTTGAAAATTGAGTAAAAGTAATTGAAACCTTCGTCTACTGACTTAAGGTCATAGATATTGTTCCAGTTTTGGGACTGTAGAAGGAGCAGAAAATGCTGCATATTTCCATGAGTGAGAGATTGCCTCGGGAAAGTTTTATCATTTGGACTATCCATTGGTTGGTTAATATCAATACTTATTTTCACCATACTATGGTTTGATATACCTAGGTCACTAACAATTATAAGCTAATAAAATAACAGAATATGTATATTTACGTATACGTAAAAAAGTTTATTTATTCAGTGATCATGAATTTTTGCAAAGTAGAGCCTCAAATCACCAAATCCAGTAATATTAAAATTTTTAATTTTTTTATAATATTTGCTTGAAATATTATAAAATTTCCTAAAAATCTGCTATTATGTAATCAATTTGGATTTTTAAGCATTTCATTGGCATCTGTAATTGTTCCAGTAGATAATAACTGTTGGAATAGCTGAATTTTTTTATCTTGTAATGGGTAAGGTGAGTTTTGGCTGCATTTCAATATTTATGGTCATTTTAATTCTGTATAAACTGAATGAGTACAGCTCTCAGACTGTTTGGCACAGTATGAGTTTCACACATATTTAACAAGGAATTTTCAGTCATGTAGCAGAGAGTGAAATGGACTCACCCACCACAGAAATGACTTCCTGGACATTAAATCAGCATTTAATTGACCAGGTATGCTACTGTGAAATGTGAACTCACTGCCGTGACAATAGCAGCGCTATTCTTTACATCCCTGCGTAATACTTCAACTGAATGTCTGCCATATTACATGCTGGACACCTCTGGTGGTGCCATATTAAGAACTGTACAAAAATTCATTTTCAGCTGGTTTGTTGGTTGAAAAAAAATATATCCCCCATCAATGGATCCATATACCATCCATATGAATTTATAAAATTTACATTAACATCTGAATTTTATATTTCTCAAAAGGATACAGGAGAGTGCATTTGCAAAAAATTTGCAGTCGGCCAAGCATGTGACCTTTGTCAGGAGGGAACTTTTAACTTGGATGAGAAGAATCCTGATGGGTGCATGCCATGTTTCTGCTTTGATAGAACTAAAACTTGCATAAGCTCATCCTTATTCAGAACAAAGGTAAGGTTCACCTGTGCATTGTATCATCAATTTCGATCCATTGTGAGTTGCAATGCGAATATTTGAAGTTTAAATAAAAATGTGTGTTGCAAAAGCCCTCCAATGCAGTGAGCTGCTCCATTCTGTAGCAAATGTTTCACCAGCTGACTCATCCACTATCCTCTTGAATTGGGGTGGCTGAGATTGGTACAGAACACTTAAATATCGCCAAAAGTAATTTTTGGGCATTGTTCTGAATGTGGGATTAACATTAATTACTAATTAAGAAGTCACTATAATAATAAAATATAATGATAACCATAAAAAAATACCATAAACACAGTAATCAACCTGAAGGTCAGTTTGCTAGGTGATGGTAGAGTTCACCCAGTACTAAGCCCGATGGTATGTGAAATTCACACATCAGGGTAGGGAGGCCAGTTCCTTACCCTGTTCCGGTTATGGTTTCCCAGGAAGACCTAGTACCCGAAAAGTCACTTTAGCTTGGGTGGAGCTGCAGGTGCCCGGAGTGCCTAGCCCGGCAATCGAACCCGGGACCCTCCAATCAGCAGTCCAACGCTCTACCCACTGGACTACCACGACCCACATGTATATATATATGTATATATATATATATATATATATATATATATATATATATATATATATATATATATATATATATATATATATATATATATATATATATATATATATATATATAAATATCTTCGAAATGGAACGCTCTTTGGTGACGCACAAATGGTCGTCTTCAGAATGGCATTCTCGGGGCGGAGTGGAGAGGACATGTTTGGTGAAGAGGTGGGGGAAGGAGAGGTAAGGGAAAATAGGAAATGAACAAGGGGGTGGGAGGGGATATGTAGGCAGTCATATGATGCATTCAGTAGGCTTGGTTCAGCCCGGGTGGTTTAAATGACTGGGCCATCCAGATATGATAAGAAAGCTCAACTTTATCATTTCAAATGAGTATCGTTTAACACTTTACCATGCCTTCTTTCAATGTCATTTGAATTATGGTGTTGAGTTATGGGGTCATTCCCCTCATGTTAAACAAATTTTGCTACTGCAAAAGAGAGCTATTCACTCTCTTGCTAATATACCACCACGTGATTCCTGCAAACCTTTTTTTATTAGGTATAGAATCATGACTGTATTTTGTTTGTATATCTTTAAGGCTCTGATTCATGTGAAAGTTAATCTAGAAACTTACCAATTAAGATCCAGCCTCCATAACTATTCCACAAGAGGTAAATCGAATCTAAATACTACTTATTGTAGATTGTCATCAACTTAAAACACATTTCACAATATGAACATACGACTGTATAATCTGCCTACTCAGTTGAAATCAGATGGTATCCAGAGTTTCAAGAAAAGGGTATATACCTGGTTACTTGCTCACCCACTATACTCATTGGATGAATTCTTTTGTGACAATTTTCATCACATTTAAGAAAGTATGTTTATATTTTAAATAATACTTATATTGACGACATTTAATATGGTTGTACCATTTTTAAAATGAATAAAGTATTATTATTATTATTATGCACCATCTCGCGGGTTCTCACCTCTATTATACCAGCAGATTTGGGAAGGATTTCAATCGGTAACAGAACGGTAAATAAGGAATATCACCTGCAAGTTATGCGCAATTTGGTCAAAGCAATCCGTCACAAACGCCTGGATTTGTGAAGAACAAAAATTGGCTTTTGCACCATGACAACACCCCTGCTCACACATCCTTACTTGTGCGCGAATTTTAGGCCAAAAACAACGCAGTAATGATGCCGCAGCCACCACATGTGGCCCCCAGTGATTTTTTCTTGCTCTCAAATCTGAAGAGTCCCATGAAAGGACGACACTGCGCCACGATTGACGAGATAAAAACTGCATCGAAGGAGGAGCTGAACAAGATGACAAAAAATTATTTTTTAAGTGCTTTGAGGATTGGAAAAAAACGTTGGCACAAGTGTATAATATCTAATGGGGATTAATTGGAAGGGGACAAAATAGATATTTATGAATAAATGAATAATTTTTGAAAAAACACAAAAGTTGTGATACTCTTTGAACAGACCTCGTATATATATTTGAAATTGAAATGGATCATTGGTATTCAGTGTTGTTAATTTTCCATTATTTTTTATTTTTAAGGTTTTTAACATGAAAGACTGGCATTTAACTGAAGTTAATATTAAAAAAGGATGGCTGGGTGGAGCTGAGGTATTTTTAAGGCACTATGAGAAGGAGATTAAAACGATTGAAAATGGAATCCAAGTCAACTTGGCCTCAAAAGAAGAGTTCAACAGAGTACTCTACTTTGCAGCTCCTTCTTCGTATTTGGGAAATAAACTTGTATCCTATGGGGCTGTCATTAATTACTCAATTAACATTGCGGATGACACACTTCCTGGTAAGTATATGTTTGGTATGGAGTTAAAACCCAGTAACTTTGGATAGTAAAGACTTCTTTAAAGGATTGGCTCTCATATATGACTTATCAGAATCATAATCCTTTATAGACCTAAGATGCTATGGTAAAAATCACATATATAATAAAATCACACATATGATAAAAATCATTTGTATATTGCTATTCAGAAATGCAAAAATCAGGATTAAAATTTAAAAAATTGCAACAGATTTAGTTGGATGGAAAAAAATTTCAGTGGTAAAAAGTATATTACTACAAAATGCGCAATAATGTGGAGAGATCCAAACAATCAGCTTTCACTGACAGCTGATTTCAGTGAGCCCATGTAAGGTAAAAGTGCTTTGATTCTGTTCAAAATACAAATTTAGGAAATGGAAACAAAGGATACAATCACCAACCCAAGATTAATTTATTCGCATGCCCCTCAATGCAGTTCACTATACTGCGTTCTCCTCTTCCCCTCCTTGGCTAAGGGCCTTACCAGAGCTTCAAATCTTCAGCTGAGGCATAGTACTCTCAGGATGGCTAACAGTTAAGGGCCTCCCCTCACATTCCACACTAAGCTGGATAAAGTTGGGGAGGGAGAAAGCTGTTTGGTGTGACCACTCACTGAGTGTCTCTATCCTGCCCGAACTCTACCTCTTTCCATTCATTTCAATGTGATGCCTTCCGTGGCATTTTTGCACTCTAGTCAAAATTCTTGGTCATGTTTGTAGATAATCATATTTTTGATAAGTGTTTCTCAGAGTTTTATGTCCAATACTATGCTGATATCCATTAATGCTGAATATGCATTCATAACAAAAAATATATTACATATGAGAAATTTAAACCCCCACACACATTAACTGTATGGGAAAATGCATGCTTCCTATTACCTGATGGGTGGGGGAATAGCTGTAGAAGTATTATTTTTACTTTTTTAATCGTTGCTGTATAAAATGTCTGCATCTGAGTTTTGTTTATTTATGTTACAGTAAATTACCTAAAAAATTAATTTGGGTTGCAATCCTGGAATTAGATATCCCTGAGTGAGTTTTTATTTTACAGAAAATATTGTTTAGGTGACCTTTGCTCCCTCATCCCCTTTCTCCATAAAAATCATAAAATTGACTTTATACAAATGGATGATATAGTAAAAAACGCTCATTTTGTTTTTAAGTCAAATCATTTTACTCAGTTTTTTGTAAAAACCCTAATTTTTCTGAATATTTATACCTGAGTTGGAGGGCTACCTGATGTTGCTGGTTAGTGCTATGGATTTTTGAGAGATTTAATGTGCCAAGTTTGGGTGCAGCATGGCCTTAGTCATCTGAGTACCTAAAAAACCCAAAGACTGTATGGGTGGCAGTATTTATCATTATTTTCTGTAATAAAAAACACATTATCCCTTTAATTCTTAGACAATGAGATGTAAACCTCTTGTATTTCATCATTCACGGACAGAAATGAGGGGAGATGGGCATCAGGCTTCAGAAGAAGGTCATTGCAAAGTTCTTCTATGAGGGACAGTCAAATGAAAACCAAACACATGGACATGATGCATGCAGTATTCACCATACCCAGCAGACATATGACAATGAATTTCGCATACTTCAGTACCCTCAGCTGGAAGAAACAAACCATACCTCCCTGCTCTTCTTTGCTTGCCTCCATTTCTTCATCTGGATGAACATGCTAGACTAATCCGCACATCAGCAAGGGCATAACCCAACAACTGGGGATCAGGATTGGTGCGGTGGATACCATACAGGCTTCTCACCCTGAGGGCTCGGGTTCAAATCCTGGTGGTGTTGAATATTTTTCAGAGGTATCTCGATCCCTACTTGAGGTGCTTTGTGGAGGGCACTTTGAGTGAGTACGCCATCCGTCGGATGGGATGTTAAGCTGCGGACCCCTTGATGCCTTTCGTGAAGAGTAGGCTAATGCCAACGCCAGGTTTCTCTTCACCATCCATCGTTTCCTGTCCATCCCCTATGGCGCAAATGACCTCAGCAGTCAGTTGCCTCCCCTAAATACTACTACTACCCCCAACAACTACGTGCACTTGTGAGTTGTCACACTATGCAGTTCACCTGCCACAGCAATGGCAGTGTTGCCACCTTTCGCACAGACGGTGTGTTCTGGCAGGTGTTTGGTCTTCATTTGACTCCCTCTCATACTATTCTCTGTACACTCAAGATAGAGAAAATGGGGAACACTCTTAAACCAATGCTGACGCATTAAGTCTCTGAATAAGAAACACAAATCGGAAGCATTCATAGTGTAATCCAACAGGGCTGAGAAATGAGCATGAAAACTTGATGAACAATTGTTTTTGTTCACATTATATTCAGGAGACAAAAAACCATACCTTCTATTTCTCCAATCTCACAATCAGGGGGATTTCCATAACTGCATCCAACATTCATTCCATCTCCAAGAACCCAGTGTAGTAACTTTGAATTACATATTAGCTTTGACTTCTCTTTCTTGTCTCTTGTCTTCTAGCCATTTGCTAGCATTCATTAATATGCTAATGAATGTTTATACCTGGGTGGTGAAAGATTTGACTGCCATGGGTCCTAATCTACCATTGTTGCTTCTGACCATATCATCTTGGATACTTTTTCATGCTAGAAAGTAAAAGTGCAGTACTTTTGTAGTATAATGCAGTATACAAATCCTTAATGACACGATGTCATACATAAAACCAAAAAATAATATTTTTGAAAGTAAAAGGACTAGATTTGGGCTAAAATTTAAGATTTCAGGAGACATTTCAGTTTATCCATGCCGAATCAGTTTATCTATGCTAAAATATACACAGAATCATATGAATCCAACTGGGAGCTACTCTCAAGTTTTATTTCAATTAATATTAGGCATTATTGAAATAATGAGAGGTTTATTAGTTACAGAAATAGTAGTTTGTCACATTCTTGGTCGGTGTAAAATTAATTAGTGAAAGAAAAGGTATTTTGATTTTTTTCAAATACTAATTCTTTTTTCTTAAAGTATGCTCCTCAGTAAAACTTCATCTTTCTTTCAGCTACATCTGATGCCTCAGATATCATATTACTTGGGGATGGAGTTTACTTATTCCACAACACTCCTTCAAAAACCTTATTTGATCCAAATGAAATGTTTTCTGTGAATTTGAATGAAAATAATTTTAAATTACTGGATCAAACGCCTTCAACTAGAGACCTCTTTATGGTGACTCTTCGAAACCTGGAAGGACTGTTTATAAGAGTTCCAAAAATAGGCACTCCGACTAATATCAGGTGCATAAAATTCAGATTGAGAAGAATAAAATTTGAAGTTCATGAATTTATTTTGATAAAATGAATGCTCATCTGCCTCTTTGTATTCCAAAATTCAGTCTGAGTGATGTGGTACTTGGGACTGCAAATGATTCTTCCACCTCAGAAATGGAAAAGGCTCTCCCAGTGGAGAATTGTAGTTGTCCTGAAAATTACATGGGGCTCTCTTGCGAAGAATGTGCCCCTGGTTATTATCATTCCAAGGCTGGAAAATATGGTGGTGAATGTGTTCTTTGCCAGTGCAATGGACATGCTAATATCTGTGATACTCAAACAGGAGTTTGTTTGGTAAGTCCATGCTAAACGGCTATATTTTTTCCATACTAAAAAGAAAGACTTGTACTTTTCCACAGATTTTATTATATGGTACAACGCGTTTCACCGACTTGCGGCATCGTCAGGTACAAATTTGCCAAATAGACAGTGCCAAAATATATACCCTCGGGACAGAGTGGAGGCGGGGAGGGGTGGAAGGGCCTGAGGAGGCTATATTTTTGTGCATATAAAACTCATTTATTTGTCCTAAGTAATTAATGGATCCTGAATGTATTGTTAGAAGTTGCTTGAGTAAAAATTGTAAATATGTAAGGATCTACATAACAGCTTCAGGTTTAACTTTGTGGAATTCCTTCATGATGAGGGTAAAAAAGAAACTTTACAATCCACAATAAAGATTTAATATTTCACGACCATGGTTTCGATAATATGCAGCCATTGGTGACTGACAAATTCAACTATAGTTATTTCTGAGTATTTGCTAATGTTAAATAATTTTTATTTTACACTACTGTTATTTTTATTACTGTCAACATAAATGTTATTTCAATAAGTTCAACAGTTAACTCTATTGTTATCTTTTTTAGAATTGTGAGCACAATACAACCGGTGATCACTGTGAAAAGTGCAGAAAAGGATACTATGGCCATCCAACACGTGGTACACCATATGATTGCCAAAGATGTGCATGCCCTTTAACCATACCATCAAATAAGTAAGTTGTCGGTAAAATATATCCTTTAACACTCTCCCTTGTCATTTTTGTCCTTCATTGTACAAAATTTTATTTGTAGCAAATTTTGTCGATAGTTGAAAGCAAGCTTATGTCTGAATTTTAATTTGTGTACACTGTAGTTTTTAGATCAATTAATGGTTGCTATAGATTTATTTAAACTGCATATTGATAGGTAGTCACAGGTGTCTGTACTTTGACTAAATTCAGCAGTCATCGCTTCAATATTAAAGTCCTTTAATTCTTATCTTCCCAATAACTCATGTAATGTCAAAGATGAATCAATTTAGTTGCCAGAAATGTTCCAGAGTTGTTATAAATAGCAGACTAACTTTATCATAAATGAATGTAAATACATCCAATATAGGAGGGTGATCTGAAAAGCTCTTAGCCTGATGATGAAAATGACAATTTATGTATTCAAAAAAGTTTTATTTTTCAACTTATTCACCTTAAATATTTATACATTACATCCAGCGGTGTTCCAGTGTCATATCCTGACTCATTAGTATCCTGGAAGTGCTGTAAAGGTCTCATGTATAGCTGCAATTGCTTCTTGATTGGACGAAAAACATTTACTAGCAAGGAAACTTTTGAATTTTCAGAAGAGGAGGAAGTCTGAGGAATGAAATTGAAAATTTATAAATCTGCAAAAAATCTACTAAATTTAAATAATCTCCGTAGATTAACAGACAAACATTTTCTCCGAAGAGCTGATATTCTTTGTTCTACTGCAATTGAAAATCCTCCTCATTCACAAATATCTGTAGAAAAGCATTCAAGATGAACACAAAAACTTTCAAACTCTCTGAAATAGCATAACTAGTTGACATCTCTAGGTCTATTTGGCCATATTTATGATTGGTTATGAAGAAAGAGAGAGATGGCAGCTTTCAATTGAAGATATTAAGAAATATGCCATATTATAATTTGCAAAATTATCACAAAATAATTGGAAACCCCTCCTTCCTTTTAATTATGACACATAAGGTGTGGAGACATGTGCTTCAATGTTGACACAGGGTGTGCAGGACTTCCCGAGAAGCAAAAGTCAATTCATATTCAGTATACCTCTTTCCTTTTGACAGTACATATTTCTCAAATTTGTCTATAGTATGGTATTATCATCTTTTCTGGTTCTTTTAATAATTACTGGTGAGGGTTATGCAGCAATATCAGGCAAAAATTGTTTTCATAAATCAGTTCGATATTGTCAACCAACATTGCT
The DNA here is from genome assembly GCF_022747635.1 of Hetaerina americana. NCBI lineage: Eukaryota > Metazoa > Arthropoda > Insecta > Odonata > Calopterygidae > Hetaerina > Hetaerina americana. The sequence continues at coordinate 66,271,375 of NW_027286985.1, read as the reverse complement.
CCCTAATTAGAGAGATAATTTTAAGCCATCATTCACCCAATTTCAGCAAAATTTCGATTTGTCATTCAATACTTTCTTAGAATCCACAGGAGAATTAAACAGAGGAATGATAGCCTTCAAATGCAAAGAAATTCACAGGTCCCATACTCTGAAGAGAGGGAACGATGATTCACTATTAACATTACATTTGGGGTCATGTGAAAAATGCAATCATTACTGTAATTACCTAGTGACTGATTTGTGAAACTGGAGTTCAATTGCAATAACATATGGTTACAGTTGCACAGACAGCAATTTTCTTGTATATTTCCTGAGCATTCTCTCATTGTAGCCATTTAAAGATTTGCAAGTCATCATATCCAAATACTGGACAGTGGGGACACTCCTGAAGCATTCCCAGAATGTTGGCATGCCTCCTGGGAATGGTTAATCCTTTCATCAGATATCCTGAAGTTGGATAATCTTCACTCTACATTAATATATTTTCTTTCATGCATGTAAGAAAAACATTGCCATAAGTAGTTTGGTGGCACTGCATCTATGTAAATTCTCATGGCATTATCAATAAGATCACACATTCACAGGATTCTTTTTATCTCCAGTAAAAAACTTAAACTGCTTATCTTAAGTGAAGTCAATTTTGTGAACATTTGATTACTTGTTGTATTAGTTTTTCCATTCATGTTTTACATATTATCTTTGTATATGTATTCACTGTTCATCAAGGATCTGAGTTTCCTACTACTATTTATTGCTACTACTATTACAATTAAGTATTAATTTGTAATTTTTCATGCCTTATATTTTAATATCGAATTTTCAATGTGTGTAGAAATATAATATCAATCTTTCCTATTCCATGTATGACTCCACATTACATTTTTTTTTCTTTCTTTTAGTTTTGCCGAAGAATGTGAATTGTTAGATGATGGATTCAGTATTAAATGTGACTGTCCTGCAGAGTACATGGGCACACGGTGCGAGATATGTGCGGTGGGATATTATGGAAAGCCAGATGAAATGGGTGCATAGTATTATATTTTTTGTTCTTTAAAACTCTGTCACTCATTTCTTTTTTGCAATGCAAAAAACCACACCATGGAAATCTATGCTACTCATTTTATGGCTGGTTTATATTAACTTTAAATAAAGAAAGTCCAGAGAATGTACATTTTTTTAGTGATGATGTTAATGTGTCCAGACTAGATGTACCATATCTTATTTCTGAACACTTTACTAATAGAAAATGAAAGATACTTTTCTCAATGTACGTACTATATGAAGCTGAAAAATGTAAATCATATGGAAATGACAATGTTAAAGTTTCATAAAACCTTCCTTTATATAGGTTCTTCTTCATGAACTGAATAGAATAGATTTTCAATAAAGCTAATATGACATTGCATCTCATATTGCACTATCAAAGCATTTGGTGTTTTTTGCAAGGAAATAATTATTTCATGCATTCTCTATTTTTGAAAAAAAAGTAAAATCTGCCCTACTGCAGATAACCTGAGAGAGGGGTCACTTGTTTCTACCCAACTCTACACTTCAAGTCATTAAGGCCTATTTGAATTGCATGTTTAGCGAAGGCCGGTAATTACAATTACAATGCTCACAAATAGGCCATTGGTCTTAATTATTGATTTTAGCATGCAAATATTTTTGCATTTGTGTCCATTATTGTGGGTGACTCCATTAAATTTACAGTTCTGGCATTTCCTGCCATCTTTTTGTATTGTTCACAAATTATCTTTCTGTTCATTTGAATGATAAATTTATTGAAGATAAAGAAAATTGCTGCCATTTATTTCAGGAGAGGTATGCAAGCCGTGTGATTGTTTTGGGAATATTAATCGTGAAGAGCATGGATCCTGCGATCCAGTCAGTGGTAAATGTATGAAATGCTTGAACAATACATATGGAGATGACTGTAGCCAGTGTGCCCCAGGATATTATGGAGATGCCATCCATTCAAAGAACTGTCAAGGTAAGCAATAAAAAAAATTTAACCTCCACATCAAAACATTTAAGGAAAACTCATTAAGGTCATAGAAATGTATGCACATACAAATAGTATTTTCATAATATATGATGAGTAATATAAAATAAAGTTTTTAATGTGAGCCACATTTTATTTTTGTGTCAAAGTAAAATTATAATCCATAAAATTGTATTTTAATGGCCTAAATTTTTAATTCTTTAAAATATCATGATGATTTTCTTTTGAAATCATTGAATTGAATCTGATTGTTATGATGTGTATTACCTGAATATATCTAACTAATAATGGTACCTGCTGCTTTTTGTGCACATTAACTTGGTGAAATATTTATCACCCTCTATTATTTACAGCATTTAACATACAAATGTTTACCTGAGTACCAGATAAAATCCAATACGTTATTGTCAATCATGTCATTGCAGCAACTATTCCTGTATTTCCTAAAGTAATTTTGTTTCTTAATAGAATGCAGCTGCAATATGTGTGGAACAGATTCATGTCATGGGGGAACTGGAGCTTGTGAATGTAAGGAACATGTAATTGGTGAAAAATGTGACAGCTGTGCTCCAAATTATTGGAATTTCTCTTCATGTCATGTAAGGAATCCTGACTAAAACTTCTTACGGTTACTAATAGTTGCAAATGTTGTGAAATTTGTTCCAAGTCTCATGAATTTATAAAAATGGAGTATTTAACAATATCACAATTTCACATTCAGTAGATGAGCTACTTTAAAATGATATCAGTTTAAAAACCAGCCATTGCAGTTTTTAAATGGGTGGAATATTGCAAATTCATTTATATTTTTAAACATGATCATCCATTTCCACAAAATTATTCACCTTCCACCTTATTTATTGCATTTCAGCTGTTGACTTAGATCCAATATTGGACAAATATTAAGATATTATTGATGGCTGATTGGGTTGTTTTAAACACTGTAGTTAACATTGCCAAACATACTCAAATTTTAGGGCATATCATTTCAAGGTTTTAATTTGTTACCCTGCATTTACAATAAAATTCTTGTTAGGAAATGATGTCTTTGTTTAAAAATTTGCCTTTCTTATCGTGATTCCAATGCATGTGACCCCAAGGTTTATTTTGTGTTGTTCAAAAGTTATTCATTAAAAAATGGACTATTACAGGGATGTAACCCTTGCAATTGCCAACCAGCATCTGAGTCATCACAGTGCAATATCTTGAGTGGGCAGTGTAAATGCCCAATTGGTGTGACAGGGCTAACCTGTGATCAATGTGCACTTGGATACTGGAATTACTCTTCAGATGGCTGTACTGGTGAGTAATAATAGATATTTTATCATGAATATCATAATGTTAAAAACGAGGATGCAAATATTAAATTTCCTTTCCTTCAAATGTCTGTCCATAAAGTCTAAATTCTTATCCAATCTAGGGGCATAGTCCTAAAAATGCTTATGAATAAGATGTCCTGCAAAAAAATTTGCAATGAAATTAGCAAAAACTATATGCAACCATAAAGAAGAAGTTATAAATTAAATTCTGTTTTTCACAAGTTTTTCAATTACATATGTTCTCAAATTGACTCATCAATATTGAAAACATCTCCATGAACTTAAATGATATACCTATCTTCATCTTAATATGCTCTATCATTTGACCCTATTTGTAAAGCCATTTTTGATTATGCAAGTATGGTAATTGTGGCTTCAACTTTTTTTTAGGTGAATTATCATTTGATTATTTCAATGCAACAATTTCAGAGTGTAAAAATCATTTGCCTTGACTGGGATCCCAGTCAAGGCGAATGATTGATTACACTCTGAAATTGTTGCATTGAAATGCACATTAGCGGATTACTCCGTTAAAAGTTACTGTTGCGGCATCTCCTGCAGTTTCTTTGGCGTTTGATTATTATATTTTCTTTGAATATATTAATTATTGCTTGTCATTAGAATAATATTTCAACAATGTATATATACAAATAATTTGATTATTGTTAAAAATTATATATTTGGTAATTAAAAGTCCTGCCAGAGTTCTGAACCCAGTTTTAAAGCCCTCCACATTCTTCACCATATATTTTGAAATCTTCATGCAAAATAATAGGTTATTGTAACACTCGGAAATAACTTTTAATTTGATCTTTTCCTTCTACGAAAATGGGCAATAATAATCATATGAGCACTTGTGGTATTATTATTGTCAAAAATGTAACTTGAATTAATTTAATCAACAGTTAAATCTAATTCCCATAGTCTCATATCATTCATTTTCATTGCAATGATCCATTGCAAACATGGACTCACAATGATACTTATTTGCCAACACCTTTAACTCACTCTTTTAACTACATTTATCCATAGAACCCAGCTACCTTCATTTGCACGAGTAGAATTTAAATGCCTCTAGTCAAATCATGATGCTACATTGAAAAACATTATCTGTCATATTCTTAATTATTTGACCAACCAAATCAAATTATGAATACAAAGATATTTCAACAGGGGGGGGAAATATTGAAGTACACTGGAGAACAGCAGTGACTGTGCACTGCATCATGACAGCAACAAAACTAAGGCAAATTAAAATAATTCATCTTTTTAAGTAAAGCCTATATTTATTAAAATAAAAACCTAATTGATAAAAACTTTGGATGGTAAAATTCTTGTGTGATTGAATAACAATTCAATTGGGTACTCAATGATATTTTTATGTTCATTTACTAAAGACTTATTACAGACATACCTCTGTTGGGAAAGTCAGTTATATATTTTATTGAAATAAGGTTATTTCACATTTAAATGGGATCTTTTTAGACCTTGCTACTCTAATTTATTATATGGCATCATTATAATTCTCTGATAATCACGGGCAATTAAGAATATTGGGGGAAAATATTCCTTGGGGTAGCTATGTGAATAAACCCTGGACAGTTCACTTTCGTTTAATCCAGGTTACTCCTGCCTCCATATGGTCTGAATTAGTGAGAGTATACTGTATCCCTTATCTTTTCAGAATTTATTCCTAAATTATCAATTGTGAATTACTGTCTATTTTCTCGTGTACGTCTTCTCATTTCATAGACTGTCAGTGCACCAAAAAATTTTCAAAGGGAGCAACATGTGACGCCAAAACTGGCCAGTGTGAGTGTTCAAAGAATTTAATTGGGGACAAATGTGATTATTGCCCATGGCGATGGATTTTGGACCCAGATGAAGGTTGCTTGGAGTGTGACCAGTGTATCCACATTTTACTTAATGGCTCAGACACCTCAATAATTTCAAAGGTTCTATTGGATATAAAAGTGAGTGCCAATATTTTATTATGAGTGATTTACTTCATCAAATTTTATGATATCAAGCCGTTAGCCAAACGTAAGTCTCCAAAATAATTAGTTAGCCCTATTTTTACATTAGTATACCACCTCAGTTTTGTCATGTTCATCATTTGATCTAAACATTAAAACTGTATGTTATCTTCTTTTAAACCCTCCTTGCACTAGCATTCATACCTTCTTCTGTAAAGCTGTTTTGCCATTAAATCTTGGGTCAATCAACTAATGGAAGTCCTATTAATACAGTCTTGAATTGTGATAACTGGATCTAACAAGTTTTCTCATAGCCTGAATGTTTGCACAATCTGTTTTTTTATAATAGACATAATGACATATTTTAATAGTTTATATGATACATTTCCTAAATATCAAGTTTTTCAATATTTTGTGCACAATTAAACTACTTGAAACCAAGCCACATTCATTAAACAGAAGGTTGATTTGATAGGTAGGGGCTGAGGAACAAAAATTATCTCCTTCTAAAAAATTATTTCTCTTTAAAAGATAATATTAACTCATTGCTGAATAATACAAATTACAGTATTTGCCACTTAAAAAATAGCCAAATTTCACATCTTTATGCTCCTTTTGGGGTGCATATTTGCTGGAGCTTTTAAAGTGGTCTTCTACTGTGCTCTCAAATTCTGCATGTTAACCCTTTTAGTACCTATCTGAATGTTTTAGATCTATTGGCCAGTGGGGTGTGTGCAAAAAATGCAACAGACAGATCTATTGGCAGGGAGTTTTTTTGCTCGCACCTTTAATTTTCTGTGGGTTGCAAAGCTTTTGTGGACAATGTTTGAGTATCTGTTATGCTTTATTATCATTGCTGACAAATTTTCATGATGACAATTAAAAATTTTGAACATTAGGTGTTTTCTGCATTGTAACGTATCTTCTTTCCCAGTGTAGCAGATGCCGTATCAATGCAAGCTTATATTTCATCATACTTTGTCAAAAAACTTACCTTCAATGTTCAGGTTCAATGGTAAAAATTTTATATCTTTTTAATCCATTACATTACATTCCAAATTTACACTTGGTGCCAACAACAGTTATTAAAAAATGAGAGTCATCAATTTAAGTGTCCTTGGTTTGACTGAAAATATCAGAATGTCCTCTATTTGATTGAGTGTAAAGTTGTTTCCTTCCTGTGAGGAATATATGTGGATCATGTTGCAGTTTCCAAATCCCTACTAGTAGTTATAAATGAATTATAGTATTTGCGTGATTCCCCCGAATTATAAGTGCACATTTGTAAAGATCATAATCAATAATTAAAAGGATTTGGATAAAGTGAAAGGGAAAATGAAAATAATGGAATAAAAAATAGGAAGTACGCATTTTAGTGAAGAAAAGACTAGGGATCTTTAATGAGAATGAATGTTTATTTTTTGCCCCAGTTTTTGACACTGTTAGGTAGTTCTGATTTTAATAGTGCAGCACATCATCATTAGAATCTTCTTCAGAGACTGTTTTTGGGTTTTCACTCTGTAAGGCAAGAAATATTTGTGCAAACTTTTTGTGCTCTGGAGGTGTATAAACAAGTTCTTTGAGATCCTGCCCTTTTTTGTTCTTTTGTTCTCATTATTTGAATAATTTTTTGGTATATTAACGGTGGAGAAATCAAAGTTTGACCGGTTATATGCCTTTAAATAATGTCTCTGTAACCACACTGGCATAAGTGAATAGCAGTCATAGGTTAGCTCAATGGTATACCCTTGCTCACACTGCAGGGATTACAGGAAAGCCTTTGCATTCTAAAAATTTGTATCCACACCTTTTGTAAAGAACTCTTTGAAAATACCATAGTCCAAGAGCAAAGACCAAAGCAAAGTCTCACTTCTGTCTTACCTTTCTCACCTCTCTAAATTTCTTCAGTCAAGAGAACAGTATTTCTTTCTTATGCATATCATTGACCAGACATTCCTTTTCAGAGTCTAGAAGAGGAGTATCATGCCAATCAAAAGATAACTTTCATCAATGAAATTGTTTCTGAATTGCAACCAGTAGTAGCAACATTAATTCCAACTAATTTTGATACACAATCTCTTGTCGATGATGTCACTAGACTGAAGGAAGATGCTACAAAGCTGAAGAAGATGGTAATATTGGTTTTAATCAATAAATAATTGATTGTCAAGATTTTGTATGGTTAAGTATATTATGCATTAAAACTTATTTTTAACTGTTTTTTCAGATTGAAATTGTGAAAGGAAAAATGGCAAAACTGCAAATAGATGGGCTAGAGATTCTCAATGAGGTGACGGGAGCTGAAACTGAGATCAACAAAACTATAGCTCAAGTCAATGAAACTGTAATGAAAACTAAAAGTCTAACATTTAATGTGATTGAAACAGGTAATTGAAATTAAAGATATTGAAATTGATGCCTTTATTTCCAGTCAGTTTTGCTTTGTTCATTCCACAATAAAAATGACATGACTGCTTCTTATTCCATGTTCATTTTGTTCCAATGCCCTCACGCATTTATTTTTTTTCAATGACACTTCAAATTCATTTTCAATTCCACGTCAAGTAGCAGAGGCGGCCCATAGTGATTATCAATTTCTGTACAATTTGAATTTACTGAAAAAGCATGTAAAATATTGATCATATAGGTTTGTAATATTGTCAATGTGATTATATTATGTTGTGGATATTTGATATATTCAAAGAAGACCTAAATATTATACTAACAAAGTGTGACATTGCCCTGAATTTTTTTTACTCTGATAGCAACTGTCCTCAATTATTCCCTTATTGGATTTGAACAGCATTATGAAAACTTTACATATGTAGCTACCTCATAAGCTTCCTGATTAACGTAGCAAAAGGGAGATTTTAATACAGATAAAAGGGATATTTCAATGCAGTAAAATACTTCTATGAATACAAGGATGTGGATTATCCATCACATCAGTTACATGCTAACATCTTCCTCCATATTACCTCAATTGATTGGTGCTCTTCTATTCCTTGCATTCAATGTAAAATATAATATGAAACTGCTTAAAATTGTATTCTATTGTTTCAGGCTTCACTTTATGGAAGTATTTAATATCCATACTAAAAAGAAAGACTTGTACTTTTCCACAGATTTTATTATATGGTACAACACGTTTCACTGACTTGCGGCATCGTCAGGTACAAGTCGGTGAAACGCGTTGTACCATATAATAAAATCTGTGGAAAATTACAAGTCTTTCTTTTTAGTATGGATGCTTAAGATTGTTATTCGTAGTTCTCTATTTATCTCATTGCAATTTTCACTGCAGATTCTCAGTACATCGAAGAGGCTCAAGTTCTTCTTCAAAAGATTAAAGGTTATGATTTTAGTTCTATTCAAAATTCATTCTTGAAAGAAATGGAAAAATGCAAGAAAAATTTAGATTTGGCACAGAAGATAGTGAGTCCTGTTAATAATCAAACCCATCACCTAAAATTAATGAGGGAGAATGTGCTTCACCTTTTTGTTAAGCTAGAGGATTTAAAGAATGAGAGTACAAAAACTGCAGACAGGATTGAACGTGCTTCTGATTTGAATAATAAAATGGGGTATGTATTGTATTGACATTAAAAGTGTCTCTTTCTCTGGCTAATGCACTAATGTCTTGTAAATTTTGTTCCAGAATCCCTCAGGTTAGAAATAAAATTGATATACTGATGAATCTCACAGAAGAAGTGAACAGCGCACTAGCATTGGCTCAACTTTATTTGAAAAATGCCACTGACATATGGAGTGGTATCGGAAGTTCCAATGAAAATTTAAGTGAGTCTTACAATTCACAATAACAAACTGAAAAACAATTTAAACTTGTTCTCTCAAGAACTTAGTTGCTTTCTAATTTAATTGAAGGATTACCTTGAGGTGGGTTGAAATGTAGCACACGGTCATTTTTTATTACTCACTATTTTTGTATGTAAGTCATCTTCATAAAAATGTATAATCAAATAATGAATAGTAATTTATCAATGAGAAGTAAGGATGTTGAATATTCAAATGCCATTAACAATACTGATACTGATAAAAACATCAGCAGCTGAAACCCTGACCCCTTGTGAATCCAGCAGACTTAGCTCTAATTATGCTTCAGGAAAACACCAAATTTGCATAGTTGAAATGTTATAACGTTAAAAATAGAAAAAGTGTTCAGATGATTGATGAGCTATAATATCATGGTAGCTAGAAGCTTTTGATGCAACAGTAATGTTCTTGACTACTGTCACAAAGATTCAATACTGTCATATGCTTGATATCATTTCAGTTTTATTGTGTTTGTTGCTAATTTTCTGTGACAAAGAGATACGAGCCAATCCAATGTTTTCTTTGCTATTAACATACATGTCTCCATAACAAACGATAGTATGAAAGTAAAATGTAGTTACTTGTTGCATGACAAGAAATTAAATGAGACAAATCTAACAAAATTGTGAAAGGAAACAACAATATGAAGTCAAAACTTACCACCCAACAGATGGAAAAAATAAAAGACTGCTAGAACTGATGATAATAATAAAGCGCATTTGTAAATTTAGCAAAAATTAAAGCTGATGCTGAGAAACATTAGTCCTGGATTAGGATTGAAGTGATACCTGAGGGCCAATATCCAAGGCACCTGCCACAGTGTCCAATATCCAAGGCACTACCCGAGGTTAGATACTTTTTGCAACATTTTAATGTAAATATCTCATAAGCTGTTGGCTGCCTATGCCCAAAATGGGTTAGTTTTTTATTTAGAGAGTTAAGGGGGATCTAACTACGTTATTTCAATTAAATTTGTCATTCATTGTCTTGGTCCTCGCTTTGTCAGGTTTGGCAGGCAATGGAAAAAGGGACAAAATAGGGCAATGGTGAGAAAAATCAGATCTGAAACAGTAAAATCCACACCAGTCACAATGACAACAAGTATGACTATACATTTGCTTCATCCAACATTAGATTCACCTATCCTCGTCCCATTTGAGTTGTATTAATTTAATGTAATGCTGTATTCCTGTGACCCAATTTTGATTTTTTTGAGCATTTGCCAGCTACATTTCAACTTTTTTGTTTAAGAAGTTTGGATCAGGTGGAGGTAAACATATTAATGCGTGTTAAGCAATGTAGATCTGCAAAATCAGTGGTCTTGATGTCTATATATTTCAGTCCATTTTATGAGGACAAGGGGCCATTGTATATTGTTCATATAGTAATCGTCTCTCTTATATTTTTCACATCAAATTTCTGTTCATTTATAGGTATGTTGAAAGAAAAGCTGGTACAGTTAATAAGTCTTATTAAAGCCAAATATAACAATGATGAAAAGGAACTCACCGGATTAAGCGAACTTGTAAATGCAACTAAAGATCATGCTAATACCCTAATTGAAAAGGTATGTACTCTCAATGGTTAATAAGTTGAAATGTAAACTTGTGACAAAGTTATGCAGAATGCATTGAAATGGATTTCTTTTTTCTGGCAATCCCTATACCAAGACATGTTTAATTTCCTGTAATTGATACTCTTGTTTTAATGGCTTAGGAAAACTTCATTCACCTATGATTGAGTTAGATATGTCAGCTGACAGAATGGAGTTTCATGAATTTACTTTACCTGCTGGTCACGAGTGATATTCACTGGCAACTAAAGGAGGCCTGTATTCACCCAGATGAGTTATGGGGTAGGGGAATATGGGTTACATTCACATGGGATTGTGTAATGCAAGAGCTAATATGGGTGTGAGCACAGTGGAGGGCAGGGCAAGAGAAACTGCTCATGGTAAGGGAAAGGATTCTGTGAAAGGAACTGTGGAGGAGGGTCTCTTGGCATTCTTGGCACCCAAATTAGTGATGATGAGAGTAGGGGACCAGTAAGGGGTCAGATAATTTAACCTGCTTAGTTTTTTATGTCCTGCATAGTTTAGCGTGATCCCCATAAGTAATGTAGAGGGTAGAGAGTCTGAAGGCCCAACACTTATTGGACGTATGAATCATTAGCATAGGTATCAAGTCTGAATGAAAGACCTGGTCAGATAATATACATTGCATATAATCATATCATATCCTCATCCACATGTTTCTTTCATTGAATAATTCCTCTCACAGGACACACTGTCCTTCTCCTCAGCAGTTCCTCTTTTAGGACTCACTGCCCCGGGTGAATGCATCCCTTTTCTCCTATCCCCTGACCTTGCTCCTTTTGGAGGTGCAAGGGGGTCAAAGTTTTGTTGAAGTGGGTTAGAGTTATTGATTCTGTTTTAACTGTTAACTCCATTGTGCCAACTGCATACCTGACTTATTCATTAGTGAATGATGCTTTTCTTGGCTTCTACGTTTGTCATTCAGTGTTCTAGTAATTAGAATTAAAGAAAAAGAAAGTGAGGTCAGACTGATTTATCAGGTGACATTTGAATTGCAGATACTACTATTCATACTATTCACAGGAGAAGTCATAAATCCATATCTATATAGAGCATATTTTAATAAGATGTACCCGTCAATCCAAATTATTCATATTTTCCAGGTTGAAGAGATAAGTGGTATACTTTCCAATATCTCTAATGCATCTGAGCATGCTGCACAAGCCGCTAATATAGACAACATAATCAGTGGCATGAAAAGTGCAATGGAAACTGCTGAAATTGCCAAGAGTAGAGGATATGAAGCTTATAATATGGTATGAAAGATATTTTATATCATCAAGATAGTATACAACTAGTCTATAATAATAATAATATTTTATATTAAATTCGTTATTTTATCTTGAGATGTGTTGTCCTTTTTTTAGAACTCCTTTCATGTAAATACAATTGATTTATGTCATAAAATTAATCCATTTTTGAAAAAGTGATTAAAATTGAAGGCTGGCATACATTTTTCTTACAGTCACTGCTTAAGAGTGCCAGTGAAATATTAAATGAGTGGATAGCTATATTGTGGACAGATTTTTATATATTTTACCTATTTCTGTAACTACTTCCCCAACAACATCCTGGCTTAAATATAATGACCTTGAGAATTTGGTAGAAGAAGAAGGTAGTTAAAAAGGTTTTTGGAATCACCAGCAGATTTCTGAACTATCACAAATTTCCTGCTTAGTAATAGGTAATCCTTTAAAAGTAAACATGTAATGTGTCAGCGCTCTGGGAATATATCTGTGGTGATATCTGAGACACCTCTCGGCTGTTGTTCTGTGATTTGTGATTTGGAAGATGGAAAAAGCTGAAATTTGGGCAGTGATTAAATAATTCATCGTGAAAATTATGAAAGCAAAGGAAATGCATGCCAACTGTCAGAAAAATCCAGGAGACTCTGCTCTTTCAAATTTTTATTGTTGCCGATTAAACAAATGAGTTTTAAGTTTGGTCGGGACAGCTTAGATGATGATCTGCATAGTGATCAGCCAAAATGGGTCACTACCCCAGTGGGGTTATGGAGGATCGTCGGATGAAAGGGCAAGAATCCACTGAAACTGTAGAGATGCCATCTGAATAGGCATGTCATATTTTAGCCATGGAATTTGATATGATTAAATTATCTGCTAGATGGGTGCCGCGACTCTAGACCCAGGATCACAAACGCATCAGACTGGAAATTTCCGAACAATGTTGTATCCGTTTTAAGAGCAACCAACAAGATTTACTGCACTGATTTGTGACCACAGATGAAACTTGGGTCTACTCTAGGTCTACCTGTATTATTCCTTAGAGACAAAACAGCAATCAAAGCAGTGGAAACATGTTGATTCACCAACACCAAAGAAAGTAAAGGCAATATGATCGGCCGATAAGGTGATGGCTTCAGTTTTCTTGGATTAGAAAGGGATTCTACGGATAGATTATCTTCTCACTGGTCAAACAATTACTGGAAAATACAATGCTAACCCCCTGGACCAACTAATGCAAAAGATTTATGAAACAAGGTCAGATTCAGCAAGGAAGAAAGTCATCTTTCATCAAGACAATGCATGCCCACGCACAAGTGTCATTGCCATGGCAAAAATACGTGAATTAAGATGCAAATTGTTGCCTTATTCACCTGATTTGGCTCCATTGGATTTCTATCTCTTCCCCAAGCTCAAAATTTTCCTTTGTGGATGGTGATTCTCCTTAAACAAAGAACTAACAGCCGAAGTAGACAGGTATTATGCAGGCCTGAAGGAATCCAATTTTCGAGATGGGATCAAGACATGGGAGCATCGCTGGACTAAGTGCATTATTGTACAGGGAGAATACATGGAAAAATAAAAAAGTTTCACTGATGTAAGTCGTTAATTTGTATTTCATTTCTAGAACTTTTCAAATAACTGTCGTTAATAATGAGTTAGTATCTAATAAAATCATTTATGAAACACATCTTGAGGAATAATTGGATGTCAATTGTCTTCTGCGTCAATTGGAAAAGTTGAAGTCACTGTAGTCATTCTCATCACTCTCAGGAGGCTATGACATGAGCTCTCCACTGTTAATGTTGAAAATAAGTAGTTCTCGCCGATATATGTGAGGTTGAACTTGGAAGAAAATATGTTAAACAAACGTGAAGTAACTATTTAATGGTATTCAATGTGTATATTCATGACCCTATCACCAACATCAATATCACTCATATGTATGCTATAACTTTGTACTAGAGTACCAGTATATCTCTGCAGTACACCCTCCTCCTGTAAAGCACATCCCATTAAAATAGAATGTACTTTTCCATTTGATTGTGAGCATATACTTGTAGACTATTTAGAGATATTTTGTTTGACTGACCATTCCCTCTTACTTTTGTCTACAGACTGAAGGTGTTTCAGTCAAGGCTACAATATCTACAGAAAGATCTTCTGAGCTGCTTCTGAATGCCAAAGCTAAAATCAACATCACTCAGACTGTCTTGATGCCCAATTTGAGAATGTGCCAAGACCAATTGGATAATGCATATCATGCAAATAAGTACATTAATGACTCTATGAAAATTATTAATGGGTAAGAATAATCTTAAACTGTAATGCACATGGCAATATTTTGCTTAACATTTTCTTAGCATATAAATGTTCTGTGACCAGCCAGACTGTAAAACCACGAGTGGATAGGTCACTTGTTCCTCACACAGGGAAGTTGGCTTTCTACATGCATATTGCATATAGTTAATACTGACTTGTAATCTCTTAATTCCCTTGCAAATCCATAAATAAATCCATTTGAACAAGGTATGTTCAAAAAGTAATGGGAATTTTTTAATTTTACATAGTGCACCATGAGTTCTTGACACAAGGTCAAACAATCAATAAAGAGTACTGCTTAAAAGTTCAACACCATATGCATGCAACAATAAGAAAAAAATGCAAACAATTCATGACTTTTCCACCACCATGCACTATTGCACCTGCTCCCTCTGCTTACTGCTTGTTCATGAATATTTGGCCAAAAACAACACTGTAATGATGCCCCAGCCTCTATATTCCCCAGACATGACCCCGTATGACTTTTTTCTGTTCCCAAAAGTTAAGAGAACCTTAAAGGGCCATCATTTCATATGTACAGATGAGATTAAAAATGCTTTGCTGAGAGAGCTAAAAGCTATGACAAAGATCGAGTTCCAGAAGTGTTTTGAGGACTGGGGAAATCACTGGCACAAGTGTTAAATATCTATTGGGGACTACCCAACCCATGCCTAATGCTGACCGTATTTTCTCTTCATATCTGCAACCACCATTTAGGTGTCTTTAAAGGTAAATGCAGTACCATATTGTCTTACCTGTTGTGGGTAAAAATGCAGTATTGTGTTGTTTGATGGGAAAGCGAATTTGATAAATACCGGCAAAGCATTTTGATATTTTTTAGGTTTTTTCATATGAAATTTACCTCATTCACATCACTGATTTATTTTTCATCACCCATTGCATCCATTTTATCTCCTAGCATTGGGTGGGTGGTTGTCTTAGTATGAGGGTGATTTGAAAAGTAAGGTCCCCATTTTTTTTCATGAAAAATCAAATTTATTCTCAACCTTGTGTACATCGTAGGAAAGGCTGAGCATTTAGCTATTTTTCTACATAGTCTCGTCTTGACGATCAATCACTTTTTGCATCCTTGTGAGCAGCTTTTAAATATCGGCGTCATACCTTTCTCCAGCCACGTCACAAAGCCAACTGAAGACTGCTTCTTGCACTTCCTCGTCTGATTTGAATTTCTGTCCTCCAGGGTGTTTTTTGAGAGCAGGAAACGAGTGGTAGTCAATGGGGGCAAGCAAGTGTTTGATGTCCATACATTTCTCATCATACACTTCCACTAAATGGCGATGAATTTATATCAGAGAAGCAGTCGACAGTTGGCTTCGCACCATGGTGGGAGAAAGGTACGATGCCAGTATTAAAAATCTGCTTACAAGGATGCAAAAAGTGATTGATCATCAAGACGACTATGTAGAAAAATAGCTAAATGCTCAATCTTTCCAACGATGTATGCAAAGTTGAGAATAAACTTGATTTTTCATGAAAAAAATCGGGGAACTTACATATAATAGAAAATTGGTTTCATAGAAAAGTGGTTTAATTTAAAGTATAATTGCTGTGTGGAACCCTTTTTTCTCATTTTTATTTTCCAGGGAAACTAAACTTTAACGATTGGTTTCCCTTCCAGAACCCTGCAGTCCATTCTCTCCAAAGGTACTTATTTGCTGATAGAAAATGCTTTCAACTCTACAGATTCAGTTGAAAATAAGAGCGAAGATGCCCTATCCAAAATAATAAATATTGCTGATAAAACACCTGGTCAATTAGAAATAGCTAAGGGTTTGTTGGAGATCCTCAATGATGCCAATGCAAACATCACATTGGCTAAAAATGAAGGTATGTCCAACCCAAACTGGTGGGAAATTTGATGAGTATAATTGTTGCGCTATAGTTTTATGTGATATGTTTTCCACCTGGATTCAAATTTGGTACCTTTATAAATGTCGCATGCAACTTATAGGCTTTAAGCCAATTTTTAATCATCAGGGAAGAAATTTGCAGCCACAAATCAGTGAAAGAATAATAGACAGATACCATGACTTACATACTGTTTATGAAAATAATGTAAGCCAAACTGTTTATCTTGCCATACTACAGTAGATGTCAAAATGTTTAATGGCAAGTGTGCCATAGAAGGGATTTTCTCCTGAAGGAAGCAAACATAAGGAAGTAATTCTTCTAAACATTCCTGCAGAAGCAAGCCTTATGCAAGTAGTGGTATCTGTAAAATTATGTGAATGCCTCTGATTGCCAAATTAATTGAAAGCCCCTTCCTGTTGAAAATTCAAGGTGATACAAGAACCCTCGGATGAGCTGCTTTCATTTTGGTCCACCTTGTATCCAACTCATTAAAGTGTGGTTATGACCCGCTACCTGTAGTTACCTCATGTAGAATCAGTTTGTGATGAATGTAGCCAAAGCTTAAAGAAAAACAGTAATCGCAAACCATTTCTGATAGTTGCTTAGCTTTTTATGCTCGCTTTACCTCATTTTGCTAAGTTTTCCCTCAGGATTTAAATGTTCTGTTATGTGGCATGTTATAATGAAATGTCTTTGATTTTAAAGTTTAAACATGGTATGAAAACAAATTCGAATAATGCACAAAATCCTTGAGTGAGTTTACGAATTAGTTGAGGAAACGCATTATAATTGGAAGTGAGAGCATTCATTTTTGAATATGCCAAGAAAGTACATTTTTAAACTGTAAATGGTTTAGCTTTTAATGAAAAACAAATTGGTCAGGCCAATGAATTAATTTCCAAAAATGTTGAATCTCATGAAACTTCTCTAACAGTGTCTTCAACTGTTGATTGTAGCATTGCCTGCATCATTCAAAAAAAGTTTTCTCGAGACCAAGTTTCTAACATTTTTTTCTTCGGGAAAGAAAGAGAAAATGTTTTCTTGTGTAGGAGTCTCCCGATGAGGTTGTGTATAACTGGTAGAGAAAACTTTCTGTCAACCAAATGGCAGAAAAGTGTTAACCAAAGAAGATTATAGAAGAGGAGAAGTTCTTGCTGAAGTGATTCATTTTGCATTTCTGGTCCCTAATTCAATATCGTGAAAATGATTGCATTAGATGTGAAAGTTTTGCTTATTATGCCAAAAACGTTATCATAAATACATAGATTCAGAATGCTACTGCAACAATATTCCAGATCTTCTATAATACCAGGGAGCTAACATTTTTAAATTGTAACTAAGAGATTAGTTTCAAAATAATAATATTTGAAAGTAGGAAGTAGGTAATTTTAGTATAATTCAAGCACTCAAAATTTGCTGCACAACTTTTGAATTCAAAACCAGCCTTACCACCGTTTCATTAGCTTGTTTGGGTCTAAAGCATAGGAATAGTTCCTTCTCAATTTTAGTTTCCTGTAAATATATAAGTTACGGATGAAGCCAGGTTAAGTAGTTCTGTGTTCATTATTATTTTACCATTGAAGAAAAGCAGAATTAATAGGAAATTTATTATTTGTTCATCTTAATGAAGACGTTTGCTATATTTAATTTATTATAGTCAAATGAAAACCATTAAATTTATATATTTGGCCTCATAATTTCTTGAATACAAAAGATTCTCAGTTAAATATTTTCATATATACTCTCTATGGTGTGCAATAAATATATTCCAGCACTTTGAACCAGAACTCATGAAAGTTCATGATATCTCTAGAAATAACATGGATTTAACTACTACTAAGGCCAGTGGTGTCATTACTCTGTGTACCTGACCTGGTCAAGGGGAGTCTCTTAGAGAAGTAATGCTCTTTAGTAAATTGTTAGCATGGTAAATCCTTAACGACTAATCTCATGCATTCTTCCATAGACAAGAGAAGATCCAAACAATTCCCTAAGCTAATAGCCCAATTAGATCACATAAAAAAAGAACAAGAATCTTTCAGGGATGCCGAGTCAGTCTTAAAGGAACAAATCAATCGACTGCAAAAGCAGATACATCATGCCCGTGACAAAATAAATAGGTAAGTCAATTACTAATATTTCTCATTCACTTTGAATTGTATTTTTTAATAGTAAAAATGAAGTGTGAGTAGCGTAAACTTTGCAATTATCATCCATAGACAAAATTTAGCATTCTAGTATGGATGATTTACTGCACTAATTATGTTTATCATAAAGCTTTAGCAGTTTGAAAGTTTGAAAGCAAATGAGATGTTGCATTTAAGTCAAAGCCAAACTCTTCACCTATAATAATGACAAAAATCTATAGCTCAAATATAAGTCATACAAAAAGATACCAAGAGAAGCCAATGTCAGCATTCAGAGTGAAAATTAATCAATGAAGGTGAATGCAGATAATAAAATAACTTTACAGAAACAGGAAACTGTAAAAATTACTTAAGATGCTTGTTGAACTCTTTTTTTAATTAATACTCTAAATACCTACTTACAAGTACCAGGCACTGTAAGTTGAAGACTGGAAAAATTTCTAATATATTTTGCATGTTCCTAAAGCTTATATCTTATTTTCAATAATTAAGATATTGTAAAGATATATTTATTGTGTTAATTAGTAATATGTCAGTTAGGCTCTTTTATATCAGTTTCAACTTTCTCTTGAGAACTGGAATTTGAATCTAAATGAAAAACATTGATTGGTGAACCACTATTTTTACTAAGTTGGATTTCACGCACTTAAATCAAATGTAAGATCATATTATTCTAAGAGGGCATCAAAGATACTAGTCAGAGGCTCAACCATCAAAGATAGTTGGGCCTATGAGGAAACTGATGGCATATTAAATACAAGTATTACAGAATCCAAGTGAGCACATGGACCATTTTATTCTTAAGGAAAAAAAATGATACAATTACTTTAACTCTTTTAAAAAAAATTTATTTCAACAACTTCATTCCCTGATTTCTAATTTTATTTATGTGCATTTTTTTGCTCTTTGTTTAATTTTATTTTTTCCACTTTATTGCCTTAACAGGATTAAAGTTGGAGTTAAATTATCCAGTATGTCGCACCTTGTACTGAGGAATCCACCAGCACTTTCTGATTTTGAGACATCAGGAAAAATTTCTCTCTATTTCCGAACTAATGCAACAGATGGTCTTCTTGTTTACTTGGGGAATGAAGAAGGAACAAGTACTCAAGCAAGAACATTTAAGACGGTAACTATCAGAAAATACCTATCTGAGATTATTAGCACTTTAAAGCATGAGACAAAATGTATTGGTAATTAATGTGTATGTGTGTATATATATATATTATTATTATTATTAGGTAATCTACCGGTTAAGGTAGGTTTTTGGATGGACGTAATTACTAATTGAATAATTTGTGGCCCCTAGCAAAACACAACATCCTACTCTACATCAGGTCCCTCTTCAGCTTTGAGTACTTTCTTCCTCCCTTCATCCCGTCCAACATCCCTATACTGTTCCTTCCCTTTCCTCGTTTGCCTAACATTCTCCCCTCAATTACAGTCTTCAACATCCCGCTGCCGGTCAATACCTCCTTGGGCCACTTTTCCTGCCTTCATAGGATTGCTCCCAACAAACCCCTCTCTTCGCCCACCATACCAAGCACTTCCTTGTTTGTTTTCTTCTCTGTCCATTTCACCTTCTCCATTCTTCTCCACACCCACATTTCAAAAGCCTCCAGTCTACGTCTATCCTCCTGCTTCAATGACCACGTTTCCGCACCGTAAATAGCTACGCTCCATATCAAAGTTTTTACGAGTCTTTTCTTAACATCCTTACTCAAAGTCCCTGTCATCAACTCCCTCCTCCTTGTGAAACCCTCTTTGCCTAGTGCAATTCTTTTCCTTACGTCCTTACTACTTTGACCGTGTTGGTCCAAAACAATACCGAGATACGTAAACTGTTCCACCTGCTCTAGTTTTTGCCCTCCTATTTTAATGTTGAGCTTAGCCTTTTTCTTTCTAGAAAATCGCACAACCTTTGTTTTATTAATATTGATTCTCATCCCATACCTGTCGCACTCAATTTCCAATTCACTAAGCAATGCTTGCAGCCCCTTGGCTGATTGACAAACTAAAACTAGGTCATCAGCAAACCTAACTGATTTTACGAATACCCCGCCCACCTTCATTCCTACCTCCAGTTCTTCCCATGCCTCTTTAATCATTTCCTCTGCATACAGGTTGAACAGCAACGGTGATAATGGGCAACCCTGCCTTACACCTCTTCCTAACACTGCCCAACTGGACCCCCTGTTCCCCACTCACACCTGAGCATTCTGAGACATGTACAGGGTGCGGATTAGCCTCCTTTCCCTCCAATCTATTCCTATTTTCTGCGGAATACTCATTAGTTTTTCCCAATTCACTCTATCAAACGCTTTTTCGAAATCTACGAAACAGGCATATACCTCCTGATTGTGTTCTATATTCCTCTCGATTAATAATCTCATTACTGCAATGGCATCACGCGTACCTCTCCCCTTCCTAAACCCAAACTGATCATCCCCTAAGTAATCATTTGCCCTACTCTCTATCCTTTTGTTTATGATCCTGAGAACAACTTTAGCTGTGTGGGATATCAAACTAATTGTCCTATAGTCCTCACATGACGTGGCCTTTACCTTTTTCGGAATAGGAACTAAAACTGATCTCACAAAGTCTTCCGGCCAGATTCCTTCCTCATAAATACTACGGATCAGCCCATATAGCCTCTTCCTCCCACACTTTCCTAAGCATTTTAAAAGTTCCACGGGAATGTTATCCACCCCCACAGCCTTATTTAGTTTCATCTCCCTAAATGCCCTTTCTATCTCATTGTCTAGTATGCCTGGACCTAAGCTATCTTCCTCTACGTCATGTTCCTTTTCTATGTCTAACTTTGTTGGTCTAAGCTCTTTACTATACAGTTCTTCTATATATTCCTTCCATCTCTCTTGGATCTTTCCTGCGTCAACTATTACCTTACCCGCCTTATCTCTAACTGCTATCGTTGATCTCCCTTTCTTACTTCCCGATAAAGATTTAACTTTGCAGTACAGCGCACCAATTTCACCCTTCCTCTGCAGACTTTCCATATCCTCGCAGTATGTATATATATATATATGTATGTATATATATCAGTACTTCTGTTTCTTCCGATGAAGACGGAGCTAAATTCCATCAAGAAATAACATGTCAGTGTTCTTTTTGTGTGTGTGTGTGTGTGTGTATATATATATATATATATATATATATATATATATATATATATATATATATATATATATATACACACACACACAAAAAGAACACTGACATGATTTAGCTCCGTATATATATATATATATATATATTTATTTATTTATTTATTTATTTATATTTTATGAGTTTGAGTTTTCTTTCAAATAGGATGATTACATAGCATTACAGATTGAAAATGGCTCTCCAACTTTAACTGTTGATTTGGGATCAGGACTAGCAGTAGTGAAAATAGACAAATATGTTGCAGATAACCATTGGTATCAAGTTATTGCTAAAAGGTATGTGTGGAGTTTTATTAAACCTAAAGTAAGTTAATTAGTACATTATCAAGATATTTTTGAAGCTATTAGTGTTTTACTGTGATAAAATGAATCACAGCATATAATTTCTAGATTAAGTTGAATTTTTGAATTACGTATTCATCTTTTGCACATTATCCTTTTCAAGATGATGATCAAGCCCAATGCCATTTATTGTAACTGCATGTGAAAAAATGTCATTAATGTATTAAAAGTTGTAGTGCTTCCCTAATTAATACTTTCTCTGAATTATCTCAAAAATCCTCTTAACAGTTGATCTAGAATTCCTAAAATGGCACTTGGAACTAAAAGAACCTCATAATAAAAACTTCGTTGCAATTTTCCACAGTTAAAACTTTATTTCTGACCATGGTTTCGATACACTGTATCATCATTAGGTCATAATAATATATATACATAAATAATAAATACATAAATAAAGTTTTAACTGTGGAAAATTGCAACGAAGTTTTTATTATGTCTCGATTCCACAACATCATGCCTGACTCTTCACTTTTCGTAAAAGAACCTCTTTAAATGATTATTACTTAGAAACTCCTTTTCTATGGATTTGAGAAAAAGTAAATTGCTGGAAAAGGAAAATTTGGTTAATATTATTATTTAAAATATGAAACAACTATTGAAATGATTTATTTCAATTATTTTTATTTTTAATGAAAAAATAATAAGTATATATAATCACTAATAAAAGATCTTTTGAATAGAAAATTTCTTTTTAGGTAGGTAAACCAACCAGTTCCCTATTTTTAATGTCCGTAGGCTCATCCATTCGAATGAGTTTCAGAGTCTTTGAGCAATGAAACGTAGAATTAAAAAAAGATAATATTGAACATTAATGAGATAGGGATAAGATACATTAAACCATGAACAGAGTAATCAACCTGAAGGTCAGTTTGGTAGGTGATGACTGAGTTCACCCAGTACTAAGCCCGATGGTATGTTAAATTCACACATTAGGGTAGGGGGGGCCAGTTCCTTTCCCTGTGCAGCCTATGGTTTCCCAGAAAGATCTAGCCCCCAAAAAATCACACAGCTTGGGTGGACCTGACGGTGCCCAGAGATACGAGTACTTGTCCGGGAATCAAACACAGGCCCTCCGGTCTGTAGTCCAATACTCTACCCCTGGATTAGCCCGTACCCTTGAAAAGGTGCATATGCCACAAAAATGTGTCAGCTAAAGTATTATTATTATTACTTTTTATTTGCCCAGAGATCACAACACAAAAATACCAGGTGGGTGGTGTTTGTACATTATATAAGGCACATGAAAAAAGGAGCTAAGTCACAGGCTCAATTAAGATAAATAAAAAAAGAAATGATGCTCACAGTTACATAATATTTGGTGCAAATCCATGAAAATTGGCTGTAGCATGCACATGAAATATCAATTCAGAAAAATCATGGATCATCAACATGAATCGGACCATGAACATTGCTATACTAAGCGTATGAACTTACTGGTCGGGAATATATTTGAGATATTCGTCAACAGAGTAGAACATATTACACTGTAGATATCTTTTACATGTATGCCCAAATGCCGGAGTTCCCTTTGTATCCTTGATACTTTTGGGTGGTTTGTTATATAATCAGCTGCCCATTTCATTGGGCCCTAATTTCTATGCTTTAGTTCTTATATTCCCATAATGGATGTCGTTCCTTCCTCTGGTATAATGATGATGATAGGCAGAGTTAAGAGAATAGTTGCCAATGTTATTTTTTATATATAGAATGAAAAGCATAATGTAGATGCAGTGGTAGCAAATTTAATTCATGGAAAATAGGCCTTGATGAAGCATTTTGAGGTTTCCTGGAGATGATTCTAATAGCTTTCTTTTGCATTTTAAAGATGGTTTGAGAATTAGCAGCTGATCCCCATAATATTATACTGTAGGTTATATTTGAATAAATTTCCCCATAGTATAAATTGAGTAGTACACTTTTACTTGTAGTTTCATACAGGTGTCTTAATAAGTAGCAAGTTGAACCGAGTTTATGTTGAAGGGCTTTTACATGCGTATATAGAAATATTTGCACATAGAGAAATACCATGAAATATGCATTCTGTCACATGCTCAATTGATTGGTCATTGATTTTTACCAGCAGATCATCTGACACGTTCTTATTGCGTGTAAAGTATACTATTTTACTTTTATTTACATTTAAGTCTAGAAGGTTGTCTGTACACCACTTGTTCATTGCAAGTGTGACAGACTTTGATTTTTCCACGAGGCTGGGATATGTTTGTGCTGATATTATTATATTAGTGTCATCAGCATACAACACTGGTATTATTCCTTCATAATTCTATCAGCTGTTAGAAAGGTTATTGATGTACATATATCAGAAAAAGGAGTGGCCCAAGGGTTGAGCCTTGTGGAACACCTTTGTTAACTTGGTATGCTTCGGATGAATATTTTGACCTATCAACTCATAACACTACTTTCTGAGTGCGATTATGAATATAGGACTTCATCCAGTTTAAAGGAAT
The DNA here is from genome assembly GCF_022747635.1 of Hetaerina americana. Classification (NCBI taxonomy): domain Eukaryota; kingdom Metazoa; phylum Arthropoda; class Insecta; order Odonata; family Calopterygidae; genus Hetaerina; species Hetaerina americana. Next base: position 66,247,070 of record NW_027286985.1, on the reverse strand, counting down.
TCCTCTAATTCCTATTCTATTGAGTTTAATTAGTAGTCTATTGTGGTTTACACTATCAAAAGCCTTTGACAAGTCAAAAAAAATTCCAAGAGTTTTGCGTTTAGCATCTAATGAATTAAGTATGCTGTCGATTGCCTGACATATGGCAGTTGTGGTAGACTTTCAGATCTAAATACATGCTGAGAATTAGAGAGTGGGAAGTTTTTTTAGAGAGAAGATGCTATTTGCATAAACATGGCTTTTTTGAATATTTAAGCAAATGTATTTTGAATGGCTATTGGTCTGTAGTTGTTCAAATCATAAACACAGCCATGGTTTTTATACATGGGCACTACTTTTGATTCTTTTAATTGTAATGGGAAAATCCCTTCTATCAAAGATTCATTAATTAAAAATAAAAGGAATGCTTTTATGGCTTCAAAACAAGGATGAATGACTTTACCAAGAATTTCATCAGGGCCAGTAAGTGATAGGAACTGCACATTCTATTTAACAGCTTTGGAAATTTATATTTGCGACGATATCTACTGTTATTAATATTGTCAATGTTCAAGCAGCAATAGTAATAGCACAGGAGGGAAGAATCAGCACAAAAGTTAATTATTCACAAAAATGTAGAAGTGTTCAAATAAAAACTGGATGCCACTACATCAGTGAAGTACTTATGTGATATGTACTCTGTTGGATCTTGAAGTATGCATGAATTTAAGAAGAAAAAGGAAAAACACATTTAGTTTATTCTTAGAAAGTGACCCTTGATGCTGCTTCATATTTTGATATAACAAAATTTTCATTTTTTATTTCTTTTTACTCTATACTAATCCCTGAATTAAACAAAGTAATGATGAGACTATCAACTGAAATCATTTCTTAACATGATGCCTAATTACCTATAGGAGAAATTTGTTTTCGATGATGATAACCAATATTGATCCAATCATGACTAATTATGCTATATTTACATTACTTCTTGCTACTGATGTCTAGCATTGTCAATGATGGATGGCTTCCAAATAAGATGAACTGATCTGAATCAAGCTCTATGGGATGAATGGAAATAAAAGGTCATTAAACCCATATTGTAAAGTGCCAATTTATCCATTGGTTGTGAGATATTTGAAAATTATGAAAAGCATTGGTAAAACTAATGGGACATGAGTATATTGAAATTAGGCCTTTCTTATTGATGGCTCTGTAAGGTGTGCTGTTGAGGGCAATGGACTGGGAATATTTCACAAACAAATTGGCGGCTATATGAATAGGAGTTCGCATGTCTATTTGAATGTCTCATCACATTTTATTCACTGCACGTACTGCTTGCTTATAGGCCACAAGAACAGGAATGCTTTTTTTGTATATGACTTTTTCTCATGCAGATTGAAAAGAAGAAATCTCATAGGTACATGTGTGGTCCCACATCATTTAAATAGCCTGTAAAAATTCATGCTTCAAGCAGTCACCTCTTAGCCATTGACAGTACATATTCTATTCTGATACTTTGTTTGGTCTATATGGTTACCTACTTGCACTACTGATTAATCACTAGTTCTACACATCATAGAGATGTGTTACATGTAGGTTATGCTGCATCTCTTGTTGAACTTGAAGACATTTATATATTGATATGGAAGTCTGTATTTTCAGATCTGGAAAAAGTGTGGAGCTTATCATACTAGAAGAAGTAAAAATTGATGGGGAGGAAAAAGTGATGAAATATGAAGATTCTACTGTCCTTGATGGATCATCATCTATCCTTAATTTGGATCAGGATCTGTCTAGACTTATAGTTGGTGGCTATCCTTCTGATTTTAAAATTCAATCTGAGATAAAAAATTCATTTTTTATTGGAGACATTGAAGAACTTGACATAAATGATTACCCTGTGTCCCTATGGAACTTCATTTTGGCAAAAGAAGTAAATGGAGTTAAGCAAAGGTAACTTAGGTTTTGAATTAACCTTGAATAAACGATTGTCATGCTAAGTAATAAGACTAAATGAGTCACGTACAAATGGTAAATCTTAATTCAGAAGGGCTACGTATGACCTGTACATGTGCAGTGTAATATTATATTTATGTTTAACCTATTTTACTCTCAAATTTTATTTTGGCCATTGAATGATTATTTTTTACTAATAAAAATTACTCCTATTAATGAAATTTCTGAATCCTGACATTGAATTAGATTTAAAATGTTGTGGGCATTAGCAATTTTACCATGTGCTTTTCTTTTAATTGCCATTTACTGCTTGTTTCGCCTTTTCACTACTCTGCAATACTCTTTGTCTATGGTACATATTTTTCCTGCAAAACATGCAGGATACAATGCACTTCAGTTATCTATGCACTACATTAGTCTAGGTGCTGAACTTTTTTTGTTCATCTTTAAAGATGCCTGTCATGAGGATGTGATTCGACCCAATTGAAAGAAAATCGACCCCCTAACTCTAGGAGATAGCATGTAGAGGTCAAAATTTGTAGCTGCTGGCTAAGAGTTGCAGGAGATTGACTGGACAAATAAATGAAATAAACCAAACAAAAATAATTCTGCACCATCAACATTCCCCTGTCACAAGAAAAGTGAAGACTAGTTGCCCACATTATTCCTAGATGGAGCAAAGTTCTATTTCATATCAATGAGAACAAAATCTTGCTCCATATCTACGATATACTTAAAACCACCAAACCGTGGTAATCAATTGGAAGGTTGGTTTGATACATGAGGGAAGAGCTCATCTCATATTAAGCCATGGAATTAAAGAAATCTATAGTGTAAATCACTGCCACACTAAAATTGGGAAATTCTAAAATGAGTTTGATTCACAACCATTGGAATGGAAGTGATGGAAATATAGTAGTTGGATTTGAGGATGTTTGTCACTTTCATAGAGGAGGCTAATAATTTGTTTAAAACCCTAAACAATAAAATACCTTAGTTGCAGGATCTGGATGAAGTTTTTTAATCAAAGAATAATTGTAGAATTTTACAAATTTTGCGGAGAGGTATCAAATTGTTTGTAACCCTAAGAATTAAGGACTCAAGTCAGCCAGCATGGTTTGATTGCTTTCAGTGAAATTTGTTGCACCCTCTGCTGGAGAAATCTACCGTGTGATTGTTAAATTCAAAAGAGCTTTTTCCTCAACTTCTATCCCAGTGAGCTCTGTATGCCATTCTTTACTCTATGACTAAGCCCAATGGCTTATGAAATTCACACATCAGGGTAGAAGAGTCATTTTCTATCCCTGTGCCACCTGTGGTTTCTCAGGAAGATCTGATGCCTGAAACATTCCACAGCTTGTGTCAACAAGAGGGGCGGCCAGAGGCATCACCTTGAATTAAACCTGGGACTTACGAGGGCGATCCCAGAAGTACCCGACCCAGCAAGGAAAACACAAAAATTTTGGAAAAAATTTATTTATTTTTCAACATCATCTCCTTTCAGCTCTATACACTTTTCCCAGTGATTTTCAATAAGTTCGATATCATTAAATGAAGAACACAATGTTTATTTCCACTGTTCTTAATTTACATACAACTAGTTTCAATGCTTAGGCATCATCATCAGGTACAAATTAATCGAGTCGCAGTCATTTATAAACCATTCATGAGGGAGAGGAAGGGGGCGAGAGAGGGGGGGAAGGAGGAGAAAAAAAGTGGGTATATTCTATTGTTTCAGGCTTCACTTCGTGGAAGTATTTAATATCCATACTAAAAAGAAAGACTCGTACTTTTCCACAGATTTTATTATACATTATAATGCGTTTCACCGACTTGCGGCATCATCAGTACCTGATGATGCCGCAAGTCGGTGAAACGCATTGTACCGCGTGTTGAGAGGGGTGTTAAGCATCAGGAAAGGTGCTACCCAATATTTTACTCTTGTAAATGAAGGAGCAGACTCACCCAGAGTAGAATCCAGTTCAGCTTTTATATTGGTTGGGCTGAGGCCTTTCAAATAAAAGTATTGTATCACATAATGCTGACCATTTTTCTCCATTTTCACAAATTCACTGAAAACTTTCAATATTGATGGCTGCCAAACAAATGCTAAACAACATAGCATCTTCAAACTTGAAACATTTGCTTTATAGATTGCGTACCCTCTAATACAGTGATATTTTTCCAACAAATACCTCCATCGCTAGGTCAGGTCGGGTATATCAGGGCCTTCCCAAATATAGGCAGTACCTCAGTGCTCTTTCTACTAGATTACCATGCCATAAAAATCATGCAAAATTAAATAAAACTCTCTCTCAAAAAGTCTTGTATGGTTGGGTGTATACTTGTGCTAATGATGACAAGAAGTCTTTAAAGCTGGGCCAGAAGTCTTCATAGTCGGGCCATTGCATTTAACAGGAAGTAAAATTGCATAGTGTTACTTATCCAACTAAATAAGCAATGGAAAATCTAAAACTATTGTTCAAGTTGATTGCTGTGATGATGAGCTCCACTTCCCTCCGCGCCCAAAGGAAAAACTGCTACCATTGTTTGTCTGTAGTTCTCCAACCTCACAAATCATGAATCTTTGTTGCCGGTAAAGATTTGTGATGCCCAGGGGAGGCAGTTTTAGATGACCAACAGAATCTGGAACTTCTTTGCCATTGAAGTGTGAAAAGGCATTTTCTTCAACAGATATAATTTTACACATTAATATAATGAGCTTTAACTTTAAAAAATGCCTCTCAAAAAAAGGATTCATTACAAATTATTTGTGTCATGAATGATTAATTTTTCTTCCGAATTCAGGGATGAATTAATCATGCTACAACCAGAGACTGGACTAAAATTTGAGGGTGATGGTTATGCTATTCTGAATTGGCCAACATATACCATGAAAGTTGAAAACACAATCCAATTAAGGTTTAAAACAATTGCACAAGATGGCCTATTAATTTTAGTGGAAAAAGAAGGTTCCTTCTTGTCAATTGAGCTCATCAATGGAAAAGTTGTTCATCAAGTATGTATGTTAGCATTAAATCAAGCTGGTGAGTTAAAACTCAGAAGGTCATTGCATACTAATGCTATCATTTTTCAGTTTAATTTAGGCGATGAAGTTGTGACCTTAAAGTCAAAAAATTCATATGATGATGATGTGTGGCATTCTGTAGAGGCAACTCGGAGTAGGAAGTCAGCAGTTCTCAAGGTAACTATTATTTGGATGATAAATTTATTTTTTGCTCCTATAAATACTTTACATTCTTCTATAATTTCCACTATTTCAAAAGCATGTATAAAATGGCAGGAAAATTATTTTACAGGTAGATGAAGAAGATAAAGTGTACGGCAATTCAGCAGGAGAGGCACAATATTTGATAGTTTCTGAATACATATATTTTGGAGGATACCCTGGAGAGCATAATTTGCCCCAAGTCACTCAAAAGAAATTTCATGGTTGCATTGATGGTGTCATAATTGGAAGTACAATAGCTGATTTAAGTCGGAATATAAAAGCTTTTGGAATTATTCCTGGATGTCCCACAGAAGTTTGTCATTTTTTTCCTCAATCTGTTTTGTGAAGTCGTGTATTTGAAAAGTGAGGTTATTTTATTGAAAAGCATTAATTTTTTTGTATCTAATTTACTTCCCAGGTGAGCAATATTGTCTCCTTTGTGAAGAACCATAGTGGATATGTCCGTTGGGCTAAAAAAATGGTAGATGGGTCCTTCCAGTTGAACTTTAGATTTAAATCTAATCAAGAGAGTGCTCTATTATTTTATGCCACGGACCCTAGTCAGATGAATAGCATTTCCTTATCCCTTGTTAATGGAGTCTTGGTCCTGAGTGGACCTCAGGGGAAGATACAGGTTTCATCCTCATCCAAAGCTTCTTTGGATCCCATAAAGTATAATGATGACACATGGCATACTGTAACAGCAACTTATGCATCAAACTTATTGAGCATGGAAATTGATGACTTTAGGTATTTTAAGTGAGTAGTAAATTTATATTTCATATGATACCGTTTAAGTTATACTGATAATATTATATTTATTACTGTCAGTTTCTTTTAGGGATTTGTAATCAAATGAAAACAAAAATTCTATTTGCCAAAAGGCAGTTTACAAGGCTGTACAGTAGCGTGGATCAAACAAAAAACAGTCATTAATTAGAGCATGTTAACAGCACAATGTATGCCTCTGCAGAATACTTGAAACGCATGTTGGTTACAAAAGACATTACAATTAAAAAAATGGTTTTCACCAACAATTACACACATAAATACAATATACTCGCATGTTATTTGCATTAAAATTGATTTGACATTTTTCAAACAAAACCATGGATTTCATTTTAAATTAAGAGGGTAGGCTGAAAACTAATGCACACATGCATGTAGACCACAAACAAAATGACCTTCAGAAGCACTCCTAGTAGCATTTGGAAGTAACATTCCCCCTTAACAGACATGAGCAGGTTTGAGGTTGTTACATTCATCCAGTGTACTTTGAGAAGCGGAAGTATGGAGACATGATCTATTGCTATGTCAACACGAGTTAAACAGTGTGACCTAAATAGTGACTCCTACTGAGATTCTACTCCTATGGTAGTAAAATTTCATGGTTGCGAGCCTGGAAAAGCCATAATTGTTGATGAAACTTTATTTTGACTTTGTTTTGGGATGCTCACCAAGTGTTTGAGATCGATTTTCTGGATTGAGGGGCAATGGTAAATTCTTCCAACTATATGCAGACTCTAAAACACCTTAGACGTCGAGTTTGTTGTGTTTGAAGGCAGCCTGGTGCCAATCCACACACCTCACACCACACACAAGTGTCCACATACCTCATGCACAACTGGAGAGGCTCTGCGAAACCTGAAATTTGAACCGATTCCACACCTTGCTTATTCCCCCGATCTTGCGCCTAGCGATTTTTATTTTTTTCCTCAACTCAAGAGACACCTCAAGGGTAATCATTACACCTGGGACGATGAGGTGAAGGCAGCTGTCAAAAACAGCACGGTGTTTAACTCGCGTTGGTATAGCACTAGAATACTTCACCTTACTTCCAGTTCTCAAAATACACTGGATGAATGTAATGTCCTCAAACCTGGGCATGCATGTTGAGGGGGAATTTTTCTTCTACATGCCACCAGGAGTGCTTCTAAAGGTAATTTTGTTTGTGGTCTACAAGAATGTGTGCATTAGTTTTCAGCCTGCCCTTAGACAAATATTGAAATGATTTAAATGCTACATTTAGATGACACCACACTTCCTTACTAGAGCATGTTTTTGTTAACATATTGAAAAAGCACATGAATTAGTTACTTCTGAAGACTTCTTTGGTGGATTTCAGTAATGTCTGGTAGCGATCAATATAGTTAGAGGTTATCGAAAATGATACTAGAGTAAGGAAAAAAACTCAGCTGCTACATGCAAATTATTATGGACCTCCATGTTGCATTCAATATAAGTAACAGTGCTATGCTAGAGCTCAAATCCTTGTGGATATGCATATTATGGGGGCTATTATGAGCAACTCACTACCTGTAGAAAAACTCTGGCAATGCAGTCATTCTGTCCAATGCAAAAGCAATAATGAATAAGTTTTGGGTAGTTTCATGTCACATCAAGGGGTCATAACTATGCCATAATGAACTTCCATTCCTTTGAAACTCCACCTGGCTATATTTTCAAAAAACCAGAAGTTTGTTTACATTGGCAGTCTTCTGCTAGCATATTATAAAGTTTACGTTTGAGGGAAGATGTCTGCTAAATTCTATTTTTTGCAAAAAATTCAATCAGCACTGCTGCAGTCAAGAGTTCTGATTGTGTTCAGGTGAACTTCAAGTGACAATATTGTTTCTCCACAAATATCTCATAATAACTACTCCGGAATGATCTATTTCATCAGATGATTTCATTGATTTGCATAGTTGAAACTTATAAGGTGATTTTATGCAGCTTGTACAATTGCACCCCTACTTATGAATAGCTCAACATATGAACTTATTTCCTAGTCTGTTTTGGTATTTAGATATGAACTTAGATATGAACAGGTTACTTGATGAAAGCAACAGTATTGGAAAATTTGTTCAACAAGAGATACTACCAATAATGCCATTGAGTGCACTGTGCATACTATGCATTTCTCACAACACACTTCAATGTTGTTGTTTAATTTTCATATTGTAGCACCTATTCTTGCTCAGTTCTAAACCTTCTCTATAGTAATGATGGTTGTTACTTTGTGTGTATCTAATGAGCAACAAATTCACTTAAAATTTTAGTTGTTTTTTCATACCAAAGTGATAAAAAGAATACTGATTTTCAATTTCCATTGAAATTACTCTGAAGTCAACTAACAAGTACAAAACGCTTCATTAATTTCACCATGCCCTGAATACACCCTATCCTGATAGATGTCTCTCATCAAAGTAGTAATTTTAATTTATAACAGGAATGAAATACATTAAATTGCCATGTGCTTGCCCTAAAATAATCACTTCTTGAAAGTTTGGGAATAGTTCCATGGTTTTTCCATTCGGAAATAGGCTTCTACTGAATGACCACTGGAATTTCTTATGGCTTATTTCAAAATATATGCAATTCTTTTCACTAATACTCTGAAAAGAACTGGGACATGAGTTCAATCACTCGATGTTATAGCCTTAAAACTTGTTGATAGCCAAATCTCACTTGGCTAAAATGATTTCATGTGTATATTAAACTGGAAAGTGATTTAGTAAATATGTAGCTTATTCTGTCAAAATGTTAAATAGATAGCATCCAATTCACATGTAATGCAGGTACCTGCAAATATCAGAGTAAGATGACCCAGGATGCAATACAAACAATACTGTCAAACACTTTGTGAATTGGATATTTCTACGTATAAGGGGTACCAATAAATTTGATATTTCCTCTCTTGACTAATAATCTGGGAGTCCACCTCTCACATTGTAATAATGAGGATGGATATGTTTTCATAGATAGCAATAATCATGCATTGCTTTATTATCTGTATCTCTGTAAATAGAAATCCTCCAGAAGTAATATGCACTGCAAGCATTATTAATGTAACAGTACAGAAAAGTCTGAACAATCTTCAACAGAAAGGAGAAGGAAGTTCTAGAGAATGTGCATTGTAATGAAATGCTTAATTTCTGTGCTCCTTTTGTTTCTGTGATTCCTTTACATTCTAAATTATGCTTTTCACCTTAAGTGCTTCTTTGTCTCTGTCATCCATTTTATTTAACTCTCCTCTATTTTAGATCTGGTCCCAGTGCTTTATTATACTTTAACTCAGTGATGGCTTGATCAAATTCTGTTATGATTATGATTGGCCAAGTTTCTTCATTTGGAACTTATTTTAAGATATAATTTTCTATTTGTCCTCAATAGAATTCTTCCCTATATTCTTGTCATCTCAATGCTAACCACTCTTAAGCTATTATTACTTCTCCAGTGTTCTTCATCAAAATATGTTAAGATTTTTTGTTTATAAGGAATTACCTTCACATTTCTAAGCAATTTTTTCACGGTTTCTATAAGTCACATATTTCTTCAAATCGTAACATTCATCCTTAAACAATTCTTCTATTAGTTTCAAAGTTTTTTTATTAAATAAATTTAGTATTCTTTCATTCTTGCCCGCGCCACTTTGTATAATTATTGCTCTTTCCCCTTTTTCTTTCTAACTCAATATTTCTGCAACTTTGTCAATGTCAATTTGTTTTCATTTTTATCTCCACCATTATTTTTCTTTAACATAGACTTTCTTTTTCTTTAAGATTCTTGTGACCATTTTTGTTAAAATGTAAGCTTTGAAAAAATTTATGAACAATAGTAATGACTGATATTTAACACTATTGTTCAATATACAATTTATTCCTCAAATTTGAATTCTTTAGTTGACATTTCCAATACTATGATACCAAAACTTTCTAATTAGGAGCTATTAAAAGAGGTGTAGATCCATTCCAAATTGGTCTCTCCTTGAGATATTATATGCTTAAAGTATACCTTCAGCATTGGTGAAAAAACACACAGTGCAGCCTTGCTAAGCGAGAACCTCCCACAGCGATTAATTCGCATAACAAGCCAAAATATTGGCCCCAGAAATGAATCGCTTTATGAGCGACTTTTCGCATCACGAATGACGAGGAGAGTGAAATTCCCAAATTACGCGCATGCTACTGCAGTTAGTCTCTAGCACTAGTATCCGCTATTATCATAGTGTTGCTAGAGGTCGCACATTTTTCCAAACCTGTGTTCAAACATATTATTAGTGATTTTTTTGATCAAAGTTCAATACTACATGTATGTTGTGCATAGTTTTAAAATAGGCGACGAAGAAAAATCCGTAAGAAGAAAACCATAAGAGAACAAAAATAAAATACAGAGGAAATGAAAAGTAAATCAAATGAAAATCGGGAATAAGGTGTGAGCGCGGATGACCTAGTGCACACCTAGTTCGGCATCGGCGATTGGCCTTTTCTTCAGAATAGGGACAAGACTTCGGAGATAGATGCTTCAAATAACAAGAGTAACTACGCAACGGTTACTTAATCGTTGCTTCTAATACGCACGAACGAAAATCAATTGCAATGCGACATCATTAACGACAATATAATTCGTGAGAAGGGGAAAGTGATTTCCGCGGACCGTGTTTTAAAAGATGTCAGGATCATCAACGGCCAAACGAGTATGTAAGAGAAGTCGCGCGTGATTCGAACAGCTAACGAGAATAACCGTCATCCCCGGCGTTGTGAAGAAGCTAACTCTAAGACAAAGGCAGCGGAGAATTTCATCGGTGACTTCAAAAAGCTCGGATCATTGAAAGGCAGTCTCTCGCTGCTATTTTGTACAAATACGAGCGGCGATTTCAAAATCAAACCCCTGGTTGTTTGCCATTCAGAAACTCCACGAGCCTTCAAGAAATGATGTCCAAAACAGCCGGCTAAATGAGATGTGGAGGTCACGGAAAACTTTTGCATCGTACCATGTGTACGAGGCATCGCCCTTATAAGGCAGTGGCGATGTATGCCATAAATTTATTTAAAAATCATTCTCGGTTGCATTTTTACAAAATTTTGAAGCGTCGGCTAAAACAAATGTCTGCATCCTGCTTTCTTTGGTAAAAAAAGGAATTTGGTACGTATCATAAATAATATATAATTTAATTAGATTATTTTTTGCTTGTACAAATTGAGTTCACATTTCCGGTTGCTTCATTCCGCAACGGAAGAATGTGACCCATGATCCTAAAATGTGTATTCATAATTTTCTTCAAATGAACCTTGTACATAATTACTTTTTTCGCCATGGAACGCATTATACATTAATGTATATGCAAAAAGTTGTTTCTCTAATCGAATGTTTCGCTTTACGAGAAAGATCGCGGAACGGCTTATGCTCGTGTTATGAGGCTCCACGGTACTAGTATATTTCCCATTATTGGCTTCTCATTAACATATGATTTAAATTAATATTTTCAAATATTTTTTAGGTCAAGTAAGAGAGGACCTAGTCGGATATTTGGTCATGGAGATCAAATCCTTTCTGTTTACTTTGGAGGAGTACCTGATGGCTTTAATATTAAAGGGAGTCATGTCAACAGTAATATTCCATTCATCGGATGCATGGGAGATGCAACGTTTGGTTCAGATGTGATCAACTTTGCAAATGCTTCAAAAAGCTACAACATTATTTTGGGGAAATGTGTGACAAATGGAAGCATCTTTGTCAAACAACCAGGTAATGAATAATAACTTTTTTATTTATTTCTCCTTATTAGGGTGGACTGGAAAAAAAAACAATTTCTTTGGTTTTGAAATCTTTTCTCCCTAAGATATGGCCATAATGCAGCTGCATATTGATAAGGTTCATTTAAAAGTATTGCATTTTTTTTAATCTCAATTTCCCTTAATAAATGCAATTTGTTTTTGATGTATTCAGGGTGAAATAATTTCAGAGATAATGTAAATACAAGCAACATGTTAACCTTAAATCAATATGCTAATTTTTCATTAAATTTACCTTATACCTAATTTATCACTATATTTATCTAATTGCATAAAATGTGCACACATTTTCATTCATGCATTTGGTGAGTCATATCAGTCTTCTAACTGAAATGCAAGGATAATGGAAAAAGAGTTCACAACTCAGACCCATTCCAATTGTATTACTTGTCTTCCAAGTGCAAGGGTTTTCTTCTTCTCCTGCCATTTCTATCTCATTCAGTAGATTAGGTAGGCAAAGGGTCTTGCTTCCAAAAGGGTTCTCTGAGATATGATTGAAGCAAAATGAGTCTAACGAAGTCCATGAGGTAGAGCTTCATATAACTCAAATGGCAAAAGATGGTCACAAAAACATCTGACCCTAGGGAGGTAGCTATTTGAGTGATGGTGACATGCTAAAAGTACTACTGGGGAGGGTAACTGGCACTCTGCAGTTCCGACAACTTTTCTCTAGTTCTGAAGTACCTCACTGAGCTCAGAGCTCCTTAGAGATCACAATCAAATAACTACCAAGATTGTCCAGAAACTGAGTCAGCAATTTTTTATTAGGGTTTCCCATGTTTCCATTACCAAGGGTGTACAGTGGAGAGCAGCAAATATATTTGTCTGAAGTAAAAATCCTACCCTTTTCTAGTGTCTGACAATGAATTATAAAATCACATTTCACAATAATAACTCAATATGACAAAAAGCCGACTATTATGACATAGATACTGGTTTAAGAGTGTACAATCCCTCTTCTGTAACATGATGTTGGGTTTACCACAGAAAATAATGCCATTATTTTTTAAGTATGCACGAAAAAATTCACTCCCTTGGACTAAAACCTTGATGTGGTGGAAGGGCATTTCTTGTAGGGTCACTCATGCCAGATAGGTCAAATGGTAGTCAGTAGTCAGAGTAGCATTTGTTCCTCAGTGAGATGGCTGCAAAGACCCCAGTGGGGTTGCCATTTGATTGATGGTGCTACATTAAAAATACTATTGAGGAAGGAAAGAGGAAACCATCTCAGTCATGTTCCTGTGAAAAAATGGACAACAACAAAGAGAAAATGAATCCTGAAGATGACAGGCCCACTGGGTCGTGTGTTTTATGGAGCAGCGGGGGAGGCAAGCCGTCCATGATCATCATCCCATGAAAATCTTGCACAACTAAGCAGAAAGCAAAGAGGAATGCAAGGATTGGTATTCAGATATGGAATGTTAAGATGATGATACAGACAGGGAAGTTGGAAAACATTATGAGAATAATGGAGAAAGAATGTCCAGATATGTTAGCTTGCATGAAGTGAGATGGGGAGATAGTGGGTGTATGAAGTGCTCAAAAAATGTCCAGCTCTCTCTCTGTATCAGTCCACACTGCAAAAATATCGTCGACATGCCTTTACCAGCAATAAATATATTTCACACTGTCGGAGCACTTTTTGAAAAGGATTTTTTCCAGATCATCCATAAAAAGTTTGGCCAGGAGAAGGGATTAAGGTGAGCCCATTGCCAATCCTTCCGTTCGCTGGTAGTATTCCCCATTGAATTGAAAATAGTTTTGCTCCACATAACTTCAGTAGGGACACAAAATCTTTTAGAAATGGGGGTTGAGCACATAAATGCTTTAGCGCTTTCTCAGCCACATTCACTGCTTCAGAAATGCAAACACTGGTGAAGAGTTTCGTGACATCCATAAATACCAAGATGTGTTTTTAGAGAGGAGTGGGATTATTTTAATCCTTAATTTAAACTTTAATCAATGTGTAAACTTTCTCATGTTCAAAATGCTTGATTCATTTTAATCCATATGAAACTGATTTCGATTGATATTTTCTAATCACGACTGGTTTTGTGCCATCTTAAATCTAAAATATTTTTGTAAATGTGTATTGATTAGGGTTTAAGCCTGCAAAGTGAAAAACACTATAGTGATATTATATACAAGTACTTAAGTATTCTATTCTTACCTTCTCCATTACAGAATGGGTGGAAATGCTGGCATAACAATGCTGTTTGTGTCCATGGTTAGGTACAATTTCTAAAATTGCAAAACTTTGACAGAATACAGAAAAAAGTAAAAGTTACATGTTAGTTTAAGTCTCATGATGGCAGGTAAATGAACTGATATTTTAATGATTGAAAGAAAATTTGTCTTCATGGAATTTTTCCATTACTTACTCTTCATAAGAATGCCCCGTAAAAATTTCAAGTTCTAGCAATAGGTATAAAGAGTTCCCAGGGGTCTGAGTCAGCCAAATACTTAGAGTATAAAATCACAATTAGAAAACAAGAAGCTGTGTATTTAATAAAAAAAACAATACAAGTAGTCAGATAAAATAAAACTTCAGCGATAATTTAATATTATAATTATTTTTTAAAATTTTATTCACAGTTGTTAAATTAGATGCTCGGTCATCGATTGATGAAGGATGCTCTTTTCCTATGTCATCCATTCCTGATCAAGAATTGGTATCTGTAAATGGCTACAGATTCGGTATGTACTTATTTAATTATTAACACTTAATGGTGGCTATAATTTATAACAAGGAAGAGTCAATTTAATCATTATTTAAATTAATTAATGTTGTAATTTCCCTCACAATTAATTATCCAATCTTGCTTTCTTTGTCAAAGCATCATTTTATTGACACAAATATCTCAAAAACCAAAGGCTTTTTATAGATATTAGTAAAAAAACTGTGGGAGAAAATTCCTTGAAATTTGACGAAAGAGCAGTTAGGGAAGTGATGAAATCATTACTGAGTGGGATGAAAATGCACATGGAAAAATTGCATTTTCATTGAAAATGCAAACTGAAATGTGTAAGCCATAATTATTTACATGAAGTGGAAGTGGGACCTGGAGAAGTGGATGTGCTAATGAAGAAAATATACTACCAAGGAATTTCCTCATGAGAGTCCATGTTTTATCAAAATCAAAACCACAGCATAACTGCTCTTAACTTAAAGGAGTTTAAGTTTGGGTGACCTATAGCTCATAATATAATATTTCATTTTCTCCCTAGGAACAAGGCCTCATAGTCACTTGGTTTTCCTAAAGCCTCCAAATGTATTATCAAACAAATATAAATTTGAGGTGGAATTTAACACAATTGAGGAGGAGGGTATAATATTTTATTTGGCAAGCAATGATCATAAAACATTCCTAGCATTATATTTACACCATGGAAAGGTACTGCTATGTTTCAAAAACTTTTTCAAATTAAGTCTATACTTCTCTTTGAGGTTTTAATTTTCAATTGTTTTGATTTTCCAGCTATACTACAAATTTGGTTGTGAAGATGGTACGAAGAAATTTACTAAAATCTCTACAAAAATGAATGATGGAACCTGGCATAATGTAGCTATATTGAGGCATACAAATAAAGCAAGGATAACGGTTGATCAAAAAAATAAAACTGTTAACTCACAGTGCCCAATTGCTTGGATGAAGATTGTTAGTTCTTACTTCGTAGGTGGAATTCCACAAAGTATGAAAGTGAATGTTATGG
This sequence comes from Hetaerina americana, assembly GCF_022747635.1. Lineage (NCBI taxonomy): Eukaryota > Metazoa > Arthropoda > Insecta > Odonata > Calopterygidae > Hetaerina > Hetaerina americana. The sequence goes on along the minus strand of NW_027286985.1, from coordinate 66,231,611 downwards.
AAAACCTGGTAAGTCTGTAAGGATAACTATTCTTAGTTGATTATAGCAATTCAGTTATGAGGTTGTGATCCAATCAGTAATCAGGTAAATAGGTTGGTAGGGGAAGGTATCATATTTAGATTCCATCATGAATTTTTTTGAACCATTCTTGTGAATATCACTTAATTATTTAAATATTTACTGTAAATGCTATCTTGGCGTTTTTTACACTGTTCGACATAAATCAGTGGGTAAAATATGATTATTATTATTACTTTTTATTTGCCCAGAGATCACAATACAAAAATACCAGGTGGGTGGTGTATGTACATGATATAAGGCACGTCAAAGAGGAGCAAAGACACAGGCTCAGTTAAGATAAATAAAAAAAGAAATGATGCTCACAGTTACATAAATGTTTGGTACAAACCCATGAACATTGGCTGTAACATGCACATGCAATATCAAATTCAGAAAAATCATTGATCATTAACATGAATCAGACCATGACCATTGCTAGAAACTAAAAGTATGAACTTACTGGTTGGGAATATTGTTGAGATATTCATCAACCGAGTAAAACATGTTGCGCTGTAGATATCTTTTTAATTTATGCCTGAATGCAGCAGTTCCCTTTGTATCCTTGATACTTTTGGGTAGTTTGTTATATAATCTGATGCCCATTTCATTGGGTCCTAATTTCAATGCTTTAGTTCTTATATTCCCATAATGGATGTCGTTCCTTCCTAGTTCCTCTGGTATAATGATGATGATAGGCAGAGTTAAGAGAATAGTTGCCAATGTTATTTTTTATATATAGAATGAAAAACATAATGTAGATGCAGTGGTAGCAAATTTAATTCATGGAAAATAGGCCTTGATGAAGCATTTTGAGGTTTCCTGGAGATGATTCTAATAGCTTTCTTTTGCATTTTAAAGATGGTTTGAGAATTAGCAGCTGATCCCCATAATATTATACTGTAGGTTATATTTGAATAAATTTCCCCATAGTATAAATTGAGTAGTACACTTTTACTTGTAGTTTCATACAGGTGTCTTAATAAGTAGCAAGTTGAACCGAGTTTATGTTGAAGGGCTTTTACATGCGTATATAGAAATATTTGCACATAGAGAAATACCATGAAATATGCATTCTGTCACATGCTCAATTGATTGGTCATTGATTTTTACCAGCAGATCATCTGACACGTTCTTATTGCGTGTAAAGTATACTATTTTACTTTTATTTACATTTAAGTCTAGAAGGTTGTCTGTACACCACTTGTTCATTGCAAGTGTGACAGACTTTGATTTTTCCACGAGGCTGGGATATGTTTGTGCTGATATTATTATATTAGTGTCATCAGCATACAACACTGGTATTATTCCTTCATAATTCTATCAGCTGTTAGAAAGGTTATTGATGTACATATATCAGAAAAAGGAGTGGCCCAAGGGTTGAGCCTTGTGGAACACCTTTGTTAACTTGGTATGCTTCGGATGAATATTTTGACCTATCAACTCATAACACTACTTTCTGAGTGCGATTATGAATATAGGACTTCATCCAGTTTAAAGGAATTCCTCTAATTCCTATTCTATTGAGTTTAATTAGTAGTCTATTGTGGTTTACACTATCAAAAGCCTTTGACAAGTCAAAAAAAATTCCAAGAGTTTTGCGTTTAGCATCTAATGAATTAAGTATGCTGTCGATTGCCTGACATATGGCAGTTGTGGTAGACTTTCAGATCTAAATACATGCTGAGAATTAGAGAGTGGGAAGTTTTTTTAGAGAGAAGATGCTATTTGCATAAACATGGCTTTTTCGAATATTTAAGCAAATGTATTTTGAATGGCTATTGGTCTGTAGTTGTTCAAATCATTAACACAGCCTTGGTTTTTATATATGGGCTCTACTTTTGATTCTTTTAATTGGAATGGGAAAATCCCTTATATCAAAGATTCATTAATTAAAAATAAAAGGGGTGCTTTTATGGCTTTAAAACAATCATGAACAACTTTACCAGGAATTTCATCAGGGCCAGTGCTGGATTTGTTTCTGAGTGAGGAGACAATAGTTTTTAGATTGGTTTCAGAACAGGGCTTGGCAAACATTGACGATGGTGCATTTGCAAAAAGCACATTGGCTGGAGAAGTAGTTAGGCAAGGAGCTGATACGTAGTATTTTTTAAATTTATTAGCTAGAGATGAATAGCTAATGGCAGTGTTATTTTCAGGGTTACAAAGTTTTGGGAGAGTGAGTTGTGGATTTTTCTTACCTCTACAGTCATTAATTATTTCCCATGCAGTTTTGGACTTATTATTGGAATTAAGTAACTTATTATCATTATAGGTTCTTTTCATGGTAGAAATCAGTTTACGGTAATACTTTTGAAATTCCTTATAGAGTAACATTTGTTCATAATTGTTTGAACTTTTACTGGAGATAGCAAGTTTTTTAAGGATAGTCGAGTAGTAACGGATCTCATCAGTTAGCCATGGCTTACATTTTGTTCTATGAAATATTTTATGATGTGTTGCTGGAAAACACAATTCAAAATTGTGTTTGAAAATTGAGTAAAAGTAATTGAAACCTTCGTCTACTGACTTAAGGTCATAGACATTGTTCCAGTTTTGGGACTGTAGAAGGAGCAGAAAATGCTGCATATTTCCATGAGTGAGAGATCGCCTCGGGAAAGTTTTATCATTTGGACTATCCATTGGTTGGTTAGTATCGATAATTATTTTCACCATGCAATGGTCTGTTATACCTAGGTCACTAACAGTTGTAACTACTTTGTCTTGGTTAAGGTTGGTCACAGCATAATCAATTAGGGTGGCAGATGCGGGAGTGACTCTGGTAGGATTATTGTTAAAACATTCCATGCCGTAAGTTTTGAAATGTTAAAATAGAGCTAATGGAATTTTTATGCCTGTTTAGTGAAATAAAATCATAAATAAGGCAGTCACCAGTTCACAAGACTAAGCATAATTCAAAGAGATTTGTCTATATACCTGAACCTACTGTGAGGAAAACTATGCTGGATCTAATTCTTTTGAGAAGTTGCCCTCAGTGTTAAAAATATTTTGTAACTTATGAAAAAAATACCAAAATACTTCGGAAAACTGTTTTTATTCTGCAAGTGAATTTTTAATTGCATAAGTATTGAGGCAACATTTTTTGTCATGACAAGATACTCAGCCTGTCATGTACTGTAAGGGAAGTACCGGGATGAATTAAAAAATATTATAATTATCATCTTCCTCTAAGTTCAAGTTTCGCCTTCCTATGAATTGATGCCTTGGATGGTTCCAAAAAGAAAAGTACAATACCTTTGGAGACTCATCTTTAATTTTGTTCCTTTTCATTTTAGAATAATATATGGAAATTCGACCAAATAAACCAATAGCAATAATAGAGTATCATGAAATTTCCCACAGCCCTTTTAGCTAGAACATGGGCTGCCAGTGTGTAAAAGTTATAGAAAATGGTGAAAGAATTGCATATGAACCATGATGTTCACATACATATTTTGAACATTTTTATTTTACTTACTGTGCTAATATATATTTGATGTAATGTAATTCTAAAAAACAATTAATTCTGTGATGATATTTTGCCTTTTAACTGAGTAATAAATTGTTTTCTTTTGAAGCTGGTACAAAGGGTGGTGGGCAGCATGCACTTCCTTTTTCTGTAGGTTAACCCTAAACACTAATTAATTAGCCAACAAGGAACCATAGGGAGCAAGAAATAGGGTATGCAATTGGTTAGAAGAAATAATTTTGGGTGTTCTTGGAAGGAAACATTTGATAGTGATGGGGTTGGAACATGATAATAGATGAAGGAAGAGATGGTCGTGAGGTAGGGAACTATGGGTTAGGAGCAAGGAATGACACCAGGGAGAAAGGAGATGAGTTATGCACCAGCCATGGTTTAATCAAAATGAATAGTTAGTCCAAATACGATAGGTGTATGTAGACATGGAAAATGCTTGGGGATTCTGAAATATATCGATTAGAATATATCATGGTCAGGCACAGATTTAGGATCAGTGTGATTAATTTGCAGTTTCCCAGTGTGTGTGTCAGTGTATATGCATGTGGGTGTATGTATCTATGTATGTATATATATATATACACATATACATACACATATATACACACACACACACACATATATATATATATATATATAAATATAAACCATAAACACAGTAATCAACCCGAAGGTCGGTTTAGTAGGTGATGGTAGAGATCACCCAGTACCTTAGACCAATATGGCGGTGTGAAGACCTGGTACCTAAAAAATCATATATAATCAAATATATATATATATTTGATTATATATGATTTTTTGGGTACCAGGTCTTCCTCGGAAACCATAACCGGCACAGGGAAAGGACCTGGCCCCCCTACCCTGATGTGTGAATTTTCGCACGCCGTATAGGGCTTAGTACTGAGTGATCTCTACCATCACCAATCAAACCGACCTTTGGGTTGATTACTGTGTTTATATATATATATATATATGTATATATATATAATTTAAATGGAGAAGCAAGATAGCATTATTTGTTGCAATGTTTATCAACTATTTGTTTGTGGATAATGCATTTCATCAGATTTTTTATCATTATTTTTACAATTCCTACTACCAATTTTAGTTTACTTGGCTTACGTTTTCAATAAATAATTTGATAATATGATAAAAAATGTAGTAAAGTATGAAAAAAAATGGCATAATTTCCGAATACCTTCCCAAGGGGCTTTCCAATATGTATTTATATTCTTTAAATGTTCTTTTTATTTATAATATAGGGATTGAATAAAAGTTTCTCAGGTTGTTTACGGAACCCAAAAGACTCTCCGCTTGGTGTTCTTCAACCTGATGTTGCACATTCTGTGATTCCATGTTCTGAACAAGTGGAGAAAGGTGTTTTCTTTTCAGCAGATGGTGGTCATGTCATAATTGGTAAGAAAGTTAATCCTCTCTCTATATTTATACACAAACGCTGCTGTTCTTTACAAGTCTGGATTGACATCTGGACATGAAGTTATCTACTCCTAATGACAACTATGTATTTTTCATCAGATGATAACTTTGCGGTTGGAACCCAAATTATTATTGGCATGGAGATAAAGCCACGGTCACTTAGTGGAGTTCTTATGTCTGTCCATGGAAAAAAGGACTATTTGGTACTGCAAATGTACAAAGGAGCAGTGTTATTTAACGTTGAGAATGGAAAGGGCAATATATTTACTGAATACAGGCCAACCAACCAGTCTTTCCTGTGCAATGGGGAATGGCATAAGATTATAGGCAAGTATCAGAGTCACTCTCCCTTCCCAATATTGATTCAAGATTATGGACATGAATCTATTTTTCACTCCATAAATTTGTAGGTTAAGCATGTTAAGTTTCATTCTACTTAAATAATTGCAGGATTTTTTTGTCTAGTTGCCAAGAGATTATGTAATGCTGTCATGGCATGATTTTTACTAAATGCATTTCATAAAGAATTAGATAGAATATACAGTCAAATTTAGATAATACCAAAGCATTTAGATATAATTTCTTTGTGGCTAATTTCTACCTTTTTATAGAGTCAAATTTTTCATAATTTAATTCCTGCAAAAACAAATTTCAATACAGCCATCTTTATTACATCATGTTTCTGCATTGCTTACTACTTGTGTGCTGTATCCCTAGTTTCTGGCTATTGAGATATTGGTTACTAATTAGGTATTAGTTTTATTTTCAGGGCACTGCATTTATTAAGATTTAATAGGAGTACAATGAATTTTATAACTTTCCAAAATATGGAAATATAATGGAGTATACATAAAATTGCCAGGGAGGATGTAAACATTTCCAGAAATCTACTCTTTATTGCTGAGGAGACTTGTTTAGATGAAAATTTTTGACTATCATATTTCATCAGTTTTGCTGTATCACATGATACAAAAAAACTTTCTCTCAGCCATGGACTGTTCAGATCAACCTCAATATATACACTTAAGAGATTTAGCTTAACAACAGTCCTAACAATAGACATCTTGATTACTATCTTCTTGATGGATACCTTGCTATCACAGCAATGGACATCTTAGCTATCTCGACAATTAAAGTCTTAGCTGCCTCAACAATTAAGAGTTATAACAATAATGGCAACAGATCAATCCACTACAGAGCTTTGAAAGAGGGAGGATATTTAGAAGACCCAATTATCATCATGTGTAAAATCGCTCTTGTTAGGTGGAAATCCAACAGCCAGGTGCCACTGACCTATTCCACAAATCCTATCTATGAACTGTTTAATTCTTACCCTCTTCTTTTACTTATTAAATTTGGAAGAAATAACTCCCCTTTCTTGGCATAACCTTTCCATAAACTAGTTTCAATTTCTTTAAATTGCTCTCTCCTTCTGTTTTCAACACATCCAACCTCAAATAACTGTACTCCTTCCTGAAAAAGGAATGTTGTTGCTTACTTTATTTTAGAAAAAAGATCTGAAATCTTGAACATTTCATTCTTAAACAAAGAGATCAGCAGGAAAAACAATGTAGTGTTGAAACATAAAAGGCAAGTGCTTATAAACCTTTGAGTGTAGTCACCTCTCAGAGGATGACTATCTCTCAAAGAAGTTTATTAATGCTTTTGCATACAGCTAAGAATTCTCTCAGGATCATCAATCGAAGGATGGAAAGCAGGTCAAATGATTACATAGGGGATTCATGATTTGGGTTCAGAAAGAGAGGTACACGGAATACAATCAGGATGTATTTGTGTATTTTATAGATTTTGAAGTGTTCAATAGGATGCATACGGTAGAAAAATGAATGCATTGCAGAAAGTAAGTGATTGGAGAGACGGAAACCACCACCAATGTGTGTATTTTTTAACACTCATTTTTATCTTTTCAGCCATAAAAAACAAGAATATGATTTCACTATCCGTTGACTCCAGCGAGATGACCGTAGTGAATGGACCTGTAGATGCACGATCTACAGACACACATGATCCTTTATACGTTGGGGGTCATGCCATCATGCATGTCAGGAAAATTGGTTTGAAGCCAAGAAGACAGTTTGTTGGATGTATCCGCAACATATCTATAAATTCAAAATCAATAAATATGGCTGACACCAAACCAGTTGGAAATGTGATGATGGGAGTATGTCCCACAATATGAACATCCTAGAGCATCTATCCTAGCTGCCAGAATATAAAGAAATCAAGATTGATGGAATCATAGTGCCTTGAATACAACAGATCTCCAACATTTTCTTCTATATTATAGCAGTAAACTTATTTTTTATCTTGCTCATCATCCTCAATGTTCTATGGAGAATTATTTGGGAGGAAAAAGTATGCAGTATTTCATTAACCAAGTCATAAGATAACCATATTTATAATTTTAACTCTAGTTCTTATGTAAAAGTTGCTTTTTGTAAGATCATAATTTTGCACTGTATTTTAAAATAGGCTGCATAAATTTATAAATAATAAACAATCAATGAAAAAATGTGCACAATACACACTTCTAAATTAATATTTTATGTTAACAAAATAATTTTTACTGTAAGTCACAACATTCTGTACTCAGGTGAAACTATACCATATAACTATTGATACAGTGATGGTTGATTTTGACAACCAACTGATGTGAAATACTAACATCTCACAGTTCAATTGGTTTTCCATTATTGTCCTTCAGACTAAATTTCTTCCCCAGGTAAGTGAGAGTAAGTATATTAAATACTGATGAATATTTCTTCATTTGAAGAAATTTGCACTCTCCTGAGGACAGGAAATTCAATTCATAAGTGACTGTATAAACTGCAATTATACACTGATATGAATATTCTGAATTTATGCAAGTAGATATCAACTGAGGAATGGTTAAAAAAAAACTTTGTAGACTTCACCAACTTGAATGCAGTACGATTGGTTTCATGACATTTTGAGATGTTTGCTTGATCGCAGAATATACATGGACTACCTTGAAGACATATAATAAATCCATTCACAAAGGGAAGTCTTGCATGACTGAATGTCAACCAATATACATACATACTGGGAATAAATCAAACATTTCAGAATTCATGGAATTCTGTATTTTTCTGATTAGTTTGCTTTGAAAACAGCATGATTTTGCTAGACTAAGCAATTTCAAAGACCAAATTTCCATTAAAATGAAGTTACTGTGATGATAAACCGAAAGAAGCTGGTACCCTTGCGCTTGGCTAACAGTTTGAATTTCCCTTGTATATTAGGTGATTAAGCAACACACTATTAGCTGACTTCATAGTTGGGAGAGGATGGGTCATCTGCTTAATTCCACCCACTTTTAGCCAGAGGATTTTTTTCTTAGCAAATGAGCAAATATAAATCTATTTGGTACGAGCTCTCATGGACCCCATGGAAAGTAAAGATGTGGGTGCATGTGTGTATTAAATCACAAGCAGTCAGGGGCCAATATATATTTAATAAATTCTGTAATTTTTATTTCGCTATCAATGACATCATTAAGTAAAACAGAATTTTTCTGTGAGTGAGTGGCAGTTTATAGCACCATTCTTCTTTTAAATGTTGGTGTTACCACCTTGACACATGATTAGGCATCAGTGTATATAACAACCATGGCTTTTGTAATATGAGTAGAAATGGCAACCTTTGTAGTTATTTACAAGGTTAATGGAGAATCATTAAGATATTATTAAATGATCACTGAATAAATAAACTTGGTATTTTTTCACACAAAAAACTTAAGGGTAATACTACCGATGTGAAAAAAAACAAGTTTATTTCTTCAGTTATCATGAATTTTCACCAAGTAGAGCCTAAAACCATTGAATTAAAAGCTTTGAATATCAATTACAAGCTAACACACAATTACATATTCTTTAATGGCAGGATGGTGTGGATGTAAGACAAACATAACATACCAGCCCAACCACAACATATATTTGTCCTTTGGTAGAGCAAAAGGGTAGCTTTGCAAATGAGATATTAGTTGTTGGAATATTTGCTACTAATTCTTTGCTATGGCGAGTCACTTTTGATGGAAGCTGGCACAGCTGATAGTCCTTGTGCTGATTTTCACTCAAGAAATACTCATAATGTCAATGCATATGGACTTTTAAGCTTGTCACCTTAACTTTATGGTTTTCTGTTTTTTTTTAACTTTTATCCTTCATTTTACTATGAAGTATTTTAGAGAAAATTGCCAGGTAACTATAGTCAAGACACCAAAAAAAAATTCATCACACAACAAATATATCAGGATTTTTTAAAAAAAAGATCCTCGGGGCTCATAGGTATCCATGGACTTTCAAGTTGAGACATTAATGTAAAGTATAAGTAAATTTTCAAGCCCTTGTATTTCCTGATGGAGGTACAACTAGTGGCAATAAAATTCTTCCGACTCCTACTCAAATTTATGTGGTGTGGAGTTACATTGCATATTATACTATGTATAACTGCTCCTTGCAGACCTCCTAACTTTACTAATGACTGTAGGACAGTCTAATGTTCATCAATCAAATAGCTGTGGTCAATCTGTTGATTTTTTTAAGGTTAAGTGATTTTTGTGTCGAAGGTTGATTATATACTGGTTTATAAAGCAAGAGAAAACAGGCCATTTATGCTTCAATATTAGTAAAGCCTATTCATGGTAGACAATTATTACTTTAATTATCATTAGACTATTGGTCAAAAGTAAGCTGCAAGGTACCAAACTCAACTCTTAGGGTTTAAACCCAGAAATTCGACAGTGCAATATATCTGATGGACACAACACTAAATACAGCTTGTACCAAAATAAACCATTTTTAGGCTTCACATACTTCCTACCCCTTGTCATTGTAAGGCCAAGTCTTTCCTTCTACAGCCTCACACAGCATTCTCTCCTCTCAGTCTTCAACATCCCAATATGCCTTTCCATATCTCTTATCATATTTGAATTTTTCACAACCACCTCTCTCCCTCATCCCTTTCATATATAATATTTTTCCATTCCTCCAATCAATACCTATCCTCTTGCCATCAACCAAATTTCAGAGCTATAAAAACACCAAATTTAAAAGCTCCAAATTTAAGTTTTCTCTTTCCTTGGCTCATTGTCCTTGATATTACCTACTCGTAATACCCCTGCTTTTGCCCATTTTTTCCATAACATTTCTAAATAATAGAAATGCTCTAGCTTACACCTTCAAATTTAATTTGGCCCATTTATTTTTTGAGAACCTCCTTGTCTTCATATTCTTATTATGATTGACCCTCATCTCATAACTATTGCACTAGTTCTATAATACTGTACTTCCATTCCTACCTCCAGTTCTATCCACATGTATATGTAAGGCACTGTTGATAATGACAACCCTTATAACTTACCTTCAAATACACTAACCTACCTGTGCATCAATGCAGAGGCTTAGAATAAATCACCTTCCTATAAACATAATGCGAGATATACTGGAAAAGTTACTAATTTATACATAACTTGTTTATGTGAGATAACATTAACATAACGCACTCATGATTAAAGATGATTATGTTAGATATTTTTCAGAGGCTGCTCATTCTACATATGGTCAAGGTTTCGATAATTTTAATTTACTTCTGATAAAAGCTGTAAATATAATTGTGATTTCAGCCCTCCATCTGGTCTGACTTTGTTCTGTCTCATACTTTCACATTCCCTTTTCTTTTTGTGTATTCGAAACCATCCTTGCACCGCATATAAATCTTGGGAACAACCAAGATGCCTAGCTACAGCATGCCTCTTCAAAGGTATTTATAAGAATAGAAACAATTCAATTTCCATATCTATACATAATATTAAAATAAGTGACCAATAAGGCTTATACATATCAGCAAGGAAATTCCCGGTTTTGCAAACAAATTTGGTTATTTTAAATTTTAAGGTGCCTAAGCTTTTGGAATTTAATCGAAAAATAAATTCGGATCACCATGACATGGAGTATTTAATACGGACATTAACTGAAACAAAGATACCACGAAGTTTTTCATAATAAAAGACGAAATAAGTAAAGAAATCCTATGGACAATTATACGCATTTTATGGGTAGGAGCTAGCTCTTATCTTGAGAAATTACTTATTAGACATGGACAAATAAAATAAAGGGGATCAGTCGCTAGTTTCTAAATTAGTTTCACGCCAAAAAGGGTCGGGCCTAGTTTTTTCGTCCAAATGACCCATTTCTATTCATAAACCATAGAATAAAAATATTGGATATAGTTCTACTAAACCTAGATATGTTTCCAATGAATGGTTATCTGTTGAAGCTTTATTTTTAATAATTTCAACGCAAACTTAAAGAAAAGTTACTTTTCGAGTATAAAAGTCCGTATTCGATGAACTTTAAAGGAGAACTCTGGGATCGAACTGTAAATTAGGATTTACCTGCAATATGCCCGCACCGCATTTATTTTGAAACTACGCCAATTTGCAGCGAAACATATACCACAAACATATTTCAACATCGTAAGACGAATAACTTAACAATGTTGTATTAATTTCTATTACAGTAATTCAAAATTGGTACGTTGACGACTAAGGATTACGTTTGATCACACCAGAAAAATGTCTAACTAGTAATAATTAAAACGTCATTACTCTTCTCAAAAGACAAACACAAAAGGGCACTCACTACACTAGCAAAATCCTCTTTAGGGCCTAGCCACAAAGTGCACATGAGACGTGAATAACCATGTTCCACCAATACGCTTAATTCTTCAACGCAATGATTATCCAAAGATGAAGTCAGATAAGGGTAAAATATCAGTAATTTGTCTCGAGAATGATACCAGTCGGGGCATACTCTAGATACTATCTACTTAATTTTGAGGGCAAGACCAGGAATGTCAGAGTACACGATTACATGTGATTATTGAAGTTAAAAATAAAAAAATACCGCCCGTCGAGAAAAATATACCAGGAAACTACACGAGTTATAGGAAATAATAAGCAAGAAGCATAATGCATGATTCATTCATATAATTCAAACTGCCAATGACAAGACGGGCGTAAGTCTTTTGTTCACTTCACTTAGTATAATGGCGGGAGACCTGTCCTTGGAGCATCACTAACTTTACGATTAATCCAAGGTGAATTAATACACCGAAGTGTTGGGCAGCAATTTCATCGAATAACACGACATCAATGCCCATATTCTAATACCACTAATTCACTTTTACGTATAAGACTGGGAAGCATTCTGCGTGCCGAAATCGATTCTGCGCATGCTCGATAACGCAAAACTTCAATCGCCATTTTCATTACCAACGCCCTCAGACGTGGAATTTGGAGTTAGAGCGGTAAGTGATAATAATTTATTTGCCGACCAACCGAAGTAAAATAAACGCAATAAGATAAATGCATAATGACTTCAAGTGATAACTTAGCATTCTGAAAGGTACTTAAGAGTGAAATAGTTGGGCTGGAGAGGAATTTTCAGTTGAACCTCCGCTAGGAGACGAATGACCAGTACTTGTCCTCCATCTTGATGACAGCGCCAACTGTGCCAATTTTGTGAAATTTTTGTCGTTAATGCCCCCTGCTTTCGAAAATTGAAAGTAAGAAATAGTGTTAGAACTGTGCCGGCAGATTGCGTATTGTCGTAACACTCGTAAATATATGTTAAACAGTACAAAAACAATACTGAAGTTGTGACCCCCATCCATTTTGAGCACCCCGACATGACTTAATCAAGCTTCCCTTTACATCCAAGTCAAGGCATCAGCCGTAGCGTTTTGGCCTCTATTCTGTAACTGTTCGAGGGGGCGCTTTTGGTGGCCCCAAATTTAAACATGGTTTCCTAGTTTAGAAACCCATGGTGTGAATGAATTCTTGATTCCCTTGTGAAGTTTGCATGTGTGATTGTGTTTGTATCCATCATGATTAACGGAACGTGTATGGCGCAGCAATGGCCGTTGGAAAGGGTAAAATTTTGCAAAATGGCTGCCAGATCTTATTGTTTACAAGTGAAAATGCACCCAAGAATCCCCTTACTCTTTGAAGAGGGTGAATATATTGGGCTCATGCTCATTGGGGAAGACCTCTACGACGCTAACAGTAAATTTAATCGGTATACTTGTTATATCTCAAGTGGATAAGTGGCAGGGACATAAGGTGTAAACATCAAGGACTGGCAAGTTGTTTTTACACATCTTTCTAAGTGTGTTGGATATGATGTGTTGATTTTGGAGTACTCTCCCCATTATTTTAGTCACTATTTCTATATCTATAAACACCTTTGACCGCACAAATATTTACCTTTGGCACGTTGTCCTGATGTATTAAGTAATTGTGACGTTGGCTCTTTCTTTTTTAGGTAAATTAACATTTCCACGATGAGTCAGGGGAAGAGTAAGGCACAAGGTAAGCATCAACTTTTCCAGTAGCCTCTTTATGTGTGTTTGATTGTCAATATGATGAAAATGGTTAAGGATTTGGAACTTCTTGTCGTTCATCCCTACTTGAGGCATCATTTTGATTTTATTAATCGAAAATTTGTCAAGTTTTATTCCAACTAAAGCCTCAATTTCCTTTGATTCCATAAGAATGTATAGTTTTTAGATAGGAGAGGTTTTTGTATTCTTCAAAATTATATTTAAGCCAGATTTGCAAAGTTTCGCAGGCGCTATCAAAGTGTCCAAAATTCGTATATTTTTATCCACAACTCTTATCATATAATGAGAACATCATTAAACCAAGGCATTTGTGAAGCCTTCTAATGATCACTCAGCATATTTATTTTTGTTTCCATAGAATACTAAGTTTTATGCATTTATAGTTCTAGCAACTTGTACCAGTCCGTCGCAGACGTTTACAACTGCACATATAAAGATGGAGGGGCAAGATGGAGAGACAATTACAGAAATACAAAATTATCTGGAAACATTTAACAAGGAAATTCAAGGTGGAGATCAAAGTGGGCAAACAGCAGGTTTGTAGAAATTAGTGATTTTTAATTCAAAATAATTTTAGTCCACTTGCTTTTTATGTACAGTTTCAGAAATAGGTTTTTAAAATGGAATCAGGCGGCCTAGTGTTGAATTTGATAATCATCTAATATAATTGGTGATATCAACTAGATAATCAAAGGAACATTTTCTATTTGATTGCGCTTTTGAAGAGCTAGATCTTAAAACCTAGCAGGTTTTTGGTGGGCAAAAGTTGTTTAAATACAGGAAATATTGAGGTGTTAAATTGTGTAAACATAGTATATCTCAAGCCTTGTAAGGAATATGTGAATATTTTGCATACAAATTTTCAAGGTGCTATCTAAAAGCAATCAGTGAAATCTGTATGTTTATATATGCTGGAATTTTTATGTAACCCAAATTAATGTAATAGTTAATAGGTAAAACCAAAGCTTGTGACACTCAGTTGCATGAGTGAGCATGGAAGGTGTACAGAAGTGAATTGGGCTAAGGGCAAGTGACCAGCAGATATACCAATCAGAGAAGCTCTTGCTGGGTGACGTGCATGTACTCATTTCACATCTTGGGTTCTTGTCCTTGCTTTATACTCCCGATTGTTGTTTATCCTCATCCTTTTGTGGCTGAATAGCACTGCACAAGTGCTGCAGCTTTGGTTTGGTCTAAACAGTGTTTTGCGGTGTGTGGAACAAACTTGGCAGTTATGTTCAAAATTCCCCAATATAAGACTAAACGACTGGGTCAGTATGACTGTTCTTGAGTTGAGAAATTTGGAAAGATTTCATACAGTAATCTAACGAATCATTAATATCTAACAGCTGCACCTTGTATTTTACACTTAGTTTTATTTTACAAATTCTAGTAATTTAAGAAAATCATGTTTGCTTGGATATTCAAGGAATTTTTTATGCTAATCAACATAACTTATTTCAGTGGCAGGGTAATCTAATGTTCATTCTCTGCACAAATAATGCAAAGTAGGGACAGGTAGAGTGGTACATGTTGAAATAAGATGACTGGTTGTATAATGGTTTAAAGATGATAAACTAGTGTATTTAACGAACTGCCAAATGAACAAGTCTTCACTTTCTCATATTTTATTCACTAAACGTTTCAATTTGGATATTTTACTGTATTTCTTAGAAGTATAATATTTGCAAACATACCCAATAAAAATAATGTAGTCTTGACTGAAAAGGTGACTTGCTTGGCTTGAAATGCCCTTGCAGTGCAATCTTAACAATGCATAGTCACAATTCAATGAACAATAAAGAAATAGGGAGGAGTTTAAATGAAATTCCTGGAATAGTTACAAACAACGGTTATACAATTTTCCTAATATAACATATTGCTTGCAAAAATAATAAACTCACGCATTCAAATTTTTTGTTTGGATTTGGCAAGATACATGAAAAATGTTCCTTCCATGACGTTCATATTTTTAAGAAAGGAGGCCCTCGTAGATATCACGAGTTAAAAGGTTACAGGGTGAACATATTGAGTGGTAAGAGCAAGTTCACAGTTTGCTCATTAGACACGGCTGTGTGCTGTAATCAGAATATTATTTGTGATTTTAACGTGGTCATTGAAGCAGGAGGATAGGCGTAGACTGGAGGCTTTTGAAATGTGGGTTTGGAGAAGAATGGAGAAGGTGAAATGGACTGAAGGGAAAACAAATGAGGAAGTACTTGGTATGGTGGGCGAAGAGAGGGGTTCGTTGGGGGAAATCAAATGGAGGCAGGAATAGTGGATGGTGTACTGACCAGCAGTGGGATATTGAAGACTGTGATTGAGGGGAGAATGTTAGGCAAACGAGGAAAGGGAAGGAACAGGATAGGGATGTTGGACGGGATGAAGGGAGGAAGAAAGTACTCAAAGCTGAAGAGGGACCTGACGTTGAGTAGGATGTTGTATTTTGCTAGGAGTCACAAATTATTAAATTAGTAGCTATGTCCATCCAAAAAACCTACCTTAACCGGTAGATCACCTAATAATAATAATAGTAATTTGTGATTTTGTCCTGAGGGCAGATGAGTGATCACTCATCTGCCCTGAGGACGATACTCAAATCGAGCTTTGAAACATTGGCCAACCCCCTGACCCAAGGGAAGACCTGCGAAAACTTGATAAAGCTGATAAGCCAGGAAAGCACCAGCTTAGACTTATTGCCTCAATAATTTATCTATCTTTCTATATTAAAATGGAATCGTTGTTGTTATAAGTAAAAGATTATTGGGTAATTTTTTTGCTAGCTGGAATATTAATATAAATTATAATGTAGCTAAAAATGACTATTACATTTAATATCTTGTCCATTTCTTTTCATGTCATGATTGGAAATTGCAAATTGTGATTTCATGATCAAATTCAGTGCCTTATTGAATAGAGCTAGAATTTAAATAATTCTTGTTTCTGAAAATCAAACTTTACTTATAATTAGATATGTCATCCTAAGAATATTATGAAGCCATTTTGGAAATTTGTTGAACTCTTTATGTGAAGCAAGCAAGTTTTCTTTGTTTGTGTGGTCTAGTTTTATTGACAGCAAAATCTTTACAAGCTAAACAAGTATCAGGGCTAAGTCTCTCACTTGGAGAGGATTTTGTTCTTCAGTTGACTGTTGTGGGATTGAGAGATACAGTCATGCATCACAAGTATTTTCACTTGATTGTACATTTGCAATTTCCAATAACATATACACCAGTGACTACAAACCATTCCCAGGGGCTTTTTGTGTAAAGTTATTTCATTAGAGATTGAATCGTATAAAGGTCACTCACCATATGATGGCTGGTATTAATAATTGGAGCCCATTTAAATTTTATGTACAGGTTATAATTCTAATTCCACTTACCTATTTTTAAAGGAAAGTGTAGAATAAATAAATTGAAAAACAGTAGTTCATCTTCTAGAGAAATATCTTCTTAATGGTTAAGAATATAACATTACCTTTGAAAGGAAGTAATGCTATTTCATTATATTGCATTTGTTATCATAGCTTAATAATGTTTTGATGTAGCATAATCCACTGCCCTGATGAACTAATTATTTAAATGCCAGCTTGAAAATTAATGTCCTCAACTTAGATGTGGATATCCAGTTTTTAATTAAGCCTGTCTATTAACATTTTTCATTGTCACCATAAGCATTTTTAGTGCATAAAAATGAAAGCTGAAAATGTTAAAATCAGAGCAAATTTACTTGAACTTGGATACAAAGTAAAGTCCATAGAAATTTAAAAATTGTGACATGGTCTCGTAACGATGCTGAATTTGTCTGAATATTGCCCCCATGCATTCAAATCCTTTTCCCCATACCCTCACCTGATTTTATGGTCTCAACAAAATTAAGAGAGAAAACAATCCAGTTTATGACAAGTGCTACTACGACACAAAATTAATTTTGTGTTTAAAAAGTTATTTAAATAAATAATTCCGCAGTATTGAGTAAAACTTGTATTGCATATTTTTTATTCATTTAAGATTTCTGACGTCTAATGTATGAGCAGTTATTTAATTCATTTTTTATTGAGCTATATTATTAACACTTTGTTCTTCATCTTTCATCTTTTGTTTGGATTTGAATTTCCTAAGTCCCTCTGGTTTTAACTTCATTATAGTTTAACTTATCATGCAACAACTTCACCACCCAAGCTTTATCCCACCTTTCAGTAAATTAAAATTTTCCTCGGTCCATGCTTGGTTCTCGTTGTTATTATTATGCTGTTATTGTCCTCTTTTATGTTTGTTATATTTCTCACTGTAAAATGGCGCCACTGCTGTATGTGTACAATGTTTTAAAATAAATAAATAGTCTCTGAATGATTAATTTGAGTTAAATGTAGCCAAGTTGATTTTGGTAAGAAGCTGCCACAACTAGGTATGCTCTTTATTGTTAACTGTTGCTTTAGAAGCAGGATTTTCCTTGAGTGCTGTAGTGTCATTTGCTACTGTTGAAGCTATTTATGATTTGATATTATATGATTACTAGCTGTATAAGATGGCTAGGTGAACTTTCTGTTGCTTACTGCTATTATGACTTTGAAATTTTCCCTTATCGCTTGAAAGTGTTAGAAATTTCATTATTTATTATCCTTTGTTAACAGAATTTAACTACTGTTTGTGCTAGGGTGCCTTGTGATAGGAACTCAAGCATCTGCAGTTAGTTCAGTGGTAGCCCTGCCAATCCTTCTTGTAATTTTTGCAAAAACAATTGATCTTATGCTGGCATATATGGTGTTTTTCTTTGTAAATGCCTCTTTCACATGATATGCTATGAAAATATAGTATATTGTGCCAATTTGTATTGAAGTAAAACACCAGTGATGTGACTTTCCAACAGATTCATTGTACTCATTTTTGTTGTAATTCAATCTTGGTATTAGTATGTTTATACTCCTTTTACTGCTCAATGCTAGATTTCCTCCTTTTACTAATCCATGAAATATTTAGTATAAATAAATAACTATAATTAACTCATGTGTTTGGTTCTTTTACCACATTTTTGGAATTTTGATCTTGAATGTTCGTCTCTCTAAAATTGATGTTTTTTTTCAATTACTCTCAATAGATGGTCAGCATGTTGGTAGTGCAGCCAGTCCTCCTGAAGGAACTTATTTTGTTGATCAGTCTGGCCAGTATTATTATCAAGCAAGTGGTGATCAGCCGCAAGTTATGGCTGTTGTTTCAGGTAAGGAGAAAATAACAAGTGCATGTGTACAGATATGTGATTGCTCATTGTGTTGAATATATATTGTTCTTGTAAAAAACTCCTTACTGGGATGGATTGGCTTTATCTCATTGTGCAAACATTTTAAAAGGATAGATTAAAATGCATAAGTATCAATAATATTTATGCCTTTTCCATTTTGTTTTCGTTTTCAGAAGTAGAAAATGTTTTCACTGCGTTGTCTTTGTTGCGCTCTTGCTTAGAGTTATGCTTTTGTTGACAATAAATTGCCAAAAACTTGCAATCATGGCAGAACCTCATTGTTAAGTGAATCTTCAAAACTTGAAATTGACTTTTTAATATGCTATTTTGGGCATTGAAAACTTTTCTCGTACCTCTTTTAAGTTTAATCTCAGTTTTTTTCAAAGTATACAATGTTGAAAACGAAATTTGCATCCTATAATGAGATACTCCTATTCAGAGGTGGGTTGTATTTTATGTGTGTCATGAGGTATGGTAGAATTTTAAATGAGCAGTGCTGTGTTGTATTTCTTTTATTCACTATTGATTTTTATTATGTGCCCTATAACCATCTTGGCACACACACAGCCAGTGGAAACAAATTCAGTAGAGTCATCATTAATTTTGATCAAACTCATTTTACTTATGTGCTCATGGAAAACTAAAATTGATTGGGTGATCGAGAAGAATTATAAATTGTGGTGTTATTGAGTACATTTTAGAGCTTACTGATAGGAGTGAACTAATTAGTATAGAGAAAAACATTTTATTCTGAATACTAATTGAATTTCATTACTGGAGACGTTGGAGATTCAGGTGATGGGGGACAGGAGGCGACTTATGTAGCAATGCAGCCTCAAGATGCTCACAGTGTCGATGGTACCATTGCCACATTAGATGATGATGTAAGTTTTATTTTCACTATGTATTAAAGTTTATAATTGCTCATCTCTCCTTTTCATAGGGCCATCGAGGCACTATATGTTAATTACAATTCTTTCTCACCTTTGTTGTTTTGCTTTATTTCAATGTCCCTTCATCTTTGTGCTCTGCCTTTTTTTTCTATCTTTGGACCACTTTGGCCCTGTTCTTATTTCTCATAACTACTTTGGAATCCCTTCCATTTCAACAACTCGTCTATAAAAATTCTTTCTTTCCATAGGCTCGTTTTCTTTTAAGGTCTTTCTTTACTTCTTGCATGCAACTTAATATTCTCTTCTGTAAGATATTTCAAGATGTTTTGTTAACTTAATATTCTCCATTCTGTACGAAAGTCCAAAAATATCAATCTTTTTTTATTGTTTCCAGTATCTATCATAAATTGTGAAATTATCTCTTTTTTATAATTGCTTAGTTAGTAAATTTTGTTTTTTTATTCATGTTCCTTGACTTAGTTTTCATGTGAGTGTATTCTCTGATGGCATGTTTCAAATTTGTACGAAGAACTATTTTTAAGTAAAATACAATTTGTGATCATAGTGTTATTAACATATTTTTCATTCTAATGTGGATAAAATTGAACTCAATTAAATAGGCTGGAGGTTCAGATGGCAATGGCCAAGTCATTTTGAATACTGGCGATGCATATCAAACTGTCACAATTGTTCCATCCGACACTAATCCTGGTGAAGTGAGCTATGTGCTTATAGTGCAACAACCTGACGATAAGGATGACAAGGATGATCAAGATCTTACTGTGTATGATTTTGATGAGGGGGAGGAGGGAATGACAATGGTAAGTTTCAAATAATTTTCCCTTTGCTTTTACTTTCGATTACTTTGAAATTGTCGATTCATCATTCATATATAATTTTAATTCCAGGAATCTGGTGATGAAGATGACAAATCTAAAATTATTAAAATTATGCCAAAGAAATCTCAGACAGTAACTCAAGCCCACATGTGCAATTATTGTAATTACACGAGCCCGAAAAGGTAAATGCCTTTTTTTTTCTGTTCCCTGCAAATTCTAATTTTAGGGGGGATTAATGCTGCGATAAAGAAAATTGTTTTTTTGTTTTTCAGGTATTTGCTCTCCCGCCATATGAAATCCCATTCGGAAGAACGGCCTCACAAGTGTAGTGTTTGTGAAAGAGGTTTCAAAACACTTGCTTCATTACAGAACCACGTCAATACACATACTGGGACGAAACCACATAGGTGTAAATTTTGTGACAGTGCATTTACAACATCAGGTAAATAATGAAATTCCCTCTGTGAAGTGAGTTCTTTGGAAGAATATTTTCAATATCTTAATTATTATCCTTTTTTTCAATAGGTGAATTAGTTCGGCATGTACGCTACAAGCATACTCATGAAAAACCTCACAAATGCACAGAGTGTGAGTATGCAAGTGTTGAACTAAGCAAATTAAAGCGCCACATGAGATGTCATACAGGAGAAAGACCATATCAGGTATATTACTGTTAAAAATTTTACCAAGTTGTTAACTAATAGCCCAATGAAAACTCTCAAGAATTTAGGTTCAACCTGGAAATTTATTATTATAAATTTGACTCAAAAATGCAAGACTTCCTGACTTTTTACGAATTACTATGGTCAATGTTTTGGTGATAAGCATTCAATAAGCCAACTGGTGCCATCTATGTGTTACTAACACATCAAAATTTTCATAAAATTACAAGTTTAAAGATAAATAAATGTTTTGAAACTTCAATATTTTTTTTTAGAATAGAAGTTTGAAATAACTCTGCTTTCTCAAAATTTTTCCTTATTAAATAATTGTAAATTACGAAAAAATTATTAATTTGCCTTAATGCAAAATAAGATTATAATGAAAACCTCCCTTGCTCTTTGAAATTTGAAGAAAACCTCTTTAATTGTTAAGAAGTCTTTCTGATTATAGTGAGTGCTAAACCTTGTTTGTTCTGTAATTTGAAATTAATTGAAAATGTAGTATCAAGAAAATATGTAGGTAAATAAATTGTCAATTCTACGGAATTCAGCTGTAGTTCCTGGGTCTACATTGTAGCAAACCCAAAGCCCCTACCCAGATTTTGCGGCCATGGGAACACAAAAATGGATTCATTCCAACCTATTAACTGAATGCATCAAAAAGTCATGGTGATGAGTGCCCCTTCCATGAGGCTCACATTACCATCCCAACCTTCATCCATTTTCTTAAAATGTATTGCAAGCTAAAACCACTAAATTGAAGATGAGCCCAAAAATCATGAAACACTACTCTGAATTACTATCTGTGCTCTGAAATGAATCACTAAATTGATAAAACTGCGTACATTAAAATGGGTAATATGGTTAATTGATCTGATGCAGTTGTTCAGAGTGGAAGAATGAACAAAGGCACAAAGCTCACCATGACGATGTGAGCTCGGTGCTTTTTGTAATTGTGATTCATAAATGGCAGTTGTTTTTCTTGCAAAGCTTGCTGATAGCGAAAAACTTAATTTACTGCCTGTCTTTCTATGACAATGAAATGTGATGGGGGGAAAACATCATATGTCAAGTTGCCATAGGTGGAAATATTGCTCTTTGAGATCACAATAAGTTAATCAGAGTAAGAGGGGAGAGTAATAGCAATCTTATGCAATCTAAGAAGCAAATCTTTTGTTAAGTGTGATTTGATCCATTTTAATTTAATCTTGGGAAAGAGACTTACCAGTTGGCTATTTGTGGAGTATACAGTAATAAATTTCCAGGTTAATATCTAAAAACATTGGGCTACCAGATTTTCTTTGACCAAGTGACATTGGTCTGAACTGTTTGAATATTTGTTTGCAGTGCCCTCATTGTACATATGCCAGTCCAGACACATTCAAGTTAAAGAGACATCTTCGTATTCACACCGGTGAACGTCCCTATGAATGTGACATCTGCCATGCCCGTTTCACTCAGTCCAACAGTTTGAAGGCTCATAAATTGATTCATACAGGTAAGAAAGGTGACCCCAGGCCATTTGGGTGTGATGACTGCCTTGCCTGTTTCCAAAATATGAAAGGATTGGTGACCCATAAGCTAAAAAAACATCCAGGTAAGAGATCTAGAGAGATCTCTCTAGTCTTCATACAATGTTCAGGTCCTGTTTAAGCCCAGTTGTAGTAACGCAATCATTATTATTTGCTTTGGTTGTATTTAACTGTCAATTTTTTCACTTAATTCAGTGTTGAATATGACTGGGATAAAGAGGATATATTTATTTATACACACTTTTAGAAAGATGAAAAAGACATAACCCTCTGGTTTTGTGCATTAATTAGTTTTCTTATCACTTAGCTTTTCGGGGATTACTGAAAGATTCTTCACGGCAGCTTATATATTCAGTGGGAAATTACAGCAATGTGTAACTGCTTCGGGAGGCTATATATTGGTGTGATGTAACATCACTAGAGATATGTCTTTTTCTCAAATAATGAATTTGTTTTCAATTAATTTTGTTCGCAGCACAAAACCATTTATGACAGATATTCGCATCTGATCTGGTGATGTTTGAAGAATGTTTTGTGCTTTTAGCTAATTTTATTGTGGAAACATTCATGACAAAAATATCCCTATATCTTTTATTCCTTCATTCATCATGAGGGACCAGGAATAGTTTTAATTTGGATGTTTAATCCAAGCTCACATCAAGGAATCAATCTTTGATTTTAAGCAGGTAAAAGATGTGTGTCATGGTAGCAAATTTGTTATCCAGCATTTTTGAAGTAGGGTGTTATATTATGTTTGGGAAACACTTGGGGCTCTTTAAGCAGATCAACAATTCCATCCTCCTGACTTGTTTTGTTGATTCATTCTTTAGAACTGATCAGTTATTAGCATTGAATAAATGAAAAACTCTAATGGCCGTAAACAGTTCACCTTCTATTGGCTCCGTCCCTTTGACCTACCCCTTCACCCCCTCCCCCAACATTTTACATTATATATACGTCGGATTGCCCTTACCCTTTCTCTCTTAGACTTAAGTTGTTGTGATGATTCACCTTCAGTACGCTGAAGAGGGCTACTTTGTGGCCAAAATACGCATATTCGTATTCACCTTTCTTATTCCTTTCCTCTTTACCTTTTACCCCATCAAATAAAGACCTCTATCTATCTGTCAAATACTTGTGGTGTTAGCCAACTATTCTCATTTGTACTTTGTTTAGAAATGTTAACTGTTTACGGCTATTGGAGTTTTTCATTTATTCAATACTACTAGCTGTAAGAGCTCAATTCTATCAATATCGTTATTATCATGTTTGGTTTTTATTTTGACCTCAGTACTAAATTGTATCATATTAACTAAGTTCAGTCTTTTTTTATTTGAAAGTAAAATTGCTCATATATTACCAATTTAAATGATGCACATCAATTACAATTTTTAGGTTTGCTGATGATATGATTGAGCATCTTGTGGGGCTTCTTTGAATACACCCAGAATGCATTCACTGTTAAAATTTGTTAATGGGTGCACTTAGACTTATAGCTTGGCTTAGCTTTTAGCTGACTTCTCATTTACCCCACACACACTTTTCTTATTAATGGTAATGCTCAGTAATTGTATTTGCTGTAGATTTGATAATGCCAGGAATACTTATATGTAAATAATGCTAGTGGTCACTGTCCAAAAAGTTGAGATATATCTAATTTTTGGAAAACAATTTTAGCTACACTTAGTTTCATATGTACAATCTCTGGCATAAGCCTCAACTGTAATTAAAGTGATTGCATTGGCTGGCTTGGAGCGAAGGGTTGAAGATACAGATGGCCCCCTGAACCTTAGTTTACCGGAAACTTTGTTTTTACCACTTTAAAATGGCAATTGAGGCAGTTTACTTCTGATTTAAAGGAAAAATGTTAAAAAAAAGGTCTTTTTATTGTTTTCAGTGAACTGTCATTATATTACTGGTATAAGTTGGGCATTTTTAAGGACTCAGTGAGCCTGAAGAGGCTTGTTGCCTAAAACAGGGCTTCGTAACAAAAAAAGGGCTCAGTGAAGTACAATGCAAAAATACAATTAAGGAAAAATCAGGAATTGAAATCTAGAAATAGAATGATCATCTTGCATTGCCTCTTACTAAAAACCACCAGAATTGATTTTTTTGCAAAATATTTAAACTATATACAACTCATATTTAGAAACAAATGTGAGTCATAAGAGATTTTTCTCCAGATCTTGTAGGGTTCAAAGGACTGCATATAGAGTACCAATTATTTCTGCAAAATATCAAAGATCTAATGTTTATTCAAGGCAATGTCTTTCATGTAATAATGGGAGGACTCCTATTAGGGTACAGCATGTACACAATGTATTCAGCTGGAGAAAAACAATCTGGAGCTTGTAACAGCAATCTATACATTTTATCAATTTTCTGTTAATATTTTTCATCATCTTCAGTCATAAATTGATGCAAATTAGCCAATTATTTTATGAAGAGCTTAAACATGTACCATGTTTTCTCATAGTTTATATCCTTTTTGCATATAATGGTAGAATGGTGTAACCTGAGGATTAAATTTATTCGTATAGCAGGAGTCCTTATAGAATTTTAAGTTGGGTGCCCATTGATGGTAATGGATGGATATGCCTGACACTCATAGATGAAATGGTAACATGACCGTTTTGTACTTTTGTGAATAAATTATGTCATTGTGCAATCTCAAAAGACATTTCATGAGCCTAAATGTCCAGCTTGCATGAAATCATGTGAATGTGACAGAGGTGAAAAAGGTATGAGAGGACAGGGCAGCTTGAAAGAAATTAGTGAAAGGGAGTAAATTTCATGAAATAAACTTCTGAAAAGGCTCTTCGACCTTATTAATCTAGAAAGGAAATATTTAGGAGGAGGGTATTAGTTGATGCGATTTCGATTTAGCAACTAGGTTTGGATATTCTTTCCCCATTGGGTTTGGCCCTGGACTTTAGCATTTGGGTACCTGGGTGGAGGACCCCAACTTCTAAATTTGCCATCTTGGTTACTCAGGTGGAAAACGTGCTTGCCTGCTCAATCCAAAGTTTTAGGGTTCAAGTTGTACTTGTGGGCATAGGTGTTGTGTCAACTTGGGTGGTTCAGCTCCTGGGAAACCTAACTACTAGGCAAAGGCTTATTGAAATTATAAGCAGCACAGAGACCACTCAGAGGTGTCCTGAGACCAAACAAAGTCCCTTAAATATGGGTATATGTGCCACAGAGAACAAACTTGACCATTCGATTTTAAAATACCAAGGTTTCAACTGAACTAGTATTTATGTATTTATGAAAGTGATGCATTTATTATTTGAATACAATATACTGTGGAGTTCTTAGGAGGTAAGAGGTGAAACAAAGTAAGGACCCCAATGTTTTCTGTAGTTGATAGAAAAGCACCAGTGTGATAATTTATGAATCTTAATGTTATAATTAAAATCCATGCCTGCACCCTGAGTTAAGGTTACAAAGAACTCCAAGGATTGGAGTATAGAACAGAAGTGACTGTTGGAAATTTGTCAAGCATACAATTTGTGATCAAGAGTTGGTCACTTTAATAATTGGTGTCCCTACTGAATGGGTATGGATGAAATTTTGCTTAAAATTATTTCATAATGGGCCACCTTGAAAACTTTGCTAAGTGTTATTGATGGTGACAATTCAGTCATCAGAAGTACAGTAAAGTTGCCGGCCCCGGTGGCGGCGGGGTAACGTCCTCGTCTGCCATTCAAAGGGTCGCGGGTTCGATTCCCGCCTGGGTGAGTTTCCCTCCATCTAGGGCTTGGGTGTTTGTAAATGTGACATTGTTATCGTTGTTAATAGTTCGATGTAAAGGCCTAAATGTGCTGTTTTCGGACTTATACTGAATAAATAAAATAAATAAATAAATAAAAAATCAAGCGTTGAATGAGATTAAAAAAGCTCATAAAAAATTGGAATATGTAACAAAAGAATGTAGAATTACGTGACAAAAAAGCATTAGTATGCAACCCGAATAGAATTAACCTATAGTGTGACATGCATCAGTATCTCATTTGAATTATGCTGACAATTTTTATGCCTGATATGGAACAAAAATTTCACTGTAATGTCTGAAGGTGGGAAATATTGAAATGGCAATGTCACATGCAAGCTATGAAAAGAACAGTGACATAAGTAGCAAACGTTTAAATAAATATACTTTGTAACTTCCACACAAAATTGTGTGGAAAATTGTGTGGAAGTTACAAAGTATATTTATTTAAACGAACATGAACCTCCACAAAGTTGAGCCCGAGACCATAGAATTCATAAGTAGCAAAGTCAGCTACTGCAATGTGTGTGTGACACCAAAGACAATTATTTTTTACCGTGATCATGTCAAGACTAGCTTATTTTTTCTAGGCAAGCTTATGTTTCAAATGAAACTTTCCAACAATATCACACTTTGTAGGCTTCCTTGATAAGAAGGACATAGAGTAAACGGATTAGTGTAAGTTCTGGGTACAATCAGCAGCTTTACCTTGTGATAGTGTTTCATTCATCTGCAGTGTGTGGGGTGTGTTTAAAGGAGTCACTAGTTCACAGTATCATGCAAAAAAGTGGCCTAGTTCCAGGCTGCCACATATCTGATATTGATGCTGAATAGAAGTATTAAACAGCCCATAAAAATCATTGGTCCCATCTTGAATAAATATTTGTCCACACTTGTCTTGTAGAGATTTAAAATATTATTTTCAGTCTGCTGAAGTAACTTGATGATTTGATAAAATATGTTGGAAATTTAATGTATCCGTCCATAATTTTGTGATGATGTCATCATTCTTTAAGCAGCATATGACATGATTATCCCTGTTGGTTTTTATTTTATATCCTTATTTCAAAGCATTCTGGGCCTTGATGAAATTGAGACTTCTAGGTTTTTGCAGTATTCACTGATGCCGAGGGAGCTTTAAGATTCAGACACAGTGAGGAATATGTGGCTCTTATGCTTCTCTTGTGTTGAAGGGTGTATATTTATGAGGATAAAAGCTTCACTTTTTGCCGATCAGATTCTGCTGTAATGTAGAACAAAATTCAACCGCAAGATGCTCTCATATCAGTAGACCTGGTGTAAATTAGTGGTATCAATATCTTAGTAAATGTTGGGACTCGACTTATTGTTTATTTGAGCAATGGATGTTCACTGTTTCAATGTTATCAAGAAATTAATGAAGCTTGTGATGGTGACATAAGCTGTGTTAAGGTAGAATTCATTTTCATCCAAATTCGTATTGATTATATTGCCATTGCCAGGGTTATTTTTTAAAAGCATTCTCTCTCCTTTTGTGTTGGTGGATACATATTAATAAAATGTTTCCTTCAGTAAATGCTGGGTAACAGATTTTTGTTGTGTATCAAATTTAGTTAGGTGGGGCATTGAGTAGCTTACAATCCAGCTGAACATTGTATGGGGACTAAAGATATCCCATACATTAGTAGTTGAATTTGGAAAGTAAAATAAAAATAGAAAAATGATTTTATGAATGAAATTTCATTTTTATTAACGTTATTTGAAGATAATGAGGTATGTAAGTTGCTTAGCATTGACTTAAAAGAACATTTGGAAATTTCTTGAAAGTAAGTCATGCCTTACTCTTGAAATCTAGTATTAATCAATTTGAAATACCAATCTTTCAGTGCAGTCAAATCAGTAGTCAACTGCTTAGGTCTTGGAGATTTTTTTATTTTTACATAGCCATAAGTTATTAAAATTAACTTTGTTTCACCATGTTATCTCACATAAAGTTGATTTATTCAGTGAAATTATTAACAGAGAGTAGTAAATATATAACTAGTGAGTGATGGGATTGAGAACTCAAAAAAAAACTTTTCAAAATTATAATCAATTTACTAGTTGTATGTATAATGAATGGAAATTTTTCATTCTTTTCTTTGTATGTAAATATTTCTTTGTACATAATTATATGTGCATTATAAATAGACATGCCAGCTTCCCTGGCATACCCAAATGTCAACACTGGCTTCCCTGACATTACTCACACATTGATACCAGGGTTTCATATCGACGCTAATAGTACTGTCATTGTATTGCTTGCTAGTACCTCAGGTAACCTACATTACATGGCTTGGTAAATAAATACTTACAGATTAAGCAAAATGGTAAGAAGCTTGATATAAAAGTTTTTTATACTAAACATAATATTCTGATTGGTAAATACATCTATTTATTTTTATTCCTTTGTTAGTACATTCTATCATTTAATTCTAATTTCTTCCTCATAAGCCATCTGTCGTAGTATGTTAATACTGAAAATTCATCTTTTCAAATAAAAGAAGTTAAGCAAGTTCAAGTTATACATGTTATTCTTTCTCTGGACTGTTTTTTTCAAAGAAATTCTTCCAGAAAAGTTGATTGGGAGAAAAACTACTAAAAAGTAATGAATTATCCGGGAAAATGCCAATATGGGACATTCCACTTTGGTATCATATAAATCTTAATTATAAATGGAATGTTAGTATGCTATAGGTAATAACTACAATACTCTTCAATTTTTATAATTCTACCATGATAAAATAATTTTTCTATTACCTGACTATTCCCATGTTATATGATTTTTCCCCTCTCACTACATATGGCAAAATTTGCTAATTTTGAATATTCAAGACAAGTCCATTCTGTTTCCCAAATATTTAGACTTAAATTTAGATTATGTAGAGATTTTGAACTTCTTCTGTAATCCCTCTCTCTTGTATTCCCTTCAAGGTGATTATGGGAAATTGAATTAATCGTACCACTTCCTGCTTAGATATTAGATTAAGCACAGCTTCTTTCTCTTCAGTGATTGCTCTTTCATAATCATTTCCGTACTTTTAATGAAATTTTGTGGGTTATTCACAAAATATATACCATTACATGCATGTATTTCACTTTTGTAACTACAATTTCAGTGGCCTCAGATCTTTTACTGTTGTACTTATTATTAACTTGCTGGAAGTATTTTTTTCAGTGCCTTTGTATAGTTTATTTTTTTTTAATTTTGATTTTGTTATGTATCTGGCTTTTCATTCATTTTCCTACTTTTAATCTTTGAGGTTGACCAATCTTATATAATTCTCACTGAATAAAATAATTGTGGGCTGGGTTGGCAGTAACTTCTGTCAATTTCAGAAAAGTTTGCTCTCATGGTTCTTTTCTCTGAAGGTTTCAAGGCCTAAAATTTACATAATATGTAAATTATTTGTGATTTTATAACTATAGAGGTTGACTTACATGCCTCATTATGCTTTATATTCAATTGTTGTATGATCTAATTTTTATTTGCCTGTATTTTGGTTTAAGCTTGTTTGAGCCCCTTGGAATCTGTGTCAGTTCTGCCAGATCTTTTGGTTCATTCAGTTATTTTTTTGGTTCTTTTTGGTGCATTTAGCAACATATATCTCCAAAATTTCTGAACTTGTGTTTAGAGAAATGTAATAAAAAGTGATGTGCACCTAATGCACAGAATGGAAATTACGAATCTTATGCTCCTTTTTTTCTTTTATTTTATTGTATTCATTCTGTTTTACATGGAATTTTGCATCTTGAGTTTACAGTAGAATCCCATAAATCAAACACAATCAATCCTTAGTTGATATACAAATATTTGGAAAATAGCGAGCATTTTGTTTTTTTTTTCGAGATGGCTTTTGAGTGATCTATTTCCCATAACTATGTTTAGTTAAATGAACTAATGTTATGTACAAAAGAGTTAAACAACTGCTGCGCGTGATTATATAAGACTGAAAGTTCAGTTTTATTGGTTAAGTGTCCAAAAACCACTAATATTATGTTTATATTGCAACCCACACATAGCCATTTAAACATATATCAAAGGTTTTAATGGTAACCCATGATTATGTGGTTAATTGTTTTATGAAGTGTTGAGAAAATGAAGAGCAGATGGCGGCATGACCTTTTTATAAGTATTCTGGGGGTGTTTAACTCCAAAATTTTGAGTAAGAAACTTAGCCACACAATATTGTATCCCGTCAGGAAATTAATTATGGGAATAGTTTATTCTTTCTTTCATTATATCATTTTCTATGCATTTATTGCATGCCTTTAGCATCTGCTGAGCACTTTTTATACCATATGTTTGAACTGAGGATCATTTATTTATAAAAGTAATTTTGATACCATTTTGTTGAATCTCCAGCCCCTGAAAGATAACAGAAAATAGTCTCCAGTCAAGGGAATAATATTGATTTTGGATTTATAGCCAATTGTAAAAATATCTTTTTTGAATATATGAACACTACTCAAAAAAGGATTGCATGTGAATCATTTTTAAAAATGCCTTTGGGATTTAGGAAGGCTCTTGGGTCTTTTGAGAGAGAGGAGTGGGTCATACTAGACAGTATTTAATAAAAGTGGTAAGTTTGAAAAGTTTGCCGCTGGTGAAATTAGGTGAAGTACATGGACCTTTGCTAATTCTGCTGAGTGGCCTCTACATGTTATTGTATTCTTTAGTTTTAGTAAAAATTATTAAGTTCTTGATGAAACGGCACCATTAATTCAAATATGCATATTTAAGGGAAGTAAGTAACTGCTGTACACTACTGCTTGTTAAATTTATGTGATTCTACTGCTTTCTCTGATGTAATGCCAATTTTATTAGCAAAATATTGTAATAATTTCACTCAAAAATCTATAATAAATAACTACATTTGTGTTAATGGTTAAGTCTTATGGCATGTTCCAAATTTCTGATCCACTAACATAATATTTTAATTTACCTATTGTATCTCTATGTCACTCATATTATCCCTCCAAATTTTAAATTATTTTTTGGATTTTCCTTCTCATATTATCATTTGGTCAATTCAACCTTCAGGTTGATCACTAAGGTGGATCATGATTTGAAGGGTGCTGTCGATAATAGTTTTTATAAGTTTTTCTTTAATTACCCAATTGTTTTTCTGAATGTATGTTTGCAAAGTCACGTCTACAATGAATACCCATTAAGGATATCATACTGGTCTGTCAGAACAGAACTGTGAAACCTCAAATTTATGTACCTGGACTTGCATGAACCCCATTTAATTTAATGTTTTCATGGTCTGGATCATTCTCCTTGTAATCTGTCCGCTTTGGTCTCAATGCAGTTAAAATCTCAAATTTATGTTTGTCAATGTCAAAATCAAGTAAAATCTCACTGCTCCTTGGATATGGTGGGATAACTTATATTGCTTTTTCCGTGGTTCTGTTTTTAACTGAGTATTTCTATTTATTATTATTATGCATGGTGAAGATATTAGGCCATTATGTTTAGACATTAAAAGAGCATATGATGTTGATGAATATATTTAGGTACATGCATGTATGAATTAGGAAAGGCATAAAAGTAAATGGAATTGGGCTGCGGGGGTAGTTAATATCCAAATTTAAGGATTTGGGAAAGTATGGCACGAAGAGTTTTAATGGGCTCATTTGGTGCATATAAGGGGGAGGGATTTGGACGGATGACTTTATGACTTTGTTCTTTATTAATTTGTTCGTTAATTCCCATCCTAAAAAAGGGGCAAAGCAACTATTCGCAAGGATTGGAAAATAAGTTTGATTTGGCGTGCATCTAAGATAGCATTTAGGAGCATCGATTGAAGGATGGAGAAGATTGCCAATGATTACTCTAGGGATGACATTTTAGGTTCAGGAAGGGAAAGGGGTGATGCAACAACGGTAATGAGGTCGCTGATAGAAATAAATATGAGAATATTACCTGAAAGTATTTTTGGTTTCATAGATTTAGAGAAGGTATTCAACTATATCAATTGGTTAGAATTAATTATTGTATTGCAGGGATTAAGAGTAAGCTGGAGGGATTAGCACTTTTGAGAATTTATTCATGTCCATGATGGTGTTTATGTGGGTAGCAGATGGACATAAGAAGGATTATACAAGGCAAAGAAGTTTTTACCGAGGGGGAGGAGTTGATGATAAAAACCTTCACTAAGGATATAAAGACTGGATTAGAAAAAAATTAATCTGAATGTAATTATGTACAACTTGCAAACGACCAATAGGACAGGAGGATAAGCTTAGATGGGGACCTCTGAGATGCAGTCATATGAATGAAAAGGAAACTAAGGAAGTGCTGAACATGACAGGAGAGGAGAGACGACGCTCAGGGACTGGAGAAAGGGATGCAGAGTGTTTTGTTAGGTGATGACATGTTGATGATATAGGAGAGAATGAGGAGGCAAGGTAGGAGGAAGAGAAAAGGCATGTGGGACAGCATGAAAAATGACTTAAGTTATTACTTCTGTGTGCATTGATTAGTTGATATATTCTGGAAGGCATGTAATGTGCAAAACATTATATCTCTTTTAAAATATTTTTGCACAACTCCTGAAAAATATGAATTTGAGGTTTCACTCTGTTGTGGTAAATTGGCTATTTTGTAAACTTTTGAAAGGTTTAGTCCAGGTTTTGTGCATGCTTATTTTTTTAATTTTTGAAATGAGTTCCCAGTTTGCAATTAATTAATACTTTGTAATATTAAATGTCATGTATGCACTATAACCATGCCTCAGACATTGACCATGTTTTTGTTACTTTTATATTTTTCAGCGGGTAACAAGCCAATTTTTAAGTGTGAACTGTGTCCTACAACATGTGGGAGGAAAACGGACCTTAGGATTCATGTGCAAAAACTGCATACATCCGATAAACCACTCAAGTGCAAGAGGTGTGGTAAATCATTTCCTGACAGGTACACGTACAAGGTAAGACCAGTGAGAAATCAATGTTAAATTAAATGACTTCAGGGAAATTCTTTTGCCAAATATTTTCTTTGAAAATAAAAGCTTACTAAGTAGGAGAAGTACCGCCATTTCCTGTGTACCTCCCGTTCCTTTTTCTTAAATTTGTGTGTACTTCTTTAGTATGAGAATTATTGTCATAGCTTATAATATTTATTGCATCTGGTTAGCAATGTTGTGTTGTCATCACTTAAACAGTGACTTTATATTTTGTGGTCGAAAAGTATATTTGATGGAATGCCATGAGTAAATAGTTAAATATGGATTGAAAAAATTGATAGCATATGACTTACTGAAGTTCAACTTAGTGAACACTTCTCTGCGTACTCCCCAATTGGTGGGGGTTTTTTTTGGATAAGCATGGCTACTTCTGTCTATCAATACAATGCTCACAGATTAATTGAACTGTACTTTTTGCTACCTGCAACTGTGTTATAAAATATTTTTTTCATTGGCACTGCTCCTATATGACTCAATGAGTGCAAATTTTAAAGGTTACCCCAATTCTATTTCTGGTAGAAGTACATGCAATCTCCATTTTATTAACAAGATGTTAAATTTCACATTTTGATAAAAAAAAATTTTGCTGACAGGAGGAATTTCTATTTGAAAGTATCCAAATTCAGTCTGACTCATTACTTTATTTCATGGGCCCAAACAAGTGTGTTTTTCATAGCAGTGCTTGTATATAATGGGACATGTTAAAGTGGCAGTACTTTACTAGAAATGTGATCTATAAGTATCTAAAATTGTCTTCGTCGTTGTTTATTCTGAGGTTTAAGGTGTGATGACACAGACCATATGAATATTTTAGTTGGCTATATTTTGAACTTTTTAAATGCATAATATTAATGTATGAGTTAGGTTTTGAAGTTTTTTTTTCAAAATTTGTGCTCGACTTAATAAGGTATAGTGGAAACCCTTCCTATATACTTTTATGAGGGGAAAAAGGAAAAAGTATGTCATGTACGAAATACATAATTTGCAGGAATTAGAAGCAAAAACCTAAATGGTACGAAAGAATATCTTTTTTGTAACATCCCCTTTAGCAAGCAATAACATTTCTTTAAATGTTTAATGAGGTAGCACAGGTTGTTTGCTAAGCGTGCAGTCTTGCTCCAATATTTTGTGTATATTTTTATAATACTCCTCATAATTGGTTTCATAGGGGTTCTTAGGGAAATAAACCAGCATCATGTTGACTGTACTTAAAATGTTTTGTAAATTTGCACCTATTACCCAATGGATGCCATCACGATACAATTGAGTCTGTTATTTTCTCGAATCTAAATACAGTAAAACATTGTTATTGTAACACAACTTGATTTGAAACATATTGTAACCCAAAGCTAAGAGCATTCTTATCCCAGAACTCACAAACACAATTTATTTTGAAATCTTTCCCTTAATGATGTAAGAAAATCTTTCTCCAAAATATTGTTGTTTGTGTAGTAGACTTTTGAATGTAAATTAGAAAGCCTCCTTTTTTTTAGTCCTCATTTCTCACATAACTAATTTGGTTGGTCTTTGTTGATGTGAAAAGGGGCCAATCAAAATTAATTGGTAGTAAGTATTGCAATATTACAAATGTTCTTGAAATGTGTAACTTTTGACTTAAAGTTTATCTCATTTGAAAAAATTATTTCCAAGCAAATTGGATTTTAGAGCAGATTTTAGTTGACATTCTTACAAAATGAGATAAAAAAAAGATGATACTGTTTCAATGAAAAATTTAAATTTGATATTTTCAGCTTATTCTAGTTTATTCTACTCAAAGTAGTTACCCTCACTAGCTATTCATCCCTCTCCATTTTTTCTAAGCTTAGAATACTTACTGGAATTCTTTTTTTTGGAATGGTAGGCAATTTTCTTAATCTTGTGAAATGTGTTGAAACCACTTCTCCCGGGTAGATTTCAATTAAGGAAATAGAAAATTTCCTCTGGTGCTGTCTAGAGAATAAGGTGCCAAGGGTGATTAGTTTTTTTTGCAAAGAAATCATGAGCGAGTGAATGAGTAAGCTGGAGCATTGTTGCAGTGCAACATTCAACTGTGGTTCATCCATAACTGAGGCCTTTTCCGGAGTATGGCTTCCTTCAGATGCCTCCAAACTGCTTCATTAAAATTCCTTATTGACTCTCTGATTTCCTGGAACATATTCATAGTGTGTCAAAAAAGGAAAACCGTTGTTAGTTAAAAAAGGAAAACCTACATCACCTTCTAGTTGGATATACAGGGTACAAATTTTGCATTGAGTATTTTTATTGGAATTACTTGGCACCGTCCAAAGTTGATGTCATCTTCTCCAGCAATATCTCTGATGGTCAGGCAGTCATTGTGGTGAATCATTGCCAACTGCATCAATGTGAATGATTTGTTTGAAGTGGAAGGTTGTCCATTTCCGTGATCTTCATCAGTCAAATGTTCTTCCTGTTTTGGCATGACTGTTCCTCCCAAAACACTGATTGGCTAATGCACTTGACCGTAAAGACTCGTTGAAGGTTTTTCCACGTTTCAGTAATAGTTTTCCTGTAGTTGACTCCAAATTTCACATACCCGCACACATTAAAATTTTCCAAGTCTTTCATTGTGACAGAGTCAATAAAATATCCCCTTAGTCATTGCATTTGTTTACTCAGTGGCTGTAGTGTGTTTGCATATAGTGATGAAATGATATGTAAAGAGGAGATAAGTTTTGAAAGTTTGTTTTGAAAATAATGCTATTAGTTAGATCCTGTTAATTAATTAATATCTATAATTATTATCATTCACGTCAATCTGGTGCGCAGGCAATGCTTCAAAATTGAAGAAGAGTTATTTTGATTGCTCATTCTGCTTAATTATTCTTTAATTGGCTGCAGTTTATAGCTGCTTGTTACTAGCAGGGATTTTCTTATAGTGACACAACTGTTTTGTCATATGGAAAATTTTTCTGGTTTTCAAGGGCA
This sequence comes from Hetaerina americana, assembly GCF_022747635.1. NCBI lineage: Eukaryota > Metazoa > Arthropoda > Insecta > Odonata > Calopterygidae > Hetaerina > Hetaerina americana. The sequence continues at coordinate 66,195,317 of NW_027286985.1, read as the reverse complement.
TATTAAAAATGATGATAGAATATTTATTGAAGAAAAACTTTTGGAAGGCAATATTATGTCTGTATAAGTGGCATACAATTAAAACAACTTTTTTTTGCAGTCTTTAAATTGTAATTTGTTAAAAATGTGTTAACCCTTTCCCAATTTCTTAGGAACTAAGCTAAAATTGCCAAGGTATTTTTGCTGATTTTGCAGTAGTTCAAGAAAAAATGATGATTTGCAATTAAATAAAGTTACATACTCAAAAACTTAATAAAGCCTTTATTATATTTGTTTTAATTTTTTAAATATATTCTTTGCTGATTCTATTAGAAAAAGTATTGAAGAAAATATAAAATGTAAAAAAAATTAATGTTTTTATTGAATACATAAATAAAGTAATTTTTAACTTATAAGGAACTTTAGGTGATAAATCTAAAATATTTGGTATGTTACCTGATTGCACTGAAATAATCATCCGTCTAGGTTCATAAATCATTGCAAAACAAAAATTTAAACTTTTTACGAAAAATACTTTTATTAGCGACCCTGTTTCTGGAATCACTAACAGCTGTGCTTTCCTACACACAGTCCATGGAGTCCTTTCCTACACTTGGCGCACACTGAATTGGATCTTTTTATAGGTGCACCATTCTTGTTGCATACAGCACACCTCAAGTTTCTGCCTAGCAAGTTATGTAACAATGCATCATCCACTTTGACTACCAGTTTCGTTCGTAGCAATGAGATTAAATTACTCTTTCTTTTCCACTAGCCGTTCTTCATCAATTGTCTGTATAATGGATGAAGTGAATTGGATATGGGATATTATTTTGCCTGATATATTCGCTTTGTATTTTATATAACAAGTTAAAACCGTCCCGGCAAAAATGCTAAAGACCACATTTTTCCAATATTTTTAGTGTTATTGTTTCGTTTAAGTAGGTGTAAAGCATCATGTCTGATACATCTCCAATGAATTTATTGTATTGATTCATTATTGCATGTTTGAATATTTCCCTTTCTTGGCCATATCATGTTCTATACATGGTTACATTCTTAGTAACGGCGTTGGTTGGAAAAAGTAACACTGTTTTCTTTATAGATTTGTTTCCTCGATATCCTCACAAAGGCACCTCATTACTTGCGGAAATATTTTACTTGCCCTACATTATAACCTGCTGCAAAATCCTTAGGCAGGCCCCGCCTGTTTGTTCTTATCGTTCCAGTGAAGTATGTTGCATTTTCTAACAGATATTTTGCTAGAGCAATGCTGGCGAAAAAGTTGTTGGTTAATACATGATAACCTTTATTTCAGTAGGTCCCTAGTTGGAGGACTTTGGTCAATACTATCTGACCAAGGCCTTTCTTTTTGATCTCACCACTTTCCTCATCACATTTTGCCTCTCTTTATCAGAAAAACCCTAAGCAATAATGATCTACTGAGTTGAACAACATCTAAAACTTTACTCCCCACTTGTGGTGCTTCTTGTTTGGAAGATATTGAGTTAGGCTTGAATGACTTTTTCTGCCTACTAAGGACTCATCAATGGATAAGCACTGGTGTGGTGTGTAATGAAATCTGAACACCGTATTTGCATGCTCAACAAAGGGGATAGATTTAGAACAGGGATCGTAAGTATGGTGAACTGGTGGAAACAAGTCTTATTGTCAACAAGATGAAAAAATTTCAATATCGATATAAATCTATTTCTGGAGAACATATTTCCAATCCATAGAATGACTCTACTAGTCCTAACCCAGTATAAAAATATGGTTGGCCGTCATTTAATTGCCATATTTGCTTTCGTTTCAACGGCGGTTACAGACCTCCATTCTCTGACTCTAGAATTAGGGGATTTATGCTGCTGTGAACCCAAAAACTGACTATTCGTTCCAGCCACCATTAGATTCCACATTGTAAAAGGGAAACGCATGTCAAAATATTCTACAATTTTAGCATCATGGGGAGGAACATGCTTCAGACCAGGTGATTCAAGAAAAGAAGGTTCAGACTGCACATATAAATATTGATCAGGTCGTGTTTCGATGGACATAATGAAACTAGAATTGTTCAAATCTTCAATGTTTTCACAACGTCCTGTCGTAGTAGTAGTTTTTAGGGGAGGCGACCGACAACAGAGGTCATTTGCGCCATAGGGGATGGACAGGAAAGGATGAAGGGTAGAGAGAAACCCGGCGTCGGCATTAGCCTACTCTTTACGAAAGGCGCCAAGGGGTCCGCAGCTTAACGTCCCATCCAACAGGTGGCGTAGTTACTCAAAGTGCCCTCCACAAAGCACCTCAACTACGGAGCGGGATACCACTGAAAATATTCAACCGGGATTTGAACCCGCGCCCTCTGGGTGGGAAGCCAGTTTGTTAGCCCCCGCACCATCTCGATCCCCCTAAGGTCCTGTTACTCTCTGAACTTTCATGAATTACAGAAATTTGTTTATGTTTCAGAGTAACAAAAATATATATGTAATCACTTTCTGACCCTGATGTGATAGTGTAGTTTTGATCACTTCCACTGGGACAATCATCTCAAATATCTTTTACAGAATTGTTATCTCTACTGCAAGTATTGACATATTTAGTATCGTTGTCACTTGTAAAAGCTGACTTTGATGTAGACACTATTTTGAAGTTTTAGAGTCACAAAATTTAAGTGAACTTTAAAAAATCATAGCAAATGTAAAAACATAGGCAGATGAATGCCAGGGGTCAATTTGGGAACTACATACATTCGGCATCGTACAAATTCTGTACTTCTGTACCATCTGTCAGTAAACTTCGAATTTCTAAGATCTAATTGTGACACTACCTGCACTTTTGGTGAAAGGCGGCAGGAGTGCGATTGTGCTCCCACGCACTCTAAGGGTTAAAATAAGTCACTAGTTAGTCACCTATGATTGTTTAAAGTTTGCCCCTTTTCGAATGTAATTTGTGAATGAGTTAAAGTGGAAAGGCTATGCTTTTATTGAGGTAAATAATGTATCAGTTGTGAGTATCAACATTTTCTTTGTATGTGACATCCTTGAAGCAGTAACATGTCTTTGCATTGTTTAGCAGTGAAACAGAATGATTCACTTTACTCATGACAATGGAAGCTAGAGCAGAAAAGTAGCAGATAAAAATGACACAGTGGGGCCAGTTAATAGACAAAAAAAAGATACTGTTTCAGTAAATTCTCCTCAATTAATTTTGCTTATTTCATTATGTTAGTGAGTGGAAGTCCACTTTTCTGATTCATACCCCATGGTTAGGCATTAATATTCATGTTTTTAACTAATGCTGGTGAATGAAAGAGGTTTTGTAATGTAAAAAAGTGAAGCACTAGGTCTATTAGCCATGTGTATAATTGGATAAATAGATGAAATGGTATCATGATTTTATGTCCAAAACCAAAAAAATAGTTTTCAATTGTGTGCTAATGTGACAGTAAATTTGCAGATGTCATTGGGCTGATGATATTTAATTCTGTGTGTTTGTTGCCAATATTACAACTTGTTATAATGTATTGCCATCAAAGAATAAATGTCTTATGCGGTCACAAACATTTTTATTTGTATTTAATGTTCAAGTTTGTTGCGAGTCATAATCTTTTTCTCTAATTCTTGGAATATTATTCATTTTTTTCATTAATTAAGGTAAATTGGGCATGCTTTAAATTTCAAAACTGTAGAGAGTGTGATTTAAGTATATTATTTCAATTTAGATTTTTGATGGTTGGAAGATCATGATACCATTAGGGGAAATATTAATTCCAATTTCAGGGTCAGGACGGTGAAGTTATTTTGTATGATTTCATATCTAATTAAATTTTTCTGATGGAGGGTGGTGAATAATTCTAGTTTCTGACATGATATCTTATATGAAGTAGTACTAAGTGTGAAAATATTGTATTTTTGCCCGCTATTTCAAAGGTGAAAGTTATGGTTAAATTTGTAAGAAGTTTAATTTTTATAATAGCTTTGAAATGTACCCTACATTAGATCCCCAAAATTTGACCCCTTGAAGTTGATGCCTTTAAAAATGTGCAGTTTTGTAAATTGAGAAAATAATAATAGCTCCCTTAAACTATGACATTTACATTTTAGTTGTAAAAAATAAAGCTTTGCATACCTGTAAAGTACCGTGAAAACTTGATATAATAATGTTAACAATGTATAAATAATGGCTTGCTATATCGAGTGCTCATTATTATCACTGGTGAATCACTTATTAGTGAATCCCAATGACAGTCAGCATAATGAAATAATATGTAGAAGCCCTTTATTTTTTCGTGCCTATATTTTTTTGGAAAGGAAATTTTTTCTGAATCTTGTAGTAACACATTCTATCCACCACTTACGCTATGTATTCACTGTACTTGCTCAGCTATAGTTTTTGGTGTAATAATATACCAATATAATATTGCACTCCACCACCAACTTCTTATTTCTATTAGATCATACAACAGAAAGTGATGCCATACATCCATGATAATATGGCTCTCTATGCAATTATCATACTATTGCAGTGTATGGCCATCCTACATGTAAAACAATGACTGCAACAAATGTATTAGAAGCCTATGTGCATTCAAATGAGAGTCAATATTTTATAAACATTTCCAGACTTCGTACGGAAAAGTATTAATGAATGTGTTTAGTGTTTGGAACATCAGTTTTTAAACTTCAATTTTTGTCAATTATTCTTACGAACCCTCCCATGGACTACAACCTTTACGCGGTTGAAGAGCTTGTGCGTTCCGATGATCCCTAGAGCTGTTCTGGCGGGAGTAATGATGATTGTTTATGGTAGGGTCACCCATGCCAGATAGGTCGAAGGTTAGGAGCCAGACAAAAGGTAGTCCATGGAGCATCTGCTCCTCAGTGAGGCGGCTGCGAAGGAGTCTGATGCCAGTGAAGCGGCCAGTAAGTGATGGTGTCACGTTAAAAACACTATTAAGGAAGGCAATGGGAAACCAACTCAATTATGATACCCAAGAGTATAATGATTAACACAATGGAGGATATGAGCCCTGGCAACAATGGGACTCAGCCCAATTGGCCGTGTGTCATGCCCAGCAGCAGGAGAGGCTAGGCTTCCGCAGTCGTCATCTCAAAAAACCCTTGCAAAGGAAAAATGACAGCATCAGGACATAAGACGCAGAAGAAGAACACCAAATCAGTTAGAATGGGAACTTGGAACGTTAGGACAATGTTGACAACAGGAAAATTTAAGAATATTAAGTAAGAGATTGAAAGAGGATATCTAGATATTGTAAGTTTATGCGAGATGATTTGGAAGGATAGTGGGGATTATTGGATTGATAGTTCTAGAATATTATACAGAGGTAGGGACGAGAGCCAACAAGGGGTAGCCATAATACTGAATAAAGAGGTAGGAAGAAGCGTAGTCAACATAGAGCAAGGAATGGGGTTAGTCATCACCAACACTTGGTTTAGACTCCACAAAAGGCAGAGGTATACATGGAAAATGCCAGGTGACCCAGAAAGGTGTCAGATTATAGCATTGTTAGTCACAGATCAGGAACAGTGTGATCAATTCACACAGCTTCTCGGGAGCGGATGCGGTCTCAGACCACAATTAAATTGTTACGAAGTGTAGCGTCCATTTCAAAAAGATAAAGCAGGGTCGGCAGGTTAGGAAATGGAATGTAGAAGCATTAAATGGATTGACAAGGAAGGAGAACCAGCAGGCTGTAGAGAAAACCTTGGAGGAAAGTAAAGAGCTGAGTACCATTGAAGAAAAAAGGGAATGTGTCAAGAGAGGAATATTGAAAGCCGCAAAATACACTATAGGAACCATTTGTGGAAAAAGGGCAAGAAACCGTGGATCACAGATGAGATAATTGAAATGATGGTTAAGAGAAGAAAATGGAAAAATGTAAATACAGAGTGAGGCAAAAAGAAGTACAAATAGTTAAATAATAAATTGAGGCGGGCAACGAATAAAGCAAAAGAAGCATGGTGAAAGACACAGTGCGAGGATGTGTAATGTTTGCAGAGAAAGGGTGAAATTGGTTTGCTGTAGAGCAAGGTTGAATCACTATCAAGGAGTAAGAATGGAAGATCTTTGCTAACAGTTAGATATAGGCAGGTAAGATAATAGCTGAAGCAGAAAAGACTCAAGATAGATGGAAGGAATACATAGAAAAACTGTATGGTAAAGAACTTAGGCCAGCAAGGTTAGACATAGAAAGAGAGCATGACGTAATGGTAGATAGCTTAGGTCTAGGCATACTCGATGATGAGATAGTAAGTGCGTTATGGGAGATGAAATCAAATCAGGCCATGTGGGTGGACAACATTCCTGTGGAATTACCAACAGGTTTAGAAAATGTTGGAGGAAGAGTCTATATGGAATGATTTGCAGCATCTATGGGGAAGGAATCTGGCCAGAAGACTTTGTGAGATAAGTATCAGTTCCTATTCCAAAAAAGATAAAGGCTACATCCTGTGAGGACTACAGGACAATAAGTTTGATTTCCCATGCAGCTGAAGTGGTTCTCAGGGACACTAACAAGATGATGGAGAGCAGGGCAAATGATTACTTAGGGGATGATCAGTTTGGGTTTAGGATGTGGAGAGGCCCGCGGGATGCCTTTGAAGTAATGAGATCACTGATAGAGAGGAATATAGAATAGAGTCAGGACGTATTTGCCTGTTTTGTAGATTTTGAAAAGGTGTTTGATAAAGCAAATTGGGAAAAACTGATGAGTTAAAATAGAGAGGTGAATGTTAGACAAACGAGGAAAAGGCAGGCACAGGATAGAGATGTTGGACAGGATGAAGAGAGGAAGGAAGTTCTCAGAGATGAAGAGGGACCTGATGTAGAGTAGGATACTGGATTGTGTTTTGTTTTGTTAGGAGTCACAAAATATTTATCTGGTAGTTGTGTCCATCCAAAACCTACCTTAAACAGTTGATTACTTAATAATAATTCTTACAATCTTCCTGTTTTAGAAATTTTGCTACCCACTCTTTTCTTCAACATGACTCAATGCAAGATGCAGGGGATTTTGCCCCATGTTTGTACCTAAGAAAAGAATACTTGCTCTACTTAACATTCTCTCTGGTCTCTTTCTCTTTTGGTGTAATTCTTTCAGCAATTTTAAGCATGCAATTTAAATGCGTTTGTATGTAATAATTTTTTCAAATCCTATGTCAACTGCCTTTTAACAACTCCGACAACTCAAGTTGCTTTTGTCTATTTCATTTATGTTGAGAATCAGGGAGAAAGAAGTCAAATTTTGCATTATGTTGCTAAAATGGTTTCACATGGCTATGCAACATGAAACAAGCAAGAAATAAACTTGATCTTTCTGAGTTTATTTTATGCCCTTTTTTGGTTAAAGTGTGACGATGCCATTTAGTTTTGTCTCTACCATTGGGGTGAAACTTCTGCACACGTTATAAAATTGAGAATTCTGGGAATCTACTGTGTTTTTGTTACAAGAGTTTTTCACTCACAGTCCTGTAACATTTGCATTTGCAAGCTTTCAGAATTCCATTTAATTTTAGTTTTGTCGTTTTCTCAAAACAAATGCTTCTTACGCATTACAAGATTTATTCATCTCCCGTTCTATGGAATTAACGAAGTAAAATCCTCTGGAGTTGGTGTTTTTTTAGTTCTATCCTACATCAATTTGTCAATATCCTATACAAGTTCCTTTTTCTCATTCTTATCATAATTTATGATGGACATTCAACTTTCAACTTCCTACCATTGATGGTATATGATGCTTATGGTCTGTGACATCTGCCTTAGAAAGTAAGTAAATTTTGGTTTATTGTAGAGATTCGCCTTTTCTATTTGGGGTGTATATATATATATATGTCGCTAAAGAAGTGTGGTTGTAAGCTGCTGACTATTTTTTCAACTGTGGCTTCAGTAGGGGATGTGATTTGAAAAGCTGGATCAACTTGGCATCCTGGTTTTAGAAATGGTGTACTGCAAGTATATTTGCCCCAAAAATTCTATTAATTTGAAAGAGCAGTATTGGTTCTCTTTAATTTGGTTTAAAATTATTTGTATTATTTATTAATGCTTTGAATGACACCTAGCATTGCAATGCCAACAAAATTATTAAGGCTGTACACACTGAATTTTGAATTTCAGGTTTAGCTCAAAATACCTCATAAAGGGACAGTAAATGGGGTTTGAATTAAAATCAATATTATCAAATCCATTTTGTTCATCAAATTCCAGATCCTGATTCCACTGTTTCTCAGTTGAGTCTTTTTATTGAATACCCATTTAACTAAACATTTTTGAACTAAAATCATTATCACCTGGTTGTGATGCACAATTTATCTTTCATTCACCTCCCACCTGTAAAGTTGTAAAGAAATAATTCTTAAGTGATTATTAATAATATTATTCATGGATGTGCCTCTATCATTAATTGTGCTTTCAAGCCATTTCCAACCACTTCGCATTTCTACTTCATTGCCTATTGTAGTCAAATTTGTTCAGGTAGTGCCAGAGTTCTTCCATTTTTTCAAATGAATAAAAGACTAAGACAGTAACATGAATTGTTAGTTATCAGCATAGTTAAAGATAAATTTTCATTTATTTAAATCCCATTGCTTTTGTCCAATATGTATGCAGTATAGTTTGTAAACGTTGAACTAGTTTTAAAGTAAATTATACTAATCATTTTTTGATAAATATAGGCATAACCCAAGGTAAAGAAAGACAATAAGTAGGATAACAGTCACTTCCACCATGGGTTGTGAATAGGATTTTAACATTAAACTAAACTAATCGACATCTAGAAGAATTTTTTATTAGAGTACAGAATTTAAAGATAAACCTACCACAAAGTCATTGCTGCATCTACTCTGAAAACTTGCTTGATTGCTGTAATTCCTTAGATATTTTTGCTAACAGTGTTTCTCACACTGCCAAAATTTCCATGAATTCTTTGTTTCTCTCTTGGGTGTGTTGCATCCAACGTTTATGAGACTGAAGGAGGTCAGTATTTTTGACGAGCTTTTTCAATACATGAAATTTTTATGTTGTCTCAAGTAAGTGAAATTAATGTTCAAATGGTTTACTGCATAAGTTAGGAAGAAAATAATGGTATCCAAAATTTGTCGCCAAAAAAAGTACTAGAGAACAAGCAAGTCTTAAGTAACATAAAAAATAAATTGTTTCATTAGGAACAATCCCTATAACATTTCTCTTTTCCATTACCTAGCATTGTACTCCCTCTCTTGAAGAGTTATTTAGGTCTACCAGTTGCCTTTTGATACAGATATAAATTCTTTGCTAGTTTTGAAAATACAATGCACATTTTAGCGGATGACTCCACCAAAGGTTACTGTTGTGGTATCACCTGCGGTTTCTTGCAGTATGTAATTAATTATTTATGGTATGTTAAGGTATAAATACAACACAACTGTTAGGAGACTGGTGCATCTCTAATTATAAAAATTGTTATTTAAAAAGTTAATTAGTATTCATTAATTATTCTCTGTGATTTAATTTTTAAATGTAGGCAATATTGGTGAGAGGATAATGTAACTTTTCATCTTTTTTTTTGTTAGGTTCACAACAAGACGCATGAAGGAGAAAAATGCTTCAAGTGTGATTTGTGCCCATATGCTTCTATCTCCCAAAGGCATCTGGAGTCTCATATGCTTATTCACACTGACCAAAAGCCATTCCAATGTGACCAGTGTGATCAGGTAAGAATTATACAACTCCTGCAATTTTTTGTGGTCTAATAAATCTCTGATTGGTTAGGGAACAATTCATAGTTTATTTTTTATAGACCTTATGCTGATTTGGTGGCATATTAGTAAACATTTTATATTACTTTTCCAATTGGTTTTAAAAATGGCTGTTATTGTAGTAAAGAACAATTCTGTGGAACCTCATAATACCAGTATAATCCGTTCCACAGTCTTTCTTGTAAAGCTAAACACTTGTAAATGAAACAACTGTTTGCTTATAATTTAACGTAAAATACGGTAGTGTGTTCCATACCAAAAAAAATTAATTATGTGCAAGGTTTATTTAAAGAAAATTATGTATACATTGTTTAGGATTGTGAAACATATTAACCTTTCCTTCTATCATAAAATGATACAACCAGGAATGCAAGATCGATTTTTCGTAAAAGCATAAAAAAATGTGAATAAATTTTTTGATTATTTATGATTTTTAATAAATTCCTTTTTACGAGAAAATTTTCTGCTGACATTTGTTTTCGCCGGCGCTTCAAAATTTTGTAAAAAATACAACCCAGAATGATTTTCAAATAAATTTATGGCATACATCACCACTGCCCTATTAAGGCAATGCATCATACACATGGTACGATGCAAAAGTTTTCCGTTACCACATCTCATTTAGCCAGCTGCTTTGGACTTAACAGTTCTTGAAGGCTCGTAGAGTTTCTGAATGGCAAACAACCAGGGGTTTGATTTTGAAATCGCCGCTCGTATTTGTACAAAATAGCAGCGAGAGACTGCCTTTCAATTATCTGAGCTTTTTGAAGTTACCGATTAAGTTCTCTGCTGCTCTTGTTCAGAGCTTGCTGCTTCACTAAACCATGGAGAATGTTTCATCTCGTTAACTTCTCTAACCACACTCATTCGGCTGTTGATGATCTGGGCATCTTATTAATCAGGTCAGCAAAAATCACTTTCCCCTTCTCACAAGTTATATTGCCGTTAATGGTGTCGCATTGCAGTTGATTTTTGCCTATGCATATGAAAAGCACCTTTCAATATTGTTGAGAATATTTAACCGTTGCGTAGATGCTCTTGTCACGTTATTTTAAGCACCATCTCCTTAGTCTTGTCCCTGTTCTGAAGAAAAGGCCAATTGTTGATGTCAAGCAATGTTGATATGCATACGAGAGCAACCATGCTCACACCTTGTTCCTGATTTTCAATGATTTTACTTTTCATTTTAGCTGTTATTTTTGATTTTGTTCTCTTATGGCTTTCTTCTTATGGATTTTTCTTTGGTGTCAATTTTAAAACTATGCACAATATGCATGTAGTGTTGAACTTTGACCAAAAAAATCACTAACAATATGTTTGAACACTGGAATATTGGGCGATGAGTAGCGGGCACGTAATGAATCGGGGAATTCCCCTCTTCGAGTCACTCATCATGCAAAAGGTCACTTGTTAAGCATTGTCAGGGCCAATATTTTTGCTCGTTATGTGAGTTACTTGCTGTGCGAGGTGCTTACTAAGTGAGGTTCCACTATTTTAATTGGCCTATGAGTAAAGCACTAGAGTTTCATATTGAGTTAAAGAGTATAGGAAATCTATGTTTTTCTTTGGAATGTAGATTGGGCTTCAAAGAAAATTGCATTAAATTTAAAAACAAAGGGTTACGATTATGGTCTGTGGCTGTACTTTATTGTTGGGATCAGTGAGAATATTTTTCTTGATGTGCCATTCCTTCTCTGTACCTGATAATCACCCATACATAACCCTCCATGGCACATTATCATGGAAACTTATTTTGATTTTACATAACAATGATATTTATGGTCTCTGGCTGTTTGTAAAATCCAGATTCTACAGTGTTAAGAAATAATTCAACCTTAATATATTTTTTCTAGTTTAAGTTTATAGTCTGGTCCATGTTTCTAGTTTCAATTTAATTAATATTTATGGACAGAATAGCTGGAAAAGTTTGAAAAATTAAATAGATATTCGACCACCTATATCTTTGATTGGTTTAGATGGCACCTAATCGCCCATTCAGTCAATATCTTTATTGTTATTAGACTACCTTGATGTAACTGTTGTTTTAAAACTGCATTGATAATTTAATGACGATAATTGAAAACTTTCAATTTCAGTCCTTCCGTCAGAAGCAGCTCCTCAAGAGGCATCAGAATCTCTATCACAATCCAAATTATGTTCCTCCCTTACCACGTGAAAAAACACATGAATGTCCGGAGTGTGGTCGTGCCTTTAGACACAAAGGAAATTTAATTCGTCACCTGGCTATTCATGACCCCGAGTCCTCAGCGCAAGAGAAGGCTCTGGCTTTGAAGCTTGGTCGGCAGAAAAAGATCCAGGTAAGTTATTTAAATGCGATGAAATTATTTATGTTGCATATCAACCACAAGATTTTATTGTACCCTCCATCTTAATTTTCAAGATGCATTGAAGATTTATCCATTGGTCTGAGGATGTCAATATAATTAGGCATTGATATTTTCTGAAAGAGTTTTTAAAGAAGTTAACCAGAATGCTTGATAAAGTAAGATTTTTTGTAATGATTATCTTCCATGAATTATATTCATTGAAAATAATCACTTTCTTTTGCCGCGGGAGTATTTTATCACTTTATGTGACTTAAGTATGAAATCAATGTATTTCCTCCACTCTTTTTTCGAGGATCTTTTTTCAAGACTCTTCTGCAGTGCCTGTAGTTCGTTTGCCAGAGGACTTTCTCCTTGCATTTCTTTCAGTGAATTATCCTATCATGATTCTCCTGACTTGAAAAAAAATCTGAAAAAAAAAGAATTTGTGTCAAGGAAGTAGAAGAACCATGCATCTTAAGTCTATTTCATGTCCTACAGTTTAAGTTATTACTTGTTTTACATATTTTCTAGATCATTGATGGTCAGCAAGTAGAAGTAATGCCAGGGGAAGATGATGACGAAGATGATGAGGATACAGATGCTGAGATGATGGCTGTAGAAGGACAAGATGGCCAACAATATGTTGTGCTGGAGGTTATTCAGCTGCAGGTTTGTGTTCATACTCAATAGATAATATATTTCTGAAATTCTGCTTGTTTCATGTGAACCCAAGGTTAATAAGGATTTTTTTCTATTTTAATGTGTTCAAATCTGTCTTGTCAAAGTTGTGAGGTGTCATTTTTTTTGGGATTACCAATAGGTGAAACACCATTCATGATTTTTACTCACTGGTGCTGTAACTTAAAAAGTCTTTGGTTAGAGTCTTCAAAATTACATGAAATGCCAAAAAGATTTTACAGTGAGTACAACACTTGATTGAATCATTTTTCCCCTAGAAAGTGTAATATAGCCTATTGAAATATCTCACCTGCAAAGAAACATTATTTGATCCTTATTTAAAATGTTTCTGTCTAATGAAGTATGTAGTGTTTTAAATAAAGTGAATAAAACTAAATCAGTGGCACTGGCCATTAAACTCCTGTGTTGCCAGATCTTCAACTCAACAAAATCAATCAATCCTGTGAAAGCACTAGATTATCATATGTTTGATTGCCGTGGTAAAATTGTCTGTCTCTGTATTGGGAAGCAAATCTGCCGCAGGTCGGAGAAATACTTCATTTTGAGGCAGAAGTTTTGGAAACGTATAATTGAAGCGTCTTATATGTACGAGTATCATGCATCTAAGAACATACTACATAAGAATGTTTTTACATTGTATGTACAGAGTACAATGGCATAACAGGCTTTCCCAGATATTTTTTCCTCTTTATGCTTAAAATTTTGCATCCATTCAATCATTTAGGATGGAGATGGGCAGGAGCAAGCCGTGGCGGTGGTAGCAGGAGATGGAACGGCTCACGGAAGTGTGGAGGATGCCGTTGCTGCCCTACATGATGAGGAAGAACTTCTAGGAGAGCATCATATCACTCCAGACTCTCGTGAGTGAATCTGTCTGAATAAGTCTTAGGAATAAAAGTACAAAACCTTGATTTTCCAATACTGGATATACTAGTTCACCCTATGGCTACCTACCATATCTGGCTGAATATAAGTGAACCCTAAATATGTTGACGCCCCCAAAATTTCCAGCATTTTTAGGAATTTTATGGGAATTCTTTGGCTTGTAGCATTCCCATAGGTAACGTAGAATATGCTACACATTGCATTTATGTGTGGTTTGGGGCAAAAATATTGGTAATACTAACTGGCACAATATTTTTGCTCATTTTTCGAACTACACATAGCCGCTTAGATTTCTATTTATAGCACTCCAGTGTATTCAGCAAAAACTATTCTATTGAATCAGTAATACACAAAATAGTGAATACACATGCTGGTGTAATGTTTCAGTCAGCAGTGCTCAGATATTCAACTACAGTGGTGCTTAGTGAATTTTAAAGTAACATGTGCAGTAGGATTTATGTTATTTGTTTTATTCTTTCATTATTTGAGCCTTCCAAAAAATGGCCGAATAAGGAAAAATTGTTAAGTATTAAACGAATTATGGAATTTGTAAACCAGAATTATGTTACTTCACATAACCCCAAATTTGGTGAGTGATGATGTTGCATGCTTCCAACAGCTTACCTTTAAACATATGGCTCATCAAAGACCATTTCTGTCACTTGCAGTGCAAGTGATGTGTATTTGTTCTCTTCTGATTGCCAAATTGGCATTACATACTGTATGTTATCATTTATAAAATTTTATTTTGCAGATCTTGGTGACGATGATGATGTGGTTCACTCCATAAGGACAAAGAGGATGTCTCGGAAGGATGCCCTAGCGATAAAAAGGAAATTGGAAACGCAAAAAGATATGCAAAATTGTTTTGGATTTGATGTAAGTGGATGAGAATATTATTCTTGACATCATGGCATATCTGTTGAAAATTGTGTGAACTTGGAAACTATAGTTATTCAAGCATTTCACTAAATTTGATGTTATTGCTCCTTTCACTGGCTATGGATAATTAGAAATGGTTGTCCACTCAGTATATAATTATGATTAAAACAGTGAACAAGTGCATCTAAAGTTATTGATGAATTAACTTAATGATTTATTAAATTAAATACTTATAAGGTATAAAAGAAAGTGAAAACTATGCATTCATTCCAAAAATATACAAACAAATGGCGCCTCTCTGCAGAACACCATTGCCACTTATAGATGTTTGCCACTCTTCCAGGATTTTTAAGATACCCAAGCACATTAACTCTATATTGGTAGTTGATAGGCAATGATTACTGATCTCTTATCTTAACCTTTATAAACCATTTCAGGTATAGGTAAAGTTAACCATGGTATTCCTTGCAGTGTGGTTTTGGTTCTTGACGGATAATGAATTCAATTTAATGGAATGTTAGTCGCTGTATTTTCTTCTTCACAGTCATTGAAACCTCTCTTACTTTGAAAGAATACCTTGTTTATTTTCAGCAATTTTCTTGAACAAAATTAAAAGCTTGTGACTCAGAAAGTTGCATTGATATTTAATTTGTTAAGAAGATAGGTGTGACTGGTGGCCACTTTTGCCCATTTTGGTTTTGTCAAAGACTACTTTGTAATCTCACGATTCTTTTAACTCAAAAAGACTGTCCTATATTATTTTTTATTCAACACATTGATGAAAATATTTCTCATCCAACAAGTCTCAATAGACAAAAGATCAATTTTTTCAAATTGTCCATAGGTATTAGTTTTTTATGTGAATTAAATGTTTTTTAGATTTACCCATTCTACACAATCTTCTTTTCTATGGTATTGCAGTTGCTTTTGTAATTTGATTCCTGTGGATTTTATGGCTTGCTGTCATTGTTCTTGCTAAGTATCTCCTATGGAAATGCAGGCTTACTTCAGTCCCTACTTACGAATTCACAAAAATTATATTGTTATTAAACAGATGATCATTTCACTTTTAATGTTTTGAGAAATTGATGGATGCAAACCTTGAAATTCACAATGCACTTAGATGGGGTTTGACAAATGTATTTCATTATCCCTTTGAATTTTGATAATGGTTTAATGTTATATAAAGAAATGGTCCATCATGTAATGAAGTCATTTTTTACACTGTCAACCAAAGGAAACCTGTGTTCATTCAGCCTTGCATTGTATTTTTCAGAGTTGACACTGTACATCCAAGTATTGGGCATAGATGGCATAATGTAATGCATGAAAGTGTGACATAGATTGTGAACATTTTATAGTTAGAAATGTCATTATGTTATACATTTTTCTGATTTGGTAATGAGTTGATTCCAAAATTGCAAACCCTATGTCAATTCTCAAGTTTCAATTCTCTATTCCTGATTCCAGTCCCATTGATTCATATGATAAAATTCCATTTTACGTAACTTCTGAGATTTTCCATGTTATTTAAGTAGTTATTATAGATATATTGAAACAGGGTATTCTATTTTATTGAATATTGATGATAATTGAATGTTTATCTCATTCTACATTCAGAATTGTTATGCATATCACCTGCTATCTTATGTCATTATTCTTTTCATTCAAGTTTCTTTTTTAACAAATTAGAATTAATATAATGTTTATTTCAGGACGATGAAGATGATGACAATCACGCAGACATGGAGGATGAAGATGATGATGAGGCTGCCAAAACAGCTATTCAACTCATGGAATCGATCAATCAGTAAAGCATGCGGACATTGCTTTGTGGATTTAGTAAATCCAGTGTTAACAATTACCTGCACAGAAGCCCTGTTCTAGAGAATGCATTTAATGCCCTTCCATATTATACCAACCAGACTTGTGTGGAATTAAGACTGCCTTTTCCTTATTACAAGTGAAATGTGTTGTAGTGATAATATCCTTTGTGTACTTCGTAAGGACATGAATTAGTTTGAATTCATGGAAGGAAGCAAATTATTGCTTTAACTAAGGGAAACTGCTGTGTCCTAATGGAACACTGTGATGGCCCTTTGTGTGGCAGTGTACAAAATGTGTTAATTCTACTGAACAGTCCTGTTGTGAACTGAAAAGTGTTGGCCATGCATAAGTTTGCGTGGAACATCAGCATATTTTTATTCCTGAAGAATGTACAAGTCCTAGTGAATATTTCCATTAGTGTCCAATCGAACAATCGGCAGTTTTTATTTTAGGAAAAAAATGAGGAAAGAAGAAGCAAATAGATTGCATCCAGGCTGCACAATACTCGTGAAATTTGTGGAAGCATTTTCGATTTATGTTAAACAAATTGGTATTCAAAAACTGCCAGTGAACACTGAAAACTTTCCTCTTTGATGAGGATATTATTTTAATTAGTAATTAAAATGCCTTAAATTCTATTATTGTGTTGTTTAATGTACATAACATTTTTACCTCAGCATGATTATGGAAGCCCTCAATGTTTCAATTTTCCAACACTTGTAAGCTCAATTAAAATTAAGTTATTGAGAAAGATCTTGGACAACTTTTTGCTATCATGATATCGAAATATTTTTATGTGGTGAAGTCTTTAAGTTATTCAATTGTAATTACAGTTGATTTTATATGATTGCCATGTATATGGCAATTAATGTATGCCTTCAAAATGTTTACACACACAAAATGATGTGCAGTCTTATTATTTCAAATCTTGTTAATGCTTCGTTGAGAAAACTTTGAATAGTTTGTGAATAAAGACTTTGGCTGTAAGAGAGTTAAGTAATAACAAAAGTCTATTACTTCAACAGTAGGTGACACTAACGTGCTTTCTTTGTGTTGCTCACATTCATTTAATGATGTGGTAGCACAAGATAGTGCCCACTTACTGTTACAATAAAAGATTATTGCAGAAGAATTCCCTGAGTGAGTTAATTGTTGAAACTCAAGTACATATGTATGACTTAAAAATTACAATAATAGGGTACAAGGGTACAGAAAATTTATAAAATGTTAGACATTATCTTGTTGGTTGAGAAAGGAATAGCTGGAATTTGGGATGATGTTGGTTCATACATAGTATCTCAAAACAAAGTATATCTGTATAGGACATGCTGATTTCTAAAACTGAAGGAAAATTCTTATTTGAGTTGTCTTTGAATTCACTGTTTCTCATAATAATGCTGTTCATTATTATCCTGGGGTGAGGGATACAGCCAGAAGTGTTTTCCAGAGAGCTGATCAAATTACCTCAGGTATCATTACAATAACAGGTCATCATCTTCTAAAGGTATAGCCTTGTCATTGCAGCCATATGGATCTTTCCATTGCTGATCATTTTAATTCCTGAAAAGTTATGACAACCCTTAATGCTTTCGATGTCATTCAGAAATTTATTTTGTGGCCTTCCTTTTTTCAAGGAATATCCCTCCCATTATATTTTCAAGATAGCCGTTATGTCTGAGAACATGCCCGACAATTTTAACTTCCTTTTCTCCAACTCTATCTATCAGAGTCCTGTCTTCTATAACTTCCCTTAGACTTAGATGTCACTTTTCTTTTCAATCCAGCTTTTTTTTTGTTATCCTACTCCAAATCCACATTCCCATTGCTCCCAACCTAGACTTTTCAATCTCTTTCATTGTCAAAATTTCACTTATATGAAATGGCCAACTCCAAATAATGGTTTTTGTTTTTTAATTTCCAAGTTCATATGTGTTTACTGAAACATTTTTACTTTCATATGCCTTCTTCCCTCCTCATGGGCTACAATCTTGATAAGGCAGGAGAGTGCTGACAGGAGCAATGGTAATTGCTCCTGGTAGTGTCACCTATGCATCAGACGTATAGGTAAGAACCAGGCGTGGTAATCTGTTCAGAGTCTGTTCATCAGTGAGGTGGTTGGAAAGGCAGCTGACCCCAGTGGGCCGGCAATTTGAGTGATGATGTTACATTAAAAAGGCTATTGAGGAAGAAGATGGGAAACCACCTCATATGTTATCCCACGAGATAATGATATCCATAGACCCAAGTATGAGTCCTGTCAAGCAGGAAACTTGGTCCGTTGGGCTGGGAAGGGGGGCAGTGAGAAAGCAATTGAGTAGTCCCGGAGAAGAGATAAATCATAATTGTTTAAATATAATAATACCACAATAGGTTTAGGTAAGCATGAGAAATGTCCAGTGATTCAGAAAGATGTCATTATATTATAGTTATGATGATGATGATAATTTGGAATACCGTGGTCAATTCAATTTCCCTGGAGTAAAAGTGGTTTTATATTATACCATTAAAGCGTAAAAGTTTTAAAAATTGCTTTGAGCATACCATTAAATTTACCAAAAGTTCATTTTGTTGCTAAAAATAATCATAGGTTTGGCTTCCAATTAATTTTTAACTTCCATTTTGTCATAGCTGTTGTGGAGATTCTGATTATTATATTATTTCTTTCTCAAACTGATTCAGCCAGGTTGGCAAGATTGCCTAAAAACCTATTGAAGTGACCATTCCTTGTATGAGCTTTTGTGCCATTTATCTCTCCTTTACAGTCACTATTACTTCTTAAATATATAAGTTGAACAGATTTGTTTAGAGTGAAACTTTGTCTTACACCTTTCCTAATTAGCTTCTTTCTCACATTCGGTTCTGATAGAGCTGGAAGAAGTCCTTGTGGTGCAATACTAATCTCGCATAGTGTATCAAAGGCTTTTTGCAAATCAATGAAATTGAAGAACCCTTTTTTTGTAACAGGTACATAATGCATTAACTTATATCCCTTCAGCCACAAAACGGAGAATTAACTGTTTAAAATCAATTGGTATGATGGGAAAAAAGATTCAAAATCTGTATAGCCTACTGCCCAGTTTACTCAGGAGCATAGATAAATCATTAATACACCACTGCATGTGAAACCACCAAATCTGGTGGTTTCGCAGAAAACACAAAAATCTGTTTTGTATATAGCTCCCCCAATTTCAGTCCCTTTAATTTGTATAACTTTAAGCACTTCAGATATTATTTGTGAGTATTTAAAAATTTTTTGTTTCAGTGATATGATGCTATTGTTTATAATTTTACATATAAAGCCAACAGGTTGGTTCTCTGATAGTCGAGAAGAGGAAGATCATGTTTTCTGTGTCAATGAAAACTACCTCTCACTCTTTCCATGTAAGTTGCGCCCTAAATTTAACATCCTTTCTGAGATGTAAGATGTAAACTTTGAAATCCTGCCTTGCAAATGTAGTTTGCCAATTGTGAAATATATTATTATCATTGGTTATAATTACATAATTGCCATAGGTGTCAATTAATATATGTTTAATGGAGGACTACTACAATGTGTCACAATCTCAAAGAAATTGTCAGCTAAGTAATTCCAATATTATTGGACAATTAAGGTCAATTCCTCACATGTCTAAAATAATTTCAACCACAATTATGCAAAGAATTGAATCCAGGATAGAGGTCTTAGAAGAGTCCATTTTGTATTCATGCATGGGAGAGGATAATGTGAGGCTATCTGAACTGCATAATTGCAAAAAAAGGGTAAAGATATATATTACCTTCATTGATCTTGAAAATGCTCTTGATATGCTTGAGTAGCATCAATTGTTCATTATGCTGAAAGAAGACAGTTACAAGTAAAAGGTGGTATGAAGTCTCCATAAAGACAAAAATGTAGCAATCATATTCTGGGAATACTCCCAGAAGGTGAACATATGGCAAGGACTGTGGCAGAGATGGTCTCTCATCAGCCATCCTTTTTAATGTATGATTCCATAGTGGAGTGGGAAAGGTAACAACAGAACAGGGGTAAATATACAAGGTGAGATGGGCTAATAAGATAAGGTTAGATGATGACATTGCAGCCGTGACAGAGAGTAGGAAGATTTGATAGATATACTAGAAGAAATTGAAGTGATAGTCTGTGACTAATACAAAATGAAATTAAACGATGGTTAAAAAAATATAATAGTGATGCAAAAGAGTTGGCTTTGGGAGAAAAGACTCTAGAGACAGAGGATTAGTTTGTTCCACTTGGGGAGCAGGATAACTAATTAGATGGGTGCAGCAAGAGGGACTACAAGTGAGCCACAACAACCAGGCCAAGGCAGCATTTAATAAGAAATGCAAATACACCTCTGTCTGCATCAATCTGGGGCTGAGGGAACACCAATTGAGGACCTTTGTACATAGAATCCTTATTTATGGTTGTGAGACCTGGACAGTTAAGGAGAGTTAAGAGTGGAACCATTTGGAATACGGTGTGCATTGCAAAATGCTGAAAATAGCTTGGGTCAATAGATTTAAAAATTAAAAGCTTTTTGTAGTAATGGAATTAGGTTCTGTCTGTGTGGAGTTAAAGAGGAGAAGAAACACAGAATGGTAGTAACTAAAGAATGAAGGATTAATTAAGAATATTTTGGAGAGCTCAGTGGAAGTAAAGAACCATATGAGCAGCCACTACATTGCACAGTTATTGGAGGAGATAGGCGAGTTACAAGAACTGCGCCAAAACATATCAAAGAAGCAACACTATAAAAGGCACCTATTATTATTGTAAGAATACATTTCATTTTCAGGGGGATATTATTAACATTACTTTCGCAAATGAGTAAAGATTGCCTTGGAGTGCATGTAATGCTAAACAATGCTAATTAGTTTTCCCCTTATAAAGTAAAGGGGATCCAAAAATTGCACCTGACGTAAGTGAGGTGCGCGATAGTATATTTGGTGTTAGCACTTACATCTTCTCTATACGATCATTAGATGTAAGAGCTCCCATAGACAAGGATTACTGTTGGGGGGGAAATGAAGACATCCACTTAATATTACCCTACTACGTATACGTGAACGTTACTATTGACGTGGCCAAATTCACATTAATTTGGACTAAATTTTCCTCTGACCACCATGAAGGAATCCGGAAACTTACCGGGTAATTATATGTAAAATATACTGTAAAGTTGGTTCTTAAAGTCTTTAAAACGGCATTTTAAAACAATTAATTGACAGTAAAATACGTAATGCCATCTCTTGGGGATTTTTTAAACTACAAAATGTTCTTCCGTACAGTTGAAATATTTGAATTGCGACATTATTATCTTTTAGGAATCCCAACATAAAGCAAACTTGCACAATTTCATTTTAATACTGATTTCAGAACTAGGACCTCCCTTCCGTATAGCATTGCTGTGGTGCTCTCCATATCGAACAATTATTATGGCTAAAATGGAGCAATAAAATTAATTTAACAAGGTCGTATGGCTCGAGCAATCATTAATATCATCAATTTCTTCAGAATCACCGAGAATGCCGAAAAAAACAATAACTGATCGCTACGGCAACTAATAGTAATACTAATGGGGAAGAATTGAATAATGAACACTGTGCCGAGAAGCTTTTATTATTCAATATGAAGGGTTTATAATAGCCAATCATTAAATATCCAGGAAATTGTGTTAAAAGTACTGCCTTTCCACATCAACGAAAGGAATCAACAACGCCATTGAACATTGGTAATGAGAGTGCGTAAGTGATAAACGTATCTCTTTTGTCAGTTAAAGGTGGGGAAAGTGTTCCTGTTTAAATGTGGTGATACGAGGGAAAATTATATTGTTCTGATGAGATACTGGAATTATCAAATACTTTATCGTCTGAGTTCACTTTTTTAGTCACAGTGTTTGCTTAAATGCCATGTGAACGGTACAGATCAAATTTGGGCCACATGCCGTGTTAGTAGGTATGTGCATTGGAACTCTTACCATGCTGTGCTCACCATTTGGCGCTAACACTCAATTGATGTTATTGTGGACCATATAAGCAGATTAAATCTCATACAATTGGAGAAAGCTTGAGGTACGAATAGATAAGTGCAGAGGAAGTCTACTCAAGACCATGACTCGGGTTAAGTTCTAGCACAGTAATGAAGATGATTCATGAAACAATTTCAATGTAAGTATGATACTTTTCATCATTGTATCGCATCTCTTGGATAGTAAAATTTGTTTTTGAGCACAATTCTAGCTTACTAAGTAAAACGTAAAAGTAGAGCATTGGCTGGATGGACCTTTAGCAATCTAATCATTGGGTGTATTATAGTCTGTGGGTTTCATTCTCATTTTATTTACAACTCTCGCCCTCCATCGCTTTCTGAACTTAAATTCAAGGCAATTGAACACTATAACAGGTGGCAGCTTTTCTTCCCCAAGTTTACCACTAATACCATTCTTATTATTTTATGTAGTGTACTGTGTTTTCATTCTGCTAATCCTCATGACTTTTCCTCAAA
Organism: Hetaerina americana; assembly: GCF_022747635.1. Lineage (NCBI taxonomy): Eukaryota > Metazoa > Arthropoda > Insecta > Odonata > Calopterygidae > Hetaerina > Hetaerina americana. The sequence goes on along the minus strand of NW_027286985.1, from coordinate 66,172,461 downwards.
CTCTTTCTCTGCTTTATTCCAACTTCTCTTTTAGTTTTTCTCTGGTCTTTTCTCAGAGAGCTGTTCTTTCTATTCTAATACTGCCTAATACCATCTTATATAATTAGGGGTGATGCAATTATAATATTTACTATTAAGATATGTTTAATTAGGTATAGTAAATTATGGACTCCTTCATGTTTTGGTATTAAGATTCCTTTATCCTGTGATTGCACAAGAAGAAATGTAAGAGAATGTGAATCTTAATCAAGAAATATGTAAGTATTATTATATTTAACTTTAATGATTTTTACTGCCATCAAATTGTATTATTTCTAGTGTGTTCCATTGCTCTTCATTTTTCTATTGATTTCACTATGCGAAATATGATGACCATCATTTTAGGAAGTTAAAGATTTTTCAATGATGTTTGGACTCCCTTTTTTTTAAATATTGGAATGCTTTGGAACCACTGTTCAAAAAGTTCATTATTTCAATGAATGACTATAGGTATAAGGGTAAGATAATAAGGATTTTCAAGTTGGAACAGTTTGAGCATATTGTTGATGGAAAGATTTGCTTGTTTTTGCATTGGATAACATCGGTTTCATCATGCAGCAACCCCCCCTCCCCCAACCCTTTAATCCTGGCTACACCACTGGTATGTAGAACTTAATTGATGTGAAATAATAAAGGAGAATTCAGTGGTGTTCTTTGGCCTTATTAGGGCCAGACAAATTATATTTTACATTCAGTTACAATGTCTGAATGAATTGTTCCATTACTTTAATAGAACCTAGTTCAAGATTAGTTGTACTCTCATCTGCAAAATCATCATATATAATGATAATTACACTCAAAGTGGGTTCTTCAGCCGGTCTTTCATGGTTGAATTAGATACATACATCCTCAAGAATATTTTTGCGTTTAGTATATGTTAAAATATACATTTTATCATGTCAGCTCATATCATTTCTGTCTTGATTTGTTATATAGGAATGTAAAACCACTTGTCAATTTTCTTTGTCCAAGATGTATACATTGTGAAAATGATCTCTCTCTATAAGGCACCAAAAATCTGGACTAATGTATACTTTGCAGTTTTTTTTGCTCCTTATTTGTTTCAAAATTAATTTTTTTACAGGGTAAATAATTTCAAGTATTTATTGCTGATACAATATCGTATAAAATTTAATTGCAATAATATTTTAAGGAAATACATAGTTTGAGTGCAGATTATAAGATTTAAGTCATTAGCAGAAGTTTTCAGCTTTGATACATGGAATCCACCTGGAAATCTGTAAAATTTAAAATATAATTTTTTATTTGGCATCAAGAGAGTGATTAGTAAAATTTGTTTAAGATCGAGTAATATATTAATTACTACAGTGATTAAGTTACCTCTTTTGAAATATTTACAGAAGAAATAAAGACTTTAATTGGTTGAAGAATATGATTTGAGTTAACATATGATTCAATTTTGTCATACCACAGTTCAAATTAATTCTTACAGAAATGACCAAGTATAGATACACATCAGCTGTCAAGAAAAATTGGTACTTATGTACTTACTTCCAAAGGTATTCTTTTTGTTTCCTTATATTGTCTGTGTTCCTCATTTTGTTAGACTTTCTTTGTCATTAATTCTCATATCTGGGCTGTGTAGCTGTAATAACAAAATTTCATTATTAGGAGTACGTATTTTAAATCTATTCATATTATATTATAAATATAATAGGGGTGTAATTTTAATTTTTTTCCCTCGTAATAATGAAATTTCCATCATCTTATATTATCTACTTTGATTATAAGAGTTGGGTTCTCAATTAATTAATAATGGAGATAGGACACTGACCAATTGGTGGAATCTTTTCAGGATATGATGATTGGTCATCTTTCTTTTGATCTTTTGATGCTTCTCCTTGACTTCCTGGCAACTCTGATTGACTGTAGTTGAGTTGTCGTCTGAAAACAATTGCAAACTCATGAAGTGAATTTTTAATCTCTCATTACATAAATGAAGGACGAATTAATATACTATACATAAGATTTATTTGTATATTCAATGAAGTGGCAGTGCCAATGGTAAGAAAATCCTTCATATTAGAATGACTTGATATCTGACACTCTAATGAGAGTTGCATTCATTGTTCGGGGTGGTTCTCAGTAGTGAAAAACTCGTCGAAATCAGTCACATTTTGGAACTGGTGCTGGTAAATTTGTTTTGAGTACTTGTAAAAAGCTTAAATTCTGAGAAAGGAAATGTAATAGAGCTTTAATACACTTTCTATGTTAGTCCTGTCGTCATCGGTAATGTCCTATACGCTAGATGAAATGTGAAGGACGACAAACCTTAATAAATATTTTAGCATATTTTAACTATGCGTGTCTTGAGTTAGGTGGATTTTTTGCGAAGCTACTTCAAGTTTCAACGCATCAGAGGAAATTCGTGACTGTCACCGAAGCGCAACACTACGCTTAGCGCTCAAAATACTTGTATATCCTTATAGCCGTATCCTGAATATTCGATTAGCGTCAAGAAGTGAGTGAGTAACTGCTCTGCTAACATTCCCCTTACGGCAGTTTGCAGCGGAAATTTCGAAGAGCTAGTCGTGCCAGCACTGAGGGTGTAAATTTGAGATCCTCTCCATCCTCCCTCGCCTTCACTCGCTAATTCGACCAACGACCGATGGTCGCATGATCGAAGACGGTGTTAGACGTACTATTTCGCAGGTTTGAGGAGGTTAAATGCCTGCGTAGTAATCGATCGATACTAATGTTCCGCTTCCGTGCGGCTACGTTTTGGTCCTTCCAATTTCCAATGACCATCATCGATCATTTCATGAGCGCCGCTTGTTCGCGAAAGACCGAAGACTTCATTCCTGTTGTCTGTAGTGGTTTCTCCCACGACGCGACGGTCTGGTTGGCACGTTTGCCGTTCAATTCTCCGCCCATCATTTTGAGTTCAAATCTTCCTCCACACACCTTTCAACTAATGTCTTATTTACGCTTGCCCCCCCCTCCCCCGTGGGGTGCCCAAAGAAATATTGCATCTGAATATTCTCATTTTCAGAAAAGTGCAAAATTGGTACTACACAGAGCCGCTTTTCATTGCCATAATGATTCCATTTAAGGCATGTTCCATTTATTCACTACTGATTCTCTTTCTCTAAACATGGATAGGACGGTTGGCCTTCGATTCCACACCAATAAATCTCCTCCTATCTCCGTCTTTCTGATAACATTAAACAACATCGCTTTAACACGTTCCCATTCCATTAAATTATAAGGATACTTTTCATTTCAGGGATAAGGATACCTAAACGAAAATGTTGATTGGTCAACACTTCAACTTTATCATTGAGGGTATTTTTCCTGGAATTTACAACCTACGTGAACTTTTGGGTGTTTTCTCCATCGGCACATTCAAATTAATGTACTTCGCCGATATTAATTGGCACTAAACATATGCTATAACTTTTTTTGGGGAAATGATAATTACTTCGAAAAAGCTTTCTTTCTACAGAAGATAATTGTAAGGTTATCTGCACACTGCCACTACAGACCCATGGCAAGCCTGACTCTCCATCGTTATTGAAATATTGAGGGATACTCCCATTCCCTTGCCTATACATTCTTATTTGTGCCTAGTGCGTAAGAAAATATCTCCAATTGTTTTCCGAAAATTGGTAGTATCAACAATATGTTATACGAAGGTGACATGGTATCCAATTAATCGATTATAATTTAACATTAGCCAAAATGGCCCCCAAAATGCAGCATCTATTCTCTATGGTAAAATCCTGCTGAAATAAAATACCTCCTCCTATTGAAGCTCCAAGAAAGACCTGAGAACCTTCTTGACGAGTAAATGTTTCAATTACAGCCTGTCTGAGACCCTCAATGGCTTAAGGCCCCAGTTCATTTATAATTTATAGAAGTAGTAGTTTTTAGGGGAGACCACCGACAGCTAAGGTCATTTGCGCCATAGGGGATGGACAAGAAAGGATGAGGGGTGGAGAGAAACCTGGCGTCGGCATTAGCCTACTCTTTACGAGAGGCGCCAAAAGGTCCGCAGCTTAACGTCCCATCCGACGGACGGCGTACTCACTCACTCAAAGTGGCCTCCACAAAGCACCTCAAGTAGGGATCGAGATACCTCTGAAAAATATTCAACACCGCCGGGATTTGAACCCGCGCCCTCAGGGTGGGAAGCCAGTACGTTAGCCCCCGCACCATCTCGATCCCCTTTATAATTTATTTCAACTCAAAAGTGTGTATTCCTAGTATTGGTTTTATATTTGTACATACTATCATGATTGACAAAAGTTAATGTTTATTCTAACCAACGGATTGAAATAAATTTATCATTATTTATGTGCGCCCGCCCGGGTTTGATTTATCCAGATGCGTGGTGAAACGCGCACCCGCTCCCACCGATCCTTACGTACTTCTGAGGGCTCACGAAATGATACTCGGCACAGTGTGCCGAATATTTCGATGAGACAAAGTTTAGAAAGATATTTATTTGACAAGTTTTGCAAAATTGTTTTCTTTTTTCTGTTTTTACTAATCGCGTTGGATGTGACGAGCTTCCTCTTTTTATTCCCTGGGATCGTTTTTTCCTGGTGTATCCTACTCTCCATTTCTATTTAGCTTGTTTTCCATCTGCTAATTCACCATGCTCCTTATGAAAGCCTTAAAAGGTCGTCTGTAATGGGTGTAATTAGGCCGACAAAACACGCTGGACTACGCTCTATTTCAACCTTGTACTTTTAGCTACATGGTGAGTGAATGAGTACTTTCCTTAAAATCATTACCTCATTTGCCGAATTATTTTTTTCTATGAGTTATGCTTGAAGGAATGATAGTACTAGGGAAGTGCAATTTTAAGGGAGGGGCTAATTTTTCTGCAAAGGGCCCATTGATCCCTAAGGGCCGCCGAGGCGGTATGTAATTATGAGAATGAAATCACGAATAGAAATTTCTTCATGTTTGGAATAGCTATAGTAGACTTCCCTAACGTTGATGAAATGAAAGGGTCAACCCGCATAAACGCCCAGAATCTTGAACAGTGGGTGAGACCTGCTGTGTGTCATTCGCGGATTATTTCAAATTTTGTGTTATTTTGCACTATAATTCGAAGAGTGCTCGATTACTGGGTGTACGTGAAGATGAAAATGTAATGTACGAACTAGTAGCTGAAAAGGAAGAAAGATCCTGCTACCTGCAACGTTGGGTTGCATTCCCTGCCTTTCACAGTCTCCTCGGGGGGTAGAGTGTTTTGTGTTGCATGTTCATGTGGTGGTGGAGTTTCGTATTATTCCTTGTTGTGTCCTGGCTTGCGCGTTGTTGGATGGCTTTCGTGCTGCATCCTGGGGTGCAGTTTTTTGTTTGTTTGCGGTATATGTGTTTGCATGAGTGTTGGATGAAGGGATTTTTGCATACGTGTGTGCGCTGCTGTGGGTGTAATTTTCCATGTTGTTGTTTTGCATGTGGTATTATACCTTTTTACAGTTGGTGACCTAACACCCCCCGCCACACGCCCTTGCGGCGGCTTGCGGGGTATTATGTAGATTTAGATGGAGAAGATAAGAAATCCGTGAGCCAATATGTTTTCCTGCAGCCCCTGTTTTTGAGGGCATGCTGGATTTTAATTACTTTGAGTGAAAGATTTTGTCGGGAGGGTGTGTAAGTGCTATGAGATTTTACTGTTTATGACTCTGTTTCTTCCGACCCCAGGATTTCTTTTGTAAGGTAATGGACGAGCTCATAGGCGGGAGGATGAATTACTGAAATAACGGTCCTCATGATTTTGTGGTTGGTGAATCTGAAGCAATGAGTTTAACTATGGGATTCTAGTGTTTTCGGTTTTTAGAAAATAGCGCAGTTTCCCGTCTGTGATTTAATATGCCCATTGTCGACATTTTTGTGTTCGTGATTATTTTTTTTGGGTATATATGCCGTTTCAGATTGTGTTTATGGCATTTTATGAGTTCATTTTTGACAAGAATGGTGGTGTTGGGCAAAGCGGTCCCTCGACGAATTCGATGAAATAGGAGAATAAATTTATTCTCACCTATCACACTCTTCATCTTATTTTCTAATCGTTCTCCATGAGTTCAAAATGATTCAAATAGCCTCGTCAATCGATGATCTCTCGAGATAACTGACATGATTTAACAAATCTGCGCTTATGAAATTGTCATCATCCCGGTAACTCGAATTTCGAATATGATCGTTGTTCAAGTACAAACTTCCTTTTTTTGTAGATGAACGAAATAGAATTTGAGAAAATTCGTCTCTTCTATTTTGCAATAGTTTCTCCATTTATAATATATATATATATATATATATATATATATATATATATATATATATATATTAAATTATTACTATTATAAAGATATTAAAATATTATAATGCTGGTTTATGCTGGTTGCTTAATGGCACGTCTGATATTGTATTACCGTGTTGCTTGCATGCGTAATACCATTCTTGTTTGTGCTTTCCTTAGTAAGTGTGGCTGGGCCCAAGTATTAGTATGGATTCTGTTTAATTTACAATGCAGTAGGCATTCATAAACGTGCGTTTTTACAAGTTAAAGCGCAACTGTGCAACTAATCCTACTCAAGACTGGTTTGAAACGGAATTAAGTAACTTCAAAATATCCTGAAATATTTTGCTTTTTAATGTCTTTTTTTAAAGGTATATAAAAAGTCGTATATGTTTTTATTGGTATTCACGTATACGTCCATTAGACCATTGTCCGTAACTGACAATGCGAGCGTACAGTGCTTTGGCGTTTCTTGTGGGATTATTGTTTGTGTGAGGTATAGAATGCCGTGGTTATCGATTGGCGAGTGCGTGCGCCGTCCATTATAGCAAGGTCGGTTGTGAGATGTCGGAAGCCATTTTACTCGGGCTATCCTCTGAAACTCACCTGGACCTGGCGTTGTCTCCGTCAGGGTGGTCATCTCCCTCCGAATCTTCGTCGTCATCGTCGTCGCTGTCCTCTTCCGACTGGTCGTCGGCTTGCCTCCTGTAGAGGGATATGCACATGAAAGGGTCGCAGCTACGTGAAATCGTGGACTTTAATAGGCACGCCTCCCAAGGTAGGCAGAGACAAATCAAAAGAGTCCCGGGATACTAGGGCCTGATGTGCTCACCTGAACAAGCTCTTGGCGGTGGTAGATGACTTCCGCTCATCGCTTTCCTTTGATTCGGATTCCGACGAGTCTATGGATCCAGGCCTGCGAAGCGAAAAGCGTAAAACGTTAAGTGAGAAACGAGATAGAATAGGGTTGGTGCGGTAACTAGTATTGGTTTCCCACCCCGAGGTGGCATCAGTTTTCAGTGCCAGCCCGATCCTTACTTATGGTGCTGTGTGGAGAGCGCGTCAAGCACGCCGTCCGTCGGATGGGGCATTAAACTGTGGACCTAAAGTCCCATTTTGTTTGAGTGGGCTATGAGAGCTGGTACCAGCCAATTCTAATCAACCCATGAGGATGATGATGAGTAATATGTTCAATGGAGAACAACCGAGTTCTGAGGCCATTTGCACTCTAAGGACAGCTGGGAAAGTTGACGAAGTTTTAAGGGACGTAGGAAGGGTGGAGTGAAACTCGGCATCAGCTATGACCGAATTCTGACGGAACACGCCAGCTGGTTTACCGCTTAATCTCCAATCCAGTGGGCGAAATATTAGGGCTTAAGTGCCTTCTAAAAGGCACCCGAGTAGGAGTGGGAATAACCCTGGAATACTCGCTTCCTCCCCGATTCTACCCTACAACATGACGTTCTGATTGCCATAATTTTATCCAAAACGCATATTATCTACCTGGCTATAGCTCACGTATCTAATTTCTCCCTCCATCAGCCTTCAACATTCCACTTTTCCTGTCGTTTTTTAATTTCTCTCAACAATCATCTATCCTCCCCTACCATGCCTAGAACTTCTTCGCTTGTTTTCTTCGTCAACTTCACTTTTCCCGCACTTTTTATTGAATTATGGTGAAGGGTTTTTTCAATTAGTTGGAATCTATCATAGAACTTATAGAATAATGCTTTTGTCGATGACAAAGCGTTCACTCGGTTTGGCGTGATTGCGAATTTTGCGGGTACCTATTATTTAACCTAACGTCCCGTTGTCTTAGAAACTTCCCTAATCTGCTTTTCGCCTTTCACTCTCTGTTTCATTGATAGACCGACTCTCTAATGAGAGAGAATCGTCTCAATCTGCTCCTTGCCAAGATATACCTGTCTCCCGGCTCCCATCATCATCCCTTCTAAAGGTGGGAAAATTCATCCCCACATCTTCATCCTACAGTCTCCTGTAACTACATCCTACAGTCCGTCAGGTAACGTTCGGCATATTCTCTTGATGGACTTCCAAATAGTTTTCATGGATTATAATGCTGTTTGAAATTTTGGTTGGCGTCGTGGACAACCGATGACGGCGGAGCGACGCATCCGAGCTGCTTCATGCGCGACCTTAATGGCGCCGTTTAATTCAGTATTCACGATTCTCCCACTGTAACCGCCACCAATGACTTAAGGTGAAACATTATTTTTTCATATAGATGAAGAGATATAGAAGTTGTGATTCTGTTGCCCTTGGTAGGTTCCCCTCTGCTTAACATGCCATTGAATCATTAGAAAAACTTCTCCACTCCCCTCGGCTCCACCCTTCCCTCAACATGCCGTCCCCGGTGGCGGTAGGGCAACGCCCTCGCGTGCCAACTAAGAGGTCGCGGGTTTGATTTCCGCCGTGGTGGGTTTTAATCCACTATGGGGATGGTAGTTTTTGATTGTCTTTAATGTTTGTTTAGGGGTTAGGTGGAAAAAAGAACTTGTAAATCTTGCCCCAGTGAAGTCGTTAAATAAATAAATAAACATCGCCATCTGATCAAACCTTGAAGCAATGCCCTCCAATAATCTAGGAAACCTTCCTTCGGATTGACATTACTTATAAACAATATCCACAAATAACAAACGAACTTTGAAATATTGTTTGAAGTATGCAGAACAATAACCAACGAAACACCACCTCGACGTTCTTTGTACTCCTCCATCGGTATTGCCTCTTTTCCCCACCCCCGTTAGCAATTCCGTTACCTCCCATCTGTCCAAACACCCTTTATAACAATGGGTGTAGCAGTGTTACTCCTGATGATGACTTCGTTTTATTGCAACTGGGTTGTTATAACAATATATTAGTGAACATGAATCAAAATTCATTTTAGTCAATGCTTTCTTCCCCTATCTTGCAGAGTGCCAAAAACCTCGACTTCCGGAACGTCTGTGGTCATCCTCACTTTTTAGTGCAAAACTGGAGAACGAGAGAAACATGGAAGGATGTGGACGGTGGAAAAAGACGCGATATCAGCACTGCTTTACTCCTAGTGTCGTTAGGCGCCTAGGTAAAAATATCCTTCCATACTCATTATTGACCATGTTATTGTCCCATTCTTAGACTTTTCTCTTTGCCCTTTGTAGTTGATGAAAAAATAAACTGAGCGATGGGAATTATGTTTCCATTTAAGATTTTGGTATTGGGAAAAATTTTCTTGGCTAGTCATACTCCATATTGAGATTCAGGGAAAATACATCACGTATTATATGGGTAAAACACAGCATGAATCGTGAACTCCTTTAACCAGTGGTCTCAGGTGCATGCCCGAGAGAGAGAGAGAAAACTTCCACAGTGTTCTCCTCAAAACTATCCCTGATACTAAAATATCCATCGTGTCGTATTAACCCGTACTAAATACAGTATACATTACCGTATCGTAGTTTCGTATTAACTGCCATTTCGTTTGAATTTAGTTCGCTAAATTGTCTTCATTTTTGCATATTCCCTCCAGATATTCAAGTAATCCGATTTTTCAGAGGTTGGTATGGCGGTGGCGGCTTTGTGCCGCGCGGAAAGAACACTTCACATGTTCATTTGCGGCGTTCGTTGGGTTGGACTTTGATCTGCGTACCACGTGGACCTGCGCATCTCGTTCAGGGTAGGCTAATTGCAGGATTTATTCAGCGTTCATCATCCCCGAGACTCGACATTTTGTCTCAATTACCGTTCACAAGTTACCCCCGTTCGAAGCGTACGAATTAATACTTAGGCGTTAAAACTGCGAAGCGAAGGGAATTTTAGACAAAAAATGAAAAAAAATCAGAAAAATAACTCACGGAAACACCTTGGTGCCGGAGGGAGCCGATGCGCTGGCCGACAGCGGCGACACGGTTTGCGGCACCGGGGCAGCGCTAAAAAGAAACATGTAGACGGTGGATGTTAGAGCAATGCAAAACATACCTGATTCCGATCAACTTATCATAACTTTTGAATTTTCAGTTGACAGTTGTATAACCTTTCTCGCTGAATTTACGGGCCTTGCGATGTGTTTTCTTAAAGACACGAGGAAGTTGATTTAAAATACATAGCCGTGGTCTGGATTTTCTCGTCTTCTCCCGTGAACAAAGGTGCCATTTAAACTTCACAACTTAAAAATAAAGCTGTGGGATATAGAACCAACGATGGAAATCAAAATATTTGCTTGCAGAAACAGATTCCTATGTTCATCGTTTAAGTATGCTGAAAAATCTTGTGAATTTTCTATTTTTTTTACTGGCCCTCAAAAATACGAAAGCAGTTTCTTTTCGATTGAGATTTGTTATTTTGAATAAAATAGTCATCTTTGAATGAAACAATCATTTTGACTCCTAGCATTGAAACTTAGTTAAACTACCGAAGTTTTAATTCAATGGCAGAATGATAAGATATTTTTTCGATATATGACGTATATCATAAGTTAACTGAAGATTTAAATCAACGTCTTAAGTGTCAACTGATAACACGGATAATGGGCGGTTTAACTTTCAAGCTCATTCATCGTTATTGGAACTACGGCCCCCATTAATGTTCCGAACATTGTGGCATTAGGGTAAATGGTTGCTATTACAGACTGATTTTAAAATTCAAAGCCGATATCCGATGAATAAAAGGCAAATTTTGTTGAGCGATATCAGACGGGTTTAAATATGATGAATTCCGCCATATGATGACTATTAATCAGTAGTTAAACAACTGCGATTTCTTGAGTTCTGAGGGTCCTAAAAGTCAAGATAGAACTTAACAATCACGCGATTGCTACATTCTCTCAAATTTTTAAGGCGGTGTTTTCTCTTGATTGTCGATACATTAAGTGCCATATGGTTCGATGAGAACTTTCAAAATGCCTTTATCATTAAGTTTCGTCTAAGATCGCCAACGCCAAGGTAACACACCTTGTTTCATCCTTAGAAGTCACCGACGTGGATTTAGCGGTGGTCACATCTCCAGTGGGATGGGATCTAGCTGAGATGACAGCTGCCAGGAGGACCCCGCAAAATACCTGTCGAAAGACGTACATGGACAGTAGTTATGTTGGCATCCATCCGTTGATCGGGGAACAAAAGATCCACACCAAGCAAAATCAGATTCGCAATGGATGATGATAGCCAGGGGCCCTTCTTACTTACCAGCATTGAGCAGACCTTCATTTTCGTTGATCTTCCTTAACCACTGAGAGGGGAAAATACTCTGGACGCTTGATGAATGCCGCTACCATTTTATACTAGGAGGCTCATGAGTCATGGAAATGTTGGTTAAGACACTAATTTGACCGCTCGGTAGGGATGTGTACATAGAAGTGGATGGATTCTCATCCCTCTAAACGGTGAGCAATCGCTTCTCATTCAAGGACGATATATTTGCCACACGACGGCGGTGGTTCGACCGGCCAGGATATTTCTTCTCCTACTTCTCTCCTTCCTCCCCTCTCTACACCCCCCTCGCACTCTTTCTGATTGAGAGCAGCACTCACAGGTTCTAACCAGTAAACAAGCCAATTGATTTGACGAGTCACCTGCCAATATGCCGCGACAATCATTTGCGACTAGTAACCCTTTGATAATGATCGCATGGTGTTGTGGCATGAATAGTACGCGGTCATGTCTTTCATTCAGTTTACTCCTTGGGAGTGGAGTGGATTTCCATAGTAACCCTGATGTCCACAAATATGTTGTAATCCGCGAATTAATGCGTATTTAAAATAACTTGAAAAAATCATCGCTTTCATTTCTAAGTTTACTACAAAAAAGAGAGATTAGATTTTTCTCCAGTAGTCAAAACATTTTAATAGGCGCGTCGCTAACGGTTGAAGTGCGAGCACTTCATTTAATCAAATTTCAATGTTAAAAATTACTTTAAAATAAGATCAATGTAAGCCAATGGTGTTACTCGTATTAATATTTTTGGTCAATGTAGGAGCACCCATTTTCTAGTTTTAAATTCGTTTTTAAATTAAACTTTTCCTCTAAGAAGTACTTTAAAGTATTTTTTTGAATTTTTAGGTTCACTCTCTCTTTGATCTTTACTGAAGCATTCTCTTATGACATGCCTTTCCAACTGAAATACGAGTACTCAACTCCAACTTCTTGGCGACATTCGATCCTCCAACGCTACCCCAGAATTAGAGACCCTTATTGCTGATGATGTGGAAAATTCGGCGATGCGGGGAGAAGGGATGGGAATCAAGTCAAATTTGAAAGCTGACCAATAAGACCTTTAAATAAATTCCCATATTGTTAAATGATAATTCCTTTGAATTGCTAAAAAAGACTAAATAAAAACGTGTAAAAATAACATTTTCCTAGAAAGGGCGCGTCGCATGCATGTAACAAAAATATTGTTTTATTTTGCAAAATAAAACAATAAATGCTAAAACAATGCTAAATAAATAAATGCATATTTTGCTAAAATAAATTCCTGCTCGTTACGAATTCTAACTCTTTTCAATTATTCCACTATTGCTCTTCTGTGACAATTAATGTAATTAATTGTTCGTGAATCCAATCAATTAGCAAATTACTTATCAGTGTGGTTGTAGGTAAATCGCAGCTATATTTTGGCAATTAATATTTTTTAATGTGCGCGGTGAATATGCACATTGGATGTTTAAATTCATTACTTAATCTAATTATTTATTTTTTTAGGATTGATAATTTTGGGATGTGTTTTGGTTACAGCTAACTGGCCTCTCAAAACCTTTTTCGTTCCTTCTTGTTTACCTAAAAATGAAGTTTTTTGTCTAACAGTGTATTATATTTTAACAATTTTTACGTTTAAAAAGTATTGCTTCATACAGGTTATACATAGGAGTACACTGAAGGCAGCCTATCCAAAATCTGTGCATGTCTCAGACTCCATTGGTTGCGGGTATCGGGTGGATCGGCATGACGTCCAATTATGGCCTGTGGATTAAGACGGAGCTGTTCATTATCACCCGTGCTAGTCAGTGTACATTCGTAGGGAATGGCCAGAGAGGTATGAGAAGGGCTGGCGGTTGAAATTAGTGCCGGTGGGGAAACTCATAAAATCTGCTAAATTTGTGGATGATCAAGACTTAATTAGCTTGTCATCAAATGAATTTTTATCATTATTTAGCGTATTACAGAACCATTTTCATAGGTAAGGGATCGGAATTACTCATTGGAAATTCATACTAATTAATTCTCGAGAAATAGGTAGGATAAGTTAAACATCGAAGTCGGAGGGCACGAATTAGGATAGGTTGAGCACTTTATTTATTTAACAGTAAGTTTTGGAGGTGGTATTTTGCGTAGTATCATCACATGGCTGGACATTAAACAAGAATTTCGTCGGGTAAGGAAGCTTTAACAAGGAGGAAGAAGATAAATGTTGAGAAAAACTAGGAATAAGGATGCAAAGGAGAGATCGGGGAAGACTTCAATATGAACGTAGTTTTGTATGGCTGGAAAAGTTGTCAATTGCGGCAAGAGGAGAAGCTATTATTGGAGGCTCTTCATGAGGTGTTGATGTGGATAAGAATGGAAAAAATAATACGAGCGGAAAGGAGAGCAAACGGAAAAGTGCGAGGCACAAAGTGAAAAGATTATTGGCAGAATTTCGAAAAGGCAGGACGAGTGGATGCAGGAAGTACTGAAACGCTGATAGAGGGCATGATGTTGGACAAGTGGACCAGATGGAGGAAATGAATGAGGAAAATGAAGGGAATTGTCGGAGAAGGTTAGTGGAGTTCTAAAGTGGTTTATTTAATAATGAGATTTAATATTAAGTACCATGTTAAGCGGGGATTAGAACTATGACAGCTCTTAGCATCTGGGTCCATAAAACATCCACCTTAACCAGTAGAATACTGCTTATAATAATATTTAATAAATTTCACGCCCGTTAGAATTGCTTAAACGGAGAGAATTGAAGATTTTTACTTTATTAAATTGTGAAGAGCTTTGCATTTTATTAGAGATTGGATCGAAGTTATTTAGATATTCAGTTAGACACCTACCTCTGCTTCGATATATGTGCTTCACCAAAAAGTGATGTTGACCATCATCGGTATACATTAAATAATTCGCAAATGAAAAAATACTTTTCTTTTGGAAAAAATACGAGTGCATTCAATTATTGCATAGACGTGATTGAAATTTTACTATAAAATTGACTTCTGAATTTGTGGGCGAAGTTAAATGAACGTATTTTGTTTAATTAACTGTACTGGGCATACTGTGTACTTTATATAATGACTCGAATGTGCCTTACTAAAGGTTCATACAGATAGTTAGTATGCTCTATTTAAAATGATAGTAATATTTTGGATAATATAGAGCTTTTATGATAGTTTATAATTTCAGCAAATCTTTAAATGAAGAATAAAATATTGATTTCCGAGTGAATCAAATTAGGTTTTGTGATAATCAGTGCAAACAGATTAGTTAATAATGAGCTGTATCTGTCAGTGATATTGATCTCAAGTTCCTAGTAGTAGTAGTAGTTTTTAGGGGAGGCGACCGACAGCTAACGTCATTTGCGCCATAGGGGATGGATAGGAAAGGATGAAGGGTGGAAAGAAACCCGGCGTCGGCATTAGCCTACTCTTTACGAAAGGCGCCAAGGGGTCCGCAGTTTAACGTCCCATCCGACGGACGGCGTACTCACTCAAAGTGGCCTCCACTAAGCACCTCAAGTAGGGATCGAGATACCTCTGAAAAATATTCAACACCGCCGGGATTTGAACCCGCGCCCTCAGGGTGGGAAGCCAGTACGTTAGCCCCCGCACCATCTCGATCCCCCTCAAGTTCCTTTTCGTGAGAAATGTCCTTATATTTCTTTTTCCCAACCTACCGAACGATATTAGTATCGGGAAATTCCATCGCCTAACTAAACTGACCGTATTTTACCTCCTTTAAGTTATCCATTGTCTGTCTATAATTATCGACAAATACTTTGGATTCGATTTAGGCGATATTGTATCGACGACGTGCCTTGACATGAGTTATTAATTTTCTCATAGGTCAATGCTTTAGAAATTTTTTATTGCGATTACGCCTAATCAATATACAAGTATCAATGTATTCGAACAGAAACCGTTGTTCTTACCCCGAAAAAGAAAACCGATTGCATCTTCAATACCGAAAATCTCAGTTTGGCGATTTCCGGCAGAAGAAGTCATATTGTCAGACAAGAATGACAAAAGTCGGTTATTCAGTCCTAATATACCTTTCATGAGTAGTTTGCTGTAAAATCAGAGCAAGCTAGCTGACTGACTTGATCACTTTGAGGGAGGAGCTCTTTTCGCAAGAATATGATGTGTGAAATTCCAGCATCAGGTTTGGGGACGCTCATTTCCCTGTGCCACTTGAGGTTTCTCAGAATAGCCTGGTAACTGAAAGACCACACAGATTGGGTGAAGGTGGAGATACCGGCCTGACGCTCTACCCCTGGACTACTGACCCGGGAGGGCCCAGGTTCAATTCCCGGGGAAGCCTCTCTGGGAACCGTAATCAGCACAGGAGAAAGAGCACAGGGAAAGGATCTGCCCCCCCTACCCTGATGTGTGAATTTCACACGCCGTTGGGCTTAGTGCTGGGTGAACTCTATCATAACCTACCAAACCGACCTTCGGGTTGATTACTGTGTGTGTGACTGCAAAGGCGTCTGACCCCAGTGGGGTGGCCATTTAGTGATGGTGTTACGTTAAAAATACTATTGAGGAAGACAACGGGAAACCACCTCAATTATCATTCTCAAGATTAATATGATGGACACTAGAGAGAATATGAGTCCTAGCAAGTCCGGGGCTTGGGCCAATCGGCCGTGTGTCGCGCCCGGCAGCGGGGGAGGCAAGGCCTCCACGGTCGTCATCCCACTAAACCCTTGCAGGGGTAAACCGACAGTAGAAGGACAGAAGAGGCAGAAGAAGAAGACCAAATTAGTTAGAATAGGAACGTGGAATGTTAGGACAATGATGAGGACAGGGAAATTGGAGAATGTTAAGCGAGAGATGGAAAGGGGAAAAATAGATATTTTAGGTCTATGAGAGGTGAGATGGAAGGATAGCGGGGATTACCAGAGGGATAATTATAGAATAATATACAGCGGCGGGGACGAGAGCCAACGAGGGGTTGCCATAACATTTAATAAAGAGGTAGGAAGAAGCGTAGTCAACATAGAACAGTCAATGGATAGAATATTACTAGTAGAGATAAAAGCAGAACCGACGAACTTGGTTATTATTCAAGTATACTTGCCACCGAGCAACCACACAGAGGAAGAGGTCGATAGGTTATACGATCAGTTAGAGGGCATAATCGCGTGTGTTCCAGCTGGGAAACATTTGATAGTGATGGGGGATTGGAATGCGACGGTAGGCGAAGGAAGAGATGGTGACGAGGTCGGGGACTACGGTTCAGGCACGAGGAATGACCGCGGGGAGAAAGCAGTTGAGTTCTGCAGGAGACAGGGGTTATTCATCACCAACAATTGATTTAGACACCACAAAAGACGCAGGTATACATGGAAAATACCAGTTGACTCAGAAAGGTATAAGTTAGATTATAATACGGTTAGGCACAGATCAGTAACAGTGTGATCAATTTGCACAGCTTCCCGGGAGCGGATGCGGACTCAGACCACAATTAAATTGCTATGAAGTGTAGCGTCCGTTTCAAAAAGATAAGGCAGGGGTGTTGTCACTCATGAGAAACAAGCCACAAAAAATGTTATGGTTTTCCTCCAGCATTTCCTATCTATTTTCTTGCGTATGGTATGCTAAGGCTCTGTGAGTAATTGAATTTTACGGTTTGCAAGCTTGTGCAATCTGTTCAGTTAGATTACAGGATGACCACGTCGAAGTTTTAATAGCTTAAACTGTTGATCGGCAACGCCGGTCCCCGAAGAACTTCAATCCGACCTTAAGGATTCGGCAGTGCCCCCTCCAGTTACAATAAAGATTTATTATGCAAAAGTATCATTGAGTCGTGGCTGAGCTTAAAGCCATCGAGTACGTCTACCAGGTTAGGCATCGACCTTCAGGTTTGCTGCGAAATAAGCGTGTGTACATTCTCGTGGAAAATTAGCAGTGGTACTCGGAACGAGGTTAAGATCGCCCTTAGGTATGGTGGTATGTCAATTCTACGAAAGCCTTTTCATGTGCCGTGACTTGGCGAGTGGCTGCCGCCATGCAATGACCCGGAAGAGGGGTCAGCAGCTCGCCCTTATATGAGTGAAGGTGGAGTCCAGAGGTGTATACGTAAATGAATTCACTGTTTGATGTTCAATTCACCAACAGCTAAGAAAGTGACAGTCCGACCCATGACCGTAAAAGTCGCAAAACACGTGAAAACGAGATACTCAAGTTCGCAAAACGTTTATAAGATCTCAACTCCCTAATTTTTTGTTGCCGTCAGTTTTTTGTTCACAGTGTTTTAATAATGTTGTTGTAATCTTCTTTGGAGGAAAAGGGGAACAGGCTAATGAGAATAATTTCAGTGTTTCCCCGGTTAGCACTCTCATATCATCTCATTTCCTGTTCAATTGGCGTCACTCGTCACTTTTTTCCTTGAGGTTTCACGATTTCTTTTATTTCTCTTGACCATTAGAAATATGTTTCCGTTTCGACCTTCAGTGGTCGTCTTCGTGGTCGCGACCGTGGAACGTTTCCAGAAAGTTACAAACGCTCCAATCAGTGGTGTGACGTAATATGTTGACTGTGTGATCGCGTTATCGAGTGAGATGCGCGGTAGTAGAGTTCACTTCATATTGTCGTCATAGGATTCACCATTTCGTTTAATTCGTCCAGGGTCGCTGGATTCAATCGCGATCGTTTAAATCCTTGAATTAGATTAATTAAAAAAAAAACGTAGAGCTCCAGATTCCACCAACGCGAGTCGCTGGAGATATCGCAGTCATGAGTCGTGGAAAATCGCGAATACGTTGCTTGTCCTAAATGTCCTTAGGAAAATTAGAAAAACAAATTATTTTGGTCGATTTGTTTTTTTTATTTTTCAGCATCATCTCTTTTTCTCAAAGTTTCTCCAACTTTTTTAAGCTGCCCGAAAAGTAGGATTTCGGAAGGTCACATAAATAGGCATCTGTGTTGGCGATGACCTCCTCGTTCGACATGAAGTCACTTGGGGCCGAATCTGGTGAATACGGTGGATGTCGTAATAATTTGAACTTCAATTTCATAATTTTCGCCATGGCCCCATAAGCCCAAGCATTAAGATCCCAAAAGCTATGCTCGAAAACGGTCTAGTATACACTGAGAGTGCACTAAGTACAAAGATAAATATAGAAACGCGGATAAGAATACTCATACAGTTGCTCAACTGTTCCACCGGTACTTAAGGCTTCAAAAAACCAAGGATTCTCGGGGAATAATTCATTCACAGAATGCATATTTGCCAGTCGTGGAATTGGTAACATAGTGCGCACCGTATTGAAGAGAGTTAGCGTAGGCAGTATAAAATAGATCGTCCTTGACCTCAATTGATGCCGCGTATTTATCTAAGTGCAGTGGACAATTATTTCATCAATTTACGTATGCAATTATATTTCATAGCGAGTGAGTGAAGTGAATTTAACATTTTAAAGGGTTTTCGTTGATGACGTAAGGTACGTAGATGTTACGTAAATAACCTCGTAGGAATGTACGTACTTCTATCTCCGTCTTCTGTTTGGTATTTTCTGATGTCTCTGTCCCTCGCCGAGACGTTCTTATCGAGGAAGAATGATATCGGTTGAAGGAAGAGGGTATGAACGAGAGAGAGGGGAGGTAAATGATAAGGAGGGGAGGTAGTTGAAAGAAAGCCACCTTGCTTGTTTTCCCCTATCTTCCCCATCGTTTTCTGCGCTTAGACGTGCGATTCAGATGCGACTCATTGGAAACGATGTAATTTTGATTTTTACTTTGTTAATTATTTCTATTCGATTTGGATTCATCAAATGCTAGTTTGAATCCACCCGATTCCGTCTCCTCCGTTGTCTGGTCGAATTCTACCTGTGCAGAAGACAATTCATATTCAAACGTATGTGCTTTCCCAATGTCATTCCATTTTACCCCCTACCTAATTATGATGAATTATGAAGAAAATAATTGATGCAGGCATCCACCCAGTGTAAATGTCGAAGTAAAAGCCAACTCAGATAAATCAGCACATAAATTACCAACAATAATGAATAGTTGAATCTGGTTTTGAGGTGGATGGAATCAGATCAAAATTTGCTTCAGAAAAATTTTATTTTCAATCTTATGGGACAATGCGTGGATAACGAATGAAAATGGTCAAAAAAGATAAATAATGGCTGGGGAAAAGTAGCGTTTCAGGTTGTTTTCGATCAATAAATAATATACCAATATCAGTGTTTTGAACGAATTCAGTAACATCATCAGCTGATGTTCATATTCATGATTTAATTCTTAGCATTTCAGGATGAAATGATATATATGAAACATGGAATAATTAAAGTAAACAATTATTTAACTAATACTTATAAATACTTAATTCTTGATTAATATATTTCAAATAACGTTTTTGAGATTCCGTTTCACGGAATGAGCACTTGCAACGACGGCGTCTAATTCTTGATTGTTCCTAAATATTTTCGGCTCATATAAATTCCTAGCGATATGGAATAATACATTTTAACAATCAATAAGAGCCGATCGTCCAAAAAATTGTCTGCCAAAATAAAGTTTTCTCCTTTTTTTCTTTGCTTTTTTCAAAACGCATCACGGCTTGAGCTGATTATGAGTGATGACAGATTCATATTTAAAAACCTAAAATTTACTATGAGAATCATTTAATTGAAATAAGCAGTAAACAGTGCTCGCCAAACCAATGCAAATTGAATAAATAAAATCTTAATTAAAAAACGTGACTAGCGCATTAAGTGGTCATAAAATTCATGTTTCATTGTTATAACATTCGATTTAGGAACGTGTAGAGTACATGAAACATGTCATAACAGTGGTTAAATCATTTCTGGCCGACATTTGTCAATTTACGAGTTTGGAAAAATGTCATTGCACCAATTGCAACTTTGACAGTTGTGATAACTTGCGTTGTGATTTTTAAAAATTGAAATTAGGAGTGATGTAAGATATTCCCTCTCTGTTATGCAAATAATTTCGTTTTAAACCAGTCACTGAACCATTGGTGCACCGGAAATATGATTGCTATTTCGATTCGCACCGCTAATGTAGCCAAATTCAAAAAAAAGTGTTTTTTTTGTGAAAAATATATTTCAATTTTAAGTAATGATTATTTAACCGTTTGTATCCTTAAGGGCACGACACTCATGCAAATGTAGCGAATAATTCAGAAAGCACTTGATGCGGTAGGATTCTGTCGTTCTTGAGGCTAGATAACTACTCGGTGAAGGAAAGCTCATTTTATGAGGAAGCTGTCCTCAAAATACTATACCAAGACAAGATAAATATCATTTCCCGCCGTGAAAAAATGGTTGTCTTGTAGGATCCGGTGTACCGCATATTAATTATATCTTACCGTCAATATTATTTCGCGACACTAAAATAGAAAAAGATGGAGGGATATGTGCAGAAGACGTTTGACCTACGCTTGCAAAATTCATGGACCTTATCTTGCAAAATTTTAATTAAAGAGGAACTGAATAGCTGTAGATGATTTTAATGACTAATAATCAACGCTTTGATGACTCTTTAATACTAATGCGAGTCGTTTTAATTACTGTGGCTCAAGGAAAGTTTTTCGTAAGATTTTATTGAAATGCTTTTAATTGGAACATCCTAACTTTTAAGTATTGAACAACCTGTCATCCTTTTGGCTCGTTCGTGACGAGACAGGAGTAGGCGTGAATGTTTTTATGAGACATTAGTTACATGCGTCATTCAAAGCGCTCTTTTCTCTTCAAGTTCGACTGTTTTATCGGGGTTGATTATCTTTTAGGAATGTTATCACGTCAATATTGCGATCGATGTCCTTATCCTGTGGGTATTTTTCGCCACTCGCTGCATGTGCCCCTCTATTAGTGCCAGTTGTTAGGCCTAGTCATAAATTTAATAGTTCTGCGGGTTTAGTGGTTATCAGCATCAAGATAACATATCACAACTGTTTCTAAGAATGTCTGGTGTTTCGAAAATGGACGCGATGATTTTTAGTTAAAACTAAACACCCCCGGATTCTCTAGATTTTGTAGTTTATTTACTTACGTTAAAAGTGTGCTATTTACTCGCATAATCCTCCTTCAAAGGGAATTATCAAGGGATCCTAAGGGCCTTCAAAGAGGGTTTCACGTGTACCTTTAAGGACCTTTTGGAATCCGCCTGCCAAGGATACTTCGAGTTGTGCAAAATCCACTGGGAAAAGTGTATCGACGCTCAAGGGATGTACTTTAAAGAATTTTGAGGCATTATAGTAATATCTGAAATAAATCTATTTCTCCGAAAAATTTCCCGACACTTTTAATGCAAACCATTTATATTCATAGAAAAGACCTAAACGAGAAGTCAATGGGAATTGATAATAGAAATCCGTTATAAAAATTCACTTGCACAAATCGTGACCATAACAGTAGAAGATACGTTTTTACTTTATGGTAGTCTGCCGATTAAGGTAGGTTTTTGCTGGACACGGACTGTGAGCACCTCTATTTCTTAACCTTGCCAAACTAGAATATACCTTATATCCCACATCTTCATTTCCCAATACATTCTATCTCCCTTCACTTCATCCAACATCCCTATCAGTTTCCCACTCCTACCTCACTTGTGTTCCCTTTGTCACAGCCTTCAGCATTCCATCGCCAAACAAAAGGCTTTGTATCCATTTCTCCTACCTCTTTTGGATTTCTGTCAACAGCGCTCTCTCCTTTCCCACTGTGCCTAGTATTCATTCGTTTGGTTTTCTATTCGACACTTAACCTTTTCCATCCTTCTCAATAGTCATATCTCAAAATTCTTTAATCTTTGCATGCCAATTGTTTCAACGACCAAGTTTCCGAGCCGTACAAATCCACGCTCCATACCAAAGTATTCATTTGTCTTTTCTTATACCGTAACTTAACGTCCATAGCATCGATTCCGTCCTTGTTAAAGCATCTTTACCTAACGCAGTTCTTCTTTTTATGCCCCTACTATTTGACCATTTTAGTTCATAACACTTCCGAGGGAGTTAAACTCTTCCACCTACAATAGTTTATGAACTCCTATTTTTATATTTAAATTATCTATTTTCTTTCTCAAAAATAGCATAATCCTTGTTTTATTCACATTTATTCTCATCCCATACCCATCGCACTGACTTTCCAATGTGCTCATCAATGCTTTCTACCCCTTGGCTGACTGGCTAGCTAAATCTTGATCATTCATAAACTAACCGATTTAATGCATTCCTTTTCGACTTACACTCCTAAATTCAGTTTCTCCCAAGGACTTTTTGCCATATTCTCGGCATATAAGGTCAAAAGTACGGTTGATAATGAACACCTCTGACCTACTCCCCTTCCTAACACTGCCCATCCAGACTCTCCATCTGCCACACACACCTGAGTAGTTTGGCCCATGTACAAGTTACGGATAAGTCGTCTATCCCTCCAGTTTACTCCTGCATTCTGTCTGTGATATATGCATTAATTCTAAGTGTAAAAATCATTCGCCTTGACTGGGATTCGAACCCGGATCCCTCGATGTCCGACCGAGTGCTAAAGCGCCCAAAATTTTAGAGTTTAAGAGGACGCCTCGATAGCTTAACTAGCTAAAGCACTCAGCCGTACATCACGGGATCCGGGTTCGTTGTATTTACTCTTTTTACCTCTCTCAAATCATTCCTGGTTATTTTCTTGTCGTATCTTTAACAGTGTCCGCAGATTGTTACTTCTTTCTCCCTGATAGACCTTTCAACTTTCTGCAGATGGCACCCGTTTCACCTTTCTGCACATCGTACCCATTTCACCCTTCCTTTGTAAACCCTCCATTTCCCCTCACTGTGTCCTCCACCAGGCTTATTTGGCTCTATTAGTTTCCCGAATCGATTTATTATTTATCTCCTTGTCCTTCCTTCTAACTAAATCTGTGATACAAAGAGATATTATGTTAGACAATTGTAACCTTTTGAAAACAAAGTTGTATTTAATTCCAGTCTTAATCAATTCCTCTATCTTTAAAAGTGTCATGATACATACAATCAAGGAAATTGAGCTCAGTTTAGGAACGCAAAAGAATAAATTTCTCCAGACCATTGGGATAAACAGAACTTACCGTACCATCCAGAGCTCTCCATATTAATGTCGCACCTGAGCGCACAACAGAGTCTTAGATTTTTTTCTGATGATGTCAAATGACTTATTTCGTTTTCCGAACGAGCAAAATTTGTCCGGCAGCGAGGAGCGTAATGGAAGGCATCGTGAATTCAACTGCATTTAGGAGTGTCAGAACAAAGGCAAGTGTGCCTATGGTTGAAGAGATGCTTGGGATTTCGCCCACGTTCTAAATTTATCTTAGTGCTGCAGCATAAGCAAGTATTTTACTTTGGTAAAACGTGATCATTTATTTCCAAAAAGTGATAATATCTTTCGGTTTCGGAAAACGTTGAGCCTCTATTATACACGAATGCCAGATGAGACCCCAATCATGGCCAACATATTATCTCGGCCCCCACGCTCTCCTCTTGATGAGTCAGAAAGATATTTATCGATTGCCTTCTTGATAATGCGTTTATTGATTTATCAGTTTTAAGTAAAAATCACTTTGATCACGAAAATTTCAGAAGCGTTGGCTGCTAGCAAGGTAGAAAAAATGAAGTGCATGTACACTCTGAGCATAGACTCTCATGAAAGGAAGAAGAATAAATTGAAAAGGGACTTAGCCATTGAGAGGATATATCTTTAATTATGCGAGTAAGTAAGTAATAACTTCATTGACTTTTGCGCAATCGAAAACAAGAGTATCTATCGACAATATACACCTATTAGATCTATTAAAAAACTTCCCGAACTTTTTAATTACAAGAAAATACTTCACTCACAAAGTATTGGTCAGGTCCCCCTGAAAATTAGTCTCCTCCCCAACGTATACACTTATTCCAACCTTATTTCCGCTTTTAAAACAGTGCTGGAACGCTTCTTCCAGATTGCTATTAACCTCCTCTGTCGAATTTTTCTCTATCTTTGGTGGCAAATCTTTTTTCTTTGAGCGGAGTTATCAGTTTGGGGAACAAGAAAAAAACCACATGGGGCCAGGTCTGGTAATTGGGTGGGTGGGGGAACACCACTGCCTTGTTTTTAGCTAAAAACTCGTGAGTTCTGAGAGACGAATGAGCCGGCGCGTTGTCGTGGTGGAAAAACCACTCGCCGCTCCTGTACAGTTCGGACCGTTTTCGCCTTGCTCTCTCTCTCTCTTTCAGGCGTTTCATAACCCCCAGGTAGTACCCCGTGTTGACTATTCGGCCTTTAGGTAGGTATTTGTCATGTACAACCCTCGAACAAAACAGTCAAAATCACCTTGACATTCGAGCGAACTTGTCGAGCTTTTTTCATTAATTTTTCAGTAAATCTAGTGTTAGGAAATTTTTAATTTTTTTTGAAGTTGAGGATATTCAAACATGTAAGTGACTACGGACAATGCACTGGCAATTGCGTTACCTCTACTCGTCCAACTACATTTTCGGGGATGTGTTGAATAGTTGTCACCTTAGTATCATAAAATCCATATTTACGAGTACTTTACATGTTGCGACGTTGGCAACCTCGTGTTGGTCAACAGCAACGCAGCAATATCCCGCTGAGCATACCCACATTGCTGAGCTCCAAACATTTGCATGAACATAGTTTGCGGTGTGGTATCTAATTTGGTTCCGAGTGGATTGGATGAGGCTTTAGAGTTAGAAAAACTCTTTTTCATTTGCTGTTTGTATGCCTGTCTAATTGAAAGATCTATCATTGCTAAATATTAGACTGCTCATGATGCCATTATTAGCGATAGTACTTAATTTTTGTGAAAGATAACTTATCACACAAGATCTTTGTGATGGCTCATTTTCCAACATGACTCATCGTTGCTAAAGAAATATTTTTTTAAGTGTTTGGGAGGAAAGCGAAATTCATTACATTTACAAATGAACTGCTCAATTATATTTCTTCACTTCATGTTGGGGTTAAGTGGTAAAACTTGTACATTCTTTTATTAATTATGAAAAAAGCACTGTGGTTCTTTGACAGTTTATAAGCAACAGAACACGTCTTCAGTAAATTGAAAAATCTACCTACAAATTCTAAACATATTCGAGACAGGGTGTCATTTCCTTTTCATAGTGATTCCATTCGAGTTTAAAAATATTGAACCTTTTAACATTGGCGTTGCCAAAGATTTTCGCGGTCAGAAAATTCGATTGTTCAACGCAGGAATTTATTGAGACGACCCAAATTGATTACAATGCCATCATCACATGAAACACACAAATGTTTTTCATTATTTATATAAAATAGGTTCCAACAATTTGTCATGGGAACCGGGGATTTAAAAGATTGAACATTGTATAATCTTCGTGAATTTTTTAGTGCAAGATTTGTCACGCATGCATATTGCATGATGCCTTTTAAGTGTTTTTTTTGCGCCCGGTAAAGTGTACGATAGTAAAGTGATACGACCCTCGGGTTGATTACTGTGTTTATGGTTTATATATATATATATATATATATATATATATATATATATATATATATATATATAAAATATATATTATATATATATGTATATATATAATATATATTATATATATATATATATTATATATATATATATTATATATATATTATATATATATATTATATTATATATATTATATATATATATTATATATATATATATATTATATATATATATATATATATATATATATATATATATATATATATGCGTTGGACTGCTGACCAGGGGATCCCGGGATCGATTCCCGGGCAAGGTACTCTGGACAACTGCAGATCCCCCCAAGCTATGTGATTTTTCGGGCACCAGGTGTTCCTGGGAAACCATAGCCGCCACAGGAAAAGGAACTGGCCCTTCTACCCTGATGTGTGAATTTCACACGCCGTCGGGCTTAGTCCTGGGTGAACTCTGCCATCACCTACCAAACCGACCTTCGGGTTGATTACTGTGTTTATGGTTTTTATCCTATGTCTATGGTTTTACTGTGTTTATGGTTTTATTTATGGTTTATTTTATACATTATCTGTAATTGCATTGTATACAACCATAATGTATTGTCGCTACTGGACCTATAAAACGACTGTCGTCGGAGTATTATGAGGAAGAAGTCATTATCTCCCAGTCAAAAAAAACCAATTGATAATTTTGAGACGTATTTTTTAGGATTGAATACACACTCATAAATATCTTCAGGCTTCCTTTGATTGCTTAGGCAGGAATTGGACATCTGGCTGCTGTATTCTGCGATTTGAATGGGCAACTTTATTTCCTAATTAACTTAAACGTGATTTAATCGTCACTATGAAATCCCATTACCACTAACAATGTGAGAGATATAACGCTTCCATTTATATTTATTGAAGATTAAGCAATATATTGTGTTGTTGTCTTATCATGCTGCCGCTTTCAGTATGACTGGTTGGAGACATCATCTGTCAAAAATGACGAGATAATGAAATTGTTTCTCTTGGAGATTATGGAAACTTTTCCTTCTCTTATCTCATTTGACGCATTAGTGCAGATTATTGGAAATTGTATCTATTGAAGTCGATCCAATTTTCATGGAATATATTTTGCCATATTTTTGGATATTGATTTATAGATGTTGGGGTGTCCCTATACCTAGCATAGCACCAAAATTCTTTAGAGATAGTGAGGGAGTTTCGGTAGTTCTGCAGATTTATTGAACAATTATATCCTCTGGAAGAGGTTTCATGAATCCATGGAGCGGTAGACGTTGCGCTGGAATCAGACGTGAGTGATAAGGTTGCCACATAAACCGTGAACAAAACACTATCGTGAGTAAATAGTTGATAGACGTAAGTGGTCTTATAGAAATGCGTACGTTGATCCCCAGGCGAAAGAATACGAACTGACGGAGGGACGTCTTAATTCAATGTGAGGAGGAAATATTCTGATTCACGCCTGTGCAGTGGGGCTGAAAAATTTTGCATCACAGATTTTTTCGACGTGTAAAAGGGTTTAATTAAAATATGGATAGCTATCTTCGAAAAAAAAATAGGAACTTGAAGGTTCTGTGACGATCTCAGCGAAGGTGTTCTTCAAGGATTCGTAGGTATCTCTACATCTGGGATTGGATTCACTGAATTTAACTGTCCAGAAGACGTATTAGATAAGGCAAAAGAAGAGTTGTAGGAAAGTGCTCATAAACTTATTCCCTCTTCTATCTCTTCCCGTAAGCATGTCTGGTGTGTCCTACTCTCGTTGTAGTCCAGATTTTCCAGTCATCTTCCGTCGCAACTCTTATTTACTCATTTGCTTAAGATTCTCCCTAGTGTGAAGGTAACTTTTGTGGCTATGGAATTCATATGAAAATTCTCCTTCATAAATTAAATGGTGCTGCGTTATGATTATCGTTATCAATATAGGTATTCTACCGGTTAATGTATGCATTAGATGGACAAAGACTGTACAGCGATAGAGCACTACATTTTCTTGCCTCTTCCTGCAAAGCACAACCTGACATCCGACACTAAAATAAACCCTTCTTCAATTCCGCTTACTTCCTTCCTCCCTTCATATCGTCCAATAAGCCTATCCTATTCCTATGCCTTCCTCGCTTTCCTGGCGCTTTCCACTCTTATCAGTTGCATATACAGGGTTCGTCCGGAAAATAAGTGTACTGATTTTTTCCCGCCGCTCCAGGCGCGCCCAGCACCGCTCTGATGGGCTGCGATTGGAGGGGGGTATGTTGGCAAGCGACGCTGAAAAAGGCAGTCGGCTCTGAGCTGTGGTGTAGTGAGGAGCTCTGTTAACGCGAACCTCCACGCTCGACCCACGTCACGGAACGCGATGCCGAAGTTTTTGGAGCAGCGTTATTCCATCAAATTTGCGGTAAAGCTTGGGAAATCGTCTACCGAAACTGTCGGTATGATTAACCAGGCTTACGGGGAGTCAGCCATGTCCAGAAACATGATCTTTCGGTGGCACAAGATGTTCGTGGAGGGCAGAGAAGAGGTCGACGACGAACCACGGCCTGGACGCCCATCAACGACACTCACCGACGAACATGTGCGAAAAGTTCGCGATGTACTGAACTCTGATCGTCGTCTTAGTGTTCGGATGATAGCAGAGCAGTGTAATATGCCAAAAACAATAGTGCACGAGATTATTAGGGAGCAATTACAGATGCGAAAAATGTGTGCAAAGTTGGTACCGAAAGTGCTCAGTGATGATCAAACACTCAATCGTTTGGAAATCGCGACGCAACTTGCGGATCACTGCAAAAATGATCCACATTTTTTAGAGAACGTTGTTGTTCCCGAAGATAAGGAGGAGTTTGAAAGGAACGCGATACGGGACTTTGGACGCCGTCAAAGAGGCCGTGACGACGTGTCTTCGAGAGGTTCCCGATGATGCCTTCGCGGGAGCGTTCCAGGAATGGGAACGCCGCTGGAACAAGTGTATCGACTCACAAGGGTCCTATTTTGAGGAATATTAGCTTAAGATATGTATAAGTGTAATACATTTTTTTTCCTGAGCTCAGTACACTTATTTTCCGGACGAACCCTGTACGTATCAGTTGTCTATGAGGATCATATACTTTTTTCCTTTCGATGTGCAAATCTGTGCTAAATGAATTTATGTCTGTCTATTTGTATTTATGTGTACATATGAATGTAACTATAAGTTTAAGGCATAATGTAATATGTATACGACGATGGATTAAATGGAAGAAGGGACCATTTGGTCTCAATTTCGCCCAAATAAAGACCTCTATCTATCTATCTATCCATCACAGTCTTCAACACCCCGAGGTACAATTAGTATAATAAAAGCCATTCCTTATCAAGAAAATCTGACGTGAAAGACACAGAAAGTGCTCGTACTCTCAGCAACGAGCTTTTCTCTGAGATCAGGTCATTCGCTTATTCACCTGCGTACGGCTCCTGCCTGATGACCACAAGGTCGCGGTTTCGTATCCGCCTCAGGGATGAGTCCTTTTCGTTCGTTCCCTGGGAAATCTCCCATCAACTGAAATGTACCTATTTTATTTCTTTCGGAGTGTCTTCCTTGGCAGTTTTTGCCGTTGACGCTCTTATCCCTCAACATAATAACAGCATTCGATCCTTATGCTGTCTACGGAAAGATGGTTTGCCTTGGTGTTATTTGGCCGAAAAGTTTTTTTTTATACTTGATTGTACTCAAATAAATCCAATGTAAACTCATTTGTCACAGCACTTTGCAGAAGTGTTCTTGTATTTTCGATTCGTTCATTTATTGCCTAGAGCTACATTCTCAATGCTTCCAGCATTCTTTTCTTTCCCTTCCGTCGACATCATCACGTCCACACCTTTTGATCGTAGACAGTGTTGTCTTGGTGAGACTTTTTTTTGTTCATTTTTCTTATACTTTGCTGCATGGCTTTTCATTAGTAGAACTCCTCATTAGCTAGGTGTTATATGCGAACCACACCGTTGTTTTTCTTTTTTCATTAGCTCATTTCCAAAGAGCAGTAAAAGTCTCCCTGCATTTTTATCTTATACTGCCCAGCGTTATCATTTTTTTGACCTCTAATTTTCCCATTGTTATCGTCTTTTTTGCACTTAAAATTATATGGGGGCTGTTCAATAAAGAACTATCATAAATTTTCTCATAATTTCCTGTCACTTTCCCGAGTATAATAGCGAATTTGTTCTACTCCTTTTCCGCGTCCATGAATGCTATCTCATGGACGAAACGATTTCTTCGTGGGAGCTCATCACTCCTAGAATTTTATTTAAATTCGCTTAGTGGCCCTAGCCTTTTTTACTAGACAAGAAATAGGTATTTTACGGCTGAGAATGATACCCCGTTTCGAGACCGGTCGCGAATGAAGTGGAAGAGAAACTTTTTTCCTTATTGCATCATGCATTATTTTCACCAAAAGTGACATTTACCTGCAATTGCAACCGGGGAAACGGTGGAGGGATATTCCAAAGGTTCAATTGCGCCGAACGGTATGCGTGTGATGTTTTTATTCGCTTTAGACGTTCTCTGAGCGATTGTAGGGCAATGTAGCGACGGTAATGGTCGGAGGGTACTGCAAACCCAATAAACGCGTTACTTAAAGAATTCGGGGCTAGCCTCACGAGTGGATCGACGGAAATCGACGGACGTCGAATGAACGATGATGTTGTCACGCTTTACCTTATAAGCATTGATATCCTCATGAAATTGACCTCTAGTTGGGACAGTTGATGGTAGTGAACGCCTTTTAGATAGGGTGAAGACGCTTGTCACATGATGTCACTCTGGCTCACTGCAAATCGATTAGGCTTTGCAGTTTCTTCATTTTACTTACATTTAACATCGCTACTGTACCCAAATAGAGGCTGGAAATACCTGCCGTTTCTGCAATTGAAATTTGTGTCCCATAATTTTGGATAATTGATGTAAGACGTTTTGGATGGAGGGCGAAATGCCCAACATCACTATGGATGCAGGGTATATTGAATGCCAATGGAATTTTGAAGAATGTGATAGAGGGTAGAATGTTGGGTAGAAGAAGTAGAAGAGTTAGGCATGTTGAACGATATGAAGGAAAACGGAAGGTAAGCGGATTTTTAGAATGATTTATCTCGTAAATAAAGGCCACAATAAATCAGGTGCTGACATTGGTTTTTGGCGCTGATATTTTCAGTCAGGCGTGCTTAAGTATATTAATTTGAGAGTCAAAATGCTGAAACACACTTGACGATTCCGAACTGCATTCTGCTTCGACCACATCATCTCACACGAGATTTATGACCTCTCATTATCTCTCTTTGAGCCTTTATAGTATATTTGGCTTCAACTTTGTCAATCTCTGTTCCGGACTACTTGCCCATTTTTTTATAGCATCAATAATTTTTCATCAATCAAATTCACAACTTTGTTAATGACATTTTTTAATCCGAACCTCAATCATTCAAGTATTCTGGAACTGAACGCACGCATTTGTAAAGCAGGTACATAATGATTACATTTCTCAATTTTTTGAATCATTGATTACTTTTACGCCCGGGGGTAATGTGTTGTATAGGTGCCTTGCTATGGTTTTTGGACCTTTGTAGTGAGCTATGCTGAAATATATTATAATATTGTGTGAAAATATTAAGCATATCGAATCGACATATCGAAGTATATTATGTGACATCACACCGAATACGATCTCCTGTGTTTTTCTCTAAAAATTAAATCGTTACTAAGCATCTGAGGTTATGAGCAATTGTTTCGGATGAACTGAGATTGTTGTTGTAACGCTGCGCATATGTGTAAGAAGCATTCGCTCTTGCAGTGGCAAGCCCATCACTTTATTGCCATTTCTCATTTTCTTTACGAATTATTTTTAAATTTTCCCTTGGTTTATATTTTCTGACTTCATGCCCAGATTATGAACACGATTCGTTTACCGAAAACCAGGAAAAGACCGGATAATTTAAGTTTCTGTATTCTCGGAATCAAAGGATGATGTGCATATTGATGAATGTAATATATTCAACTTGGAGTGACATTTCTTTAAACACACAGAATTAATGTGTCGTGAAGATAGACGGAGAGTTGGTCTCGCGGATATAGAGTAGAAAATGACTTCATTATTTGTTTATCAATCCGAGTATTGGCAAAGGCAGCCATTCGTCCTTCTCACTTCCGGTGATAACCCACCGCCTTTCCCCAGTTTCATGATAATCTTAGCCTCCTCATGTTTTCCATTCGGCCCAATGTTATTGCCTCTCTCTTCCCTTGGTTGTTTTAAATGAAATTTTCTCTTTCATTACACCCATCGCGGATTTTTGTTGCCTCATATATTACGATAACCATTTGTTTGCTCTTTCGCTGTGTGTCTGCCGATTTGCATACGTCTGCATTATTCTTCATATCTTGTTTTATTGTCAGATGAGTGTCATCTTCGACATCATTGGACTTCAAAACCTTTTAAACCACTTTTACTCTTTACGAATCAAATGAGTCTCCACGAAAATTCATTTGCGAAAATTGGGTTATTTCCCCGTTTTCACTCACGTCTTGGCTTAAGGTAATGTTTCTAAAAAGATCGTGAGGTTAAATTTATCCATTTCCAGGGCAACTGCTTCATCTGCCAAATCACTCTCCGTGACTCGTTCCAGTTGTCCAGCGTTGCACTACTCTTATTGACTTAGACTCGACTCCACCTTGGTATAATGCATTTGTTTCGCACTTTCGGATTCTCCGCCTTTGTGCTTTCAGAATTCCGTCAGGCCGTCGGTTGCATTATTTCCCACGAGGTCAACAATAAAAATTGGTGATATGCTAACATTTCCCAAAAGTGAAAGGTGTAGTTCTACATCTACACAATACATGTACACCGCAAGCCGCCGTAATGACGTGTGGCGTAGGGTGTCATTGCACTATGGCACCAACCATGTATGCACAATTATCAATTTATACATGCATCTGAATATGTATGACCACACATACAAAAACACTCGTACACTTACGCAAATACATCCCTGCATTTCGTATGTTATGGCAGTGTTTCGTGCGGGGTAAGAAGGAAGACTTGAATCTTTCGGGGACGCTGTCTCTCCTCCTATTTCATCGCAGTGGCCGAATCTACCAACATAATTAGGTGCCATAATAATTCCCTCGATATCGCAAGAAAAACGGATTGTCTTGTACCTTACTAAATGCTTCCTTCACATGATTCACTCCAGATGTGGAAGGAAGAGTAGGTTTTCAGTAGAATAAGACGCAATTAGGGGACAGTAAACATCATTTCACACGAAAACGATATCTTCAACAAATACCTTCGCGGTCGATTGAACTCTCCGGGCGCGATTCGTGAGAGAAGTCGTCGCCCCGCGCGGATTCTGTGTTGCTGCGGGAGCGGACCAGGCGAGCGACTGCTTTTCGTCAAATATTTTCCTGAGATTTTTCCTCTGCCTCCTCATTTCTTCCTTCCCTAATGGAAATCCACAATGGAGATACGAATCGCATATCTTATCGCGACGTTCCCTCCACGGGAGTGTGATACAGGGCAATGATAGCGTCGCCCGGGGAGGATCTTCGCGTAACGATCACTGCGAACGGCATATCCTCTCTCCCTTGCCTCTCATGGACGGAACGTGATAGTTAGAGAAGAAATGTGTTGCTGCTGTGGTTCCCGATGGGGGACCGCCTTCGCCGGAATATTCTTTCTGGTGAGTTCCTAAAACTGGAGGAGAGGTTAGTGTTTTCAGGCAACGAGGGCCCGTTGCGTGAGGAGGATGATCTCGCGGGGTCCCGCCACGTCAGGACGCGGGAAACGCGTGCGTGTGCTCGTGTACTCGAGGTTTCGACTGTTGGGATCGGAGTGTTGTTGTGGCGTACTTCCGCTGCGTCAGCTAGGGGTGTTGGCCTCTTGAATTTTGGTGAGAGGAGTACGGGGGGGCCTTCCGACACCGACTTGTCCGCCATGCCTTCCGAGGTGTTTCCTATTCGGTGCAGATTGTCGGGATTGTCTCGATGCGTCGTGTTCGTGTGTGGATCGCCGCTTTCTTTGGGCAGCGATTCCGAAAGTGTTTCATCCCTCTCGGACGACGAGAGTATCGGATGCAGTTTGACTGCCGGATAATCTTCTGAATTTACTTCAGTCGTGGTGTGCGGATTGGTGAGGTTGCTTAGTGTGCTGGTGCCCCCTTATGAGGGTGGGTGTGGGAAAATGTGTTTAGCGGTATCCCGATCCCTACTTGTGGTGCTACGTATACAGAGAGAGGACACTTTGAGTACGCCGTCTAACCAATGGGATATTAAACTTTGGGACCCCTCGGCGTTTCTCATTATGAGTAGACTGAATGCCGACGCCGGGTTTCTCTCCATCATTCCTCCATTCCTAGTAACTCCTTACTCTATCTATTCACCCAACTATCCCTGACGTCCTCGGCTGTCTGTTGCTTTATCTACTAAATATGTATGTACTACTGTTTAGGTGATGGGCCCCCCAACGTCATTTGTCTCTCAAAGTTCTCGTAGTCGTGTGCCTCCTTTGAGGTTTTTCTTTTCCTTATTCGCCTTCTTCCTGCACTGTTCAGCAACCATGTTTATATTTCTTCTCAGTACGTGCACAGTCTAAAATCATCATCGTGCACACTATTTTTTGGAATTAAATACCGTCCAGAACCAAGTACGAGGGTCCAGCTTATCAACATTTCTCCGCTTCCTCGCTCTCCTTCGTGCTGTTTGATGAAAAAACCGTGTCCTGTATCCGGTTTGTTTGATGTGCCAAGTCTAGAGAAGTCACATTGGATTTATATGGCTATTGACTACGTATTTTTTTAATTGGTCTCCGCTCCATTTTGAAATGCTATCATTTTGTTAAATTTCCTTGAGGAAACATTTAGATGAATAAGCACGTTATTAGTGCCGAATAAATATTGATTGTTTCTTTCTCAAATGGTTGAAACATTTTTCAGAGATTCCTAAACTTTCTTGATGACTCATCAAATGGAATGATAATCCAGAGCAAAAAAACGAAAGCTATAATGAGAACGTGATACATGCATACCCATCACTCGGTCCCACTCGGGGTTGGCAAAGTCAAAATGCCTGTTTTTTAAGTAATATCAGAATGTGTCTATGACAAGCTTGCAGACGATCAACAATTGCTTGCTTGCCAGCGAAGGGATTCCAGTTATTGTTGACCCCAAGGAATTCAAAGTAAGGAGACTGCCAAGAAGTTAAAAGGCTAATTTGAATGTGAAAGTATTTAATAGAAAATAATCTAGAACCGGTGGAGCATTCGTCTATATCGGCAGCAATTTTGAGAAAAATGGGTATGGTAGTTGGGAAGTTAAGGAGAATTGTGTTGGCCAAAGTAACATTTGCTAGAAAAAATGTATGACAGGTAGCCTGTGTAAAGAGGTCAGGAAAAGGTCGGTATGAGTGTAATGTTGAGCATAGTACTATAAAAGTCCGATTCCTAGTCTTTACATTGTAGGTTTTTGAGATGTGGGTGTGGTGAAGAAAGGTGATTATAAATTTGGTGAAGAGAATAACTGAAGAGGGAGTTGTAAATATGGTGGGAGGTGAGAGAAAGTTGTGAGGTGAAATTCGGAGAAGGCAGACGAAGTGGTTAGTTTGAAGGGCAATTGAGAGGCATAGGGATGCTGAAGGCGGGATGTACAAGAGTAAGCTTGTAGAGTAAGCGAAGGAAGAGGATGGAAATGCTTTTAGAACGAAATGGTGGGAGATAGAAAATTTAGAGGAAGGAAGGAAACGGAGGAGGAAATGAAAGGGAAACAACGGGTAGTCATACGTAAACTAACAGTCGTTAAGGACCGTCCAAAAGTGTTAAATAATTAATTTTCATAGTTAGATCACCAATAATAAATACTAATAAACTAGTAATTTTGTTGGCATTCTTGTTGTATGCGGTGTACATCCGAAATCAATATGTCGTATATGGTATACAGGAAGTTTTTTTCTCTTAAATGATTGTAATGTGGCGCTGTTTATGAAAATGTAAAAAATGTTGAAGCCCGACGAATCGTGGTAGAAGTAAGAATCGGAACGCATTAAGGCATTCAAATGAGTTGGCCGCGTGCAGAGCATTCTACAAAATCTGTTATATTCGCAAGATGGTGAAACAATGCCTGTACTCCGTTAATCACGAGACGATTTCAAAGGCACAAATAATGGAAAGCTTCTTTTGAGTGCCGTTAAAATTTGAAATGATTCAGTATAATGTACATATTTGCCCCCGACACATTTGGCAGGGTGAAGGTTAAAATTAATAAAAATGAAGACGTTTTCGAAGCAGCTGTGCGAGGTATGCATTCAGTTTATAAACCCTAGTTGTTAATCAATGGAACATTCCTTTATATGCTGAGATTATAAAACACGTTTTTATTTAGTTATAATATTTCAAA
Source organism: Hetaerina americana (assembly GCF_022747635.1). NCBI lineage: Eukaryota > Metazoa > Arthropoda > Insecta > Odonata > Calopterygidae > Hetaerina > Hetaerina americana. The sequence continues at coordinate 66,136,070 of NW_027286985.1, read as the reverse complement.
AGTATTTATTCAGTTAGAATCATATTCTTCTTTCAGCAAATTCTTATATACTATTATAAACCGAAAACATCCGTAGACCACGTACGATATGAATATCCATTGCTCCGTAAATGATCCATTCTTTTACTGACTTCTAATGTTTCTCTCTTTGTAGAACCTATTTGAATCCTCCCTTTGAACCTATTCACCCATGACATACTGTGGCTACTCCTTCATCTCTGACCATCAACTCTCCTTTTATGAGTGTGTGTGTGCGTGCTTGAGGATTCAATTCACATTCATTACCTAAACAGTCAAGCATAGAGGGCTTCATCCATTCTCTTCTATTACCATAGCATTCTTTGATGACCTTATCCTTTCTCACCCTGTCTCTCCTATCTTTACTTAAACACTCCTACCCAACCCGTGTAACACCTCCATACCTAAGGCATCGAAAATTATGTCCATCATGTCAGTCTCAAGGTTCAACTCCATTCAATAATGTGGGGAGGAGAATACTTATACACAATGTTAATTTTTTCTGTCTCAGACACGCATTAATTATTGTTCAAACGTGCTTCACTTCTCTACCGTCAGCTTTTCTGCTTGTATTCTTGCGAACCTTTTTCCTCCATTCTATTCCATCACCTTTTGAAAACATTCAGCCATGCCATACCAAATCATTCACTTGATCAATTATTTTGCCGTTTACACGCGTTCTATGTATTCAAAACTCAATTACTTTCATTTTAGGCGCGTTTGGATACCGTTTATTTAATTCTCACTGCCGCGTCACTAATTCCAATTGTTCGGAAAAAATAAAAATTTCTGAAATCTTTGTAATGACTTAGGAATTCTATATTTAAATTAAAGGATGGAGAAATCATCTTTTTAGATTTTAACTGAAACTTGATGGTTTTCTTCGGAAACGCATGCGTTAAGTAAATGCTTATTTTATGAAATTTAGACGCCTTAACTTCTAGTCCCGTTTCCGTCGTTATAGTTTTAACTTAACACTCAAATTGCGTGTCCAAGTTAAGAAATACAAGAGCGGTAGCTTTTCCCAACATTCTACCTTCCAAAATGACGAGGAATCCGTGGCATACACGAGGGAGATTATTCGTCCATGCACATGGTGGGCAGTAAAGGTCCACAGATCGCGGCATTGGCCATGAAAGGAAGAAAGAAGTTTCATGGAGGAGGGTTTCCTTATTTTTCATTTCGTAAGCGCGAAGGACAAAGGTCTACAATTATTCCGAATCAAAGATACGTTTCCATTCATCCGATTCTGCGTTTGTCGCAGAGAGAACTGTCAATCATGACGTAGATCGCGGAGGAAGCGGCGAGCGAAAACCGACGCGCACTCTCTCGCTGTCATGTTTATATACGAGCATCAAAATACGGAGCGCGCGGTGATTATTGTCTACTTCTGTTTCATCCTGCCGATGGTGTGAAGGCAGGGTGTGTCGGAGTGACGCACACAGCTTTTCAAACGCAGCGCAAAATCCGATGAACGAAGGTGCTTCAATAACTCGTAAAGCGATTTCCTAACAGTGTGCTAACATCTATCCGTCACGTTTTGGTTTTTTCCAACTCGCTCGTTATACCTCCGTGGCGAGACGGAAGTTGGGTCTTTGGTAATCCCTCGTGCGTCTTTCACCCCTCTTTCATTCAGGCATGTTCGGCGTTCTCGAGAGCCCTCGAACATTAGAAGAAAGGGATTTACTCGTGGTAGATATTCTAAAATGTAATGAAGGATTATCTTCGTCATAATCTACCTATAATAGCTAGTGGTTGGACGAGTGATAAAATCTATTTAGTTTTTCACGTGGTTTATTTTCTATTTGTCCCTTGTAACTTTCGTCTTTAGTTCCTAAGGCAAATGCTTCTATTATCAACACAATTCTCCTGAAAATCCCTTCTACTTGCCGGTTTTTGTACAAAAAATTCTGTCTAAATACGTGACTGCTAAATCATTAGTATTTAATTAAAGCGGGAATCGGGATGGTGCGGTAGCTAATGTACTGGCTTCCCACCCAGAGGGCCCGGGTTCGAATCCCGGCGGTGTTGAATATTTTTCAGTGGTATCCCGATCCCTACTTGAAGTACTTTGTGAAGGGCACTTAGAATGAGTAAGCCGTCCGTCAGATGGGACGTTAAGCTACGGACCCCTTGGCGCCTTTCGTTAAGAGTAGGCGACACGCCGGGTTTCTCTCCACCCTTCATCCTTTCCTGTTAATCCATAATGGCGCAAATTACCTCATCTGTCGGTTGCCTCCCCTAAAACTACTACCTAAATTAAAACTTTACATTGTTTAGTCTCCCTCTTCGTAAAATATTTTCCTCCAATTCCAAAAAACCTCTTCTCGAAAGCCTCTAAATCTACTCTCGTCTCCTTGCTTCGAAGACCAGGGTTTTTTTATACAGCGCTTAGCTACCCATTAAGCCATTTAATCTACGACTATTCTATTTGCGTCTTTATCCAGCGCAATTTTTTTAACTCGTCTTCTTGAAGTTCTTCTTTCGCAAATGCAAATAGTCTTCTAATGTTTCCATTACTATGCCATTACTACACTATACTATTTGAAGTTCCCTTCAAAACTTTCAAGGGAATAATACATTCTAATCTTTGGGGTGAGTTTGAAAAACTACTTAGTTAGTACACCATCGCTACTACATCAAATCTTTCGCCCAACGGATGTTCATTCACATTTTTGTGTTTGAGTGCTAACTTTAACATATATTTTACATTTATCATTCGAAATAGGTAACGTCAAATCACGTTGCGTCGAATTATGCGTTTTGCAACAGTAATTACATTAAATTTCTTCTGTATATTTGGATGTCTTCAAAGAAAACCATCAACAATGAGGTCGGGGGATTATTTAGGTTTTCAGAGCGAAGTTCTTATCTCTAATATCCGACTCAAATGGATATCTTTGTTTACTCTTTTCCGACGCTCATTTAATGATTAATCGTTATTCCCGGAGATTTATAAGTATAGTTCTCGGTGGGTAGTCAGTGGGGAAGTTTCTGATTGCTTACGAAAATCTGAACATTTTGTGACATGCAGAGAAAATGAATTTGTTTGTGCATGCACGGAGGGCACTATGCATGCGATATTTGTTTATTGAAATACGCCAAAATGTATCTTTGGGAATACTTACTCAATGTTTGCCCATTTTTCATTTAAGGAAAAGGTCTCTCGTTGGATTCTCGTTCTACGCGTTCTTCGTCCAGCGGTAATGCGTCTTGCATTTTCAAACATTCATTTGAACTTTGATTCGAAGATTTATTTACCGTATTAATTCCATTACTTAAAATTAATTTCTTTCCTATATTTATGAGATAAAATCAAAATGGTGCTTTACGGTTTAAAAAAATAATTCTCAGTTCTTCGTCTCTTTTTGGAACAAGAAAGTCGAAATTCTGTTTCTGTGTCTCCGTGGCTCCTGAGTTACAAAAACGTGGTACTAGGTTCTTGCAAGGGTTTGGCCCCGCCTGCATTTGAGCTAAACAAAACACATTCGTAATTAATACGTTGACACATATTTATTTCCTACAGATAACTTAATGAAGCTATCTTATAACAATTGAAAGTGATTTTTTTGTTGTGTAAAATTCTCCCTCTCCCCGGACTTAGCATATTTCATGAGAATGATGAAGGAAAACAAATTTGCATAAAAAGAAATTCATGAAGTCAGATGTCACGTAGCGCAAATGGCGCAAATAAACAACTTCGATACGCGTTTAAAGCTGCTCAAGAAATTGAGCGTATCGACGCCGTACTGAGAGGTAATGAGATAGTACCAGGCGTTGATGTCTTACCGCCATATTTGGAGTGACGAACATCACCTTCTAGAATCGGCACGAAAGTGATAGGTGAAGTTATATCACTGGCAGTCTCATGACTGGGGGACACACCTGGGGGACAGGCAGTCCCCCAGGTGTGTCGAGTTTTCTCGTTCTTCTCTCCCGACAGTGTTCCGCATTGCCATTTCCTCTTCTACGCTTTTTTATACTTGTTAATTTCTAAATTAAAGGGGTTTGGGATTGTGCGGTAGCTAACGTGCTGGCTTCCCACTCAGAGGGCCAGGGTTCGAATCCCGGAGGTGGCAGATTTTCAGTGGTATCACGATCCCTATTTGAGGTGCTTTGTGGAGAGCACTTTGAATGAGCAACGTTCCCGAAGGAAGGGAAACATTTTCCCAGCCGGTTTCCTCCGGAAAAACGACTTTTTTGATGATTTGAAAATTTGAAAAAAAATATGGTTTAACAATATTTATTATTATGGCCACAGATATTATTATTCTTATAACCACAGCTTAACATCCCGTCCGTCGGATGGGACGTTAAGCTGCTGACTCTCCTAAAAAACTACTACTTCTAAATTAATCTGTCGTCTCTGATGCACAATGTGGGGTTCTATGCAAGTGCTTTTGTTTGTTTACTAGCGTTCCTTACAGAAAGAACCGACTTGGCATGCTTCAATTGACAAAATAACTTGAGATTCTAGGGGGCTCTTTCTTATATACAACATCTGTTCAACATAATCTGTCACAACAATCATCTGTTGACTCTTAATCGGTTATATATTAAATGACAAGAAGAACAAAATTCGCAGAGTTCTCTGGGTGAGGGGAGATTTTCGATGGTTAAGGCGGAAGGTTGAGTGAGAGAACGTTTCCTATGCTTATAATTACATTGTTCAAACAAATACTGATTGAGAAAGACAGTTTACAGACCTGCAGAGTCAATCAGCTCTTGGGTTGAGAGTAGGTGTCACATAAACACGAAAGAAAGTGTCATCGGAAGCTAAAAAAATTTGTATAATTACCTTACAAATATATTATTTAAAATTAAGATTTTAATTTCTTGATATTATTCTAATTGTTGTGTGCTCCAAGTTACTCAAATATACCCTTTATATTTCCTTTTTAAATTTAGTTTACCTTGTTTGTTATTATAAATTCCTAAGTATCACAAGCCTATTATTTAGTAATTTAGTCCTTTAGACACAAATGCATTCATATTGGTTTTACAGTACATGAGTAAACTCAGGGAAGTGGCGACTGTCACCAATAACCATTCTGGAAAATAAATTAAATGGAAAGGAAAATTAAGGAAATATGGAGCATTTTAATTGTAGTAAATATACATTTCATGATAGCATAAGTAATTTGATTTTATAGTTTCCCCAGTATATTTTTTGGATGGGATTTCAGCCTTTGGAGTAATTGGGTTTGGTATATTTTCAAATTCACTAAGTTCATCAGGCACTCTGGTGATTGACCGTAAAACAAAAAATTGCAGGCTTTATTTCGTGCATGGTTATCAGCATTTAATTTG